>NW_017729025.1:16561427-16570074 GCF_001723915.1 Gavialis gangeticus | reverse complement strand
CCAGTCAGGGCAGGACAAGGCGCAGGACAGAGCCATGGCTCATCTGAGGGGGTGAAGGGTTGGGGTGGCAGCTCCTGCCACTGCACGGGTCCCAGGAGGCATGGGGGGGTGCGTGAAAAATGGATGTAAATTAGGAAAAAGTGAATAACTTTAATAAACAAATCAGGTAATTTATTGGTAAAAATCGGTAAAAACCAAAAATGCAGAACACTAGTTTTTTGTTAGATGCAGAAATAAAAGTACCTCCCCTCTAGCTTCTTGTTTCCAAGAATTCTCAGTTTTAAATGCCATGGCAACTTATGGCCTCTTCAGGAAATTGCTTTGGCTAGGGACAGATAGACGTTACACATAAACCAGTTTAAGTGATCAGAAACTGGTTTAAACCTGTAACAGAGCAGAAGTTCAGTGCACATAAACCAGTTTCAAAATGGCTGAAACTGGTTTAAGATAAACTTGGGTGAATGTAGTATCAGACTTTACTGATTTGGGTCAAACCAGTTTATGCAATATCTGTCTTAGACCCTTTCCTGGTTTAAGTTAATCCGAGTCCTCCAGCATCCCAGATACTTTGCAGCAGCTGGGTTGTGCTCTCTGATCCAGAGAGCAGAGCTGGCCCCACCCCTCAGCTCCCTATTCAGAGCCCTGGCAGAGACTGCAGGTACAACAGTGTCTGCCTGGCTTCCTCCTGCCCCACCTCCCCTTCACTGCTTGTTGCTTAAGCAGGCATCCCCCCCCTCCCTCCCTTCTTCCCCACATGGACCCCAGCCCTATGGACCCTAGCTGGCATGTGGTATGTTACCTAATGCTGAGAGGTGTCTGTGTGTGCATGTCTCCAATTGCACTGGGACAGGACAAAGGCAGACAGGACAATGTCCACTTAGGGATTTTTGGAGCTAATCAACAGGTCAGCTGGTTATGTCCCTCCATTCCTTCCTTTGTAAAAGCTGTTTAAGAAGAGCTTGAACTAATGAGAGAGGCTTTTGTTTTCTTGATGGGCTGCTAAACGCTGTGTTATCAGCTCCCTGCTGGCTCCCTTGCCTTTCAGGTTTGCAGACAGTATCAAGCAGAGAGAGGGAGATTTAAAAGCTCAGTATCATCAACAGATGCATGCACTGCACACACCCCTTAGCATCAGAATGCTAGCCTGGGGCTGGGGTCTGGCAACACTCCCACCCCTTGAGCAGCAAGCAGGGAAAAGCCTAGGATTGGGCAGGCAGAGTGTGGGTTTAAATCTCTCCCTATTAATAGTGTCCTGCCAGGGCCTGGCCACACCCGACCTCAGCTCAGCACTTTGGATGGGGAGGGAGGGCTGCTCTAGCACCCACCAGTTTCTAACCTGAGGCACTGCAGGCATGTGTCTGCATTTTTTCAGTCCAGAGGGATTGTCTTTGCACTTGCAAATTGGTTCAACCTAAGCAGGTTAGACTAACCTGCAAAGATTGAATCAATTCAAGCTCAGGATTTTTGAATGTCTGTCCCTAGCCTTTAAGGTTAAATAATCTTGTTCCAACAAAATTGGGCAGACTGTGCTTTCTCAACTGCCATATGAGGATCTTGGAAGCCACACAGTACCTGTCCCCTACTGTCTTAATGGATGCTCCAGTAGATTAATATGGGATTCAGGCAAGGAAGGACAAACGGAGATGGGTAGGGGGAGAATGGGCTGCTAGAAATGTTGACCTTCTTCCCTCTTAGCCCACAGAGCTTGCCAACCAGCCAGCAGAACCCAATGAAGGATTAAATAAGTGCTTAGACAGTGAAAACATCCACAGCTACATTCATTAGGCAGAAGACAGAGCAGGGTAGCACCTTACAGACCTTACTCATTCAGAAAGGCATGAGTTTTGTAGTTTACATCCTACTTCATCAGATGCTATGAATCGACTTGCAAAGACCAGAGGTTCTAAACAGAAAGGAATAATTAGTCATTTCAATACACAGGATAGAGAAAGGGGAAGGAAAGGAGAGAGAGGGTAAAGCAGATTGAAGGGATCAAAAGGGATAAACAAAGCAATGAATCCACTGAAGGATGTAGGAGCTGTAAAAGCTAGTCCAGGTAATAGGATGAAATCATTCATTCATAATGATAAGAGTAAAAATATATATACAACATATATTTTCTTTTTTCAGGGGCAAATCAGCCACAAATTGACACAGATGAGGAAAAACCTTCACCTGTGACTTGGTAGTTCCATTACATCTACAACTCATTTTGTTTTAGTTGTGGTTTTCCACCTTATTTCTGAAGCATCTGATATTGGGTCAGTGTCATGAGAGTTGTTTGACCAGAGAGGCCACTGATTTGATCTCGTATATCAGTATGTATCTTCCTATCTTGAATAATATGCTCATATATGAAGAAATAGTGTACATATGTATGTGCATGTGTATGTATGTACATTTAACTGGTTATAAGAATTAGCTGGGCCCTTGTCCTAGCTGAGTGAAATAAAAGAAGAAAGAAAAGAAATGATGAAGTTAGTTAAATGTAAAATATCTTTCAGATTTTCATGTGTGTTGTAAGAAAACAATTTTTTATGTGGACAGTTTAAGTGTGGGGACCATCTCTACCCTCAAAATGTAAAATTAATATTTATAACTCAGAACTGTTGTTAACCTACTAGTTACACTTAAGTCTGGATGGTAAAGTGGCTTCACTGCATAATGGATGCTTAACTGTATGTGAATTGCAACTGCTAGAAACAAACAAGGGTGAAGGATGTAATAGCTGATAATTGCTTTTAAAGCATTTCTCTATAGTGAAAATCATATATATTGATCACATATATGCCAGCAAACAGGGCAAGCAGTTTGCAGGCCAGTTTGTGCCCTTCCCCTCCCCCTTATTGAGGGGAGAGCCTTTCAGCTGGGTCTGAGGAAGCTAAGAAAAAGTAAGCCTTTGGGGACAAGGAGCAGTAAACAGGCCAACTTCCAGGGGAGTTTGCTAGGGAAGGTGTGCTTGGAAGAAGGGCCGTAAGAGAGGAGAGGCAGGTTAAGAGACTCAGGGAAATGGCTGGAGGACGTTGCAGTGCCAGAGCCATTGCCACTGCCTCTGCTTGCACCTGTTAAGTTTCTGTCCAGGCAGGACTGCTCATCATCGAGGCTTCCACCCAGGTCCAGGTTTGGCACTGTGGGGACTGTGGCTTGCAGGTTCCCTCTAGTGTTGGCCAGGTGGGTGGGGTGTGAGTGGTGCCTTCTGGTGGTGTCTCTCAGGGAACAGGTAAGAGAGCTACAGGAGCAGGTGGCAAGACTCCAAAGCATCCTCCGCCATGAGGAGTTCATCAATTCAGTGCTGGAGGAGACATATGGGACTGTGGAGGAGGAACTGCCAGAGGTGCTAGAGAAGGGAGAGGACATGCACTCCCAGGAAGGTGGAAGCTGGAAGCTTGTGATCTCTGGCCGCAAGCAGAAATCCTCATCTCCACCTGCAGCAGTTCATCTGGAGAATAGATATGGAGCCCTTGCAACAGAGGAGGAGCACGTTGCATTGGTGGAGGCGGCCAGGCCAGGCCTCCCCAAGGTGGGAAGGATTGAGCCCACCACCACCAAGCAAGGAGAACTGGAAGTCCTTGCACAGTCTTGGGGTGATGACGTGATTGGAATAACAGAGACCTGGTGGGAGCTGGCATGACTGGAGCGCTGTCATGGATGGGTATAAACTATTCAGGAAGGAGAGGCAGGGGAGAAGAGGAGGAGGAGTTGCACTTTTATGTAAAAGAGCTATATAATTGCTCAGAGTTCCAGTATGAAGCTGGAGACAGGCCTGTTGAAAGTCTCTGGGTTAGGGTCAGTGGGGAGAACAACAAGGGTGATGTCGTGGTGGGGGTCCGCTGTAGTCCACCAAACCAGGAGGATGAGGTAGATGAGACTTTCTTCAAACAGCTGGTGGAAATTTCCCAATCGCAGGCCCTGGTTCTCATGGGGGTCTTCAGTCACCCTGCACTATAATGGGAGAGCCAAACAGCAGTGTGCAGGCAATCAGGGAAGTTCTTGGAGAGTGTTGGGAACAACTTCCTGGTGCAAGTGCTGGAGCGGCCAATTAGGGACCATGCTCTTCTTGACCTGCTGCTTGCAAACAGGGAAGAACTGGTGAGTAATGTGTAGCAGGCTTACCTTTTCAGAGCTTGGGTTGAGTTCCAGGATTGAGTGTCTGCTGTTTGAGTGGTGGAGCCCACCCACCAATCAGGAGATAGCACAAGGGAAGCAATGCCCCGTCCTTTTCTGAAGGGACGGGGCAAGGAGCAGCTGGACCTGAACTGGAACTGCACCAGCCAGGTCTGGAGAACTTCAGAGGTGGAGACCCTGAAGAGTATAAAAGGGAAGTGTGCTCTGCAGGCTGAGAGAGACGATGAGGGATGGCAAGGAGAGAGGAGCTCCAGAGATAGCCATCCTCAGGACCCTGCTGGAGCTTTAGCAGTGTGCAAATCAGCACATGGGGATCAGGTTCTAGGAGCTGCTTAGGGCAACTTGAGCCTGCAAACCCAACAAAGGGCTGGGCAGTCAGTGTGCAGATCGGCACATGGAGAGCTGGCCCTGGAGCTCAGGCTCCACATGGTGTGCAGGTCAGTGCATGGAGAGTCGGCACTGGGAGCAGCTCAAGGCTGCCCAGGCCCCATGTAGTGCACTGGTCGGTGCATGGAGAGTCCACCCTCAGAGCAGTTCAAGGCTGCTCAAGTTATCCCTGGCTCTAGGCCGGATAACCAGAGCTCCGCAGCATGGCTCAGCATTAAACTAAAAGAGCCCCAGTGCAGGGCCTGGGAAGGCGGAAGACCCCTGGCATGAGGCTGAGGAACTGGAGCCAGTGAGGGCTCAGCTTCCATAGGAGCTCCCTGGGTGCCCAACACAGGGCACAGAGCCCAGAGGGAAGAACCCTCAACTTCAAGCCAACGGCTCCAGGAGGCCGGAGACAGTGTGGGGACCCAGAGGCCAGATCGACAGCCCCAGAGGAAGGATCGTGAGTTACTGGGAACCTGGGTCATGCAGGGGAGGCACCCCCAGGCAAGGGATCCTGGGGGGAGTGGGTCTAGGGGAAGAAGACCCTATCCCATTTGAGGGACCAGGTGGTTGGAACCCAGATGGGGTGATTCTAATATCTGGTATAGTTATGTTTCTTATTTGGTATCTATTGTTATTGCTGGTGTTATAAATAGTTGGGTGTATTAATTCGGTATAATGGGCTCTGTAAGGATGTCTTTATTAGCTAACCCACTTGAGGTATAAACTTGCTGGATTGACTGTTCTGGGATCCACCCCTCTTCTGGGCTTGAGGCACAGGTACTTACCCAAATGCCCTTCCTAGGGCCGACTTCCTCCAGCTAACAGACCCTTATATGTATATTTGTATTTATATCTGTAATTATATCTATCTTAAAGACTTATATATATATATATATATATATATATATGTTGGTAACTCAATAAATTGTACATAGTTAAGAACTTTGGGCTTGGGCTAACTCTATAGAGGAAAGAGGGATCTGCTCAAAATTGTAGCATCCCTCTCACAGCACCCCTCTCCTGCCCACCCATCCCACCTGATTGAGAATAGGGCACACCCTTGGGTGTACCCAGGTTACAAATGTAGTAGTAGATGGCAAATTGGGCAGCAGCGACCAGAAGATGATTGAGTTCAGGAGAGCAGCAGAGTAAGGACTCTGGATTTCAGTAAAGCAGACTCACTCAGGGAACTGATGGGCAGGATCCCCTGGGAAGCCAGTCTGATGGGGAGAGGAGTCCAGGAGAGCTGGCTGTACTTTAAGGCAGCCTGACTGAGAGCGCAGGAACAAACCACCCCGATGTGCAGGAAGACTAGCAAGTGTGGCAGAAGACCAGCTTGGCTTAGGGAACTCTTCAGTAAACTAAATCACAAAAAGGAAGCTTATAAGAAGTGAAAACTTGGACAAATAACTAGGGAAGAATACAAGAGCATTGCTCAGGCATGCGGGGATGAAGTCAGGAAGGCCAAAATGTCCTTGGAGTTGCAGCTAACAAGGGATGTGAAGGGGAACAATGTAACACTCACACACACTTGGGGTTGTGTCCATTCTCTCCAAGGGACCTGTGGAACCAGTTTGGTAACTGGCCACTTTACCAGGAGTGCTGACCACCTTGGGAGATGCACACACACCTTGGGAGATGCACACACAGCTTGGGAGATGCACACACAGCTTGAGAGACACAGACACAGCTTCTCATGGCCCTGGAGGTAGACAGACAGTCTAGCACAACAAGGCCAATGAATGGACACAGCCTGAGAATGAAGGGGGGCATGCCATAACATGAGATCACAGCCTTCAAGGCAGACAGGTTGTCTAACACAACAAGGACACACAGCCTGGGAACCAAAGAAGTATATACCATACTGACTCATAACACAAGATAAGTGACACCAGCAACAAGGCCTCAGAGCACAGGGGGGCCTAAGTCCCGGTTTTGGGAGAACAGACCAAATTAGGAGAAGGCCCGGAAGGCTACGTGGATGTATGACCACAGAGAGATGGCCAACCAGAGATAGTCACGGATGAAGAGTCATTAGGAATCATCAAGGGGGAAGAAGAATACAAATGCCGAGATTTGATATTAACAAAAGTTTCCTCCCTTTGTCTCGTCCCTCCCTGTCCCTCTCTGTTTTGCTCCCTGAGAGGGGTTCCCATCTCCATCCCTGTCCCCAGCCTGCTGACACCTAAGAGAGAGAGCCTCAGAGTGGAGCCTGCATCCTAACCAGATGTACTGAGACTCTGATGACAGCCCTAGGACTGAGCAATTTAGAATTGCTTGATTGTTTGTATTGCTGCTTTTCTGTTCTTACTTTGTATCGATAAATTCGCCTATTATCGACTGGCAGGTGTTGTGGTCAGTCTGAGGGTTGTGCCCGCCTGGAACAAAGGTATACGTGCTGGGTCCAAATCCAGGGTCAACACCACCTATAAACTTTGTTTTGTGGTTTGTAGTGTTTTAAAATTAGTGTTATTGTTTACTTTTGTTTTTTCTTTATTCTTTGTAATACATTTGGATTTTGTGTTTACGCTGCTTGCGAGGAAAGGGTTGTTGGTTTTATTGGACATCTTAGTGAGTCATTCAGTGTTTCCCAAGTAAACTGGGTTGGGGCTTGAGCCAAGGTAAAGTATTTTTAGTAACCCAAAAATTGACCCAAGCCCTTGTTGCTGCTGACAGGTGCTCAGCAGAAGGGTTACAACAAGAAGAGTTTCTACAAGTATATCAGTAACAAGAGGAAGGTCAGGGAAAATGTGGTCTGTTACTGAATGGGGGAAGCAACCTTGTGACAGAGGATGCAGAAAAGGTTGAAGTGCTCAATGGCCTTTTTCACCTCAGTCTTCATAGGCAAGGTCAGCTCCCAGACTACTGCACTGGGCAGCACAGTTTGGGGAGGAGGTGAGCAGCCAGCAGTGGTGAAAGAGCAGGTTAGGGACTATTTAGAAAAGCTGGACATTTACAAGTCCATGGGGCTGGATAGGATGCACCTAAGGGTGCTGAGGGAGTTGGCTGATATGATTGCAGAGCCTCTGGCCATCATCTCTGATATCTCATGGCGATCAGGAGAGGTCCCAGATGATTGGAAAAGGGTAAACATAGTGCCCATATTTAAGGAAGGATCCGGGGAACTACAGACCAGTCAGCCTCACTTCAGTCCTTGGAAAAATCATGGAGCAGATCCTCAAGGAATCCATTTTGAAGCACTTGGAGGAGAAGGTGATTAGGGACAGTCAGCATGGATTCACCAGGGGCAAGTCATGCCTGACCAACCTGATTGCCTTCTGTGATGAAGTGACTGGCTCTGTGGATGCAGGGAGACCAGTGGATATGGTGTACCTTGATTTTAGCAAGGCTTTTGATAGAGTCTCCCACAACAGTCTCACAGACAAGCTAAGGAAGTACAAGCTGGATGAACAGATTGTAAGGTGGATAGAGAATTGGCTGGAGCATTGGGCTCAGAGGGTAGTAATCAATGGTTCGATGTCTAGTTAGCAGCCAATGTCAAGTGGAGTGCCCCAGACGTTGGTTCTGGGGCTGGTTTCATTAAATATCTTCATCAACAACCTGGAAGATGGCATAGAGTACACCCTCAGCAGATTTGCAGATGACACCAAGCTGGGGGGAGTAGTATATGTACTGGAGGATAGGTCTAGGATTCAGACTGACCTATACAAATTGGAGGATTGGGCCAAAAGAAATCTCATAAGGTTCAACGAAGACAAGTGTGAAGTCCTGCACTTAGGACGGAAAAATCCTGTGCACTGGTACAGGCTGAGGGGCTGACTGGCTGGGTAGCAGCTGTACAGAAAAGGACCTGGGGGTTATAGCAGACAATAAGATGAGCCAACAGTTTGCTCTTGTTGCTAAGAAGGCTAACGGCATACTTTGGAGCTCTAAAGGGGATGAAGCTAGACTGTTCTCAGTGGTGGCAGATGGTCGCAAGTTGCAGAAAGGGAAGTTTAGGTTACATATAAGGAAAAACTTTCTCATCAGGAGGGTAGTAAGACACTGGAACAGGTTGCCTAGAGACGTGGTGGAATCTCCATCCTTAGTGGTTTTTAAGACCCAGCTAGACAAAACCTTGGCTGGGATAGTTTCATAACTTCATAGTTGGTCGGGTCAGAAGGGACCCAAGCAGATCATCAAGTCCAAC
>NW_017729025.1:16558717-16561072 GCF_001723915.1 Gavialis gangeticus | reverse complement strand
GCATGCCCACATCCCCCCACATCTTAGTGTCATCAGCAAATTTGAACAGGGTGCTTTTTACCCCCTCGTCCAAGTCACTGATGAAGATGTTGAACAGTGCGGGCCCGAGGACCGAGCCCTGGGGGACCCCACTGCCCACATCCCTCCAGGTTGAAAATGACCCGTCCGCCACCCTTCTCTGGGTGCGGCCCTCCAGCCAGTTGGCGACACATTTGACTGTGTAGGTGTCGACACCACAGTCCCCCAGTTTTTTAACTGATATAGTTAGGGATGGTTCTCCTTTGAGCAGGAGTTGGACTAGATGTGACCTCCTGAGGTCCCTCCCAACCCTCATTTTCTATGATTCCATGATTCTAAGGTAAGGTAAGATACTGGATGCACTTGTTTTTTTTGAGTCTGAGAGACACCAAGTGGATACCAAAGGAAAGTGCATGACAGTTTGTTTTTGTTTTGGGGGTTTTTTTGGCTAAGAATGGTCATGGGATTCTTGCCCCACAGTTCACTTTTACATCAGTTGATGTATGACTCCATGGTATGAAATATAATTTAAATACAATATGTACACTTATATTATAAGTTTGTGTTTACATACACAGCAACACTTGCAAGAATGTACTAATCCATTTCATGATCACTTGCTTATTTACTATATACTCCCAGTGCTTCCACTCTGCCTATGTGTGTGTGTATTGTCTTCAGAACTACCTCAGGGACAGAGACCATCTTCCATTCCTGTTCACCTATCATATTGTGGAGGCTACTGTCATGTAAAATGTAACATTGGTCCACTCTCACAGGCTGCATCTTACTGTTGTGTGCAGTGTTCAGAAGTGAACTGTGAAGAGGGCTATAATGTTTCATAAACTTATCTTCCTTTCTTAAAGCATATAAAATAGAAGTGTACAGCAATTTCTCATACAAAATCAAGGTTCTTTAACTTCTCTGTCAGTCAGTCCATTTGTCATCACACACCTTAAAAGGGAGTAAAATGTACGACTTTTAAACAACAAAATTTTTAAAAAATTGCAATAGCATCTAGAGCCCACTATCTATAACCAGGATTTTGTTGTGTTTGTTGTTACACAAGCATACAGGGAAAAAACAGCTCTTGTATGAAATGGCTTTCAATTTAAAATTAATGACCTAAGTGCTTCAATACACAGTACCTAAACTTGGATACTACTGACCTGCATCACCTTTTTTTAATTTGGTACTTATGAAACAAGTCCATGGACAATAATTTTGAAAGATTTTCTCTTACATTTTTTATTTTAGAGGCAGTAACCAGTGTCCTGCACAGGAACTGCTGTGAAATGATGTCTGGTTTATGGTGAACTTGGTGCCAGTTAGAGCTTTGAATATGGTCCTGTGACTCAGCAGCATTGGTGTGATATGAAGAAAATACTATAGTCTATTATTATAGTGTTCCGAATGAGAAATTCTGGGAATTTTGGGAATATTGAATGCCACATTTGCAAGTGTAGGAGTATAACATTCAGATGAATTTAGTAGCAGTTTTTTCAATGGAAACAACGAGCAGAAAGAATCTATTTAAATTCATGGCACTGCAGGACTCCGCAGCAAGGTCATAGAAGGGCTGATAATCTGAAAATATCTCTCATTTTTATGTTGACACTTTGGAGGGCAACTCAGGTAATTCTTTTCTAACACAATAGGAATCAAATTTACTGCTGTTCTTAAATAAAATTTACGTAGATTGCTTTAAAGTTTTCAAAACATTGTTATCCAACCACTCGTGTAGGAACTTCATCAGTGACTTCACTAGAGGTTTTCAATAGCAGCTTAGAGAAACAGTTGGATCTAGATGAGATGATTTAGCTAGGCATGATCCTGCCTTGAGCAGGGGGTTGGAGTAGATGATGTCCTGAGGTCCATTCCAGCACTATGTGTTCCTGTGATTCTGTGCCTTCACTGGAACCAGGATTTCACCCACACTCCTCTAATTACTTAAAGCTTTGTCTGGTAATGAGTTGGCTGGGCCAATCAATCCCTTGTGCAATTGCATAGCATCAGTCCGTCAGAATTCCTTCTTGCCTCCTTGTCTGAAAGTAGTTAAATATCAGTAGCTTTTCTGGCCCACAAAGGAATTGTTATGGAACAAAAATAAAAGGAGAAAAACCCCTGGCATAACCTCTTGTGAATTACCCTGTCTCATTACTAATGGTGATATATGGGATGCAGGGCAGGCTTGTCTAGATCTGTAAGCCATTTGTCCATGACTTATTCTGAAGGGGAAAAAATATACTAATAACTGACCCTTATAAGAAACTGTTTAGGAAACAAACTTATCGTCATTGAAAGATATTCCCCATATATGGGGAATAAACAGGAGGC
>NW_017729025.1:16551153-16553717 GCF_001723915.1 Gavialis gangeticus | reverse complement strand
CTTGTTTCCCTTAGCGCCCTCTGGCATAACAAGGAATAACGGCTGTAAGTTGTTGGAGAGGAGGTTTAGATTAGACATCCATAAGAACTACTTCACAGTCAGGGCGGCTAGGAGCTGGATCCAACTTCCAAGGGAAGTGGTGCTGGCTCCTACCCTGGGAGTCTTTAAGAGGAGGCTTGATGCCTACCTGGCTGGACTCATTTGAGCCCAGTTTTTTCTCCCGCCCAGGAGAGGGGTCGGACCTGAAGATCTACAAGGTCCCTTCCGACCCGACTGCTGTGATTCTATGATTCTATGAAAGCTTGGTGTATAGAGTATCAACATAATTGTGAAAATACAAAAATATAAAACTGATTTCCTCATGATAAGGAGGATGCTGCCAGATATGAGTCTTACTAGTCACAAAAATAAATTATAATGCTTCTGGAATAGCTAGATAAGAAGTGATAGCACATTACTGTGAAACAGATGATTAGCAGTTATGTTGTAGCATGTATAACAGTTAATAACTGTTTATAGGGGACTAAAGAAAATTTAGTTTCAGTTGGTGGTCACATGAAAAGTTCATACTCTGAACCAGAGGTGTGGCTTGTAGATATCAAACTTTTGCTTACTTTACATGATTGGAGTTTTAGTTACAGCTTACTAACTGATGTACAAGTCATGTGCGCAGTCCACGTGCTCTTGTCAGCCATGTGACTTGACCACATTATTGGGTTTAGATAAAGCCCTTTTCAGCTCACTTTCAGTTTGCTCAAATCCAGCTCAAAATGTTAAGGGTGTGTGTGTAACAGGCAGCAGAGACTAAACTGATGGAAATGTTTGTAGACTGTTAAAAATTCCCCCTGGAAATATTTTTGGTTTAAAAATAGCTCTTAGTTTTCACCTACATTTGCAGTTAGCAGCATTTAGTGCAAAAAGAACATGCAATCAACAGCAGTGGTCTTAAGAATAGTTAAAATGATTAATTTATGCATCTCTTTTTGGGAAATGCCAGTTGTGAACATGGAAACTTAAAATCTCTAGGACAGTGATTCTCAACTGGGTATTATGAGGTCCTCTTAAAGGTGTTGCAATGCAGTGAACTATGCAATGCAGTATCAGAGCTGCAAACACCTACATGATTCACAAGCTAAGCACAGAGATTTCAGATAGTAACCCAGTGTCACAAACGTTCTGTTCTGTGTAATTGTTCTGATTTCTTTGCAACAGAAGGATTGCTCTATCATTTTTCTGAAGTCAAAAATCAAGTGAAAGCTAAGAGCTGGCTTTTTCCAAGGTGTGCCTTGACTTTAAAAAGGTTGAAACCCATTGCTCTAGAATTACTGTCACACAAGAGCAGGTGGACAAGTGAAGAGAAAGGTAAATCGCATGAATTCTGAAAATTAAATTTAGAAAATCTAAACTAAAAATTCTTTCAGTTTCTAGAACATCAGTATTTATGATTTGATGAATGTGGAAAATTACTTTACATGAAGGATAAACATATTTTTAAATATAGATAAGATACTGCTTATAATAATATAATTTGTATATGTAACCCTACTTTTTTATTTGATTTTCTTGACTTTTAAGTTGATTATTCTTTTCTATTCAAATACTTGCAGTTAAAGAGGCACTTAGAAAAATGTAATAATAAAAACTTGTAGAAAAAAACAACCCTGCTACAATTTTGGGTAGGGTGACTGTTTTTGTGGTTAACTTCTGTCCCTCCTTTGCCCAAGGGGACCCTGCTTCTCCTCCTGTGCTGCAACAGCAGGGAGGAGAAACCCTGCAGGTAGGGAGGAGGAGGCCTTGGCCCTGCTGCAGCAGCCCCCTCCAGGCAAGGCCTGGGGTAGTGGTGGGGGAAGGTGTGGGGCTGCAGAGCAAAAGTTGGGGTTGGGGGGCACAGGATGGTCTTGGGGGCTGCTGAGGGCACAGTGTGCTGCTACGTAAAGAGGCAAATCAAGGAGGGCTGCAGCGGTGCAGTTGCACCCCCCATTTTGATTCCTGACCCACCCCGCATTTAAAACCAGCTGCCTGGCGGCGGCAGCAACAACAGCATCAGCAGCATTTCTAGTCAGGCAGTGCTGAGGGAATCCCTTGACTTCTGGCTCAGTATAAATCTTGGCGTCTTGCAGGCTCAGATCAACCATAATCTATGCTTACCTGGCAAGGGAAACACTGTGACCGCTGAGGCCATCTTCCTAGTTGCACCCGGGAAAGACCACTCTCCTGCCATGGGGATAATACCTGCCCAGGTAATGTATAGTAAACCTCCCACTTAGCTGCTGCAGTGTAGGAAGGTCTTGGCTTGATGCTCACTTTATGGAAAGGGGAGCTTGCTCCTGCAGCCATATGGCTGAGAGCAAGCTAAACTCAGGGGCATCTGAACCCCCAGCCTCCAGGCTTGGGCCTGCAAGTAGGATGCCCGCCAAGGGATTTGGCAACATCTGAAGCCCCAGATGGGGTGATGAAGAATGGAAAAGTACTGAAAGGAGTGTATACGTCTTGGGACAGAATGGGAGATGTGGGTGAAGACTGAGCGGGAACAACACAGTGGCCTTCAGGATAAGCTTATCAGG
>NW_017729025.1:16538067-16545045 GCF_001723915.1 Gavialis gangeticus | reverse complement strand
AACTGAAATAAGCAGTATCAGCACTTCTGGTCTCTGTCTTTTTTTTCTAGTCAGGGAGGCCGGAAGCCCGACTAAATTCACTCCTACACAGTGTACCAACGGGTCTCTCGCTATCCATAGAACCCATAGTCTGGTAATAAACGGGTCTGAATTTTACATGCTGCTAGGTTCTATTTCTTGTAATCAATCAATATCTCAGCGCAGGTTAGTAGGGAGCCATCATGCCCCTTCCTATACCTTACAGGTCAATCGAAAGTGTTGAATTGGAAGCACGACCTGCAGGGACCTCAGCACTATAGCTGCTCCAGGCTTGTGCTAGCTATGAGGGAATGATGCCCACAAGATTTTGCCGTGGCATTGGGTTGGCACCTGTACCCTGGGGAGACTCATCCCGGAGTTTGATCTACACCCAAGCCTCTCTCTCGGCATGAGGTATCTAATCTCCCACCTGGCTTGCCCAGAGATAAGCGAGCAGTTGAAAACCCGCTGGTTCGCCAACCCGCAGGATTCCATCAATTTACTAGGGCATTTCCCCCTTGGTTGGGGGTAGCTAAATTAGAAAGGACCATTGTAAACATTTCAGAAGTTATGGAGACATTTTTTAATGCCAGCATCAATGCTTTAGGAGCTCTTACTGATAAAATCATCCAGATAAGACAGGTAGCTACCAAAAACCATATGGCTTTGGATTATCTCCTAGCCGCCCAAGGAGGGGTATGTGCGGTCGTGAACCATACTTGCTGCACCTGGATCGATCAGCACCAACGAGTGGAAAAAGACCTCTGCACCATTAAGAGACAGTTGCAGATGATCCATGCAGTTGCAAAGGAGAAAACCTTCAATTGGTGGGGGTGGCTACCAGATATAGGGGAGTGATGGAAATCCCTGCTAAAATGGTATATTCTAAGTTTATTATGCATTTTTGCCGTTTTCATTATTATCCAAATGATTCTGTGTTGCTTATGCTGCTGTTTATCAAAAACTGCCCAGAGTGTTTCTAGGTTCTCTAAGACCAAGCTGCAGATGATGGTGCTCAAGGAGGTGGCCTATGAGTGCGAATGACAAGAAAATGTCAAAGGCTTTATAAATATAGAAGTGTAAGCACAAGCGCTTACAAGGGGGGGATGATGAAGAATGGAAAAGTACTGAAAGGAGTGTATACGTGTCGGGACAGGATGAAAGATGTGGGTGAAGGCTGAGCGGGAACAACACGGCGGCCTTCAGGATAAGCTTATCAGAAAACAGCTTGAGAAAACGTGCCTGGTTCAGCAAGACACCAGGATAAGTCACTGTCAGACTGCCAAGAGTATGTTACGGGGCGGGCAAATCTGTATGTGACTTATCAGTATATAAAGAAGTCTGTGCTTTGCTTTTGTTGAGAATTAGCTGCCCCTTGCTTTTTCTCCCGTGGCCACGTAAAATAAAGCACTTCTGATAGCCAAACAGTAATCCTGTCTCAATTTCCACATCAGGGGGTGGATGATGTTTGCCGGTAGTAGGACCACCTGTGGTTCTGGACTGACTCACAGATTTAGAATTTGATTTGGCTGATTTAGGTTGAAATACGGAAAATTTAAATTAAAAAAAGAAAAAAAAATCTGCCTGGTTGCTTTTTAATTCTTCCTTCCACAGGAGTGAAGGACCCTGTCTCCTTTTTCGCAGTCTTCCTGTTCAACTGGTCCCGCCAGCCTTGCTTCGCATTTCTGCTGCTCCTGGGACCCGCACAGCTCTCACAGATGGCTGTTTTGCTGTGAAACGTGAAGCCAGGCACAGAGCGAACAGGCAGAGAAGCACCGGCTGCCCCATGGGTGCTCAGGAAAGGCTGGATTGTGTTTCATGAATCCGAAAAAAAGAGGTGGGCGATTCACGTGGACGCTGCAGGACTCAGGGAATGACCTCTTTGGGCAAAGCCCGAGAGCTGCTCGTGGGGCGCAGACAGGGCAGGGCAGAGCTGGTGATGGCAGCTGCCGAGGGGAAGCTCTGACCCTGCCACCGGCATGTGTGTAGCCTTGTCACCAGGGGGTGACGCTGCCATGGGGTTGCATATGTGTGTGAACTTGCCACAGCACGGCCACAGGGTCGTGTCTGCCACAGGGTGAGTGTGACCCTGTCACAGGGGTGTGCATGTGTGTGTCTGTCACCGTGACCACCACGTAGGTGGGCTCCCCAGGGCAGGTTATTGTCTCTGATATGTCCTCCATAGGAGGTCTATATTGAGCAGATTTTTTTTGGTGTTGGGTGGTGGAGCTGGAGCTTGCTCCATCCACTCCATGCATTGACATGCTTCCAGGACCGGTGCAAAAAAACAGGAAAAAAAAAAAAGTGTCTGTCTCCCATGAGGTGTGTATGTGTGGACCTGCCACGTGTGGGGTGTACGTGTGCTTGGGACCCCAGGGGAGGCGGTGTGTGTGTGTGTGCGCCACAGGGGGACAGTGTACGTGTGTATGTGTAACCCCACCGAGGTGGGGATGTGCCATAGGGGGAGCGTGCGTGTGTCTCCCACGATGGGGGGTGGGGGTTATACGCGCGCCACGGTGGAGGGAGAGTGTCCGTTTGTGACCCGGCCCCGGGTGCGTGCATGCCCGTGACCCCGTCAAGGGGTAGGTTGTGACCAACACCCGCCTCCCGCGGCCGCTGAGGGCAGCTCTGACACCGCCCCCCGCGCGTCACTCCAGGGCCGAGCCAATGCAGTCCCGTGATGACGATTTCCCTCCCCGCCCCTTCCCTTGCAACCCCGTTGCCTCACGGGGCCGCGCAGCTACCCAATCAACAAGCCCAGGAAGGCGAGGCGCCGCCGCGACTAGCCAATGGCGTGCGGGGAGGGGGGGCAGCAGCAAGGACGGTTGTAGCAGCACGAGGCTGGAGTGAGGTGCGCGCGGCGGGAGGAGCGGTGTGAGGAGGAGGAGGGAGAGAGGATGGTGTGAGGGGAAGCGGGGGAGGGGCGGTGTGAGGACGGAGCGGGGGAGGGGACTCAACAACGCCGTGGACGCAGCCAGGTGGGTCCAGCCCCGGCGGTGAAGCACAGGGGCGGCGCGCTGCTGGTGCCGGATGTCTGGACCTTTCCAGGCCGGGGCCAACGACCCCCGTGGTGCTGCTGTGTCCTGGGGCTGCCTGAAGCGGAGAGCTGCGGGGAATGGGACCGGCAGGTGTCCACGTAGCCCTGTACCTGGCAGCGTTCCCACTTCAGCGCCACCTCTGCCACCTTCCTGCCGCTTTCTGATGTGCCTCGAGCAGGGGGAGCGGCGGCGGAGCAGCGCCACGTGGGCAGGAAGGCCGCGCTTGCCCAGTGTCTGGTGCCGGGCGTATGTGGGAATGGCGGTAGATCCAGGGTGGCAGTCCCCTGTCCTAGAAACGTCCACAGAAAGTTAAAGGGTTGAGCGCAAGGTTCCCTCTAAGCTGCGTACGCGCGCGGCCGTGCACACAATTTTTGTTTTGCCGCGCATTTTTTTGATGCCGCGCGCCCGCCTGCCCAGAGGAGCTGGGCTACGGCTTCCTAGAAACCCAGAGCGCGGCGCAGGCACTGGAGCCGGCGGTAAGTTGCCTCTTGGGTGCGCTCCACTCCTCACCACCCCGGCATCCCTGCCGGGAGAGAGAGTGGTGCGGGGCAGGCAGTGGCTCCTCCGCGAGGGGGAGTGGGGACTGGGGCGGGAGCTGGGGCCAAGCCGGGCACCTCCGGGAAACCACTCTGCTCCCCAGCCCCTCTGGGTGGGTTTCACCCGAGCCCCGATGCCATGTGCCTTCTCGCTGCCTGGTCTGCTCAGTGGCAGGACACACAAGGCTCCATGCTGTTTTCGAAGTCTGGAGGCACAGAGGCAGTGTGGATCATTTTTGAAAGAGTGATGAAATCTGTCAGATAAGGCAGACCAGGCATACCTTCAGCATGTCACACTACCCGACAGCTTTACAGAGTATGTTAAATGATGCGACTTAGGTCTGTCACATGAAATCCATTCTCTTTTCATACTCTCCTCACGTGGAGCATTATGCATAAACCTTTCTGTTTTGGTAGGGTTTTATATTTTAATTTTTTAGCAATAAAATATATATAGTTTAGTATTTCAAGACCCTTTTCTCCCAAATAATGTTGTGAGAATAATTTGTTCCGCACGCCGAAAGGGGGAGGCGGGACCAATTTGGGAATTGACCGACGCGGCACGCTCACAGATCAGAGCTGCGTGCTCACAGACCTTAAGCCTTTAGAGGCAATATTGTTTGAGGGGCGAGGCTGGAATCGTCTGTGTCCCATGGGTCCTGGCACGTGCTTTTATTGCTTGCCCTCATTTTCTTTTTCCTTTTGGCTATGTTAGATTGTACTGTACATCATCGATCATTGCTGCTGCTTCTACTTATTTCTGTTCTGAAATACAAATCAATTGTATACATGAATAGTAGAATTCTTCATATAATTGGGAGTTGATTTCAAGAGAAATATTGTAACAAAATGTTGAATAACGATATCTCCTCTCCATCTCTTGCTGAAACTATTCATATACTTTCTTTTTTTGCCTCCAGGAACACTGTTAGTATCACAAAATCATTTAGATTTCCTTTATGCTGACTGTAATTGCGAATCTCATTTCCTTCCTCCACACGACCCAAAATGATTACACTCTTGTTTTCAGTTATCAATTATTTCCTAACCCTGCTTTCTCTTGCTTAGTATTTCAGCACGAATTAATTACTACAGATGGATGAGTGCCTTATAATTGATAAGCAATTAACAAATTGGCAAAATGACAATCTAACAAGCTTAACACTGGCAAATGGCTTGTTAGACGGGGATATTCTGGCAGTTCCTTAGATGGTTATATATACTGGTGATTATAGATAATTGAGGATATAACTCTAATACAGTATGTGCTTATGTCTGTTGCTATGGAAATGGCTGAGATAGCAGGAATTAAGCATTATGATTTCCATGCAGGACCAGAAAGGACAAGCAGATGGGGTGTGAAAGCACTAACTCTTGTTTAAAAACACGCAACTCAGTTACTAGCAAACTGGATCAAAATTCTGCTTCACTTGTATAAGGTAAGTAGATGTTTTTGTTTTTTTTTCTTTAAACTTTAACATACACTGAAGTTTCTATAGTTAAGGTACCACATGCAGGACTTCAGTAGGTTAATTGATTGGAAAGAAAAGCTAATTCAGCAATTAAACATTACAGAATTTCCTGCTTTAGAAACGATTTTGGAATCAAAATGTCATCGCTACAATAACTAGAAAAGGGGCAACCTGTAGTGAAGTGTTGGGGAGTACCTGGATGCTTGAAGTGCAAGTACAAAGTGAGACCAAGTGATTTGTAGTGTTTGGAGACTGTAGCACCAAGTCACATATTTGGAATGGTTGTAACCATACGTCAGATCAAAATGTGCAAGAACCATGAATCAGTATTTCCCCGCGCAAAGCATGAGACTGGACAAAGAATTATGAAGATAATTATGGAAAGCTGAGATTCTCACTTTAATTCAGTAATGAGCCTCTGAGAGAACATTGTAGAGATCTGTGATATAATCGTTTGGAAACAGCTGTTTGAAAAGTTCAAGACCTTATTTTCTGCATGTGACATTGAAAATTAAGTTTCATTCAACAGATTCAGTAATACATGTGGTAAGGAAAGAAGAGGGTCAACATGGCATGACTGATTTAAGAAGTAGTGCAGAATTATCTGATTATTGCGAACAAACCTGTTTGAGCCTCACATTTGAACAGCTTACTTGCTTTAAAGTTTAAAAACACTGACAGCTTTGAAAGTGTTTCATCTGTTTTTTTGACTCATCATTAGTGATATCAAGTGGACTTTTTAACAAATAACATTCTGTTAATTAAATATGGGAAGTAAAATGTCATCTATGTGAGGACAACTGTAGATATACAGTATACAAGCATCAATAATTAATCCATAGTTTGTTACCTATATGCTGTGTGAAGAATTTTATTCCCAGAATGTCACACTTCAATGAGTGAAAATCATGTATAAATTGGATAATTGGAGGCAATCAAATATTGTATTTAGTAATTCTTAGAGTAAATTTTAATTTTTGCAGAGGGGATATCTAAAAATGTTGTCCCTGACCATCTCATGAGTTTTTGGGGAGGTACGTGGAGGCAGGGGGAAATCAAATTAAAATCTATGAATATGTGATATGTACATATCCAAGATTCCAAGATTCAGTCTGAATTTGAAACTAAGAGAACTTTTCTCTTGCCCTCCAGAGAAGCTACTGAAGTCCAGCCTCTTCTTCATTTTTGTGGGGTTTTCTACGCTCTTTCACGTTTCCCAACCACCTTTCTGAGAGGCAGACAGCAGCACTTTGCAGTGTTCATCTCACCAGTACTATATACAGAGGGAAAATCACCTCCCTGTTCCCTTGTTTATGCATCTGTGGTTCATATTAGCTTTTTTTAGTACAGCATTACCCTGGGAGCTTACACGAAACTTCTTGTCCACTACAACCGTATCAAACTTGCTGCTTTCCATAAGAAAGCATATTGGATTATGCACAAGAGAAAGAAAAGTAATTTGAGAACTAATGCTTCTTTGCCATATACAACAACCTAGCCGCATATTACTTTTGCAGTTGTACAGTTAAACAGTTATTTTTTCTGTTCATCATAACCAATTTGATCTATGCCAGAAAGAGGCAATGGAACTGCTTAGATGTGTCAACTGCTTCTGTATCTCAATCCGCTTTCCTGCCAACATCCTTTTGTGGAGGATTTGTCAGCACAAATTGGCTGCAACCCTTTCTTTTGCCTTATCCCCTCTTGTTGCTAGAGTAGCAAGAAGGAGTAGGTGACAATGAAGAGTTTCAGTTAAATTGTACTTGTGTAACCAAGTTGCACCTTCCTTAAGAAAAAGGAGAGGCAGCCCATGTCTGACAGGCCTCTTGGAAACATGGGAATAAAAGGGGCCTGTCTAGTCATCTGCCATCACAGGCAACTGTCAAAGAAACTTGTTTAAGCTGATCAAGCGGC
>NW_017729025.1:16532759-16533067 GCF_001723915.1 Gavialis gangeticus | reverse complement strand
TCTTTTCAATATGCTTCACCTTCATCTGCCAGTCTCACTCTCCTCTGCCTAGTGATGCATCATAAGTTTTCTCTGACGTTTTCTTAGCCCTAGACATTTACCCAGCTTTTCTTGCTCCTGCTTGCCACAGCTCCTAGGGTCACCAGTAATATTTCCACATATCTTTGTGTTGCTTTTGCAGTCCTTTTTGATGCTATTGTACATATTCCTTTCCCTGGTACTTGTATTGGAAGGCTGGTCTAGAACCGAACTGCTCTGAGGGTTAGAGCAGCTTAACCACCTAGTCTACAGTTTAAATTTATTCATCG
>NW_017729025.1:16508652-16527759 GCF_001723915.1 Gavialis gangeticus | reverse complement strand
AATCTGCTGTGATAGCAGCATTTTTTTTGGCCAGCTGATTTATTCATCGCCAGTTTGTACCCATTTGCTGTATTGTCAGTGTTGCCCCTTTGTTTAACTAGCTTGTCTCCTTTTATGATGCGTTTACTTCCTAAAACCATCATATCCCCTTTCATTCCAAGTAATACTGCACTAAACAAGTACAAATCTTTTTTTGTCTTTTCTCATAAAATAGTCTTTCTGTTTACCTCATCTTACCCTTGTTTGCACCTGCTGTGAGGTGCCAAGCAAGAGCTCTGCTCCAGTGCTCTTTAGTAGTAGGTCTCCAGCTGACAAACCTGTTGTAGTTTAGTGGCTTTGGGGTATAGGAGCATTGGAGGAGCAGAAGGAAGTGAGTGAGGTTTAGATTGAGTGGAGATGCCAGAGTGCGGAGGTGTGCGGTTCTTCCTGTGGCTTGTTAGTGTAGAGTTTCCATGCTACTAATTACAGTAGGTTTGTTGGGCGAAGAGGGCAAAGAAGCATTAGTCCCTGAATTACTTTTCCTTCTCTTGTGCATAGCCCAGCTTGCGTTCTTATGGAAAACAATGAATTTGATAAGGCTGTTGTGGAGAATGCCAATGCTGGCTGGGAGCTGAACATCTACATGAATAGTCAGAGGCTGAGGCACAAAGCACAACCCATCTACCTGGGCATGATGCCAGACCAGACATTGAGCTGCCATGAATATTTGAAAAAGACAGTAATGAAAGTTAAGACACACAACAACCTCCTTAACAAGTTGGCTGGGTCATCATGGGGCACAAGAGCCTCAACCCTAAGGCTGTCAGCTCTTGTCATCTTGTATTCTGTGGCAGAGTACTGTGCACCAGTCTGGAACTGGTCATCACATGTCAGACTCATTGATGTGCAGCTACGTTCAACGATGCACATCATCTTGGGAACTCCCCGTGGGAGGCACATCCAGGCCTAGGGTCAGTGAGGACCTAATCAGGGAACTTCTGGAGGGACTGGACACAGATCAGCAGGTCCTGACCATCTCCACCCCAGGGTGCTGAGGGAACTAGCAGAGGTTATTGCAGGACCTCTGGCACAGCTTTACGAGCACTCGTGGTACTCTGGCAATGTGGTTCCCATTTTCAAAAAAGGGAGGAAGGATGACCCAGGAAACTATAGGCCCGTTAGTCTTACCTTGATCCTGGGTAAGCTTTTTGAGAGAATTATCCTGGCGCATGTCCACAAGGGGCCAGCAGGGGAGACTGTGCTTAGGGGCAACCAACATGGGTTCATTAGAGGCAGATCCTGTCAGACCAACCTGGTGGCCTTCTATGACCAGGTCACCAAATCTCTGGATAGAGGTGTCATGGTGGATATAGTCTTTCTGGAGTTTAGGAAGGCCTTTGCCACAGTCTTTCACCCCATTCTCATTAAAAAACTAGGACACTGTGGTGTCGATGCCTGAACAGTGAGATGGGTTGCAAATTGGCTGGAGGGCCACACCCAGAGAGTGGTGGTGGATGGGACTTACTCGACCTGGAGGGATGTGGGCAGTGGGGGTCCCTCAGGGCTCAGTCCTCAGGACCGCACTGTTCAACATCTTCATCAGTGACTTGGACGAGGGGTAAAAAGCACCCTGTTCAAATTTACAGATTGCACTAAGATGTGGGGAGAAGTGGGCACGCTAGAAGGAAGGAATAGGCTGCAGTCGGATCTGGACAGGCTACAGGGTTGGGCAGAAGAGAACAGGATGGGATTCAACACTGACAAGTGCAAGGTACTGCACCTGGGGAGGAAGAACCAGCAGCATACCTACAGGCTGGGGAACTCCCTTCTCGGCAGAAGAGGATCTAGGAATCATTATTGAGGCCAATACGAACATGGGCTGACAGTGTGCTGATGCAGTCAGAAAGGCAAACCAAACCTTGTCATGTATCCACAGATGCATCTCAAGCAGCTCCAAGGAGGTGATCCTCCCCTTCTGTGACACTGGTTAGGAATTGGAGTACTGTGTCCAGGTCTGGGTGCTGCACTTCAGGAGGGATGTGGACAACATGGAGAGGGTCCAGAGGAGGGCCACTCGCATGATCGGGGCAGCAGGGCAGGCCCTCCGAGGTGAGGCTATGGGACCTAAACCTGTTCAGCCTCCACAAGAGAAGGCTGAGGGGGGATCTAGTGGCCATTTACAAACCAGTTGGGGGAGACCAGCAGACACTGGGGGGGAGTCCCTGTGCCTGCTGTGCCCAGGTGTGACAAGAAATAATGGTCACAACCTGGCAGAGGGTAGATTCAGACTCGATATCAGGAGGCACTACTTCGTTGTCAGGGTGGCTTTGTTTGGAAAAGATGGTTATAGCTGACCAGAGTTTTGAGTATTTAATTTGTGGGTGGGGAGCTGCTGTTGGTACATTTTGAAATCTGAGAGGCCATGAATATTTGTGGACACACCAAGATTGTCAAATTGACTTGATGTTGCTTTACTGAGGCAATGGTTTGTTAAGTCAGCAGCTGCATAGTGATATCCTCTGTTTTGATGTCTAATACAAGCATTTTGTCCAGACCATGACTGGCTGTGTGTATTGGATAAGAAGTGACCTCTGAAAGCCCTAGGGAAGCAAATGAGAAACACTGGATTTCCTCATTAAATGAGAACAGTAAGTGCTTATTTTATGTGGTACTGTGAGCATCTTATAAAATGGTTAAGGTACTAACATTAATATAGTATTGAAAAATGTATATACTTAATTTCAAAATGTAGTGCGAGAATACTAAGATCACATTGGTATATGGAAGGTGATATATATATTAATTTCTTAGCAGTTTTTTTCAATGGGAAATGTGAACAGTAGGAACTAATTTTAATTTCATGGTTGCATGAATGTTAACGCATCATAATTTCGCATTTAGAAGTGTGAGCTCTGGGAACACAAAGTACTAAATACTGGCATTCAAGTACTTCCTTGAAGTCCTGGAAAGAAAAATATTTTACCGCATTTCAGATATTTTGGAAACGTTGTGGTACCAAGGGCTACTTTTACCACTGTACTTAAGTTGCATTAGATCCGTTTTTCCCCTAGTTGTTTCTAATTTTAGACTGAAACTTCCTGTGTTTGCTTAGACTTGGAGGCAGTGTTTGAGATACTTCTGGGAAATGTCTGAATAGGTTCCTGAAATTATCTTTTTGCTAGTTTCTGATTTATTCAATTGGAAATTTTGTGTATTTGTAATCAGAATTACTCAATTCCCTTGTTTCCTTATGGGATACTTGCTCAACCTAAAATGCCCTTGCAAGTCAGAACTCTTGAAGCACTTTATAAAATCTTAGTCTCGCAAGGATTCGTAAAGCATTTTCAAATTTTCAAAGATCTTGGGGAATACAGTGTTACTGGCTGGATGTTACTTGCAGTCTGTAGCTACTGAATGTGGAATGATGAATATAGAGTCGGGCACACAAGGTTCTGTTTAAAACAGTCATGGACTTTGTGATGGTTTGAAAATAAGGATTGCTGTGAACAAAGTAAATAAATATTGTCTCTATTTGACAAATGAGGAAAATAGCCTAGGAGGTTGTGACTTGTAAATCCATTATACCAAAATAGGTTCCCCAGGTCATGGTGTGGTTCAGATCCAAGGAAACAACCAGGCAAATAACTTGACTTCTGTCTTGCAAAGCTATAAAATGGCAGTCTCTGGAGTTACCGTTTTTCTGGCCCCATGCCAAATGCAAAGCTGGCACTCTTAATGGCATTCCCATTTGTTCAAGTGGGGAGGCGTGTGAGTAAGGGACAGTTCATGGAACCAGATGGATCTGCTGTTGGATCAGTAATATTCAGCCCTGCCTTCTGCCTGATGTTTTAATATACTGCCTTCATATTAAGGAAGGACATTTGAACAGGGGATATTCATTCTGCAGCAGTATCTAGCAGGGTGATGTACCTTATAGGAACGTTTCTGTGATGCTTCTGAAAAGGGTGCTGGTAACTTTACAGATGTAACACATCTATGGGCCTTGATGCACCATTGTGACTTCTGTTTGTTGCAAAAGCCCGTGCTATGAACTGCCTCTTAACTTTGTCCTCACACCATGCGTCTGACCTGTTCTCCAGGGATCCTCTCTCACATGATAGATTATGGCATCACTTTCGCATCTTGTCCTAAAACTTATTTTTTCCAGTAGCTTTATAAACCCCCTAGTTCTTTCACCTCAGTGGGATTTTAACTACAGGACTTCATATCCTACGGAAAGTAGAAGCAGCCTACTTAAATCTGCCTTTCCAGTCCCTTGCTTTTTGTAGCTTATTTGCCATCTTTCACTTACACGTTGTCTAATTTGTAAGCTGTTTAGAGCTGGACCCATTTTTCTCCAGTTATTTGCAAAGCAAGCTGGCACTCATATGCTAAGCATTGTTTGTCTGTGCTTTCTTGTAATGATTAGTCACCTTGGTTGATCCATCATATTTTCTCCATAGATAATGCTGTTCTGAGAGGTTCCAGAATGCATGATATTGTAAGTGGAAGTATACCAATGTATTCTTCCAAACCAGTCCTGTTTTTGCTGTGTTTATTATGAAGTGCAAACAGCACATAAACTACTGACATGGACCTCTTTCTTGTTGGTTTATTTTTTCTTTTTAATATTTCATTTTATTTTTTCATGAACTTTCAAATATTGTGAAGGTGTGGGAGGAGGGAGAGAGTCTGTTTGCTTTAGTTAGAATAGGAAAGAACTGTGCAAGAGTCCAAGATTCCACATATAGTTATTCAAACGTCTTGCTATTTTTGGTTTTTGACCTCTGGTGAGCTGAATGCCGGATCTGCAGGTTGTTTTCATTTTTAATAGATGCTTCTATCCACCCACTACTAAGTTACTCTTACATGCTGATTAAATCTTTGACACAAACAGCCCATTTCTCCCACTTTTTCTACTGCATTTTTCAGAGATGTAATTTAATTTGTTTCTATACATTGTTGCAATGACATTCCCTTTTGGGAACAAGAGAAATGTTGCAGAATCACACAAATCCCATGAGCCATCCTAAAAGGAGGAAGAATGTACTTTATGAATCACTGGGTTATTTTTTGAAAATCTTGTTGGATTAAAATGACGCAGATCTTTGGTCTTTATCTTGGGAAGTGCTGTTTATAACTATCATGCCAAGCACAGAATATTATAATATATATTCAGGCAACATTAAATGTTAGGCCTTCAAAAGTAATAAATACTAATGCATATCTTCTAAAATGCTTATAAGATCTTTAGAACTTAGATGGTACCTACCCCAGGCACTTTGCAACTCTGCTTCTTTAAAAGTGTGAGGCAAAACCACAAGCAAACCACACCATAAATCAGTGATAAATGAGTAAACGTGTGTATGAAACAATTAACCACTTCCTATCTAGGATTGTCCCCAGAAGGGCCGATCCATCCCTTCTGTCTTGCAAGAGCTAGGTAAAGGGAGAGCTGTACGTAATACTCTGAGATGCAACAAATTTAGACTGGCAGGTTTACAGGCACCAAAAGGCTTGTTGTGTTTTTCCTGCAAGGTGCTTTCACTCTCAAACATGGGAAACTCCAGCCTGAATGCTTTTGCTGATTTGGGGAATGGGTGTCCCAGGTAGGCAAGCCTCAGAACATTTAAGGCTTTAGAAGTTAAAACAAATGGCTTAATGTGCTCCCAGAAATCTCTAAACACAGCCTGTGAAATGCTGTCAGAAAGTATTTGTGGTGAGATACTACTCCAGGTTAGCTCTTAAATCCATCTCAAAGCTGAAGTGGGTGCAGAATGGAGCCAACCTACTATTTAAACAGACACTAAGTAGTTTGATTAGGATGTGACAAAGGCAGAGAGAGTGGTAGGAAGGGGCCGCATCCAATGAAAATGAGTGCATTCTGACCAGCTACGCACAAAAACAAACTGTGCAGCTGTTGCTGTAACTGAGTCATTCAGCAGTAATTGGAATCCAGTAGGATGCAGATTGCAAGGAACAAATCATGGGGAAACAGTATGAGCCAGATGGGATGATATCATCTGTATAATAATGTTCCATTTCCTCTTCTCTGTTCATCAACATCACCTGTGTTTTGCCTGCATTGAGGCTCAGTTTACTCTTCAAAATCAGATGTTCCATCTCACTAAGGGCAATTATTTTGGACGGAGGGTCTCTTA
This sequence comes from Gavialis gangeticus, assembly GCF_001723915.1. NCBI lineage: Eukaryota > Metazoa > Chordata > Crocodylia > Gavialidae > Gavialis > Gavialis gangeticus. The sequence goes on along the minus strand of NW_017729025.1, from coordinate 16,521,619 downwards.
CTAAGTTTTGGCAAGTCATCGAGGGCCGCATGACAGATAGCCACAGGCAGATTAATATTAATTTTATAAATTTTTTTATGGGCCCTGTGGGCCGGATAGAATGTCCTGGCTGGCCACATTTGGCTTGCAGGCCGCATTTTGCCCGCCCCTGCATTAAGACATGGCACCATCTGAATTTGAATAGAAAAGAAAAGCACAAGGATGGACTTTATCTGCACATTGAAGACCTTGTATCCAATCCAGAACCCTGCATAAGACTACACCGGGCAAAGATGATTAACTGCCCAGCTTTACCTCTGGGATTTTACTGGAGGTGGGAACAAAGCAGTTGAAGAGCAACATTGTTGCAACTGTTCTTTGTGAGGTCTGTACTCTGTAATCAACTATATCAAAAACAGTTTATCACATTGGTTGGATACTTTGTTCCTCTTCAATCCTGGGGGGGATCCTGGTTTTCTGTTTAAAAATCACAAATTCTCTTGATTAAAACCCCCCAAATCCCCATTTTTCTGTGATTAAAATGAAACACCACTATATATCTATCTATAGATAGATATAGATAAGAGGTATCAGTTGAACACAATGTTTTATTGATATATTTACAATTTTAAAGCAGTTTGGAAGCCTACTAGTGCCTCAATCACTATAATAAAGTAAATTCTAAATGCTTATACATTTTTGGCATATAAGTATTTTTATCATGGAAAATCAAACCTCCCCGTTTCCTTCGCTTACCAGAATGCAGGTCTAGCTGCAGGTCTCCCGTTCCCCCTCCCCCCCAACTCATTCCCCCCTTCCAGCTGGTTTGCAGCACTGATATGCTGGTGCCCCGGACATGCCATTGCCCCTCACCACCCACAGCCTCCTGCCCCCCAGATCTGCCAGAGAGGGCCCCCAGCTGCCAGGGCTACAGGGCTGGGGACCCAGGTCTGCAGCTCCCTGCCCCGCCCCCAGCAGTACCTGAGCCCAAGCTGCAGAGCTTAGCTCCCCCTCCCACAAGTGGCATGGCTGGAGCAGAGCCTGTGGTGGGGGCAGGTGCAGGCTGCCTGTTGTGGGCTTGGGCTCTCTGCTCTGCTGCCCTCCCCTCAGGGCCTCTGCAGTTGGGCAGAGTGGGGCCAGGTAGGGAAACTCATTGCCTCAGCTGGGAGCTCCGCACTGACATGCAAAACTCATATAATTTGCTGGCAGCAGCAGCCTGCTGTCATCCTGCGTGCAGATCTGGGGGCTCGTGCCCCCCAGGAAGGCTGCGGGGCTGTGCTGGACTCTTCTTCGGGGACACAGGCCCCTGGATCTGCACGTGGGATTCATCGATTCATAGACACCAGGGCTGGAGGGGACCTCGGAAGATCATTGAGTCCAGTCCCCTGCCCCAGGGTCGGGAAGTCAGCAGGGATCATAGGATCCCAGCAAGATAAACATCCAAAGATCTCGAAGGTGTTCAAAGTAGGTGCTTGAACCACTTTCAGCGGCAGTATATTCCAAACCTTGGGGGCTCGGACAGTAAAGAAGTTCTTCCTTATGTCCAGCCTGAAACGGTCATGGAGGAGTTTGTGACCGTTCGAGTTTGTAAACTTATAGGTGGCCACCAGATCACCCCTGAGCCTGCGCTTTTCCAGGCTGAAGAGTCGCGTAGCTCTCAGCTTTTCATTGTAAGGTCTGTTTTCCTGACCTCTTGTCGTGCACATGGCTCTCTGCACTCTCTCAAGCTTCTCCACGATCACCCTCATGTCCTCGGGTGTGGACACTTTACCCCAGAGTTCGGTGTTGTCGGCGAACTTGGCCAGTCCACTTCTGACACCCATGTCTACATCATTAATGAAAATGTTAAATAATATAGGCCCTAGGACAGAGCTTTGAGGGACCCCACTGGCCACAGCGCACCACGATGATTGACTTCCGTCAACGATTGATGACAGTAGGCTGCTGCTGCCAGCTGGAGCCAGCACCAGCACCCAAGTCTGCCTGGCACAGCCCATGCCAAGCACCAGGAAGCCTGGTGCTGCCACTGGCCCCAGCCGGCAGCAGCAGCATACTATCATCCCATGCGTGTATCCGGGGCCTGCGCTGCAGCAAGCCCAGCTTCAAAACCGAAAACGTTTCGAGTGCCCTTGTTTCATTTTGATTTCACTGTTTTGAGCTCAAAACGTGTCACCCATTGAAATTTCGCTGGAACTCTGCCAGCCTACAGGGGGAAATGCACCATTTCGTGCATTTTTCTCCTTTAAAGGAGAAAATCTGGGTTTTCCTCTTTAAAATGAGAAAAAATGGGTTTTATCAGATTTTTCTGTGGTGAACGGGGAAAAACCCGGATTCCTGTTGATCACCACAAATAACTACTGTGCCATGCTCAGGTTGACCTAGGGACAGGAAATCTGAGGCAGCTGGGTTCTGTGAGTACAGGAGACCCTTGGGGAATACGTTCTCAAGATATCCGTGAATAAGGCACTGCGTTTATGAATGCAGTGTCCCCAGTGGCTGGGGTTGGGGTGGGGGGGGGCACGGCTGCATTGGCAGGAGCACGGTGGTGGCAGCGGGAGCCCAGCGGTGGCAAGCATGGAGCTCCCGAGGAGCTCCTGTAAGTGTATTTAAGATGCAGGTTCGGCATTCACGAATAGTTGAAACCACGAATGACAAACCTGAAAATAGCGAGGGTCCCGCAAACACAGAGGGTTTCCTGTACTCCCCAGCTACAATGTTCTCAGTAATCTTAACTGCAAGGGTCAGATCAGAAGCATAGTTGTGAATAGCTATAGTATTGTGGTCAAGAGACATGTTTGTTAAATAGAAGTTGACAGCTACCCTTCTGAAGGGAGACACTGACCGTTTTTGTTGGGGTCAGTCACTATCTGCCAGTAAAGTTGTGGTTCTGAAGCACAGGCTGAGTTATGAAATGCCACTAGTATATCAGGTCTTAGTGATTAAGAATTATTGTTCAGTCTCCTGCTTCCACAGAAACAAACAGTGTAGTCCAAATCTTGGTATTATATAGGGAATATATATATTTTTAACTTGATGGTCTCAATACCTGAAGAGTTATATGGGTTTATTAGTAATATTCACATAATCCCATTAGGAACATGAAGTGAGCAGGAAGAAAACACCTAACCTGTTGGGTACTTCTGAAAATCCTATAAGGTAAATGTCTGCATCTCTAGGCACCTAAATATATTTGTACAGCTGGTCCTAACATCAACATACTGCCATGCATCAGTTTGGAGAGCTATAAAGTGAACTTAGCAGGTTATGGTAATAACTATAGCGTCCTCCTGGTTGTCAGGAACATGGTTTTCATAGTTATGTGAATAAGTCAGTTTGACTAGGATGATTTGCAAATGATTCACACAGAACATTTGAGCATTATTGGCTTAGTTGAAATATAATTATTACCTTGAGAATACACCTTACCAAAATGGAGCAGGGTATACTGTTTATACTTTCACTTTATTTTCTTACATATAGGAAGTTACTATAGATTATAATATAAGCAGAATTTATTTTTATGCATTGTGGTCTATTATGCAATATGTTGTTTCAGAGCTTTTTAAGAGCTTCTATTTTAAATTTTGTTGTTTTTAATTTTAAAATATTTTGAATTTTATTTATTCCAGAGTTTCCCTGTCTTTGAATGCAGCCATGGAGATGATTGAGGAACAGTTTGGTAGTCTACACATTGCAAAACGTTGTGCACTAACTGAAGACCCCACTTATCTGCTGGATATAGATATTTCAAAACCTGTTCAGGCAGAAAGAAGTTGCTTAGTTGCTGTTTCATGTTCCAACAAATCAATTAAAATATATAACAGAGAAACATTAAACTTGCTACGGGGGTACAGTGGCCAGCCTGGAACACTCAGTGGAGTCAGGTTTGCCCATATGAGTGACAGTATATTGTTTTCAGCATGTGGTGATGGTACAATCAAATGTTGGGATGTTCGCTTAGCTACTCAAGAAGCTGCACAGTTATTCAGGGGTTATCCTTCAAATGTTTTTATCAGCTTTGATATTAATTGCAATGATCTCATAATTTGTGCTGGTACAGAAAAAACTGAAGAGGATGCATTCATGGTGTTTTGGGATGCAAGAGGAAATACAAACAATGTATGTGCAGCTAAAGAACCCTTGGGAATCTATTCCGAGACTCATAATGATGATATAACAAAAATTTGCTTCCATCCTACCAAACCTAATTTGTTGGTCTCTGGGTCAACTGATGGATTGGTTAATGTATTCGATATTAACAAGGACAATGAAGATGATGCTTTGATTTCAACTTGCAATTCAGATTCGTCAGTAAGTTCCGTTGGTTGGTCTGGAAAAGATTATAAACAGATATTTTGCTTAACATATGATGAAGGATTTTGTTGGTGGGATCTTGCTCAATTAGATACTGAAGAGCCAATCACATTGTTGCATAGTGTGGATGTCAGGGAAGCGGTCCGCACTGAAAATAGCAGCTTAAACTATCTGATAGGTGGCTTCTACCATGAAAAGGCAGACAAACTGTTTATTGTTGGAGGAATGTTAATGGGAAACATTCACCTAATAAGTTGTGGCATTGATGGACTGAACCTTGTGGGTATCCTTCATGGAGGGCACTCTGCAACAGTTCGCTCTTTCTACTGGAACATGACAGATAATTCTTTGTTGACTGGCGGAGAGGATGCACAGCTGTTGCTGTGGAAACCTGGAGCTGTGGAAAAGTCCCTTGCAAAGAGGTCATCTATGAAAATTGCTTCCTCTGTTCAGAAACGAGTGAAAGTTCACAACAACACTCTCAAAGCCAAGAAAAAGTAAAATTACAAAAACAAATATCTTGTCTTTGTAAATATGTTTTATTCTAAGCAATATTTTGCATATTGACATCTTTTTGAATTTTATTTGGTGAGTTATATGAAGAATACCATTGAATAGGTAAATTCTATGCAGGAGCAAACCTTAGTCGTCATATTAATAACTGCTTTAAAAGTTACTGACACTTGTCTAAAATGAGTAAATGTTTTCTGTCAACGCATTGAACAAACTCTGTCTTAAAAAGTTTTATATTAGATCATGTTATTAACAGTATTGGCACAGACTTGAATCATCATAAAAAACTGATTTGCGTAATTTATGTTCCTGTTGCAATGAAATCTCTTATCAGGTTTTAAAAGCTTTTGAATTTCTAGTCAAATCTTTTTACTTCCTCAGAGAATGTAATGAATGAAAGTGTCATTAAAGACCATAGTGTTCCTTAAAGCGTAGAGAAATTCCTGATGGAGCAGACAATGAGTATTGTTTGACATTATTATCTCACTGTATAATGTCAAATGTAAATAGCAGTAAACATGCTGTTTTAAAAAATAGCCCAAATATAGCCTATTTCTTAGATCACATTTTCATGATACTAATAGGAACTGTAGGCTTATTTTACACTAACGCAGTGTGTCAAACTGATAGTATTGGACATACTCTCTGTACTCTGAACCACCATTGACAGTACGTGCTGCTCCATACTAGGTACATCTACACGAGACACTTTACTGTGCAACAGAGCAAAGTACTGCATAGTAAGCATCTGCGTCTACATGTGTAGACCTTTGCTGTGTAGCAGTTTGCTCTGCTTGGCTGTTAATTTGCTACCTGCAACTGCAAACAGCAAATTAACTGCTGAGTAATTACTGCACAGTAAGTCACACAGACAGCTGACCATGAGCAAATTTGCTCCCAGTCAGGCATGCAGCAAGGGGCGATAGATTGCTCTCTGCCCCCTGGAGCTGCCTGCTGTTGGGGCGGGCTCCACCACTTGAGTCTGGGTAGGGACAACGTCCCCCTGTCGTGGCAGCTCTCACTCCACAATTGGGGAGTCGGGGCTAGAATCTCCCTGCATGGGGATAGTTACCTGGCCAGCCTGGAGCTGGCTGGGATGTGCTCCTGACTGGGATGGTTCCTGGCCAGCCCTGGGCTGCACAGGGAAGTCTGTACATGCAGCCTGAAGGTGGCTGGGGACTGTCCCACTTTGGCCAGGGGTAGGTCCCAGGTCCGCAGATCTTTCCCAGCCCCCTGCTCAGCTGGGGGCTCACTGCTAGCTGCCCCACTGATGAATCAGGGTAGGGGGCTGGCACCTACCCCTCCCCCACAGCTCCTTCCAAGACCTGTGCCCCTGATGCTAGGGATGGGAGCTCCCTGCTGCTGGGGCAGGGGGACATTGTCCCTGCCCAGGTTCTACCGCTGGAGCCTGCCCAGCAGTTGTCTCCTGGCACCTTGTTCCCTGCCAGACCCTGGGGGAGCATCCACTGGCTGGGGCAGGAGCAGACTGCTGCCAGGAGCAGCAAATCTGTTCCCAAATGGGTGCACGTGTAGATGCCTTCCCAGGGTGGACTTACTGCTCAAATTACTCTGGAGTGTACCCAGCAAGGTTCCCTCTAAGGTGTGTGCATGTGCGGCCACACACACAAAAAAATCCTGCTGCACATTAGCTTTGTAATGCTGCACACCTGCCTGGAGAGAAGCTGGGCTGCGGCTTCCTAGAAACCTGGAGCACGATGGAGGCACTGGGACTGGCAGTAAGTTACCACTCGGCTTCACTCCACTCCTCACCACGCTGGCATCTCCGTGGGGAGAGAGAGCAGTGGGGGCAGGCAGTGGCTCCTCCCCAAGGCAAGGTGGGGGTGGGGATGGGCTGGGGCTAGGGGTGAGTCGGGCTCTGCTGGCTCCAGGTAACTGCTCCGCTCTCCAGCCCCTTCGAACGAGCTCTGCCGAGCTCCAATGCCATGTGCCTCCTCGCTGCCTGGTCTGTCCAGTGGCAGCACGCACAAGGCTCCATGCTGGTTTCAAAGGCTGTGGAGGCACAGAGGCAGTGTGGATCATTTTTGACAGTGATGAAATCTGCCAGATAGGGAAGACCAGGCATACCTTCAGGGTTTCACACTACCTGAGAGCTTTACAGAGTATATTAAATGATGTGATTTATGTCTGTCACATGAAATCCATTCTCTTGCATGCTCTCCTCAGGTGGAGAATTATACATAAACTTTTCTGTTTTGGCAGGGTTTTTTATATTTTAATTTTTTAAAAATCAAATATATAATATATATAGTATTTCAAGAATCTTTTCTCCCAGATAATGTGAGAATAATTTGTTCAGCGTGCCGAAAGGGGGAGGCGAGACCAATTTGAAAACAGACCAAAGTGGCGCGCTCACGGGCCGAAGCAGCGTGCTCATGGATCACTAAGCCTTAGGGGGAACATTGGTACCCAGTGGTATTTGTACATGTAGACGAACCCACTGTGTCTCAGTGCTGAGCTTAAAACATCAACAGTAGGACTGAGAATGTAGGTCAGCCTCAGTGGGCCACCAGAATTGATCTACAGGAGTACCATGATCTTATGTCTGGCATTGGATGGTACCACATGCTTCCAGGCTACCAAAGACTTTTCAGCATGTTGTTACATAGCCTACAGAGAGAGGTTCCTTTTGTTTTAAAACTCTTTAAAGGTTCATTTCTGCATTGAGACATGTCCACTAAATAATGAGCTCTACAGAGGGTAATGTGCGTTTCACTAATCCCATCAAACAGCCACTGAGTGTTATACCTTGTTGGCTTATTTGTTGCAGCAAAAGCATTTTAAGAGAAAATAGACTAACACCATAATTGACGGAGTATGCGTAGCTTTCCAGAGGTTTATCCATCTTCTGTATTGGGATCTTGGTGGGTCTGAGCTTCCCTAAGACCACTAGGGCCTGCACAACAATTTTGTCCCTTCACTCACCATGTGCCAGTTCTTTCTTCAGCTTCAGCAAGAGTCCTTTAATGGCTGAGTCCTTTTGTTTACATCCATTGTTTTTTTAGGGATGTGCTGAGGTTTTGTCTTCTTTCAGCTGTTCCCTCTAAATGAAATCCTTACTCCCACTAACTTAAAGCAGTGTAGTTATATACTGGGGTAACAGAGTGAATCACTGATAATAAGTATTCCAAATAGATTACAAATGTCTCAGTATCATAGAAAATCCTTAGATGATTATGTAACGGTGTCACATCCACTACAGTTGGAGCTAAACAGTTCCTTCAGAAGGGTTGGTTACTCTTTGCTTCTGTGGGCCCTTCATACAAAGTGGGGCAGAGCGAGAAGGAAGGAAAGACGTCATTATAAAAAGTCAAAAGCTCAGGCAGGTGACGCTACCTGGAACTAGCTCTGACTTCATTTGAGTTGAAATCCATTAAATATATTGGTGGGTGTTACAGGTTTATCACACACTGACATTTTAGTGTAGCTTATTGTCTTAAGAAAATACAGTACTCTGATTACAGAACACAAATTCAGAATGCAAAATAGTATTGCTTACCCATCCTGCGAAGAATTCAAATAGAACTGCAAATGGAAGGGTTAGCCTCAAACTGTGTTTTCAGATTGATGTCTACAAGTCCAATTTCATGTTTTAGGAAGCATATTGTGGCTGTTTTATGTTCATTGTGAGTATAATGATGTTTAAACACCCTTTATTTAGAAACCTTTGATTTATTGAAAACTTCAGCAGTTCTTAATAATGTTTAACACAGTGAGAGGGGTGTTGGTTGTAGTTATGTTGGCTTAAGGACACAGGCAGACAAGGTTCTTTGGGTAAATCCGATATCTTGTATTAGACCACCTAAAAGAGTTGGGAAAAATTCTTCTTTCTAAGCTTTCAGGCACAAACACCGTTCTTCAGGCAGAGGAAGTGTCTGTGAGACACAGTGAAACTAAATCCAGAAACGGTATTTCCTAGTAAATGAAAACTATAAAAACTCAAAATTCTTTGCTTCAATGTTGAAAGCAACTTGCATTTTTATTGAGACTTTTGCTGTGCAATGGACTGACTTATATTCTTCCAGTTTATGAAAAACTGTGTAGTGAAGACTTAAAATACATTCACTTCTGTTACTGCTTTCACTGCATAGGTTGGTTACAGGTGCAGTTCTTTTGTGTGTTAATACTAGCTATTCTGCATTAACTACAACAGACTGTCAAATAGTCCAGGCCAAATCTTTTGGGTTTAAAAAAAATAGATCTATTTTAATGAGGAAACTTTTCTAGATTCTACAAATATTACTTTAAAATTATAATGCTTGATTAATGTAGGTTTGGGAAACAAGCTAAAAATATTTTACTCTGCTGTTGTTGACTAATGAGTGAAACACAAATTAGTTGCATTTGCCCCATCTCCAGATAGTACTTGTGTTTCTGTGTAAGGATTACATTTTAATTTCTTTTGAATTATTTGTGTTTAATAATTAAAAATGAAGTTTTACATTTTTTATAAGAATGATTTTGAAAAAATTATTTTAAAATGAAGTGAAATTATAATGAAGGAATGTGGTAGTAGAAATATTTGTCTTTTTAAAAATATAATAATTCCTGTTTTTTATAAAACAATAAACTAATAGTAATTGGATTCAAATGCATTGGCTAGAAGAGAGCAGTTGGAATGGAAAAAAGGAAAACAGTTCAGGTATTGAGACATTTATTTACAAATCTAAATATAGTCACACACTTATTTTCTCCTTTTACTCTCTTGCTAAAATCTAATGCTTATATATAGCCAAGTTTATGCTAACTTCAATGAGCGTCCCCTCTGTTTTTTAAGCACTGGCTGATAACTTTGTGAAGAAGTATGAAATCCCCAGGTCAACAGGAACGTTACTATCAACTTCAGTAGGTCAGGATTTACCCTAGATTTCTGGGGAATTTCATTTATGGTGGAAAATAAGTTACGCAGCTATTTTATCTTACAAATGATATGGCAAAGTCACAAGTCATCTTGTGGCTACATAGCTTGTATATATAATATGTCTAACTATATACAAGGGCTTCTCCATATTTATATCAAATTTTAAGTTAGTTCAACAAGTTGACAAAATAATATGTTTACACTTGAGAACAACACCACAGGACTTTTTCTGTTTTTTGCCGTTCTCATATTAGCAACATATTGAATGAGGACTTTCTTTTGGCTCTCTGGCCATTACTACAAATCTTGGTAGCATCTCTGAATTCAGGATGTAAAAGTAAGGTAACCCCAAAGTGAAGACATTATGCCATAGCCTTAAAGTACTTCTGGGTGCCAAACACCTGTAGTTTAGTTTCAAAGTACCATTAAAACCTGGCCCATAGACCCTAATCCTGCAATTTTTATTTTTTATTTTTTGTGTGTGTGGATGTGCTGCTGTACCTGTGTGAAGCCAAACTGAAATCAGTTCTGTGTGAACACGGTAAACTGCAGGATCTGTTTTTTCAGCATAGCTTTTCATGAAGACAATATAAAAGGGGATAGAATGACATGCTTCCTCTTTAAGGTACTGCATGGGGTGGAGTTCATATTTTTACGCTTTTTTAAGATCTTCTCCAGTCATAGATTTCAAGAGTTTTTGAGCTGCCTTTTGGGTATATAACAGTATAAAGAATTCTTGTGCACTTTGACCATTTTGATAAGTTTTTGCAATTCTAGCATTCTTATTTATACAGAACAATGTGCTATTCTAAGTACAAAAAATAATTTCAAGTTTACTTGCAAAGGTTCTGAATAAAACTACTGGCACACTACTGGAACTCCAGGCTCACAAATACTTCCTGGATTGGCTGTTGCCATGAGAAATCATCCTTAGAGGTAAGAAATATGAGAGGAGCTGTTGATTAGAGTTGTCAGTGGTGGTTTAAAATGATCATCCTGGAAAGTTTAAGAAAAGCAGTGGAGAGAGTCCAAAAGAGTCTAAAATACTTCTGGAATCAGTTATAAGAGTCTAGAAGGAACTACTACACATTGCTGGGGGCTACTTGGTGTTGATACTAAACACTATAGAGGACATAAGCTAGACATGATTATTTAACATGAATATAGAAATTTGCTCATTTTAATAGACTAGAAATTCAGTTAAGGTTTATGGATTTAAAGGTCAAGTGCCAAAAAAGTTATTTGCCTCCTTTATCTTACACAAAGTTCACTTTCTTTTTTGGTGGTTGTAGCAGGCTGCAGGGGACCAGAGGTTCCAGCCCAGCAGTGAATGGTAATGAAAAGCTCACTGGCAAAGTTTGCGGACAACACCAAGTTATGGGAAGTGTGATCACGTCAGAAGATAGGTTGAAGACACAGGTGGACCTGGACAGGCTTGAGAGTTGGGCAGACCGGAACCAGATGAAGTTTAAAACTTACAAGTGTAAGGTACTGCATCTGGGGGCAAACAACTCTCAAAGTACATATAGGCTTGGTGGTGACAGTTTGACTTGCACCACGGCTGAAAGGGACCTAGGGGCAATGATGGATCGATCATTGCATGAATATGAGCTGTCAGTGTGAGGCAGTGGTCAGCAGGGCAAATAAAATGCTGGCATGCATCAACCTTGGGGCCAGGAGCTGAGGAGGGAGCCGGGCACACCTGAGCCTCTGCACACACGTGCCCCCTTAGCAGATTGGAGGCAGCAGCAGCGGGGGCAGTAGTGGGGGCAGCATCAACTACGGTGCCCCTAAGGTACGTGGGGGCAGAGGGAACTGGTGCAGCAGAGCCGGATCCGGTGGGGAAGCCCCTTGGGTCCCTTTTTCCTGAGCCGGCAGGGAGCTGCGTGCGCAAACAGGTGTGCTCTTACAGAGTGTTTTTGCGCTAGCGGGCGAGCAGGAAGGGCCAGCAGGGAGACTCCAGAAAGGGTAGGGTGAAGGCACCACACAAAAATATAAATAGGTAGCTATTTATAAAATAGTGTCGATGCAGGGCCATGCATCTAAGGGAGAAGCACCCCAGGAGGTGCCCTCCACAGCAGAGTGGTAGATGGTTCCCTCCAGAGCCAGGGCTGCTCACAGCAGAGCAGTACCAGTTCCTCCAGTCTGGCTGGAGCACAGGTACAAGGCCCTGATGACACTGCAGGCAAAGGAAGGAGAAGAGGAAACCTCCGGAGAGGAGGCCACTCTACACTCCACACTCTGAACAGGCTGAAGGAACTAAGCAGATCGGGAGGAAGAAACATCGAGCGCTCATCATAGGCGACTCCATCCTGACAGGTACAGAGGGTCCCATCTGTCACCAGGACCCCTTGACACGCGAGGTCTACTGTCTGCCCGGAGCAAAGATTCAGGATGTGATGGGGATGATCCCGGCCATTATCCGGCCCACTGATTACTACCCCATGGTCCTAATCCATGTAGGCACTAATAATGCAGCCAGAAGCCCTGGTCACCTGATGACGGACTATCATGCTCTGGGGGGCATGCTGAAGGAGGTAGGGGCACAGGTGGTATTCTCTTCTGTCCTACCAGTGAGCAGACATGGAAGACGACACGAGACCTGCATCAGAAAGGTCAACTTGTGGCTTTGGAAATGGTGTCTCGAGGCGGGCTTTGGCTTCTTAGACAACAATACACACATCAGGATGAGAGACATGCTCGGGTGGGATGGGCTTCACCTTTCCCCCAAAGGAAAGGTGTGTTCTCTTCTAGGTTGGCTGATCCCCTCTGGCAGACTTTAAACTAGGCTCATCGGGAGAAGGGGAAGACGAGGGCAGAGGAAACCTTGGACCACTAAGCCAAGTGTCACCCACAAGAACAGCCTAGCCTAGACCAACGACGAGCAAAACAAATACCCAGGTAAGCAACAGGGGCCTGTGTAGTACTGGGATTAGGGGGGCAGTGCATGCATCTTCATGAGGCCTCAAATGCCTCTACACTAATGCTCGTAGTATAGGGAACAAGCAGGAGGAACCTCCTGTTAGCTAACACCAACTCAGACATAGTGGGGCTCACCGAAACGTGGTGGGACCCAATGCATGAATGGGCAGTGAATATCAAGGGCTATAGACTGTACAGGAAGGACAGGACAGGAAGGAAAGGTGGGGGTGTGGTGCTCTATGTCGAGGAGAAATAAACATCCTCAATGAGCAGCATTGGATCAGAGGAGGGGCACACTGAAGTGCTCTGGGTAAGAATACAAGGAGGTTGGGGAGAAAGGGACTTAATGGTGGGGGTCTA
>NW_017729025.1:16508036-16508641 GCF_001723915.1 Gavialis gangeticus | reverse complement strand
ACCCGCACCCCAGAAGCGAGCAGGTAGTGTGGTCTGGGATAATTTTGAGCTGGCAGATGATCCCACGTACGCTATCTGCCTGTACTGCCAAGCCAAAACCAGCCGAGGAAAGGGAATGAAACACTTGAGCACCACAGGGTTGCTGATGCATCTCCACAGGCACCACCCCCTTGCCCTTGCTCCTCCTCAGCCTGGCACCAGTGGGAGCATGCCCAAAGGGAAGTCCCCCTCTTGTTCTAAAGCCCCCATCCCCCAGAAACAGAGGCAGGCCACCCTGGAATAGTGGGGAAAGATGAACAGAAAGTGGGGGTGCATTGCAAGAGCAAGCAAGATCTCCCAGAGCACTGGGGAGATGTTTGCTGTGGATAGCTAGCCCTTCTCCTTAGTTGAGTGGCCAGGGCTCAGGCAGCTCATGACACTCATTGCCCCATCATACCAAGTGCCCGTATGCACCACCTTCAGCAGGATGGTAGTGCCCTCTCTGTATGAGGCATTCATGGAGTACTTGAGGGAGTAGCTAAGCAAGGCAGGTCTGGAGGTGACCCTACACTTCACCTTGGACACCTGGAGCAGCCAGGGTGGAGATCACACCTCTCTCTCCCTTA
>NW_017729025.1:16501963-16503036 GCF_001723915.1 Gavialis gangeticus | reverse complement strand
CTTCAGCAGGATGGTAGTGCCCTCTCTGTATGAGGCATTCATGGAGTACTTGAGGGAGTAGCTAAGCAAGGCAGGTCTGGAGGTGACCCTACACTTCACCTTGGACACCTGGAGCAGCCAGGGTGGAGATCACACCTCTCTCTCCCTTACAGGGCACTGGTGTGACCAGTCAAGCCATCAGTGGGCTCTCCTGCTGTGAGTCCCACGTGGCAAGGGAGATCATGATGGCCATGAACCACATGATGCAGGAGTGACTCATTGCACATGGTGAGCTCACCTGCGGGTTCATGGTCATCAACAATGGTCAAGGCAGTCCGTGATGCCAACTTTGTTGGCACCCGCTGTGTGGCACACAAGTTCCACCTCATAGTCAGGGATGCCTTGGAGGGGGCCTGGGCTGCCGGTGACAGTGCCAGCACCACCAGCAAGCTCATTTAAAAATGCAGGTAGGTACCAGGCCACTTCCACCCGAGCATCAAGGGGGGCAAGATGCTGTGGAACAAACAAGCAGAACTGAGCATCCTGCAGCACAAAATCATGCAGGATTTGGAGACATGGTAGAACTCCACATACCTGACGCTCAAAGGGCTGGTTACGATTCCTTCCATCCAGGAACAGCACACAAACACACCAACTGCAGGTACTTCCTCACCTGATGGGTTTTTCAACCCGAAAGCTTGCCACGATATATTTCTGTAACTATTCAGTTGGTCTGCTAAAAGATTCCGGATCAGATTGACCCAAAGAACCTTGTCTGCCAGTGCCATGTCCTTAGACCAACACCCCCAGCACCTGTCCCCAGTCAGCTGATCAGGAGGCAGGGCCCTGGGCACATCTAAGCCCCAGGGCTATGAGAGAGAGCTCTCTGGCAGCTGCTGGAGAAGCTCCTACAGGAAAGGAAAGAAAGGCTCTGTGACAGTTTGGGTGCCTGAGATGCTGCTGGTGCTACTGTGCTGCTTACTAAGTTATTACCTGTTGTCATTTAAAGTGGACTGAGATGAGGCTGTAGGGGAAGAGGAGTCCTCATTGGGGCACACTACCATGCCATGTAGAGGCTCCAGTGCCAGTGAGGG
>NW_017729025.1:16491563-16491805 GCF_001723915.1 Gavialis gangeticus | reverse complement strand
TCCAGTGCCAGTGAGGGTGCACCTTAACACACACACAGTCACACATCATGAATTTTGCTTGTCAGCAGCTTTAGGTGCAGTTTTCCAGAAACCTCTGCATCTATCTCCTTGAAACCTGGCAGGCTTTGTGGCCTTAGCAGGGGCTACCATGCCTGCAGTTTTCATTCTGCTGTGCCTTAACACACACACGTGACACGAGTTTTGCTTGTCAGCAGTTTGAGGTGCAGTTTCCCAGAAACCCC
>NW_017729025.1:16483424-16486563 GCF_001723915.1 Gavialis gangeticus | reverse complement strand
GGCTCTGCAGGGCCCCCCACAGTGCGGGGCCTGGGGCGGTCAGCCCAATTCACTCTTCCCCCTGCAGGGACAACCCTGCCCTGCACCTATCTCCTTGAAACTTGCCAGGCTTTGCGGCCTCTGTTTTCAGCCCCCTGTGCCTTCACACTTACAAGTGACATGAGTTTTGCTTTCAAGACTTTGAGGTGCAGTTTCCCAGAAACCCCTGCATCTACTTCCTTGAAACTTGGCAGGCTTCATGCCCTCAGAAGGGGCTACAATCCCTGCTGTTTTCATCCAAATCTGTCAAAAAATGACAAAGTTATAGGCAATTTCATGCTTCCCTTTTATAGCCTATGGGCAAAACGGCAAAACAGCATCAAAACAGCAAAACGGTTTCGACAAAACAACAGCACTTCAAAACTAAACAAAACTCAAAACAAAACACTGTCCCATCAAAACAGAAGACAAAACAAAATGGTGCTGTTTCACACAGCCCTACTCGCCACCTCTACTGTCTGGAATACTTGGTCAGAACTTCTTCCAGCCAACCTTAAAGCTGAGGTTCCTTACCAACGTGGTGTCTCCCTGCTTGCCAGCTTTCCAGCCTGCCATCCTTTTGGGCTGGACATCCAGACCTTCCCCCATGGCAGCTACAGGTGTTGCTACTGTCTTCATCACTGGTTCACAGTTGTTGGAGGAGTTGCCAGCCACCTTCTCCAGTGCCAGCTCCTGCTTGGACACACTAGCTGCTGCAGCAACACATAGGCCTCCCTCTTCACCCCTCAGCTTCCCTGCCTCTGAGATTCTTCGTCTCTTCTCCAGGGTCTCTTCTCCCATGTCTGGCATTCATACCTCCCTTCCAGGGCCTCCTCAACCTGTGTCCTTGGATGTGATTATTCCCTGGACTTCCTCTCTCCAGGTTCTCTCCCAGATTGTGGCCCTCTACTTGGCTCCACCAGTTTTTGCCTCTCCTCTTAAGGGCCCTCATACTGAGTAGTGAGCCTGGCCAGTTCCTGTCTTAGCTTCTTGAGCTCCTGCTTGTGGCCAGGTTCTACTTCCCCCAACTTGAGGCCTAGGCCTTCTAATAAAAGCAGGCTCAGTAGATCTCTTGTTCTCTCAGTCGTATTCCACTTTTCCATCAACACGTTCTCGGAGGGCTGTGTGCTCTCTGCAATAACTTCTGAGAGCTCCTGGACCTCAGTCTCCCATTTGGTTACTTTCATTCAGGTCCCTTCATAGACAGGGTTCTGAATGGCCTCTTCCAGGCACAGGAGTTGTTCCCACAGCTGGATGTTCTAGGGCAGCTTCTCTTTCTCTGAGAGTTTCTGTTGACTTCCTTGCAACTGGTTCTCTATTTCTTAGAGCTGGGCCTTCAGGAATTCAGATGTCCATACCTAGACCTTTCTCTGTTGGCACCTCTCAGTGAGCTCCAGGTCTGGCCTCCAGGTCTTGGATCCTCTGGTTTAGCTTAGCTTTCTCCCTCTGTATCTCTGCTGCAAAGGGTTAGCTAGTGTCTCTGACTTTCCCCACAAGCTGCAGCTGGGAGGTCAGGGCTGCTAGCTCAACCTCTTTCCTCTCCTGGCACTTTTGCAGCTGTCACATAGCCTCATCCCTCTCCTGGAGAGCCCCAACCTGTTCTTCCCTCAGAGTAGTCAGCTGTCTCTCTAGGTCCTTCAGGTTGGGCTTCACCACCTAAGATGCAATCATGGTCACATTCTCCCAAAGCACCTACAGCCTTTCTTTCTACTCAAGCCCCTTTTCTGACTCTGCCACAATTATCCATTTCATCTTCTTTTCCATGGCACCCACCGCCAATAGCCATCTTAGCTCTTTGCTTTTACTTTCTTTGCTGCCTGCACTTCAAGGCAGTTACTTCATCCTCAGCTAACTTGTAGTGTCAGCACCGCACTACCATAAGCATACTGCCTCTTCTGCTACCTCATCTGAAGACAACAGGGATTTAAGCGGTTCACATTGCACCCCTATTAGGGTTTTGGGGTCTGTACAACACTCTGCTGCCCCTTTACCTCTCACCATATGGCAGAACACAGTCCTTGCTCTTCAAACAGGGCTCTTGCCTCCATGCTGGCACTCACTCTAACTGCTGCAGTTCCCTTTAACTGCTATGCTGCACTTTACTTGCTACAATGTGCTTTCTATTGCTGTAGTCTGTTCAAGGTACCACCACTGACCCCTTTAACACCCGCATTCTCCACCAACGGTAGCAAGCTCAGAGTTATTGCTTAGCTCACACCATCTTCAAACACAATACAGCCCTTTATTCTCAGGGCACACCTGTCCCACATCAGTCATTCCTCCTCCATCAGTCAGTCCCCAAACACTAGCATAAACACAGTCCACAGGGAATTAACCTCACAGGTCTGAGTCCTCTTCACAGGTCTGAGTTCTGAGGAGGTGCCTCTGGCTTATTGATGCTCCTTCCTTTCTGCAGTCTTCCCTCACAGGCTGTGACAGCTCCTTGCCATGGTACTGCTGCTCCCAGTCTTGCAGCACTTGGGTCTCTTCCCAGACCCTGAGAGATCCTGGTCCGGTATTGCAGGCACTGGCCAGGCCACTCTCATTCCCTCTCCTTCTCTGTTTGCCTATCTCCCTGACTTCCCCTCCATAGGAGTATTTTTACTTCCTATGGCCACTAATTATCTCCCTCAGCTGGCCCAGTCCTCCTGAGCAATCTGTAATTAGCATAGATTCATAGATTGTTAGGACCTGGAAAGGACCTTGCAGATCATTGGGTCCAGCCCCTCCACTCTAGGCAGGAAGACAACTGGGGTTAAGTGACCCAGTGAGGTGACTGTCCTGTCTCCTCTTGAAAACCTCCAGGGTAGGTGACTGCACCACCTCTGGAGGAAGTTTATTCTACAGTCTGGCCACCCTGACTGTGAAGGAGTTTTTCCTAGTATTAAGCCTGAAGTGGCCTTCCAGGAGTTTGTATCCATTCGTCCTGGTCTTCCCCAGGGTTGCCCTAGTGAACAGTTTTTCACTGAGCTCCTGATGCAGTCCTCTGATATAGCGGTAAGCCGCTATCAACTCCCCTCTCAACCTTCTCTTTAGGCTTAAAAGGCCCAGGTCCTTCAGCCTTTCCTCATCTGGCTTGCTTTGCAAGTCCCTGATCATACGGGTGGCTCTTTTCTGGACC
>NW_017729025.1:16483092-16483413 GCF_001723915.1 Gavialis gangeticus | reverse complement strand
CCCCTCTCCTTGCTGCCTGTACTAGTGGAAGCCTCATGCAAGCTTGTTGTAGCAAAGAGACTGTGTTTCAGTTTGGAAGGAGGAGGTGGGACTTACTCCCTCTACCTTCTTTTCCACCCCTCACTGAAGGCTTGCCAGCTGCCTTTTCAGCATACTTCATGGTGTATTTCATAGTGTCTTGTCTTTATAAAAATATCTAAATGTATATATGCATTCCAATATAAATTTGATAGTATAATATCCAAAATAATTATGAAATTGAAAAGAATAAATCAGTGAATATAAAAATAAAAGGGTCTAGAAAGAAAGTAAAAGGTATTG
>NW_017729025.1:16470379-16478092 GCF_001723915.1 Gavialis gangeticus | reverse complement strand
TATCCAAAATAATTATGAAATTGAAAAGAATAAATCAGTGAATATAAAAATAAAAGGGTCTAGAAAGAAAGTAAAAGGTATTGTGAAATCCCACTTGCTAGGCTAGCAAGTAGGAAATCAAATCAATGGTAGTAGTATCCTTTGTTGTCTAGCGCTCCTGAGCTTGGAAGATAGTTCAGTAGCTGACCCCAAGGCAGAAAGCAGCCCAGTTCAAACAATGCTGCCTTTATGCTGTTTTTCCATCTCTCCCCCCGAGCACTGGGATTGGAAGGGACCTCAGGGAAGGATCACAGTCACTGGCCAGCTACACAGTAAATGTTGGAGTAGTCCTTCCCCCACTTCTCCCTCCCTCCTTACTTTCTGTTTCCCTGCAGGAAAGCCCAGCTTCAGTTTCGAAACTTTTCAAAACTTTCAAAACATTTTGACTGCCCTTGTTTCATTTTAAGGTTGTTTCAAAGCCCTTTTTTTTCATTTAAATTTCACTGTTTTGAGCTCGAAATGGGTCCAAACATCATTGAAATGAAACAGCCGGTGAAATTTCACACAGCCGTAGTGATTAGGAGCAGTTGGCATGGATTCACCAAGGGCAAGTCATGCCTGATCAACTTGATTGCCTTCTATGATGAGATGACTGGCTCCATGGAGGCAGGGAAACCAATGGATGTGGTATATCTTAGCAAGGCTTTTGATAGTCTCCCACAGCATTCTTGCAGACAAGATAAGGAAGCATGGGCTAGATGAATGGATGGAAAACTGGCTGGAACATTGGGGGTCAGTCCTGGGGCCAGTTTTGTTCAATCTCTTCATCAATGACCTGGAAGATGGCATAGAGTGCACTCTCAGCAAGTTTGCAGATGACACCAAGCTGGGGGGAGTAGTAGATATGCTGGAGGGTAGGGCTAGGATTCAGAGTGACCTAGACAAATTGGAGGATTGGGCCAAAAGGGATCTCATGAGGTTCAACAAAGACAAGTGCAAAGGCCTGCACTTAGGACAGAACAATCCCATGCACTGGCACAAGCTGGGAGCTGACTGGCTGGGCAGCAGCTCTGCAGAAAAGGACCTGGGGTTACAGTGGACAATAAGTTGGCTATGAGCCAACGGAGTGCTCTTGTTGCCAAGAAGGCTAATGGCATACTGGGCTGCACTGGTAGATGTGTTGTTATCAGGTCAAGGGAAGTTATTATTCCCCTCTATTCAGCACTGGCGAGGCCACATCTGGAGTCCTGTGTTCAGCTTTGGGCCCCCCACTACAGAAAGGATATGGACAAATTGGAGATAGTCCAGTGGAGGGCAACAAAAATGGTGAGGGGGCTGGGGCACATGACTAATGAGGGAAGATTGAAGAAACTGGGCTTATTTAATTTAGGGAAAACTGAGAGGAGACTTAACAGCAGCCTTCAACTACCTGCAGGGTGGTTCTAAAGAGGCTGGAGCTGGACTGTTCTCAGTGGTAGCAGATGACAGAACAAGGAGCAACTGTCTCAAGTTGCAGCAAGGGAAGGTTAGGTTAGAGATTAGGACACATTTGCTCATTGGGAGGGTAGTAAAACACTGGAACAGGTTACCCAGAGAGATGGTGGAATCTCTATCCTTGGAGGTTTTCAAGACTGTTAGACAAAGCGTTGGCTGGGATGATCTCACTGGGGATGGTCCTGCTTTGAGCAGGGGGTTGGACTAGATGATTTCCTGAGGTCCCTTCCAACTCTAACTTTCTGTGATTCTAAGGGATGCACAGGGGGAGCTATGGCCCAGAAGCTGTCAAAACTTGGGCCAAAGCCAAAAAGTGCAAGACCAGGGCCAGGGGCCCAGAAGGAGAATCAGCTGGAAATAGATTTCCTCTCCTGAGGGGAGGGGGATAAAGAATGAAAGAGGATTTCCCTTTTTGGGGGGAAGGATATATAGCAGGCTGTGGGCTAGAGGCTCCAGCCCAGCTATGCTCAGTAATGCTAATTACAGACTGCTCTGGAGGACTGGGCCAGCTGAGGGAGATAAGTAGCAGCTCCCGAAGTCAAAAGGCTCCCAGGAAGGGGAAATCAGGGAGACAGGCAAACAGAAGAGGAGACCAAGTGAGAGTGGTCTGGCCGGCAGCTGCAATCGCAGACCAGGGTCTCTCAGGGTCTGGGAAGAGACCCAGGTGCTGCAAGACTGGGAGCAGCAGCAGCACCAGCACCAGGGCAGAGAGCTGAGTCTCAGTCAGCCTGTGAGGGAAGGCTGCAGCGAGGAAGGAGCATCTGTAGGTCAGAGGCAACTCCTCAGGGGCTGAAGAGGGCTGAGACCTGTGAGTGAGCTCTCCATGAACTGTGTTCATCTTAGTGTTTGGGGATTGACAGATGTGGGACACATATGTCCTGAGAATAAGGGACTGTATCATGTTTGAAGATGGTGTGAGCTAAACAATGACTTGCTACAGTTCTGTCCTCAAAATACGAGTGTTAGGGAGCAAAGGTTAAAGAACTGAACTCTGAAAGCTGGATTTTGGGATCCATTGCAAGCCCTTCTTGTTACAGTTATAATGGGCATGGCGGGGAGGAGAGCTGCCCTGCTTTTATGAGGTGCCAGTGGCAGTTGAGTATATCTCTCAACTATCAGGCTATATTTCTTTGGAGACTAAAGGCAATTTAAAACAATTGGTTAGGTGGCACTGGGGGATTTCGGGGTCTCCAGTACTTCTGTAGTTGATTGAGAAGACTGTTTAGTTTGAACCCAGCTGATATAATGGTGAGAGAAGTGGGAGCCTAAACATTCAGATTTATAATGTTTGTTCTCAGATTATTATTTTTTTCTTGGGGATCCAGAAAATAA
This sequence comes from Gavialis gangeticus, assembly GCF_001723915.1. Lineage (NCBI taxonomy): Eukaryota > Metazoa > Chordata > Crocodylia > Gavialidae > Gavialis > Gavialis gangeticus. The sequence goes on along the minus strand of NW_017729025.1, from coordinate 16,475,287 downwards.
AGGGAATTTCTTAAAGGCACAGCTGCCATAGTTGGCCATAACAAGGTAGAACTCATGGATGAAGGCCTCATGAACTCTCTATCAGGGATGTGAATTAGGAAGCTCTTTGCTAGGAAGCATAGGGTTTTTCCTAATATTTTCATCTTTGGATGTGTTTGCCAGGCAAGTTGCTGTAGGTCTATGTACAGAAACACTCAGACAGCTGCTGTGCATGACTTGTTAAAATAAGATTATACTTGAGCATGCAAGTCTGATCAACAACATGAGCAAATAAACAAATAGGTGTGAAGCAGTTATACATAAATGGGTCTTGATCTGACAGTCAAGGAGACTTTGAAATTACATACCCAAGAGCAATTTTTTTTTTCTTAAAGGTAGTGCTGTATCAAGCATTTTTGTTCATAAATGGTGATAATTACCGAAATGCAGAGAACTGGGGACCGGTGCATGATACTCTTGAGAGTGTAGTTATTTGAGGTCAAAATATGAAGCCTTTTGGGTACAAGGGATCATGAAACTACAGCTACCTAGTAATTTTATTTGTACCTGCCTTCTTTTCACAGGTACATACTAGGTGTTGGCAAATTACCCAGAACTTCTTAGAAGTACTCTGCTCAAATGTTTTACAGATAGTATGGAATTCAGTTATGTTCAAGCTAAACTGAAATCTATAGCCTTAATTTTGTTCAGGTATTTTGCCTTTTTTAATTAGTTGAATAATGCACTCTTGTCCTAAATCAATAAAAAGTCCATAAAGTTAAACTTAGAATAGTTATATTTTACATAAGTATAAAAATGATAAAGCCAGACTGTACGTCATAGATGTATTTATCTTTTACAGAAAAAGTTCAGTTAAAATTATGGTACACTGACTTAATTGGGACTCCATGCAAGATTGAGGGCTCGCCTTATGCTGTAAGGGCATAAATTTTATGGCACTTTATTCACTAACTCACCGTGTGGCTCCTTATATGCACTGAGTGTGAGGTTGTCCCGATGCAAGCTACACTTTGTAAGCCAAATAATCTTAGTGTGAAATAACAGCACGTGGGCTACTCTGCTAAGTCACCCAGGATGCTATTTCATACTCTAACTTGCTGTGCAAAGTTCTCTGTGTACGTGAGCATTAAACCCCTAATTGCTATTAACCTTGGTAACCACAGACTAGTGGGGAACCCATTTAAAAATAAAACAGTGTTCTGTTGAATCAGAAATGTGACTGGAAAACGCTTGATTTAAACCTTTCTCTAGGTGATGGTACGTCCTGGAAGTTTATTAGAAAGCAATATCTTTCTAACTGTGATAATGAGGGAGTTCTGAATCGGCCAAGACTGTCAATCTACTTGGACATGCACTGAATTAGCCTGACAACTATATGGAGATACAATTTGAACAAATTCTTATAGCTAAATGTCTTCTGCACAGGGTAGGAGTATTATGCCAATGAAATGAAACTAAAAGGAGTTATAAAGTGTATGCAATCATCCATTGACAGGGAGGAGTGGTGATGTTCTCTCTAATTAACATTTTTTAGAATGCCTAAGCCATTATATAATGGCTCTAATGTTTTTAATGCTTATATTGCCAGAGTCCCATCTGCTGTTACTAACCCATCACCTACAATCCCAGCACTGGTTTGTGTGATGATAATGTGTCTGTCCCTTACATGCTCCTGCCATCTGATACACCCACATACCTCGGCTTTCTTACATAAATCTAGAAGGAAGGTGGGGTATATATTGCATATTTTCAGTACTGCACGCTCGAGTTAGATTCCAAACTTTTATCATGATAGCCCTAGACTTACTACTACCCATATATCTGACTTTTCAATGCCAGAATTTATACTTGAAACATGAAGAAAGCATGATATGATACCTATCCCCACAAAATCAATGTAGTTCCCTTATCCACTGCCCATCATGAATTAGAAACAACCCAGTAGGGATGCTGGTTGGCAGTTGAAGAAACTTTTGTTTCAGAATGTCTTTCATTGTCTTTTGTCAAGACAAAAAGACAAGTGTAAGCCTGGCCAAGTATACATCTGCCTTGCTAGATCACATATGGCAGAACTGTTAAATCATCAGCCTGTGTTAAGTAAAGCTATTTGTACTGTTTAAATTGAGGACATGTGCATGAGTTTTCTTTCCAGTTTTGTTATCCATCCCTGAAAATAACTTAAACCAACTGGATGGCTGATGTGATAGGTGAAGGGAAATGAGGCTGTATATCTATTTGCTGACCTGAATTTGATCCAAGTCAGTAATAACTGAAAATCACTCCCGTTTGACAGCTGTTCCTTGGTCTCTGTTTGGTTTCTGATGTCCTACATACTGTTTCATACATGTGGTTTCTCATTCATGTGGCACCCTTGTTGGCAATACCGGGGGAAGAGGGAGGAGAAAGATGATGTTAATAGTGGGCGTGTCTACACATGCATTAATGTGCTTTTACTAATGTACATTAAATTTAGTACCTGCAATATGAAGGTGCCTGTAAACGAGCAGAGGCTACTCCAACATGTTGTAATTGCAGCATGTTGGAGCAGACTTGATTAACTGAGTTTGCTGGAGTGTGGTAATTACTGCAGTCCAGCAGCATCCTGCATCTTGTGTATCATGCTTATAAATGGTGGTGGAGGCGCTTGAACTAAAGCTTGTTGAATAAGCTCTAGTGCAAGTTCCCTTGCTGCCATTTTAAAACGCAGGGATGCTGATACACGAGACGTGTCAATGCTTTAATTAGAGGAGCTCTGAGAGACAGTCTATTTAAAGCACCGCCTCCCCCAGACAACAGATAAAACTGCCCTGAGGTACTAAATAAATGTGCATTAGGCTGTGCTAACGCACTATAGCGCAAACACTCACTTTTTAGGTGATGCTTAATGCAGAGTAGCCTATTCTATTGCGCATTAGCATATTAGCATGGTTTTTGATGCACCATTTTAATGCACATTAAAGCACATTTATAGACATGCCCACAGAGAAAGAAACTGCTTCCTCCCATAAGTGATTCTTACTGATAAAGAGTTGAAATTTTCCTGCATAGAGCTGAGAGGTGAATCTTGCTGTTCAGAAAGAATGTAGGAGGCTTGCCATTTAATCTTCAGGATGAATAAATTCAATACCAATCTGTTTTAATATCACAAAGCTCACAGTTAAAAGGCCCCTCCTTCAGACAACTTGTACAAGTTCTGTGTAATTTTTTTGGTCTTTCTTCTCCACTATTCATGTCTTAGTTTGAGGCAAGGCAAGCTGAAGAGCAGGTGTGCAATAATGTGCAGCTGCTTTTTCAAGGTTATTTGCTTCTGGGAACTTCACTTTGGCAGAAATAAAGTTCAGAATGGAAGCTCTGTCTCTTCTGTCTCTCTCTCTTCCCATGGAGGTGTTATGCTAATAATGGGCAGATCAAAGGGCCTGATATACACTGCTTTGCTCCTGAGAGCAGATATTCTGGATTAGCAGCTGGAGGTCATGGAATGCTGGGCTCCTCCTCTATGGGTGCATCTACATGAGACATTTACTGTGGAGTTGCCTAATTAGCTGTGTAGTAAATGTTTTGTGTCTACACGTGCGGCCCTATTAGGCCACAGGAAACTAATAAACTCTGTGGCAGGGTATTACTTGTAAATACAAGTACTATCCTGCTGTGAAGTCTTTTACCCTGCAGCACTGGACATGAAGATACTGATGCAGCTGGCTAGGGTGCAAGGGTGCTTCAGTACTGGGGCTGCCTGCTGGCTAGCTCTGTGCTGCAGCACCCTCATGCCCCAGCTAGCCCCCTCTGTAGCATGCTGAGTGGGTCAGAGCAGCCCCTAGACTGGTAGACTGGCCCCCCTGGCCCTCTACCTGTTGGGGCTGATCTGACCCAGCTCAATGTGCTGCTGTCCTGGCCATATGTTCAAATGGCAATCCCGGGAGCAATAAACTCTGGTGTGGTATGAACTGCAGTTTATTACTCCACATTAATTGCACATGTAGATGCATCCTGTGGCTGGTCAGAACCAATCTCTCTTTCCTACATCCTTTTTAATATGTTGTCCTGTATTTATTCTGATCATTTTTCACTTAATATAAGCTGTATAGCAAAATCCCATGCTATGCTGGGTGCTCTACAAAATACCCAAGCATTTTACTACTGTCCAGTCCCACCGCACTGTGTAACACCCTCCTACCACCACACTTGGCCATCTGCTTGAGTTCTTTGCAAAATCTGCTGAAGATTCATTCTCTCTCTCTGGGTCCTTGCCTTACACATTAGGATGACTCATTACAACAAAACAGGGAAACTAAACATTGTCCAGACCCTGGACATGTTTTAAATCTTAGAATTTAAAACTCTCCTTAAAACTCTCCAAATTTTGGCAAAAGGGAGCAAAGTTATTCTTTGCCAGAAATTAGTCTGGTGTTCTTCCATGTACAGAATATTCAGAATAAATATTAGGAACCAGTGTATCATTCTAGTCCTATGTGAAAGTACTCCGTATCTGCAGTAAGGTGGAAATAGTTCAGAGACATCATGAAGGGACTACATAAATCCTTTCATGCATAGTCCCTAAATAGTGATTAAAAAGTCTTAAATACTTTTTTTGGAGAACAGTTAGTCGTTTTCACTTGGTCTCATTGCTGTTAACCTTGAAGGAGAAGTTGTCTAATTAAAGCATTGCAGCATGATTCAGAATTGAAGGGGAAATATAGTGAAGTTGAAACATTGAAGCCAGGGAGCTAGTGAGCTCAACTGAAGTCGGAAGCTGTGTGGCACAAGAAGTTCAGAGCTCCATGGGAAAGGGACTGTGTTTCATAGTTTCATAGTTAGTAGGGTTGGAAGGGACCTGAGCAGATCATCAAGTCCAACCCCCTGCTGTGGCAGGAAAGAGTACTAGGGTCAAACGACCTCAGCAAGGTGACT
>NW_017729025.1:16459461-16465379 GCF_001723915.1 Gavialis gangeticus | reverse complement strand
GTTCCCCAGCCTGTAGGTATGCTGCTGGTTCTTCCTCCCCCGGTGCAGCACTTTGCACTTGTCAGTTTTGAATCCCATCCTAGTCTCATCTGCCCACCCCTGTAACCTGTCTAGGTCCAATTGCAGCCTATTCCTCCCTTCTAGTGTGCCCACATCCCCCCACATCTTAGTGTCATCAGCAAATTTGAGCAGGGTGCTTTTTACCCCCTTGTCCAAGTCACTGATAAAGATGTTGAGCAGTGCAGGCCCGAGCCCTGGGGGACCCCACTGCCCACATCCCTCCAGGTCGAATAAGACCTGTCCACCACCACTCTCTGGGTGCGGCCCTCCAGCCAGTTGGCGACCCATTTGACTGTGTGGGCGTTGACACCACAGTCCCCCAGTTTCCTAATGAGAACGGGGTGAGAGACAGTGTCGAAGGCCTTCTGAAAGTCTAGGAAGACTATGTCTGCTGCTACCCCTGCATCTAAGGATTTGGTGATCTGGTCATAGAAGGCCACCAGGTTGGTCTGACAGGACCTGCCGCTAATGAACCCATGTTGGTTGCCCCTAAGCATAATCTCCCCTGCTGGCCCCTCATGGATATGTGCCAGAATAATTCTCTCGAAAAGCTTGCCCAGGATCGAGAGAAGACTAACTGTCCTATAGTTTCCCAGGTCCTTCTTCTTCCCTTTTTTAAAGGTGGGAACCACGTTGGCCCTCTTCCAGTCCTCTGGCACCACACCAGAGCACCACGAGTGCTCGTAAAACCATGTTGATTCTAAAAGCTTCTTTAATACTTGCTCAGACCTAACTAGGTTTTTGGATTTCCTCAAAAGAAGAGCAGATATGATGCTGGTAAGTTAGCTGCTTCATGAAGATGTTTCTCTCCTAGTCTGTGAAGAATTATTGCCCAGGTAGCTGTTCTTACACTTGCTCACAAAGAGCAGGTAGTGTGATGAGAATGATCCATCTCTGTAGTGATATGGTTTCCTTTACCACCTCAGTAAGCTCCTCAAAACGCTCAGATATTGACATTGTCACAGTTTGTGATTTCTTTATGTTTGAAAGAATAGTTTGGAATACAAAACGACATGCAAGCTTGTTATATTTACTAATGGAAAAAATGTCAACACTTGCAGTATGTGACCTGCAGTCATGATTTCTCTACAGATAAAATAAACTTCCTAGCCTGCAGAATAAGCATGCCTACTTTCAAGATTGTTTGCTTTGCAGAAGTGATCCAGGTGTTTTGTGAGCCTTAGTGCAACCTATGACACATCACAAGAGGGGAGCTTGCCATATGTAAGGATGCTCAAATCCTTGCATTTGTGCACAGGGCTCAGACGGTAAAGCTACTATGAAGATTATTCTTTTAGGTCACAGCTTTCTGGGTATTAACGTGCACATGCGCGCACCACCCCACCCCCCTGCTTTCAAACCTCTCTATCTGGTACAGCCACAAGGAGATTTTGAATGAACGTTTCCTGATCCGTATATACAATCTGGAGCATGCCACATTCACCTGTCAAGGATTAAACCTGTGCAGCACAGCCAGCTTGCGTATATGGAGAGCACAGAAGTGCAGCTGGTTTATATGCCCCGGTAGGATATATTTGGGGATCATCCTCTTCTTTTTATAATGAAAGAAAAGGTGATCAGTTTTTCCTAGCATGCTAGGGACCTCCTGATTCTTTTTCTTTTGTTGCAGTTCTCAACCATAAAGCTGTCACTATTCCTCAGACTAAGGGGAATTAAACAGGAGTCAGTGGATGGCATGCTGGTTAGCAGCGAGAGAGCTAATACAGTGTTAAGAGAGGAAGCCATTTGAGGGGAGGGGAAGGAATTTTGTTATCCTCAAAGTGCAAAAATATTTGAGTCCTCAACTACTCCTATATTGTTTAACTATATGTTCTTAAAGGTATCATCTTGCCTGCTAACAGTTTGGACTGTGTAGCTTTTATAAAATACTTGCTCTCACAGACCTTTGGTGTTTGTGTGCAAGGGGCATGGATAGGCTTTTATAGTAGTGTGGCAAAATCCGGAAGTGGCTCCTTCCCTCTTGTGTGGATATGATGCTGGTGTGATGGAGTATCCTGTAGGAAGGAGCAGTTACCATTCCCAGAGCAAATCGTAGCACAGGGCAGTTGCTTCTCCTCCTCCCCACCACAGATCTATATAGCTGTTGTGTGCATAACTCCTGGACATGAGATTCCATCCAGGAAGCGCACACACCAACTGCAGATGATTCCTCAGCCTGACAACGGGTATTCATACCCGAAAGCTTGCAAAGAAGACTTTTCCCATCTATCTGAGTTGGTCTAATAAAAGATACCACATTTACCCAAAGAAACCTTGTCTGCCTATGTCCTTAGACCAACACAGTTACAACCTACACCCCTGCAAATGGAAATGTGGTCTTAGAGGAACTTCCTTCTGTGTTGCAATACATTAAGAGAGCCTGGAAGCTTAATCGTAGTTCCTGGAGTGCATGCTATCTATTCTCAAAACTATTAACATTTCCCATAGTAAACAAATCTATATATGGATAGTCTTAGCATATATTCAGAACAGATAACCCTTCCTAGACTTTGAGATGTTCATGTCCTATGTTGTTTGAAGGATTTTTTTTTCTGGCTTTGAAACAGCTTTGACATATGACCTTGATTACTTTGTAGGCAACTGCCACATTTTCAAAAGTATCTTTTTAAACTCTTCATTCAGAAGGAGCTCAATGAGCAGTAGTTAAGGTTCTAGAAATGTAATTTATTTCTACAGAACTCTTTTTTTTCCTAATAAGATTGACTTCACTAGAAGTATGCATATTTAATACCCCATGGTAAGTTCTACAGTTGTTTTTAGTAAATCATATAACTCATCTTAATGTTGCCCATTTCTTTATTGCATCTATTAATTGATTGTACTTTGTCTTACCCTGTTCTTACATACACACACTCCTTACTTGTGGGTTAGTGCCTAAAGGGGGAAAAAAACACCAAGAGCAGGGGCCCACTGTGCTAGGTGCTTTATGAAGATCTGGTAAGAGATTGTCCGTGCCTAAAGAGTTAATTAAAATAGACAAGACCAGAGAAAAGAAGTTCTACTTTTCTATTCTACAGCTGGGGAACTGAGTTGGTCACACAAGAAAGCTAGAACTCGGATCTTCCAGATCCTAACCTAGTATCTTTACCATGAGGCAACGTCTTTTCTTACCCCTCTTCTGTTGAAGTCCACAGGAATTCTGGTTGTGCGAAGAGTGCAGGATTGGGTATACAGTTTTGAGAGTGCCCACACTGTGGGATTAGGTTAGGGGAGGGCAATTATTTTGGCTGGAAGACCACTTAAAAGGAGCTTTGGTGAGCTTTGGAGGGTGGGTGCTGACCCAGCCTTGGCCCCCTGTCACAGCTGTTTAAAACACTGCTCAGTGTGGTGGGCGGGGGGTAAGGAAATGCCAATTTATACGATCAGTTCTAAGCCTATCTGCCCTGCACACACTGCTGGGGGTGCTGGACAAAGCAGGTGGTCAGGGTCTCCATGGAGATGGGCTTGGGACCCCTGTGGACAGGGAGGATGTGCTTGGATGGGATGGGGCTGTGGGTGGACAGAAATCAGTCTTTTGGCAGAGGGATGGGTGGGCAGGATGGTGGTAGCATGGGGTCAGGGCCTGGGGAAGTTACGATCTGCTCCCTGCTCATGGAATCAGCGCCTCTCACAGGGAAATGCGGCAAGCAGATCGTGGGTCTGCCCTGGCCCCATGCTGTCACCATCCCATGATCCCAGCCCCTGCCTGCCTGTCCCGCTCCCGGACACTGCTCCTTCCCTGCCTGCATCATCCCATCCATTTGAACTGAATGCACCCAGCCCATGAGAGTCCACCTGCTCCATCAAGCGCCCCTGGCGGTGGGTGCAGGGCAGATGGACTTGCAGTGCCCAGGCAGCAGAGCTGTGGTCTGGTGGTACCAGGGCTCGCACCTGCTCTCGGGCAGCTGTGGCTGCCAGGAAGCCAAGTTGGGCTGCCCTGCTGCCTCCGTCCAGCCCCATGAACTACAGCTTCTGGCAATGCAGAGAGCTGTGTGTGATGATAGGGTGGGCTGCACTTCTGCACCCGGGTCAGTGGGACTGGCCACATGTGCCATGGCCTGGGCTGCCCCCTGCACCTGGACTGGGCGGGGCCAAGGGACCTGCTGCAGGCTGGATGGAATCGCTTGGTGGGCTGCATCTGGCCCATGGGCCATATTTTGCCCACTCCTAGATTAGGTCCCATCTCAGCAAGGTGAGATTTTTAGTTTGAACATGGAGGGACTGGTTTGAAGCAGATAGTAAATTTCCTTTTGAATTTGCGTTTGGGGATAAGACGCACAGGGAGAAAATAAAGCTTAAGGACAGAACTTAATGCACATTGTGTAATGCTTTGGGGTAATCTATGTGCAACTTAATAATTTCAACCAGATTTCTTAAATCATTATGAAACGTGTAATATGTGTTGTGTCATGGTATGCCTCTGTGTGGTTGTGGTATCCACCATTTTGCTGACAGGGCTGTAATACATCTCTGTAAGAGTGGAAACAATGGGGAGTTGTTCAACTTAATGGCTATGCTCTGACCTGAATAATGTGTATGCCAAGGCTAAGAGGGGAAACCAGCTCAGGCAAGGTTCTCTTCTCTTCAGGCAGCTGCTGAAGAGGGAGGTGGAGGGAAAAAAGTAGAAAAACAAAGGAAACTTGTTTTTAGGAGGCCTTCCCCTCCCCTGCTGCAGGAGTACCCCCACCTCACACCACTGAAGCCTCCACCCAGACAGAGCCCATGGTTCTGGCCTCCACTCAGAAGGTGGCATTATTTTGTCTTTGAATGTTTTACCCATTAGCTAAGTAAGCAATAATTTGAAATCCTATCCCAGGTCTAGCATGTACGACACCTATCACAGGCCTGTAAGGAGTTAAATTGGAAGTCCAGAGCTCCTGGATTAGCAGATTTCTGGGGAAAAGTGCTCTAGAACTGCTGGGGGGTCAGCACTGCTCCTGTAGGCCTAAAACAACTGGCATGTGGGACCTCTTTTCCCTGAGACAGCCTGCATCCCAAAAATATGCCAGTGATGCCAAAGGGAAGAGCTGTACCTCAGCTAATCTAGGGCACATGGGACAGGTCACAGCAGTCTGGTGTATCTAGCTAATGAATCTTACTAGGGCTTGGTGTTTCTACAGAAAGATAAGGATCTTTCAAAGGAAAGGTTAGAGGAGAGAACAGTCCTGGAAATCAAGGGAGGACAAGATTTCGAGGAGTGTAGTCAACTCTGTCAAAGAGATCTGCCTAGACAAGGAGTTTGTGTGTTGGCTACTTTAAGTAGCTAAGATGTCATTAGCTACTTGAAGAGCTGCTTCAATTGAAAAAGCAGAACTGAAGAGGGCTAAGATGGAGCTGGAGGAAACTCCAGACAGCAATTATAAGCAGCTTATTTAATGAGCTTAGAGATGAAAGGGTGGTAGTCAGAGAGTCAAGTGGGGTCAAGGGTGGGTTGCTAAGATAGGACAGGCTAAACCACATTTGTATTTTGAGGAGGAAAGGTCAGAAAGGAGCAGAAGGTTAAGGAGAAACGATGAAGTGGGTATGTGTGGTGATCTCTGAAGCAAGAGTCCCTTCTGGCACTTCTGGCTCTGCTGCTGCATGCATAACACTTCTACCTATTCATTGTATCTTTGAATGTCTAAATATGTTAATGCCAAACACACTTGGGATAACTGAGTAAAGGAACTGCAGATGAAAGAAGACTTAAAAAAAAAAATGAAACTCTGCCTTGTTGCTACTGTAAGCTGTGTTTAAAAGCATTAGAGGTAAGAAAACAGGTTTGTGTTTCATTTTACTGAAGCTTGACAAAACCATGGAAACCCTCCACCCTGGGTCTGTTTGGGTCGATGGGAGTTGAACTGTCTTATTTCATGTGC
>NW_017729025.1:16448576-16454461 GCF_001723915.1 Gavialis gangeticus | reverse complement strand
TTTCTATGGGTGGTTTTTTTTATTGGACCAACTTCATAGCTGGGATAGACTTTGGCAAGTTTCCAAATACAATGCATTCTTCTTCAGGTCGATGTGTGCCAAACTGCCAACGCTAGAACAGAAGTGGTCACAAACAGCATAGAGGATAGCCCCTTCTTTCAGGAATCTCAGCCCAACACCAACTGGTTTTAATCAAAGCAATCAAGCTAGAGAGTAAATACTCCTGCTATGAAAACAGCTCTTCCTCTAAAGCTGCTGATAACCTTCAGAAAAAATTCCTCTTGGAAACAATGAGCGATTGTCCATGGTTCCATTAAATGAAGGCTGAAAGGACTCTGCTGTACATGTTAGTGGCTGTTTGAAGTCCACACACATTAAAACGCGTGCAGTAGACTGTTTTTACTTGACTCTTGAAGTACAAGCTAAACGGTACATGCTGTCCCTCAGTTCTGCATGATTACGAGGCATGTAATGGCAAGGAGAGTGTTAATTTTGAGACAGAATTGTGGGAACGTCTCCTGCAGACAGTTACATCTTTAAATACAAGAATCTCTAAGGCAGGGTTAGGACTGTTGACCATATGGGAAACTGGAAGCTTGCTGCTGTATAATACTGTACCTGAATTTTTCTGTACGTGGTTTTGTGGGGTGTATGCATCCACCCTTGAAAGGCTCTCGTGTAAAGTCACTATCATAAGTACCAATTACTTGCGTGCACCTCCATGTGCACTGTGTCCAAGGAAGGCTGCTTGGTAAAAGAGAGCAGTAGTATGCCCATTGCCATGTCTTCTCCAGCGCCATCTTTGATCCTTGCACACTTTCAGTTTCCAAGGGAACAGATTTTCAGCTGTTGTCCGCAGCAGCAGCCTTCTTGGAGACAAAAGGTTATAAAGAAGAATGCCCACAGCAAGACACAAACACTGAAATAATTAACCAAAATGTCTACAACAAACTCAGTAAATTAGAACTTTCTGAATAGTCTGAGTGAACTAAAGTGACATAAGAAATCATTGGACTTTTCCTTCACCTTGGTGGGTTGGGAATCTTTAACAAAATTTAGTTTTCATCCATAATTAATGGTTATCCAGTTTCTTTTCCTTTGTTTAGTTTCAGCTTTTCTGAGGTCTGTCTTGTAGACCAGCTCTGAAACAGAATCCATGGAGGGTCATAGGCTCATAGGAAAGCAGGGCCGGAAGGAACCTCACAAGGTCATCTAGCCCCCTGCTCAAGGCAGGATCATCCCTGACTAACCCATCCCAGTCTGTCTAACCTGCTCTTGAAAATTTCCAAGGATGGAGATTCCACAATTTCTCTAGAAAGCCTGTTCCAATGGTTGACCACTCTCATAGTCAGATAGTTCCTCTTAATCAAGCTTCAGCAGGGAAATTTAGGTTGGTGAAGACTGCTCCCAGTCTTTTCTGTCCCTTTTTGTCATGGAGGAAAGCCCATGTCTGTCCGCTCTGCAATCACCCTTCAGGTATCTGAAGACTACTATCAAATAGGGCTGTGTGAAGCTTCGGTCCCTGATTTGATTTGGCCTGATTCGGTGGCCGAATCTACAAATCCAAATTGAATCAGAGGACCCTTTAATTTCTCTGGTTGATTTGGAAAGATTCACCGATTCGAACACAGACACAGTTTTAAATGTTTTTTCTACATACCTCTAGGTAGCAGGTGGCTCATGAACACTGTGATGCTGGGGCGCATGGAGTGTCGCACAGAAGCGCGGGGGGCTTCCCAGCGTGCTCGGCAACAGACCCAGAAGTGGACCAGAAGCACTTCCGGTCCACTTCTGGGTCCAAAGGGAATGTGCTGGGGAGCTTCCCCGTGCCTCCCTGGCTTAGTGACTGGTACCTCCTGGGTCTGGGGGGCACCCGGGGTCCCCCCATGGCTGATTGCTGCACAGCCCCCCTCCCCACCCCTGCCAGCGTGATCCCTGGTGGACCCAAAACTAGACCAAAAGTAGTTCTGCTCCACTTCCGGGTTCACTGCTGAGAACATAGAGGGGCCCCCCCCACTCCTGTGGGACACTGCATGCACCCCAGTATGGCAGCAATCACCAGCTGTGCTGGTACTTCAAGGTATGTAGAAAAAACATCTAAACCTGTGTCTGTCCAAACTGCTGATTCTCTGAATCTGCACTGAATCTTCAGATTCGGATTTGGCCAAATTGAATCAGGGACAGTGTTCTGAATCAACTAATCGAATCACTGTCCCTGATTCAGGCCGAATCCGAATCCAATAGGGCCTGCTTCACACACCCCTACTATTAAATCCTTCCACAAATCCCCCTTCTCAAATCCCTTCATACTAAACGGTCCTAATTCTTTCAGCCTTTCCTCATAAGTCTCGTCTCCCAGGCCCCTAACCATTTTTGGTGCTCTGAGCTGGACCCTTTTCAAACTGTCCACATCCTTCTTGAAGTGTGGGTACTAAAACTGGACACAGTACTCCAGGTGAGGCCTCACCAGAGCTGAATAGAGTGGAAGTCATGCCCTTTAACAGCCTGGAGTAGATACACTAAGAATTCTTACTTCATCTCTTCCTTTAATCTTTATTTTACACTTGCTACTTCATCATCATTTTTCTCTGGTATTTGCACTTGTCCTTTTCTAGGGAAAGAAACAAACAATAATGGCTGATACCACTAAATCCATATTAGCTGTAATTCCTATTTGTCTTGAGGCCTGCACATAGCAACACGGTCTGTTTTAGTAATGTAAAACAAACCTGACCTTACAAATAACTCAGTGTCATTTAGCTACATACTTCATGATAATTTAACTGCATGTCACTTTAGAGTAAGTAAAGTCCAATTAATCATTCTAAATTCCTATATTTATTGCTTCCTATTTTTAGTCACAAATTTGAGTAAACTTTGTTTGTTTTGGTTTTTTTGGGTTTTTTTAGAGAGACTTCCATTAGATGCTAATATTCCTGGGAGAATGGTGACAGTTCAAATATTTAGGCATGCATTCCTGCAGTACTTACATGAACAATCCCACCAAATTCAATATGAATAAGACAGGCTCCTAAATCTGATTTTTTTCCCTGCCCCCCCCACCACCATAGAAGCCATAAATGTTGCCAACTCCTCCCACAAAGTTCCCTGCTAAAGAATTTTATCTTGTACTGGAGTACAAAAATATTGTGTAGTTTAAAGTACCCTGATGATATTATGGAAGTAAATCGTTGTAAAGAAGTTTTACACTGATGTTGTTGATGCAGTTTTTAATCATTAGAATGCTGACGTGGCTCCAATTCATGCCAGGGTTTGCACCATTCACCAGGCAGCCTCAAAGTCATAGGACGTGGAACAGGCTCATAGGTTGGAAATAAATGTTGCCTTTGTGCCACCATATTTTCCCTTGAGGTTTCTCTATGAGAAGAGGTATACCTTGAGTGGGGGTGCAGCAGTGCAATATGTGCATCTGAGGAATCCCCTGGCAGGGTATGCCCAGGGTGCCATACCTGCAAGTAGGGAACCTAGGGTTTCTGTCCGTAGTTGTCCCACAGAGTTGGGCCACTGGGACAACAGGTAATGTTTGTGTAGCCCAATGAAGTGGATCAGCTGTGCCAGGACAACTGATACTTCATCTGACGACCCTTGCTTATAGCCATAATGACACCTTTCCCTCCAAATCCCAGCTAGCCTGAATTTAGCTTAGGCATTCTTGAGGGTTGAACCCCAAGTGTATAGTTCCTGAAGACAAATTGCCATCCTGTTCCTTCCTGACATACTAGGTGGATCTACATGTGAAATTAGTGCAACGCAATAAACTCCAGCACAGTTCACTCCAATTTATTGCTGCCGGCCATAGGGTTTACATGTACGCCCAGGACCATAGCACATTGAGTTGGGGCAGCACAGCCCTGACTGGCAGGGAGCCGGGGGGTCATCCTGCCAGCCCAGAGCTGCTCCACCCTGCTCAGTGTGCTGTGAAGGGGCTGGCTGGGGCACAAGGGTGCTACAGTGCTGGGTTAGCCGGCAGACAGCACTGCACTGTAGCACCCTTGTGCCCCAGCCAGTCCTGGTCACCATCTACATGTGTGTTACAACGGAGTAAATAACTCTGCTGTAGGATAGTACTTGTATAGGGTAGTCCTAACTGATGGCAGAGTTAGCAGAGATACTTTATGGCATAGCTAATCGGGCAACTCCAAAGTAAACATTTTGTGTAAATGCCCCCACTAGGTGGTAACAGGTTTAGTTATTAGCAGTACATACCACCATTTCAGTAAGATGGATTTAATACTATTCTTCAATTATAAAGTGTAAAATTTAAAGTCCAGTAACTCAACATGAGTGCTCCTGATCTAATTTTCCTGTTCTATAATCTCTAAAAATGCCAGTCTAAATAGAGCAAAGTGAAAACATCAAGACGGATGGAGTGTGACTGCGGCAGGAATGGGGTGATGTGGACTGCATCTGCTTACTACTCTCCCAAGGGTGTGCCCAAATTACTACTCTTCAGCACCTGGTGTGCTCAAAGCACTGCACATGTGTGAGGTTCTGCATTCTGACAGGCTCCCCTGCGAGATAAATTAATAGTATCATCTCTCTGTAATGCTAAGGGGAGGAGTGAAGATATTTTCTCACAGCTACACAATGACAGTGGTGTAGAAGGTAAAAGATATTAAAGCTGTAAATGACTTGCATTTTTCCTGGGAGAAAGCCCCTTTGTCTTAGGTTCCTATACAGGTCTATTGTCCTGTTTCAAGTATCTGTGAAGCATGCAGGGTAGAGCGTGCTAGTGCTTTTCTCCAGGACATCACGATGTATATCTGTAAGGTTACTACAAGTCATTCCAGGGCAGCGTGTCAGGCTGTGTGCTCTTGCTGGCCACTCACTGGCAGAGGAGCAGCAATGCAGCTTTGTAAGGACTGTCAAAGGTGGCCAAACCATGGCTAGCTGGCATGGTGCTTGTGGCTCTCTGGGGCTTCTCTGCTGAATCCCTACCCACTTCTCCCTAAGGCGGCTCTGGAGGACACTGGATGGCCAGGGGTAGGGGCTACAGCTGTGCCACTTACCCTGGGGCACACTTCCCACAGGAAAAGCCAAAGCCGCTCAGTGGTATTGGGGGGGGGTTACACCCACTCTGGGTCTCCTCCCCCGCTGGACTACATGCATATGTGGCTGTGCCACTCTTGTGTTAAATCAGGTCAAAGCTGGGGACAATCAGGATTGCCTCAAATGAGATGTCTGTTTTCACCCTAAGAGTGAAATCCTGGCTTCACTAAAATCAATGCGGCTTTTGCCACGGACTTCAGTAGGGCATGACTTTACCTCAAGGTTCCCTGGCACCCAGCTTTTTGCATTGTCCATTGCTGATGTCCAACATCTGAGGATGTTGAAAAATTTGAGAGGGTTCAGAGAAGGGCCACAAGAATGATTCGGGCAGAAGGCAAAAGCAGGTTGGCACTTTAGAGATTGTCTTTCAAAACCAGTTAAGAACCTTTGTAGGCACCAGCCTCCTTTGTCAGATGCTATCTAAATAACAAGCCTTGTACTGAAATGCTCTGGAAGTTCAATCTGTAATATAACAAAAAGTGGATTAAAGAGTTACCTGATCACAGTCTATAAGTACTGATCGGGGGAAACAGAAATTTGGTTATTGGAGGGCTTTTTAATTTAGCAAACTGGAAACTGAAGTTAGAAAACAGAGTAGAAAACAGAAACAAATTTTTAATGAGGGCAATTAACCATTAGAACAGCTAACCAATGGCTGGAAGAGATTCTACATCACTGGAAAATTTTAAAGTGAGATGGTCTGTCTAAAAGATGCAATCTAGTTCAAACATGAGGAAGTCCTATGGCCTGTGTTATATAACAAGTCAAACTAGATGTTCACAGTAATTTGTTTTGGCCTTCTACCTACGAATGCT
>NW_017729025.1:16430410-16443576 GCF_001723915.1 Gavialis gangeticus | reverse complement strand
GACTGCGGGACCTGAACCTGTTCAGCCTTCACGAGAGAAGGCTGAGGGGGGACCTGGTGACCATCTATAAACTCACTAGAGGGGACCGGAAGGGTTTGGGAGAGACCTTGGTTCCCCTAGCACTCCCTGGCATAACAAGGAATAACAGCCACAAGTTGCTGGAGAGGAGGTTTAGATTAGACATCCGTAAGAACTACTTCACAGTTGGGGCGGCTAGGATCTGGAACCAACTTCCAAGGGAAGTGGTGCTGGCTCCTACCCTGGGGGTCTTTAAGAGGAGGCTTGATGCCTACCTGGCTGGAGTCATTTGAGCCCAGTTTTTTCTCCTGCCCAGGCAGGGGGTCGGACTTGAAGATCTACAAGGTCCCTTCCGACCCTACTTCTATGATTATATGAATCTACTTATTCCTCCTTCCTGCTATATTTGCTACCTAAATTTAAAAAAAATCTAAAATATGTCCAACTCTTAGCAGCTTGGCAACACTTTGAATTGTGGAATCGGCACAGTGCATCTAATCCTAAAGTGGCAGAAATTCATAAGCATATTGAAAATATTAACATTAAGAAGGGATATTTCTTAAGAGAGTGGAAAAGAAGAGAATAGCTTATCACATAAACATTTAGTTTCTTCACTTGTCACTTGACTATCTGTCCAGCTCCCTTGGCTTGCTTTACTTGCCTCTTTCTAAGACTGCCAGCATTTCAGGACATTTTAAATTATTCCCATAGCAATGAAAACCAGTAACTTCTACCCTAGGTGAACAACGGTTGGTTATAAATCCAATTGCTGCTTTTATTACTCTGTCACTCTGAAAATCAGAGTGCTGTGCAAACATTAACTAATCAACCTACACAACACAACCTATTATGAAGGAAATATCATCTTTGGTTTAGAGAAAGCTTAAGCAACTCTGGCAGAAGAGAAACTAGCTCCCTTGTGCCCCTGCATGCTAGCCTCAAGTCCATTCTTGATTTTAAGCAACCAGCTAGATGTAGCTAAATGGGCCTAAACCTAACATACACCAAATTACATTTATCTTGCTTCCGTACTCTCCTGTGTTGTCCTTGTAATTACAGGAATTGAGTAATTCATGTATCTGCCAAAAGTGGACGGAAATGCATAGCTCTTACAATCTGCATTAAAGGTTACTATATCCTGAAACCAAATGGCTGAAGAAATGTGTGTGGTTGAAATTTGAGCCCATTCCAAAATAAAGGACTGCTGCTCACATTTTTATAGGAAGATGCAAACTTCAGAGTCTACTATGACCATTAAAGAATCATGTTTGAAGCTTTAATGATCAAAATAAAATGAAGTGAAAGTTGTACAAAACAATCATTTAAAGGAACAACAATAACCGGGATCCTTGTGGAGGTGGTCTTCAGTTAATGATCAAACACAGTGGGTACTGCAAACTCTAGAACGGTGGTTTTCAACCCTCTTCATCTCCAGACACCCCATGGTAGACTCAAGGCTTTTATTGTAAAATGCCAGCTCTTAGTTCTTCACTCATTTTTTCACTACAGAAAAACAATAGAGCATTTTTGTTGTTGCTAGGAACTGAGAAAGTCCACAAGTCAGAATGTTTTTAATGCTGTGGATTCCTATGTGCGATCTCTGGGTTTGTCTTCTGAATAACGTCTGTATAGCTAACAGTGCTTACACTGTGTGGCACCCTGCAGCACCCATGAAAGGATCTCAAGGCATCTCAGAGTGCCATGGTACCCTGGTTGAGTGACTGTTCTATAGAAATGTTAGAAGCAAATTAGAAGGGGTTTCTCATCTGAGGGTGTTTAGTGCAATTTTCAAAAATGTAATGAGTTCTCAATGACTTTTAGTAAAGTGCTTCTGAACTAACGGATATGTTAAATGGAAATCAAGGTAACTTAAAGCTTTTGAACTAACATTCATCATATGTAGGTCCTTTTTATTCTGCAGAAGAATAAGTAAATTAAATTAAAATACTGTTTTGGTCATGAAGAACACTCTTCAGGTCTTAGGTTGTACACAGATAACATAAAAACCCTCACTGCTTCTTTGTAAATAAAAGGACCCAACTTTTCCTTCAGTGTTAAAGTACTATTTCTACATGTTTAGAGCCCTGTGCAAATAGTGGAAATCATAAGAATGGTGGTATCATGTAGGATACTTGGCAAGCATTTTAAATGAATTCCATGAGAGTCAGTATCTGGATTTATTCTTTGTACCCCCATTCTGAAAAAGTGCAACTTAAAAATTCAGCACCTGCCTGACTGAGAGAACTGTAGGGAATTCAGACAAAGCAGTGATTGACTTCACATAAAAGCATAGATCAGGGGTAGGCAAAATATGGCCTGCCAACTGATTGGATTCAACCTGCAGCTGTCCTCATGTAGTTCTACATGGGTCTCTGCCCTCCCCACCCCTGCTCCCACCCACTGACCCTGGCCCCAGCCCAGGCAGTGTGCACAGCATCTTGGTGGGGCTGCTCCTTGTGAGACTGCAGCTGCCTGAGTACTGCTTGGCTCCTCCAGTGGCTTCTCCTCTGCTCTGCTGTGCCACCCCAGTCAGGGGTGGAAGCTGCAGCTGGGTGGCTCCAGGTCCAAGCCATCTTCTACCTACTTGGCTGCCTGCAGGTGGCTGCTCATCACACCAGACAGGCAGAATGGGTGGAAGGCCAGGAGCTGGAGCTCCTCCCTGCCTGGAGCGGTGCGCAAGGGCAGGAGGAGGAGGAGCCACTGGAGGCAGGGGGACCGAGCAGTTCCTAGGTGGCTGCAGCTGCAGCAGAAGCAGCCCTGCCGGGAAGCTGTGCATACTGGCTTGAGCCCGTAGGTGCAGGTGAGAATGTGGTGCAGGCTACCCCAGGTGGGAGTGGGTGAGGCTCGGCCACACACATGGCACCACAGGGGCAGCCACAGGCCAGATGGGAGGTGGGGGAGGGGGGTGGAAACAGACTATGCCTGCATCACCAAGGTGAGCTCTGCACCCCCCCGCCCCCATCCTCTCTGTCCCTCACTCCCCCACCTCTGGCTCCTGGGACCTAGATGCAGGCAGCTCTCCTGCCCACACATGCATACACCCCCCACCCACCCAATATACAAGAATAAGACTATTTTGAGCTATTATGCAATCACTTTTATATACACTACTAAGAAAAAACATAAATCAGGACAAAAAATATTTTCTAAAATCTACTAAAAATCAAACATCTACTATAACATTTTAATTTCATGATTTGTTTTTATCTATAATTTTTTTTAATGATATCTTCTAAAAGATTTTTTGTGTGCGGTCCTCAACAGCTCACCAAAATGCATTACATGGCCCGCTAGCTGAAATAATTGCCCACTCCTGGCATGTATGGATCAAAAGAAGATCCTGTCCAAATGTCCAGACCCAGAATGGCCAATTACTAATTGCCAACTTCTGCAGCATCACATTTAAATACTTTCAGCACAATAACCTTCCCATTTCTCATAAGCTTATCCCCCAAGAAAGTGTAGGAGAGCAGAGCTTTTAAATCTGACTTATTTTTCTGAAAATCTAGAAATTCTGAAATTCCCATAATCAACTATTTAATTTAGGAAAACCTATTCCTCTAAAAAAGGTATTGCTTTATGTCACCAAATCCCCAAAGTCTGTTCTAGTCCAGTGCTCATAAAACAACCTCTAAAATAACCCATGCTGACCAAGGTCCTGTCATGCTTTTTACAGTGGAGCCAGACACTTTCACCAACATTGCAGAAGTCCCTTGATGGAGATTAAGTGCAGACCAGTTCTTTGCTAACCCTTTGGCTCAGACACACTCTTTCCTCTCAGGTTACAGCGCAGGCCTTCAAAACTGCAACTATCATTGTGTTGCATGTGGGAATGAACTTCTTAACGTCCTGAGATAAAGTGCCAGCAAAGAAAGGTAAGCCCAGAGACTTTTTCAGAAATGTGATGAATGGCAACATAAGCTCATCTTGGTCCTTAAACTGACAGGTAAGGTGCTTGATCAGTCAGAGGTAAAAAAAGTCAGAAAGTAGGCAAAGGCATGAGAAGAACTGTGTTAGGGGAGCAAAATGAGTTGGCGAAAGAGAAAGGAAAAGGCAACTGCAAAAGAAGCACAAGGCAGTGAGAGAGAGAAACTCAGTCTCTAAGTTAAGTGAACTCTTTTTTTCTCAGTGCAGTGCAGTATTGATTAGTTTTATAGCCTGATACATCTGTGTTTTTCCCTTCAGTAAATAAACTGTAGAAAAGAAATTAGTTCTGATAAGGGGTAAAGAGAATTTGGTGGGGGAGAAGTAATGCTATTAGTGAGGTATTTTATCATTTAATATAAAGAAATGTGGGTGATCTTCACAACCAGTGGATTACTGAGTCATTCCTCCTTGCTACTGCTTTGACAATTGATAACGTTGTGAATAATTCAAGGACTCAGAAGGGACAAGTTTCAATGAGCAGACTAAGGTTTACTCTAGCAGCTAACCCAAAACATCAATGATTTCAGACATATGTGGGCTTTTGTGTGAAATAGGAATTCCCACAAATTATGAGCAGGTTTTTTAGATGTACATGCATAATTAGACACCCACAATTTTATATATACCTTATTTACACTCACAAATACATATTTTCATACACACATAAGCGAGATAAGCACTTACTTGACCAGCCACGTGCATAAATGCTGATTTCCATCCCCCCATGCAAACATCTCAGGTATTTGTAGAAATAAGAGCCAAAATATCGGTGTGTCTAAATTTGAAAATCTGAGTCAAGCATTGAAATGCTCATAATGAAATCAGGCTGAGCTGACTATAAGATTATAGATACCTATGATAATGCTACCATCCACTCACAGGTAAGAATTAATTGGGGAAAAAGATAATCCAGGACAAGACTTAGCAATAGGTGAGTATAACAAATAGTTGTTTAATTTGGATAAAGGAATATTCAGTGTAAGCTGTATAATTTCAATTACACTGCTAGCTGATTATAGCACAGGCAGGGGACACCATTTCACTGAATATACTGAGCAGAGGTCTTTTTGTCAGAAGCAGCGGCCTTTGAGGGGTGAGCTCTCCTTCAGAGTATGACTACAAAAACACATGTCTACTGTGCCCGTGAAAAATTAATTGGGTTTAACTTATACCTATGTAACCCTGCTTAAATTATGCATATTCAATTAGGGTTGCAAACCTTCATTAGTGTATGTGTGTTTGGAGGTTTAGTGATATTCACACCTCTTTTTTACTCACTGTAGATCTGGGTTTTGCTGTTTGCCACTAAGGTGTACAATTGTAAAAGGCAGATTTTTGTGTTCACTGGCCCTCCCTCCGAAAAGGGTGTAGACACAAGTGTTGTTAATGCAGAGTCACTGAAAGGTCAGCCCTCATGGAGGTCTACAGAAATCTGCAGTGGGATGAGTCTCAATTTTAGTATAGTTCTTGTGTGCGAGGAGCAGAAGACAGTCTAGACAGGTGTTGCTCCTTGGATGGACTTGTGACTTATCAACTCAAAAGGAAAGTGCTGGTGAGTACAAGTCCCTATAGTGAGTTCAGGAAGAAGCCTCATCCTTACTATAGCTAAAAGAGCCTGCTGTTGAAGTAGGTTAAGGCCTAAAAGAGCCGGGGTTGCATAAGCAAATGAAAGAGGATCAATGGTGAGTGCAGGGACCTGCAGCAGTGAGGAGGAGTGGTGGCAGTCAGAGTAGTGAGTGCTCCCCAGCAGGAGAGTGGCAGCAACTCCAGTGAAGGCCTCCTTTCCACAGCACGTGCTACTCTGGCTGGCAAAAGTGGTTACAGACCCTGGAGCAAAGCAGCGAGCCCTGGCAGCGAGGAGCAGCAGGGATCTCTGGGGTGAGCTTCCTGACCTATAACCTGCCACTGTTGGCTGGTGTAGCTGGTAGAGCCCCTGTATAGCAGCCCTGGGTGGGTCTCCCATCCCACCTGACCCAGCAGAGGTTGCATTGCCAGTGACTGAGATTTAACTGTTGGGGTTTTTTATGTTTAATAGCTAAAGTGTTTGTTAAGGTTGTGTGGTGTTTCCCTTTTCCTCTGTAATAAACTGTTTTAGTTGAACATCGCTTGGGAGTGGCAAAGTTTTTGTTTTTGGGGGTTTTTTTCCCTTCAAATACAAGCAAGATAATTTTAGAGAAAAGGAAAATACTAATATCCTTACAGAGGAATGTAAAAAGGCCATAAATGTGCTTAGCAATTAAATGTGCTCATTTTGAGGATGGTGGTACCAGCCTGGCCTGCAGGATGTTTTTTCTGGGAAATCCATAACCAATGGGGGAAGTTTTCATGAGTTTGTTGAAAAGAAAAACCAGGCAGATGTGAAATCCTTATCTAGGATACAATGAAAAATCTAGAGGGATAAGAGGAAGGCAGGACAGGTGGCTTCTTTATTTCTTCGCTAGTCTGAGCTGATCTGCCCGATCTAGCCAACATGGGACAGTCAGGATGTCCCTCACTAGCCCAGTTGTAAGTATTCTGATCAAATGCTTGTAACCGTAATTACTGTGTGGGTCTGGTGATTAGTTAAGTACCATAACACTGCTATCCAACATATATAGTTAGTATTTTGTTATAGTGGAAAATTCATGTAAAGCATCTATACAAGTGCCTATGTATTTAATAAAGACTTTTTAAGCTGAATTACTGACTCAATTGTTTGAATTCCAACACACAACCAGTTGAAATGTATTTTCCCAGATTTTTGGCTGAGGGTTCAAGCCCCAATTAAATAGTTGCTGTTAAACTAAATATGAACCCAGCCCTTGTTTCTGTCCTTCAGTACCTGGCAGAAGGGTTACATATAAAAAGTTTTTTTTCCCTTGACTTGATGTGTTACTCTGTAGTCTTAAAATAACTATTAAAATGCCATCTGCAATACTGCTTTTGAGTTATCTGTTTACTACTACTTTTGTTTTCACTAATTCTTATTTTCAAATCCTGTTTTTATTTAATTGTCATATTCTTCAGGCAAGCTTATCCTTTTGTAACTGTTTCCTTTGACCATGTCTGTCCCAGTCCAGTCTCAGCCAAAGAACTCTAGAACCGCCAGCCAGATACCTGGACTTTCTTATAGCCCCGGGGTTGCATCAGATAACTAGGAGTTCCTTAAATAAAAAAAAATGGTACTTGATAACACACAAGCATGAGCTGTAGAAGTATCCACATGGTAGTGTGACTTCACTAAATGCCCCCCCCATTAAACATTTGGGATTTTTTACTCTGAATGTGGTTATCAGTTTTGCCTTCTAACTTCCTCTGCACTCTGGTTTTTTAAAGTTAACTTTGCTACATTTCTGTTTCCCATATATGCCCAGAAGGCAGGTTAGCAAGAATTAGGTAGCATAGTAATTGGTTGTGTGTGACATCCGTCTTACGTATCGCCCTCTAAGACCACTGTGGTGGTCTATAACAGGGCTGTCTAATGGGTGACCCTTGGACACCAGCCTCTGGGGCTAGGGAGAGTACAAGGGCCTGTTGGGTTGAAGCCCACAACTAGGGAGCTTGAGGGGGACCTCTCAGTGTGGAGGCACTGGTGTGATGCAGGGAAAGGTGAGAGGCCAGGCTATACCTTCATAAAGTGTGGGGAGCTGTGTGGCTCAGGCTAATGTGACATGGAGCAGGGTAGTGCTGTATGGCTGGGGAAGCACATACAATACATGAAGAACCCGTGCAGTGTGGCAGGGGTGGGGGTCCTGCAGTGCCCCATGCACTCCCCATGGCCTGCGGCTGGCCGGACTGTGGTCCTCAGACACTCAAAAGTCCAATAGCCGGAAGGAAATGCTTTTGAGAGGTCTTGGGAATGGCAGCTACTCCTAAACAACAACAACCCCATGCACATACGCATCTTGAAATTTGTTTATGCTGTAAGGATAATCTTGGGTGGCTGCTACACCTACCCAGAAAAGGGACAAGAGCAGGTAGGAACATGCTCTCAATCTTCAGTAAAAGTAAGAAATGAAGAAATAAGGATGTAATAAGCTTGGATGATGTGCACAAGTGAGGTCACTAATTCATTAAAAATTACGGGAGCAAAGACATGGGGAAATGTAAATACTGGTAGGGTATGTGTGTGTGAAGCATGGATGGAAGTAGTTAAACCATGCAAGAAGAATCAGAGCAAAAATAAGACATTTCATCTGAAGATGGTGGTTTTGCTGGTTGAGAATAATAACCACTAAAGAATGTAAACTTTGCTTAGCCACACACCTTAAACTTCACAGCTAAAAAGAAAACTGAGCCTTCAAATGAAAGAGAAGGGAAATCAAAGTGCAGATCTCCTCGTTTCAATTGCAGTCGAGGAAATTCCAGAAATAAATAAGCGAGAACATAATACATGGGTTGGTATTCTTTTCCATATGGCATTTCAACCAGCCAGCTGAACTGTTTAGGGGCATCTTTTAGACCAGAGAAGGAATGAAATGCTTGGGGCAGAGGTAGTTGAAGAACGACAGTTGGGACGAAGAGAAGGCCGGAAGAAGGCTCAGCAGAACCTGACAAGGACAAAGACAACAGGCTGAAAAGGAAACCCAATTAAGGGAACTTAATCAGAAATGGACAAATGTGTGAGGAGTGCCAGAAGCAGGAAAGCAAGTTAGAGAGAAAAAGGGGTTCAGCAAAAGAAACTATATGATCTAGAAAGTGAGAGAAGTGTCCAGACAGAAGGTGGTGGACATCCAGCCACACAGGTGAGCAATCTCCTACCTCACTGCATTGATTGTATAGGAATAAGCTTCCCTCCTAGTATCTAAAAAAAAAACCCGATTAGGCATTGATTGCACTTCTACCAGCAATGGCTATGCTCTTCAAATGCCCGCTCCACATGTATAAATGGCAGGCATAAGTGGTATTCAGAAGCCTACACAGCAACTTCTACTGCATCTATCATGATGGAAACAAGACATTGTAATAACACATTAAAAAAAATGGCTGCAACACTCACTGAAATAAAGCTCTAGAATAAAATCAAAACCAAAAATACAAGGGGCATGTCATCTTTGGTGTAAGAAGATTAACTACAACCGCCCAACTCTGGGGATGAATTTGCTTCAAGATGCCTAACGCTAAAATAATACTCCTTGGTACTAGTACCCTTAAATTGACAAGGCAGGTTCATTATTTGGAGCACTTTTTCACTGTTTGTTTACCTTTGTCACAATTTCTGTTGTCGTGTAGAAGAGCCTGTTTACATGCTGATTCAGTTCTTGAGATGATGTTACTGATTCCTGGAGGACACTTTCTTTCTAGCCTTTTATCTGATGGTCCAAATCATTAGTTCCTTGGGGATATCACATCTTTTCCTGTTCCAGTAAGTAGTAGTAAGCAGGACATGTAAAAATAATTCCCAGCGACCATCCTCTTTTCAGCATATTGAAGATCATTTAGTAAACCATTAAATAACTCTGACTATAGACACACATTTGAGACACCACAAGCTCCAGCTGAATAAAATTCTGTTTATTACCCGACAGAATGACTTTCACAAACTTATCAATCCAGCAACCTTGTCTTTAAAAAGTCTCTACATAAAGACCACTAGAGAGTCTGTCCCTTGTGCCAGGCTTGGAAGAAAGGCTCTGTGGCCTCATTTTCTTTATATTAATACATTTTCTGAATGACCAATGAGGCTGTAAACCTTAAAGCATGCCTCTTGAGTCAGTTTCTTGAACCTTGAGGTGGAGCACACCTGGGACCCATTGGTGCAGAACAGTTTCTATGCAGGGAAGAGCCCACCAGTATTTTTCTAGTTTTATGGGTGCTGAGATAAACAGATACTACTCAATAGTGCACTTGTGCCTTGTAAATCTGGTGTTAAGGAATGCTCTTTTAAACATTTTCTTTGAAAATCTGTTTTAAAAGTTAGTAGAGAGTTAAACTTGGCAGCAAGAAAGTATGTAGGGTTTTTTGGTTTTGTTCATGCTCCCAGGTGATGCAGCCCCTTCTGGGCAGTAGTTTTAGTGTTCCCCACTGGGTTATCACCTGGTACATTGTAAATGTTCTAAATCACAGTCCCAAGACACATCCATTTGATTTTTTTTAATTCTTGGAGGACAATTGGAAGACTTATACATGTGTACAAGCTTTTCCTTGAAGTGTTGGTGACATCTGAGCATTACTTGTTGAGTTCAGTCATTTTATTTCTTGCTATGCGACACTGTCAACAAATGAACATGTATTTGTGAAATTTTCTACTTCCTTCTGCCTGAAGGCCATATACTTCAACTTTTTAGAAACAATACATTTTGTAATGTTGACCAAGGGTTTGAGGAGAAGAAACTTGGGGCATCCCTTTAGAATATCAGAGCAGTTTCAAAAGTGTGGGACTCTCCAGCTACAGACTGAATGCCCCTTAAACATGTGAATGAATACAGACTTCTTCTGTTATAGGAATATAAAGTAGTCATGGGGAATGACCAGAAAATTAGCAATAAAACAATCTGAGCACAAAAAAACACAGGGTAGTAGAAAGTTTGCTGACCAGATGATACAAAAAGGAAAAAAAAATTAAGATTAAAAAAACAAAAACAAAAAAACCCAACCTGTTAAGACTCATGTATTCTTGAAGGGTTCATTGGTACATCTTGAGTATTATAAGAAGTAATTTCATAAGAAACATGCCTGTTGCTGTTAAAATGCATCACCATGCATAGTGTTTTGTTAAATGGCATGTATACAAACCATTTACCCACTTTCTGGTGTAAGTTTGTAGCAATAAGCTCTTTAACAATTTTATAAAAATGGCACAACAGGAAGATTAGTAGAATCTGCACCTGAAAAAAAGTGCATTTTGGTAGTCTTGTTATCAGTAGGAATTTTTGTTGCTTAAAAAAAAAAAACACAAAACAAAACAAAACAACCCAAACATTTACACAGCACTTCATATCTGTACATCACAAAGCACTTTACACTACGAGGTAAATACATGGCTCCACTTTTTAGATGGGGATACTGAGGCAGGAATATTCCAAATAAATGGTCAAATGTCACCTAGTAGGCCAGTGGCCAAGGGTTCTGTAAATAGCAGGCTATGTTATTTCACCCTTTAAGCAACCCCGAACATCTTCCTTCACAAACAGATTGTGTTTCATATAGCTTTTTTGTGCACAGGAATCCAGCTCAATCTTGGTATGAAGGACAATAAATAAATAAATCTGGTTAATTTGGAGAACTTAAATTAAGAGACAGATGTAAATGATTCACTGAACAGGGCATTAAGTGAAAACCTGGTCTGGCAGACAACTAAAGAAGATCTCATTATTAGGGCAAACTCAACCAGTTTACCTTATTGCTGCAAATTACCAAAGGACACAAAGTTGATTTAAGTGGGGATTGCACCTATGTAGCTAGATGGAGTTAGTTACACCAGTGACAGAGATACAAGAATCCAGCCCAGAGGACTTGGGCTGGAAGGGCTTTCCACAGGTCATATAATCCGAGCCCCCAGACTAGGAGCACTAGATAGTTCCCTACCATTTTTGCAGGAACAAAGAACTTGAGTGCAGCTACACCTTGAATACTGTGTCCAATCCAAAGCATATAGAAGAATTAGAGAAAGTCAACAAGGAGGATGAGTGATGGGAATGGGCTTCCATGTGAGGACAGACTAATGAAGCTAGGCCTATTCAGTTTTGAGAAAAGATGCTTAAAGGGAGACCCGATAAGGATTGACGAAATACTAAGGCTAGGGACAGAAATCGCACATAGACCAATGCAAGTGAGTATAAAACTAGTTCAAGTCTGTAAGACAACAGAGCTATGGACTGACATTCAAAAAGCCTGAGCCTGAATTGATTCAATCTTTGCAGGTTAGTCTAACTTGACTGGGCTAAATCAGGTTGTAAACCACAGACATCCCAGAATTGCAGGCAAAAGCATGCAGTGGCTTAGGCTAGAAGCCAGGGGTGCTACAGCAGCTCTCCCTTCCCTTCCGCAGGACAGAGCTCCTGAGTTGCCTAGGAAAAGTTTATCACCCTTGACTCAGTATTTATCAACTCATTCACAAAACAAAGCCTCTGTCCATTAAATAATGGGGCTCTTCCTAAACAGCTCTTCCAAGGAAAGATGTTAAGCTACCTGTTGATTAGCTCCAAAAAACTTGTCTGCCTCTGTCCTCTCCCACAGCAGGGACCTTAGCCAGCGTGTGGTCTGCTAGCTAATGCTGAGGTGTCTGTGTAAGGCAGAGGGGATGGGGGAATAATCCCTGTCTAGCAGGGAAAAGCCAGGCAGATGCTCTGTGTCTGCAAGTTTGTGCTGAGCTCCAGCCAGGGAGCAGAGGGGAGGCCAACCCTGCAGTGGAGCACGAAGCCCTGCCCAGCCCAGACAGCATGCTGGGATGCTGGGGGTGTCTGGCTTATCTTAAACCAGCAAGGGGTCCGGAACAGACATTGCATAAACCGGTTTGAGCCAAATCAGTTAAGTCTGATACTACATTCAGCCAGGTGCATCTCAAACCAGTTTCTGCCATTTTCAAGCTTGTTTATGTGCACGAAACATCTGCTCCGTTACAGAATTAAACCAGTTTCTGATCACTGAAACTGGTTTGTGTGTAATGCCTGTCCCTAGCCCAGAAGTTCAGGGCACATAAATCACTTTAATAAACGGCCGAAACCAGTTTAAGATAAATACGGATAGATGCTACATCAGACTCGGCCGATTTAGATTAAATTGGTTTATTAAACATCTGTCCCAGATTCCCTCCAGATTCAAGTTAACTCGCAGTCCCCCCAGCATCCCAGGAGGATTTGCGCCTCCCCACAACGTCCCCACTGGCGGGGAGCTAGCCTCATCTGCTCCAGCCCAGCAGGGGGGCTGCTCTAGCGCCCCCCGGCTTCCGGCCTGGGCCACTACACTCACGCGCCTGCATCTCCCGATCCAGGGTTGGCTCCGTCTCGGCCCTCAGACGAACTGCCTCGAGTCCGCTTCGCGGCCCTCTGCCCCGCCGTAAGTGCCCGAGAAGCCGCAGGCAGCGCAAGGCCGATCCCACTTCCTCTAGCCCCAGAAAGGCTCCGGCGTCTTCCGGGAGGACAGAGATGCTTGGAACCGACAGACTGCTGGAAAGGGAGGGAAGAAAACCCCCGTCAGCGCCGCGGCGGCCATGGCGGAGGCAGGGCCCGAGCGCTAACTAGGCGGCGCGTCGCGTCGCGTCACGTCACGTCACGGCGCGGCGGCAGCACTTTCGGTTGCGA
>NW_017729025.1:16411017-16430231 GCF_001723915.1 Gavialis gangeticus | reverse complement strand
CTGCCCCCGGGGGAGGAGCTGCAGACGCCCCCGGCCCGCTGGGTAGGGGAGCGGGCGAGGCTGGGGCAGGGCGAGGGCCAGGTGAGGGTGGCTCCTCCTGCTCCCATCCCTCAGGGAGCCCCCAGGTCCCCTTCCACTGGTGGGGACGGCAGGCTAGGGGGCGAGCGCGTCGTCCGGCAGACCCCCCTGTCCATCCCGGCGAGGTGGCACTTGTCTCCGGAGCATCTCTTTGCAGCCTCGAAGCCCGCCACGGTCCAGGCGTGCCACGCAGGGCGCGGCCGTCAGGGCGGTCGTGAAGCAGCGTCCGCCCCGGGGGAAAAAACGAAAGAGGATAAATGTTTTTTTTTTTAAAGATGATGCCAATGTCCCAGCTTGGCTTCCGAGGACACCGCTTGGTCCTTTGAAGCGAAGAGTTTGATGTTTTCAGTGGACCCGGACTTTGTTATGTGCCTGCACACGGCCTCGCAGCAAACCCGTCGTCTTTCTACGCACGCTTACACCGTCATAAAGAAAATAATAAGACCCTCCTTCTAAAGCGTAGATCAAACGAGTTGATTTAAATCTATTGTATTTGTATGGGGTAGACCAGCCCCTCAACGCGATAGCTATTTGAAGGTGGTCTGTAACGTCAACTCCCAGTAGCAGTAGGTGACCCTTTGATAAATTGAAGCCAACAAACATTTGGGGTGATTAACACCTTCCAAGCTCATGCTTTAAGCCCCGCTTTTGCACGTGCTTGCATGCAAGCTTCACTTGATTACCATGTGTATTACCATTGAAATACTGCTCAGAGCAGCAAACTTAAACGTGCATAAGCACTGGTAGGATTCATATCTAAATCTTTCCCCCTTACATCTTTCTTTTTCACTGAGAAGATACCATGGGACTTTTTGACAGAGAAGACGACAAGGCTGGCAAAAATCAAGAGACTGGTTGTTGAATCAACTCTTTCAGTATTTCCTTGTAATTTTGTAAAAGTAGCATGGAATTTGCTTAGGAATACTAGAATATGAAACTGGAGATATGCAAAGAGATTCACAGTGTAAAAGCTGGGTATTTCTAAAGTGGAGAATAAATGACTGATGTAGTAAGTCTGTCAAGCTTAGTACGTTTTGTTGATGTTTTGAAGCTTAATGATGTTGGTTGGCTAAACTTTCATACATTTTTCAACTTATTTTTATGGAAGGCAGTCTGCCTATTTTATGTGTGCTTCATGGTATGTTAATTGTCTACTAAATGTCCATGGTTTTGATGGTAAAATTCATTATTTTGCTTGTGCGCCCATTAAGGCAGGGGCGGGCAATTGTTTTGGGTGGAGGGCCGCTTACTGAGTTCTTTGGCAAGCCATTGAGGGCCACATGACAGACAGCCAGGGAGAGATAAATATTAATTTTCTAAATTTTTAGAGGCCCCGCAGGCCGGATAGAATGGCCTGACGTGTCGCATTCAGCCCCTGGGCCGGATTTTGCCCACCCCTGCATTAAGGAATAGGTGCTTTAGGGAAGAAAGGAGATCCTGTGGCAACCCAAAGAATGTGTGGTCCTGTAGGCCGCTTCTTGCTGACTGACAGATCACCCCTGCATTTGTATGGACTCTTTTTGAAGTCAACAGGTCCCAATGTCAATACAGCAATCGATCTGCCTGGATCCGATTTCAGGATCTGGGCCTAAGTTCAAATATGTAACAAGTGAGGACGCTACAAAATAGGGGAGAGGAAAGGAAAGGTTTGCAATAGTACCAGGAATTTATTTTTTAAGTCTGTAAATAAATGAATAGACAGACCATCTCTCTCCTATCCATCTGGCCCACTAATTTTTTCAAGTCCTTGTGGGTGATAGTTTAAAAGGGTGTTTTTAGGAGGGATGTGAAGGAGGCAAAAAGCGACTCTTGGCAAATTCATTTAATCTTTACCTACTTCTGGGCATTGGGAATGCACTTATAACACTTGTTTCTTTTCAGTAGGGATATGTCCTCAGCACCAACCACTCCTCCGTCAGTGGATAAAGTAGACGGATTTTCTCGGAAGTCCGTCAGAAAAGCCAGGCAGAAGAGGTCGCAAAGCTCCTCCCAGTTTAGGTCTCAGGGCAAGCCTATTGAATTAACACCTCTGCCTCTGCTAAAAGGTAAGGCTCAAGATTTTGTGTGCAATTAAAATACTTTTTTTACAGTTGACACCAAAATTGTGCTCAAAAGTTTTGTTGTGCCAGAAATTTGAGAGGAAATGTAGCATGTAAGTGAGAAAAGGTGACAAACCAGCTTCTCAAACTGCAAAAATGTTGCCATCAGTTGATATCTTTAAAGTGGAAGTCTTGCCTCTGTGCTGTATGGTAACTGTTAGTAATACCTGTGGAAGGTCTGGATGCTAATAAGAACAGAACCATTTCCTGGGCTCTGCAGGCAGACAGGTTTTGTCTAAGTTTTAACTTGCCACATTTAATTTAATGTGGCACTAGGTTTTTAATGGGGTTCTGAGCAAGCGTGAGGAGTATGAATTTGGGTAGGCTCCTAAAATAGGCTTAGCACTCCCTGAATGGGCCATGTCGCCTCAACTCACTGACTTTTTTTTTTTTTTTAGTGCGAGTGTGTGGGTGCAGTAACTCCCAGAATCAGGTCCAGAAATGCTTTTTTGAATACTGCATATTGAAGGGGTTTGTGGCATCACGTGCAAATCTTTTTCATGTCATCAGTCTCCTTTTTGTTTATAAGCAAAGAAAATGTCAGTGCAGATAACTAGTGTTGATGCTGTAGTTGATTATTTTTGTCATTGATATTGGATTTAACTAATTCTAGACAGTATTGAAGCTAGGAGGCTTAATATTAGGCCCGTTACCTTTTGGATTTGCAGATATGCGTTTCCCCTATCTCTTTCCTCTAGCTATCTGATTAATTTGTAATTAGAGCGTTGAAACGTAAAATGGACTTGTAATCATCATTCTGGGGTATTTGTATGCTTGTGTTTCCTTGGAAGATAGAAGAAAAACAGATAGAACATTCAATATCTTTTAATTCAAATAAAACCTGGTTGCCAGGTAAGGAAGGATAAATTCAGGGATTTGTTATTAGTGGATGACTATTGAGTTTTCACTTTTGTAACAGTGTCTTATAGTGGGGCTGATGTAGATTTTGGTATGCTTTCAACAATGTAAGGATTAATTACGCTTGCAGCTTGTCATTGACAAGTCTTTGACACTTTCCTTTTAAAATTCTTATAGCTTGAGTTCAGAAAAGTGGAAACATTTTGACCTTTTGATTAAAATGGCTAATTCTCAGAAGGTAAACAGTTGTGAGTCACTTTGATCAAAGAATTTGTGATCCCTACTGCCTGAGGCCCTGATCCTGCAAATACATGTGCATGTTCTGAGCTTGTCTCCTTTGCATAGTCCCATTGAAATCAATGAGGTCACTCGGTGGTAGTAAAGATGAGCCTGTGCGTACGTGTTTGGGGTATAAGGCTGCATAAGATGTAACAAACAGATGGAAGGGAACACGGAATATTGGAATACCATTGTGAGTTACAGTGCCCTGGCTTCCAAATGAAGGATTTGCTCTTCCGGTTATTTTTCTCCCTTCCACTGACTTCAATGAGGGATTCAATGAGATACAGAGATATACCTGAGTAGATCAGTTTGTGGGCCTAATATCCACACATTATTAGTAGTAGATATCTTACTGGAGTACTGTACATCTTTTCCAGATCAACTAGAAACATTGGAATTTTTTTTCCTTTTTATTATTAAAGGTATTACCTCAGAATACTAAAGTAATGAGAATATAACCTTAAGAAATTAGAAAATTATGTTTTATTTTCCTTGTGCATTTGCCAGGATTCTACACGCAGTCTTTTTTGTGCTATTTCTCCTGGATGGTCGTTTAAAGTTGTAACTGTAAACAAAAATGTTAGGTTTATACTTAACACATGTATAGTATCAGTTTCCCATATTGTTTATAAGGGTGTTTCATACAGGCACAGAAGAAAGAAACATTTTTAGAAATGTCCACTATAAAAGCTGCAAAAATTAGCAGAGGGATTTGGGGGTATGTAGTTCCTAAAATTAGTTCTCATTATTTTGGCTGTCTTTCAAGCATAACATTTGTATGCAAAAGGAAAGTTTTCAAGGTTGATAGCTCTCAAGTTTAATTTTAAGCCTATTTTTGTGTGTGTGATGGAGGGAATATTGTGGCTGCAGGTGCACATATGCATAGGATACATCCCTCTGCTTCTTTGTTTAAGCATGTAAGGCATTGACATTTACAGAAAGCTTGTTCTCCAAGAACAGGCTTCTTACAAGCCTCAAAACTTTCCTTAATTACAAGAATGGAGTAAGCAGAACAGCAGGACAGTGTCCATTCTGTTCTTTGTACGTTTTTACGGTGCACTCATTACAGTAATACCTGTGTACCTTGGAGTAGTGCAGTAAGTGATGTGACTGCACATCTGTCAGACATGGTCTATTCTCTCATTCTTTCCCCTGAGGGAAAAATATGTGCAGTGAAGTGTCTTGTTTTTGTAGGGTTTTAAGTTTGGTTTCCGCCCCCCGCCATAGAAACGTGGGAGTCCACAAACCAAAGCAAGCTGATAGGGTAGTTTATTATTGGTTCTTTTTTAATAATAGCATTTCAGATAGAAATGAGTCACTGCAGGTAACAGAAGAGAGTATGCAGTGCAGGAGGGGCTGTCCTTGAATTCCATGCAACTCTGAACTGTGACCCTCTATTCAGGAACTAAAATATAATGAGTAGGATTTACAGCATCTTCTGTATTGCTTTTCCAGTAGAAGCATGTGAAAAAATGAAATCACTGAACATAGCTAAAAATAGTAGTAATGTTTGTGGTGGTTAATATGAGGTGTAGCTTTGTGCCTATGTACAGTTCATGTGCTCAGAAGCTGAGTCCCCTTGTGCCTTTTAGAAACCACAGTTTGCTCTGTTTTATTGGTGTAAATTAAAGTACAGAGGACAATTGCATTACTTTGAATTTATACTGGTGTAACTGAGCCTATTTGGAACTGCATAATTCTTTCATGAGGCAAAAATCTCTTGTATAACATTGAATTAACTTGATTTTTTTCCTCCCTCTGTTTCAAGTGAGGGGAAATGGGAGGAGAGAGGTGAAGGTGTGAAAGTGTGATCTAGCTGTCATACATTTGAATAACTGTACTTTTAACTAGGTTTGAATGTATGATCCCTAGATCTGAAGTTCACTTCAGTGTTTGTGTGCGCTGGCCATCTCAGTGCATTGTATCCTGTATAGCAGGGATGTCAGGCTCATTTGGCCCTGAAGGCCAGATTAGCATTGCTGAGCCAACCTGTGAGCCAGACTGGGACTGTGGAGCATCCAAGGCGCTGGGTTCAGTCCTCATTTTGTAGGCAGTGCACAATTGGTGCTGGCCTCATGTGCTGTGTGCAGTGCACACAACTAGTCCAGCCCTGCCTGTGGTCTGTGTGCACCATATGCTAACCCTGGGGCTCACTGTGCGTGTGGCATAGGGGCTCTGGGGTTTGGACTGTGTGCAGCATCCCAGACTGACCCCTGGTGCCAGGTCCTGCCCACGTGCTGCCTGCAGTGTGTGAGGCTGGGGCTGCAGCATCCCAGACTGACCCCTGGTGCCAGGTCCTGCCCACGTGCTGCCTGCAGTGTGTGAGGCTGGGGCTGCAGCATCCCAGACTGACCCCTGGTGCCAGGTCCTGCCCACGTGCTGCCTGCAGTGTGTGAGGCTGGGGCTGGTGTATGTGGTTGGTCCAGTGCTCCATAGGCTGTATTGTATGGCTTCATAGCCTGGATCCAGCCTGCAGGCTGGATGTTTGTCACCCCTGCTATACAGAATGACTAGTTAGGTTCTGAGTAGTGGAGGGCCCTTGGCTTTGGAATTTATATTTCCACCTCAGCCTATTGGTCCGACATAGTTTTAGTTTAACCTTCAGGACATGACTCTCGTTACATCGGCTTAAACACAGAAGTAGTGGTTTTGTGTGTTTGTGTGTGGTGGCTAGGGGTGTCTTTTGGACGGCAGGTATTTAACATTCATTAAAATTAAGTTGGCTCACTTACTGTATTTTTACTCTAAAGTACCTACAGATCAGCCGGCATGCAATCTGCCAATAGGGAAATTGTTGGGATGGAATAAAAATTCTGTATTTTAACCATTAGGCTCCAGAATCCAACCGAAATACTGCCATACTTTCCAGATTATTTCCTGCACTGTCTTTAAAAGTGGTGGTGGGAATTCAGAGGCATAGGAGAATAATACTTGTATTGAAAGAGTTCAGATGGTGAAGGTATGCATGCAGGTGTCTGACTTGCTTATATGCTCATATGAGAACATACATAGAAGTCTTGAATGGTGTGCTCTGAGATTGGACATGAAAATAATGTTCTGCACACAGTAATTTTCCTCTCATTAATAACCTGTGAGGTTTTATTAAGTTAGACAGAGTGCTCCTTTGTGGAGACTAGTTACATAGATTTAAAATAGCTGATTTGTTAGCTATTTTTTGTGTTACTGGGACTCGCGCAAAATACCTCAGTGATCTTTTATACTTGGAAAAATACTTTCTGTATCCATCATCTCCTGTGTTTTGCAATAACTTAAGACAATTCTGTTTGGTCTGCTTTTCATTTCTCTAAAACTTTTTGCATTTAGGCTGAAACTGAAACATTTCAGCTTAAAAGGTAGCTTATTTTTGGAAAAGTTACTTTCCCCTAGAAGCCAGGGCCTTTAAGAAAAATCCTCTCTCAAAAAGAATCATCACATTGTTACCACAATATTATAAAATTATAGAGCTTTAGTACATTTATCAGATAGTTTCCATGGTATTAAACAGTTTTTGTAACAGCAACAAAGCAGCACTGTATAATTCAAAAGGGAGCAGATCTTTCCATTTTGGCTATGTATTTGATGATTCTGTCTTCCTTTGGGTTGCCTTTTAGGATCTTTTCTTAATGAAATCCCACCTTTTTAAATTTCTTGTTTAGGTAAAAATCCCATCAGCTTCAGTGAAAGTTTTAGTCAAGCAAAGACTGCAGGATTTGGGCCTTCATTTCCAAACAAGAGCAATGTTGATCTTTATTTCTTTTTTATTATAAAATTGTTTAAATTCTCTGGTTGTTCTCTCATAGGCCCCAATTGTCCAGTCCTTATTTATATTGATACTTGTTTGGTGTTTTCTAGGTGGTGAGAAGTAAAACAATTGGAACCCTTACTCTGAGTAGTAATCTTTTTTTTTTTAATTCACTGAGGGCCAGATACTTAGCTTTATAAAGTACTTTTCACTTGAAGATCTTGGAACATTTAACAAATATCAGTAAACCACGTATAACCTAGGCACATATTTCTGATGTACAGTTGGAACAGTGGGAGGGTTTCTTGTGAGCTGTCTAATAGATACCACTTTTGTTCAGCTTTTGTGATTTCAGGGTTTTTTGTAATCAAAAGGGTCCACCTGTATGCATGGACTGCAGGATTGTGGCTGCAGTCCTGTGAAAAGAGGGAAGAATTATCCTGCATCTTGAATGTTAAGTTTTTCGGGGGTTTTTTGTTTTTTAAATGCTGGTGACCTTTGCTTCATGGACATTGCTTCTCTCCAAATTTATGATGAAGCTCTTATTTTTTTTTGTGTGTGTGTTCTGGGTAGTGCTTCTTGATGCATTTGGCTCAATCTGTTTTTGCTTTTGGTTAAGTTTATGGAATTTATTTTCATTACTCTTTAAAATGTTATCAGATGGGGTTTTTTTTCCAAATGTGTATGATTTCAAAATGTTCCATTGATTAACGGAATTACCTCTCTTTGAAACTTTTGGTATTGGTTACTTTTCTGCCGTATTTTGAGTGTAGTTTTGTTGATTGGGTGTCTGTGGATTTGCAAGAAGCCGAATGACTATATTGGGATCAAGTCAGAATTTACCTAACTCTCTCAGTTAGCTATACATAAATGGAGACTAGAGTGATGAGAGAGTCTAGTCTAAGGACCTGATCTTGTTGTGATCTCTCTCTGGGCATCTACGTGTACTCCTATGGGATTTATTGCAGTGTCAGGGACAGATAATCATTTCTGTTACAGTAGCAACTAGCTGCTGCAGTCAGGGATCAGCAGTTTAGTTAGGTACTGTATACCCTCTCTGTCCACAGTTAGGATTACAAGGAGTTCGTGGTTTAAGTAACTTCTCTTGTTACAGTGGAGCTCCCAGGCCCCTATCCTTGGAGAAACGCAATGTTGGACTTGTAAACCAAGCAGAAGTAACTTAAAAGTAATGTCATGAATTAGAGAGAATTTTTCAGTGCTGGTTCCTTATTCTTAGCTGCTCTTAGGTATGCTCCTGCTCTCAGCAATTATACTGTTCACATTAGCTTCCCCAAAATATACAACTTTGAGACTTTGGCTCCCTGATCTTGCTTTTTGTTATCCTGGTATCTTGTAGAAACGTTAGATAAAAGCCTAAAAATGCAAGGTGATAATGGACTGGGAGGGTCCTTGAGGTCACTGAATCTACTCCTCTGCTGTTGTTGGCAACATTATCAGCAATGGTTCACCAACTTATGAGGCCCTAGCTAAAATGGAGTTAGGCTATTTACCCCCACTATTCCTACCGTCAGGCTGTCCAGTGCTAGTCCGCTGCTCTTTGGATGGTTAGAAACTATCTTTTCACTTTCAGTCTAAATTTATTCATGGCCAGTTTATACTCCATTTGTTCTTGTGTTGACATTGTCTTTGCATAGCTTGTATAGCTTTTCTTCCTTGCTGGTGTTTACCTCTAATGGATTTCTCTGGACTTTTTCAGGCTCAAATGTATCTTTCTTGAACATGGGTGACTAGGACTGTACACAGCACTCTACAATAACATTAATACGTTTTCATCTCTACCCTAAATACCACACTTGATTTCGTACCCAGATCAATCACATTTGCATTTTATATATCTGAGTCACATTGATGGTTCATAGTCATTCTGTGACTGGTCAGTATGCATAGGTCTTTCTCCTACTCAGCCATTTCTAAACCAGGAGCTTATAGTGGAAATCCTTGGTATTAGTCTCTAAATGCATGAGTTTGTTTTGCACAAATGTGTTTTCTCTCTCTTCTGTTACTATAGTCCTGAAGGCTGTTTGTTTCTTCCCTCATGATATTCTTGCCATCCTCCTGTATTGGCAGTGAGTCTCCAACTTTGGGTTACAGGCAGATTTAATTAGTGAATCCAACATAAGTGCACTAATGAAAATAAATACTAGGTAAAAGTAATCCTAAAATTAGTCTTGGGTGAACTCTGTTAATGACCTCACTCTCAAATGATAATTCCTTTTTCAGTGTAATCTGTTGCCATTTCCTCTCTAACCAGTTTCTTGTCCTTCCTAACATTTTGTACTAATTTCCATCACCTCCAGTTTAGCTAATCATTTTTCATGGGGGTATGTATCAAACACTTTACTGAAATACAACTAGATTAGACGTATTATATTTCCCTTCTAAAAACATATTCCAGAAAGATAACCAGCTTAGTTTGGCCTGATTTGATGTTTGATAAGCCTGTGTTACCAACTGAAAGCAAGATAAAATGCTTCCCTGCCTTTAACTATAATTTCTTTCAAATTTTGTTCTTGCTACTTATGCTGCTGAACTCAGATTAGTGGGTCTGTAGTTGCCTTGATAATTTCTCTTCTCTTTCTAATATGTATCATTATTACATTTTATGTTCTTTTTTCCAGCCAAGTCTATCAAGTGCAGGGTTGTACTGTTTAAAAGTCCCGACTAGCAGACTTGTGACTGCATGTACTAGATGGCTCAGAATTCTGGGATAGAGACATCTGATTCCCTCCACACCCCAGCACCTCACCCTCTGCCAGGACTTCAGTACACTTAGCTTTTTGAGCTTTGCTTGCATCTTCCATTTCTGTTATGTACCTCATTATCATTAGTAATCTTACCTTTGTTCCCATGTTCACCATCATTGTCCCTTCTGAAGACTGAACCAAAGTATTCATGTAGTTTTTTGGGCTGTACTAAGATTATTTTACTCTTGCCAATCCTCACTATATGGCAGCATCACTGAGGCCTTGTCCAGACACGTGTATATGTGTAGTATGTGGCATTGCTGCCCCATCTGCAGCCCTGCGCATCCCACATGCCGGCATTCCCCATGCTGCTGCCCTGCAGCGTGGTGGGAGGGGAGGGAGGGTTGACCCCGACAGATCCTGGGGCCAAAGAACCCACACCAAAAAAATCGGGGTGGCGCACATGGCAGGAGCACGTGCTGCCCAGAACCAGAGCCTGTTTGGCTGGAGCCACGCTCCGGCTGCTGGCCAGGCTCCCTCCTGTGGCTTCAGCCCTGGGAGGCCCCCAGGACCCCAGGTAAGGCTTCCGGGGCCAGCACAGTTGCCTGCCCCAGCCTCCCCTGCCCTACCCGGGGTAAACTGCCGCGTGCCAGAACATGCATGGCATGGGTGCTCCCCAGGGACAAGTAGCAGCGGCACAAGGAAAAATATCTGTGCTCATTTGGACACACTCTAAGTGTTTACATGGCTAAAGTGTGTTTTGCTGTTTGTGTAGGTTTTCTTTGCAAGGCCTAACTACTCTCACTAATTTATCCCTGTGCTTTCTGACCTTCAGGTTGCAGCTTTCTCTGCTGATCAGCAGCTTTTCCTATTTCTTATAAACCCTTGGCTTGCTCTTAATAGCCTCATTTTGATGATTATTCATACATTTAGGTTTGGAGCCCTTCCCTAGGAATGCTTCCTTCCCACCCCCCCTTATGAGGCAAATTGTAGATAGTTTTTACACCTGTCTTAAAAACCTTTCACAGCTCCTCCACATTTAAATCCCTGAGATCTTCAGTCCAATTGACTTCACTACCTGGTTTCCTTTAACTTCTCAACATTAGGCTTTTAAAATATAATTACTGACCTTTTTTTATAAACAAGCACCTTATTTAACCTTTCATTTAAATTAAACTGAACTGACTTGTCATCACTGCATTCAGAGTTTCTTTCCATAACTTGCTAGAATGCCCATATTATATACAAATCTGGTAGTATTTCTCTCTCTCATAACATTAAGGAAATTGCTGTCTACATGCAAATCCAGTCCTGTGTATGTTTAGGAAAATCGTAACACAATCCATTTACAATCCTTCCCCCAAGTGGTTTTGATCCAGATCGGTTTTGTTTTATTTACGCTCTCTTGCATTGCTTTATAGCCTACCGAATAATTGGTGTATGATGCCAAAGTGCCACCTCTATTTGTAATTGCATGTGAAATGGGAGGGAAAAAAACCCCTCTGTCATGTAAACTTATATATCTCTGGTTGATGAGATGCATATTATTTTGGTATCTTAAATGTATTTCAGCCTTCATTGTGTTCACAAATAGGTACATTGGGATACTCCATTTAATAACTGGTTAAATGACTGTGTGGTAAGGCCATCTGTGCTGTTTACTTCATTAGGCACAGTATTTTTTTAAGATGTTTGCCTTGTGTCCTTTTCCTTTTTTTTCTGAGAGTCAATTTGACTTGTAGATGAAAGGAAACTTTGCATCACCCTATCTCTTCCTGCAAATCTTTCTTTTCACTTGGGCCTAACCCTGCAACAGATTTGCTGGAGTACCTTCATTAACATCTCTGTGTGTATACAGGATTGAGGATTTGTGGGCTTTTATTATGAAGAGTACAGTCTAGTCTAGTTGCATTCTACCTAGCAAACTGGAGAGATTTTTTTTTCTCCTTTTTCTTAAAATGAAAGATAGAAATAGAATGTCCCTGTACAGTCTTGAGCAACATTGCTTTATTTCTGGCACTACTGGGCTACTTGCTCTACAAACGTTAGAGGAGATGATCACTGCCCTGAAGAACTCATAACTTAGCATAAGACTGGACAAAACAGAGATGTGAGGACAAGGGTAAATGCAAGAAGATAACATGGTTACCCGAGTTAGTTCTGTGCACAATTGAACATTTCTGAATCATTGGTTTGGGGGGTATTGTTGTTTTGGGGTTTGTTAAATTTATTTTGACTTCTGACTCAGCCAGTCAACCTAGTTGACTGTTAGCCTGAAGAGTCAAAGTGAAGTGCATCTGAGGGATGATGAGAAACTGCTGTTTCATTATTTTCCCAATGTCAAAATATTAATCTCTAGGACTAACTTCCCAATTAGGGAATAGGATTAAACTCAGTAATATGGTAATTTTATTCAGAAAAAAAAATCTGCTGCCAGCACTATATGAATAAAATGATCATTTGGAATTGTATAATAGCCAGAGAATATTTTTAAGCTTCTGATTAAAGAAGAAATATACATTAGCTTTATATGGCTCTCCATTTCATGTTGTTTCTTACAAACAGTACCTAGATATAGAGGTTGGAATTTGTTATGCTGTGGCAGGGAACATACTTCTTAAGTTGCTCTTCTTTTCAGTGTGCTTAGGAAGATCTTGCAGCAGAAATTGTGCCGCCATGTAATTTTCAGTGTGTTTAAAACCTAGATTGCAAAATTAAGCTAAGGGAGGCATAAAGCACACTTTCTTCTGGGACCCAAGCCCTTTTCTCCAAGAGTATCCACTCTTGCTGAGAGAAACTTTAAATCTGATGTGGAAGGGATCTTAAGATGGGTTTGCGTGTATGAAAAAGACCTAAGGGGCAGAGAATTTTAAATGAAGAGAGAAATAAACTTTTTGTCTTTTGTATCAGATCTTGTTCTGTGGTGTTGATGGAAGAGCTTGTGGAGGACATGGAGATGTGTGTTGTGAGCTCTTTCTGGAGGTGTTTCCCATCTCTCACAAAGACTTACCCCAACCCGTCTCTCTTCCTTCTTTTTTGTTACCAGGGATTTCTGCCACATCTGCTTTGTCATAGATCACATTTCATGCTGGCTTGAATTTTTGTTCCATACTTTGTTTGTATTTTATTTGCTGATAAGAGACCCTTTGAATTTTCAGGTTTTAAAATGAAAATTGTGTGGTTGCTTGTATTTGTTGCTTTAAGGGTTTTGTAAATGTTATCATTTGGCTTATAGTGTGTATGAAAGGCTGTTGAGAGTTGATATAAGACTGTATAAAAACAGTTGGTGTTTGGGCTATGTCAGAAACTGGCACAAAGATGATTGAAGGTCAAGGGAAAGAAATATTTCTATTTTTATGAAGGAACTCGATCTCAAATAAGAATGCATACATTTAAATTAATTTTCTTTCAGAGTTTAGAGGCTTTACATTTCTATATGATGGCTTAAATGTTGGATAGAATTGCTGCTAAAAATACTTCTCTAAATATTTGCAGTTTAAATTTTGAATGATTATCCACCATATATAACCTCCTACAGTTTAATATTCCCTCTGTGCAGACTCAAAGGTTGAAAAGCCTATCATTACAACCAGACAACATTTTGCTAGTGCATCAAACTTAATTTAATTGCTGGATTTTGCAAAGACTACATACTAGTGAGGAGAGGGTAAATCTGGCAGTCTTGTTATTTGAGGCATTTTCAAATGGTACTTCAGGGATAGGTTTTGAGCAGCAGGCTTCTTTTGCCAAATAAATTAACTGGTTTATATATAGAATAGTGTTGATTTGTGGGATTCTGACATTAGGTATCTTTCTCTTCCTCCGTTTTCATCTTTGTTCATTTATCTGTCCATTCTTCCTATTTTATTGTGGGGGTGGCATTGCCTCCTTCCCCACTTCATCCTCAGTTGAAGCAACTAGAGAGTGATATGCTCATACACATGTGTGAACAATGGTATTCCCCATGGTGAGCATTTGGGGTAGATTAGACGGGCCTTAGAGTTCTTGATGTAATAATATTAGCTGTTTTAATAAGACAAATGCTCCAGTGAGTCTTGAGGTCAACTGGTAGTTTTGGAGATGGGACCAGATCTGATGGGAAGGTTTTGTCCATCCTGCTGGAGAGCCTGGCCGTTTCGTTCTGCCTCTGGAACAGAATCTGAGTCGTTTCAGACCCCCTTGCTTCAGGGCTTCTTTCTTCCTTAATGGAATATTTTGCCCCCACCTTTTTGCAATTTAGCAGAGGAAACAGTTGCCTTTTCTCTAGAAAGCTGAAGCACCACAGAAACCAAAGCTGTTGCACCTCCATATCAAGCAGAGAGTGGTGGACAGAGCGAGGCAAAGGAAGAAGGCAAGAGAGGTGGCCTCTCAAAAACATACATCCCTGATGGAAAGCTGTGTCCGTTTTGGCCAGAATCCAGGCCTGTGGCATGCAGTTCAGGGTAAGCAAAGGTTACTCCAGAATAAGGAAAGGTGAAGAGTGAAAACGGTGCTGCTGGAGAAATGGTCATCAGTTCCAGCACTAGACAGCTCTCTCTGTGCATTGACGGAGCCGGAGAACTTGAAGTTCAGAGCTGGTTACCTCTGAACAGAGTATGAAGGGTTTGGACATAATTTGTCATCTTCCTTGTGCTTTCTTTTCTGCCTGGTGTGCTAGAGCTCTTCTTCTTAGTCCTTCGTTACTGATGCTGTAAAGGTGGGGATGCTGGGCTGGATTTGCAGCACACTCTGTTAAAGTGTTTGTTCTACTTTAGTGGTCTTGACGTTCGGCTCACAGGCCAAATCTGTCATCCAACCAGTGGGGCTCCCCAGGGTCCAGAAATTTGGTAGTGGGAGAGTGGTGGCAG
The DNA here is from genome assembly GCF_001723915.1 of Gavialis gangeticus. Lineage (NCBI taxonomy): Eukaryota > Metazoa > Chordata > Crocodylia > Gavialidae > Gavialis > Gavialis gangeticus. The sequence continues at coordinate 16,415,620 of NW_017729025.1, read as the reverse complement.
CATGGTTTGCAGAAGAAGCTTAAGACTTTGAGGTAACCTGAAGTGACATGAGAGTATCATTACAGTCTGTCCTTGAGTTGACTGACCAAAACTAGCATGAATAAGCATGTTATGTACTTACCTTGGGTATTTGGTGCTGGAGCATCTGAACATTTCTCAATATTTAATGTATCTAGCTGTAGCAGCTTCCTAGGAGGCAGGGAAATACTGCCCTTGCCCTTGGGCAGAGTGTTACCAAATGTCTTCCCTGAGATCTCACAGCAAGTGATGGAAGAGAAGCTGAATATGGGGCTCCCAGCAACACTTTCTGAGGATGCTAAAATTCAAAATACACTTTTTCTTGGCAGCAGTCTGAGATTTGGAAGAGGGCTATGTCTGCAGCCCATTCTCCCAAGCAAATTCTTTTGTTTTTCCTTTGCATAACATTATTTCCAGTAAGAAAAAAAACTTGTGCTCTGAGGTGGTCCCAGTTGTCAGGGTGTTCATCAAGGCACTTCAGGTCTTGTAGCAGGACAGGGATAGGACAGAACCCATGTTCACCTTGCCTGGATGACTTGCTAAACCAAACCCTGACCAGAGACCATGCAAAAGCAGGTAACTAGAGTGCAGCCCAGATCTGGGAGAAAAATGTTTCGCATGAAATCTAGAGACAAGCCAAATTACTTGCATATATTTGATTTTATCCAAAAAGGCAGTAAGATCGCCAAAGTGAGACTAAGGCAAAGTAGAAATAATATTTAAAACATAGATAACTTGCTATATTTCCTGGATTTAAATGTGTGGAGAGAACGAATGACTCCGTGCAGCTTCTCTTGCTGCACTTTCTTTTCTCTCTTGGAAAACAAGTAAAGCCCAACACACAAAACAAACATTTCTGGCCAAGCTCTGGCAGCTTGCAAGACAGAGTGCATGTGTGCATGCGTGAAGAGAGAAGGAACATACTGTACATCCCACTCCTCCATTGCCACAAGGGCCAGAGTAGCAGTTGTAGGAACTGCCAGATGATGCATCTGATCCTCAGCGTAAGAGGTGTGGAAGGGGAGCTGTGGTAGGTGCAGTACTATGCTAAGGTTCAGGAACTGCCTGGCATAAGACATTCAGCTTGTCTGGAACAGCAGTCATGACATAGGGATATGTGTATTGTTGGGGTGGGTGGGAGAGACCAGGGCTGAGCATGAGTATTCTTACAAACCAGCAGTCTTTTATGAACAAAGAGAGGGGAGATCCCCAAGCAAATACTGACCCAAATCTGTTTTTAAAGGTAGTATATGTAAAGATTTCCCACAAATTATAATCACATGGGAGGTAAAATGTTAGGGGGTGGGAATTTTCCTCTCTGACTTGGTTTTTGCAGTGGTTTTAGGTGTCTTAGTATTTCCCTTGCACCCCACTCTCCAAGGGTGCAAGGGTGCACCCCTTGGACCCTTGCACCCCACTCTTTATGAAAATAATGAAGATCTTTGTCCTTTGATGCCTGGAATAAACAGTGTATCCTTTGGGGCTGCACAGGTACAGGTTTCCCTCGCTTTATGTGAGTTCTGTATGTGTGAATTTACTCTTATGTAATGACCCTTTTTATACCAAAAGTTCATTATATGTGAGGTAAATTCAGTCTTATGCGATCAGTGTGGTGGAAGCCTGTAGTCAGCCGCTTTGCAGTACGTTGTGGGAGTGACACACGCCAACATATAGTCCCCTGTGTGGATCTGTGCTCCTCACTTGTTGTCTGCAACACGTTTCTGTAGTTGCTATCCCCATTATGGTAACATTTACCCCCACCCTGTGCTTGTGTGTACTGTCTGCTGATGGTGAATACCAAAATTGTCTTGTAAAAGTGGTGGAAATGGATCTGGGGATCAGTACAGTCAAGGTCTTGGAATACATTGTTATTTGTTGCATTGTAAAGTGGGTTCCCTTTGTGCAGATTCGAGTTATATGCTGTTTTCCAGGAACGCATGTACAGCATAAAGCAAGGGAAACCCTCTACCCCAGTATCAGGAATACTGACTCATTTTTGCTGGGAGACTTTTTGGCATGAGGCTGCAATGTAGAGCCAAGAGCGTACAGTGATGCCCGAGAATTTGTAGTTGGAGGTGCCTGAGAGTTTGGTGTTGATGAGTCAGTCTGGGACCCCAAATACCATGGTTTATATAAGGGGTCTGCACTATTGCTAGCAGAAGGCCATTTTGTTTTAGCCTGCCTTTTCCACAGCCCCTTTAGCATAAGGAGCTGGGGTAGGCCCATTAGATCACCTATCCTTGTGGATGACTCGGATGAGTTTAGAGAAACAGGTGCAGATCCAAACTGGATCAGTTTAGAAGCAAGTCTTGCAGCTTACCTGAGGTTGGTGCCTTGAGTTTTGGCCGACACAGTTGCTATTTTGTTACTTATTTCTCTTGGTATCTTTCAAATATATTTTCCCTCTGGCTAAGTCATTTTTCAGAGGTATAGGAGGCCCTGGATTTCATAGAGCAGGAAAAGGTGGCTCTCCTCTGTTTAGGGTTGCATCTTCAGTGTCTGCTCTGTGGCTGGGTTCCCTGAGAGTGGCTCCTGAGTAGGTGTCTTTTTTAGGATGTGGATCCAGTTGGATTTGATTTCCCTTTCATCAGACCATAATTTTGTGTGAATGCTCCTGTTCCTATGACTTCTACTGGTCCTTTCAAGGACAGAAAAGCCAGCTCTAGAAAGACTGACACAGAAACATGGCGGTCATTTTATACCACTCCACCTGATTCCTGTGTCCAGATGGCTGTTGACTTTTAGATGCTGGAGCTTATGCATTCAGCCAGGATGTTGGCATGTAGTCTGAAATAACAGTTTTAGGCAGAGGCTATTTCAAGATTGAAGTCCCATCTGTAGACCTTTCATTTCTGTGAGTTGCTTAATAAAGCAAGTGCATATCATCAAATATGTACTGTTTGACATTTTCTTTGCAAGCAATGGAGAGGGGACTTTTTTCTTCATCAGCCCTTTGACTGGCCATTTTATAAAAATTCAGTGCTGGCCTCATATCTTATGAACTGTCTTCATACCTTTAACTCACAAAGGAGATTCCTCTGTTTGCAAGCTTCTTCCTTTCACGCAGATGTTTTCTCACTTTGGTGGGTAACCCTTGGCAAAAGGAGAGACCATTTGGGCCCCTCTCTGGAGCTCAAAGCGTGTTAGTTAAGCTCTGTTAAAACTAAGCGTCCTTATTCATGAGCTCCATGTTGCCTTCTGTTGAACACCAGGAGTTGTTACCATCTTTGTGTCCCAGACTATGGCTTCCAAAGAAGCTCTATCACATTTTGGATCTATATGGATCTCTTGGGTAGATGGCAACACGCAAACTCTAGTGTATAATTCCCAGCTCTTTCTTTGTGCTTTTCCATCCTATAGAGACACTTACTTCACTAGTGGTGAGATGTGCTGAAATTTCTTGGTCAATAAAAGGCAAATGTGTAAGAAGTGAAAAATATTTTTTTGGCTTGTAGATAAGTGTTACATTTGAGCATTTAAACCCTCCCCCTCCCCCCAAACAAACCTAGTTTAAACCCGGGTCATGGAAAAATCCAATGAGAGCATGTGATAGAGAATGCTAATACGCATGTGATTTAGAGAGGATTTTCTTTCTGTGTAGGTAGTGCTGCTGTTTGATGTACGTATTCCTTTTTTTAGTCTCTGGTTCAGCAGAGCATTTCACTTAAATGCTTAGATGTAGCCATTAGTGTGTGTTTAGCCTACTTCTTTGGATGCCACAAGCATTGGGGCTTATTTCACCTCCCTTGTTGAGACTACTGTATTGCCAAAAAAGGCTCAGTCTGAGAAGTGTTCCCAAGAGCCAGTCTAAATGTTTTTCTTCATTTTAGTCCATTCTTGTTAGTTATAGCTGCTTGTGTTTATCAGTATACTTGTTTTTTTTCTAATATTCATAGTATTTTAGCATGGCATCTCTACCCAGCCTTCCAGGTGTCTCTTTGCTACATGATGTGGTTATACGTGTGTCAGAGTATTCTCATAAATCAGTCTCCTTCTCTCTCTACTGTTGGTTTTTGCTGTTTTCTGATATTGCTTCAGTTTGGTGGTGTCCTTTAAAAACTCTTTTAAATGAACATAGTATATAGGGTGTGGTCACAGTAGATTTTTACCAGAAAAAGAACTGTTTACCTTTTTTGTGGTGATGCCTCTTTGTATTCAGTGTAAAATCGCATCTGTCTTTTGCTGTCCTATTATATGGCTAACTAATCTTGTTAGCTGTTCTGAAAGTGTTTCTGTGTTATTGCCTTCCAGGTTTCTTTGTCCTGCTGAAAATCTTAAGTCTGGGCTATTTTTACTTGGGTATAGTTGTTAGTAGGTTATTTTTCCCAAACAGAATTTCGCTTTTTTTGCCCATGTAAGTGATTAACCTAGTTGCCTTTTGTATTCCGACTTCAGTTCTGCTTAAAATTCATCCTAATTTAACATCATTTGCAGATTTCATTAATACAATGTTTTATTCTCTTTAGATTATTAAGAAAGATAGTGATTGGATTTAAAATGAGCCCTTACTTAAAACGAGTACCTTACCTAGTAGCTTATTCCCAGGCTATGTTGCTGTTTACTTTTATCCTTTTAAGGTGTTTCA
>NW_017729025.1:16402607-16406017 GCF_001723915.1 Gavialis gangeticus | reverse complement strand
ACGAGTACCTTACCTAGTAGCTTATTCCCAGGCTATGTTGCTGTTTACTTTTATCCTTTTAAGGTGTTTCAGGTTATTGAATTTCTCTCTTTCTGTCCAGATCAACTTGAATTAATGCTATGTCTGGGATTTTGTTGGAAAATAGAGATGAAGTCCCATGGAAGCCTTCTAATGTTGGAAGGGAAGAAATTGTTTTAGCCTAGTCAAATAATATATAAATTGAAATTTCTCTCATAATACTAGACAGGAATTTGATATTGGTTTTGATATACTGTCTTTCCACTTCTGATTCTTAGCTTTGTGTTATTTATATACAATTTCTGAAATATAGGGGCACACATTATTCTTAATGTTTGCATATGCTACCTTCAGAACAGAATGTAATGTCTTTCTGTTAGGTTCAGCTATTTGGATCACATGGCTGTGGATTTTTTTTTACTGTATAATCCATAATCCTCAATATGTTTTAATCAACTTTATTTTTAGGTAACTGTGTTGGAGCAGAAGAGAACATAGTACAATAGGTAATTTATAAAGTTTTAGGACATTAGAAATGGAGTTAGCATCCATGTCTAATAAGGCATAATAACATAGGGTTCCTTCATTAATTTCAAATAGAAGAAAAAAAATAAAGCCTTAGGTAAAGCAATTAAATCCTAGTGATGTTTTAGTTACTGTAAAATTGATACAAATGTAAATACTTTTTCAGCATTTCACATCTGTGAAATGTAATTCATCTTTAATTGGCCTACTAACTGAGCATTAACTTCAGTATTTAAATTGCTGAGTTCTGTGCCACGTTTTGTGGAAGAATAGCACTCAGGGAAGGTAGTTACTTTTGTTTGAAGGGGGAGCTTTAATCTGTTATTGCTTACCTAGAAAGAGCCAGAATGAACCTTTTTTTTAAGCAGACAATTCTTTTTTCAAAGAGTATAACCTGAGGTAGGTGCAAAATAAGAATTTCTTAATATGAGCAGTTGTGCTTAAAGGAATACATTACTTTGGAGTTGATATTTAGATGAATAACTTCAGGAAACAGGGTCTTTCTGCTTTAAAAATATACCATATTTTTTCGCATCCTATATACCTTAGAAAAAATGTGCTTTTTGTATTTCTGAATGCAGAATGAAGAAGAAAAGGTTTTTCCAGAGTTACAGCTGCACAGAGGCAGGACAGACCTAAGCAGTCTGCAAGGCTGTGATATAGAAAGAGAGAGAGAGAGACCAGGAGTAGCCAGTAGACATTAAAATGGCCAGAAGAAAGGATAACTTGGTTAGTGGAACATCAAGTTCGTTAACACCGGTGGAATGAAAAACAATGAACCATTAAATCGACTGACTCTTTAGCTGCCTAAAAAGAAATACCAGTGCTGCTGCTGATCAGTTGGTTTTGGAGCAGGAGTCCCACCCAAAAGGGTGATTCTATTAGCTTGTACTATGCTAAAAATGTTTGCTGGAATAGGGTATACAAAAATGTGTATATAGATTTAAAAAATAATATTTGTGTATTATGGTTGGGAGCAGAAGGTAAAAGAAGCTGCACAGGTTTTGCTAGGTATCACACATTTGTCTGATTGGCATCCTTTTCAAAATCCTGCAAGGGGGTGTAATTCATAATTTTTTTTTTTTTTTTTTTTTTTTTTTTTATTTACACACTTATGCCACTTTTAAAAAAAAATGGCACAATTGTGTACAAGTGACACAATTTAAAAATAAAAGACATTAAAGGACATTAAGACAATGTAGTTCAGAATTTGCACTGTTCCCTTTGGACAACCCAAAGTAATCGGTCAAAATATTCATTTTGCTGCATGCATTCATGTTGTGCTTTCTGTAATCCCAAGCCATGAGCTATAAAATTGCAGTTGCATGAAAGCAGTGACACTGTATAGTCACTGTGAAGTATCAATAGAAAAGTTTGCTAATGTTCTTTTGTTGTGGGTGGATACTAAATATAGGACGGAGATTGCAGATGCTACCTGGACCAAAATGGCTTGGAAACATTCAACAGCTGTTTGCCTGAAATCTTTTAGCAACTGGAAAAATTACAGAACAGAATGTAACAAATACAAGAGTTGTTTTGATTTTAAGAAACGTACTTACTGTCTGACAACGAGTTGATTTTCATATTAAGTCAGAAAGTTTGTGCATCCTCAGTACCGTATTTTCTTGCATACAACATCCCCTATCCCTTCCAATAAACCACATGCCTTGTTTTTGGAAGGCAAAATGTAGGAAAAAGACTTTTTTCTAGAGCCGTGGCCAACTGTATGACAGAATAAGTCCTCTGGGAATGTCAAGTATTCAAGAAGTGTGGCATTAGGAACTTCCTGGTGTGGCAGACTGTTTCCTGTGATGCTTCTTGGACGCTCTGGCTGCATCTAGATGAGTGAACATGTGCCTGTTGCAGTGCCTCAAAGCAGTTTGAAACGCCACAAGAGGCACGCTGAAAACAAAAAATTGTTTCCTGTGGGGCATATTTGCAGCATGGACTCTAAATTTGATACCAAAAAATAAGATGCTGGAAAAAAGCGGCGCAGGTAACTGGAGGCTGGGCCCCCCAGGGAGATGCTCTGACACCTGGCCAGAGCGTCTCTATGGCTGTCCAGTGCCCCTGTTGCCCCAGCACACTGCCTCAGTGTGCTGAAGCAAATAGGAGCGGGGCAAGGCCGCAGCGGTAGATTGGACCCAGGCTCTGTCCCCAGTAAGTAGGAATGTCGGGGTGGGGGAAACTGCTCAGAAGGGGTGGGTTCCCTGCCTCATGCACGGTGCATAGCCCCCACTACAGCAGCCAGCAGCAGCTGTTGGGGCACTTGTGGCCCACTGCAGGCACAGCCCCCTGGCAGCATGCAGCACGGCCTAAGACCTGGGGGCTTCACATGGTGTGGGCCTGGTCTGCTGGCACATGCCCTCAATATAACTGGGCTGCTCTTGCTGTCACCCAGGCTGGCAGCACCGCACAGAGTGCTTGTGCATCCTCAGACCGGGCTGGGTCCTGCCTCCTTGGAGCTGGGCCTGCCCGACAGGACACACGGAGGCATGGCCTGGCCCACCCAAGAATGTGTGGGTTCTGCCTGTGGTGCCGGCAGCCTGGGTGACAGCCAGAACCAGGCCACTCTTGCTGAAGGCTTATCAGTGGGCCAGGCCTGTGCCGTATGCCGTGTACAGCCTCTGGGTCGGAAGTGGCATCACATCACGGGGGTCTCTTGCAGGAGTGTCTCGATGACTGCTGGTGGGGGGGCTGCACGTCATGTGGGGGATGGGTGATGGGCGGGGGACCCACCCCTTCTGAACCCACACCCACAAATTCCCCCACAATCCAGCCACAGACCCCGCACTGCCAAACTACCCTCACAGACCCCCTTACCCACAAACTCGCCACCCCCACAAACCCTACACTTACCCTTGACC
>NW_017729025.1:16384952-16397607 GCF_001723915.1 Gavialis gangeticus | reverse complement strand
CTTACCCACAAACTCGCCACCCCCACAAACCCTACACTTACCCTTACACTCATCTAAGACCCGCCCTCCCCCCCACAAACCCCACATCCCCATCACAATACTCGCACCCTGTGTGCCCAGCTGCCAGACAGGATAAGACAGTTGCAGGGGCAACTGCTGCACTGCAGACCTGCCCCATACCCACACTGGTGCTGGGGCATGTGGCCCCAGCCTGGGTGGGTTTCTGGTTCCAGGAACCAGTTGGGTGTATCATGGGCTGGGGGAGGGGTGGAGATGGCAGCAGGGGTGTGTGAGAGGGAGAGAAAGAGATGGGAGTTGGGGATAGGGGAGTGCTCCAGGTATGAGAGGCCACCAGAGCCAGGCTTAGAGTGCCCCTGCCCCCCTAGAGCAGCCTGTATAGGGGGAGGCCAGTCTAGAAGGGAAGGGGCTTACACAGCCCAGTCCCTGAGCCCCAGTTGAGGGCTTCCCAGGAATGACGTGGAGATTGCTGGGGCCTGGGCACAGGCACAGGGACCAGAACAGTAAGGGCTGGCACTCCTTAAAACCACAAAGCAGTGGGTGGAACAACTGTAGCTAGACTCATGTCCTGGTGCTGGGATGGAGCTGCTGCTGGGAGGGAGTTAGTGGGGGCAGGCAAGGGCTGTAAGTCAGAAGTGAGGAGCACTGGGGAGGCTGTGGGTTGGGAGTGAGGGGCAAGGGCAGGGCACCAGCACATCAGGGCTGCTCAGCGCCCTATGTCCTGGTGAGCGAAGGGGGCAGGAGCAGCTCTGATTATTTATTTATTTATTTTTAATGATAAACCCCAAAAGCAAAAGCCAAAGTGCATAGATATTTAGAATTCATTTTATTATTATGATAGAGGCATTGGTAGGCTTCCAAATTGCTTTAAAATTGTAAACGTCAATAAAACATTGCCCAACTGATCTCTATATATAGTGGTGTTTCATTTTAATTGTGGAAGAACGCAGATTTTGGGTATTTTAATGAGAGAATTTGGTGGGGTTTACTCAGAGAATTTGCAGTTTTTAAACAGGGAACACTAGGAACACAGAGGAGCCTGCCCAGGGCCAGCACCAGGGACCCAGCTGGAGGGCAGATGAGGTGGCTTATCTCCAAATGCCTGGGAGGACATGGTTTGACAGTTCAAAGTGGGTCACTGCAATGAGCACATCTTCTGCAGCAAGAGCTGCCCAGATGGCAAAGTGGGGACACCAGAACACATGACAGCAGTGCTTTCCAAAGGCAAACTGTGCAGCCACAGCCCACTGGCATCTAGCCCAGAGGTGCAGGCAGCTCTCCCGCAGTGCCCACGCCACAGCTCAGGCGGCCGTGTGGTCCCCGTCTGGGTCTGGCGGGCATGCAGCTAGGGGGCTGCAGGTCCAAGGGGATGGATGCTGTTGCAGGTGACAGCCAGGCAGCAGCCCCCATTGTCAGACTGCTGCAGTGGGTAGTGGGTGCAGGGGCCACTCTAGGTTAGGGCTGCTTCAGTAGCTCGACTGGCATAAGGGCCTAGTATCCCCAGATACCAGCTGGCTGGGCCTCAGAAGCTCCTGTCTATTTGTATCTTCCATATTTACGTGGGCCTTAAGGCCCACCCAGCTAACTAATAGTCCCTTTGTGGGACCAAAAGGTGAAAGATGCATCTAATTTCTTGGGACAACAAAAGCAGGAACCGGATAGGAGTTTTGTGTGGGTCAAAGGGTCAAAATGTGAAAATAAGTGTGCCTGAGGGGTGCACCAAGCAGAGTCCGCTGGGCTGCACGCACTGGACCTCAAAGGCATCTAAGAAGCCGGTGGACACTGCCCACTGGTGCATAGGCGACTGGTATAGGGTGCACGTTCCCCTGCTGAAGGGGCTGGCGCCCCCCCCCCCCCCAACAGCCAGCACTGCTGTTGGTAGGGCTGGTGCCCCAACAGGGCTGCTGCTGTTGGTGGTTTCTGTGGGTGCCCCCCCAGATTCAGGAGGCACCAGTCACTCATGCACTGGTGCTCTGCCTGGAAATGTGCATGGATTAGTAAGAGGAAAGCAGCCCTGCAGTCTCTGGGCACCTTCCTGGCCAGAGCCTCCTTGCTAGTCTAGTACAGGGCCCACTTGGCCAGGGCCAGGAGGAAGTTGACCAGGAAGTCCCGGGACTTGGATGGGGTGACCAAAAACAAAGAGGTGGGGGTCGAAATTCAACCAAAACCTCAGGAGGAGGTTCTGGAGGGGGAGGGGCCTCAGAAGCTCCTGAGAGCTAGTAGTCCTGAGCTGCTCACCAGGGCAGCTTTTTATGCTGCTGGGGCCAGCACAGTTACTGGCCCCCACCTCTATTCCCTTATGGTTATAACAGTAAGCAGAATTTGAACTAATGCAGTGGTATTTTCTGAAATCTGCAGAAAGCTCTAGGTCTGTTTTGAAGATTGTATAACACTTCCCATTATAAGGCCTTGTTTTCAGTGGCTTTTGACCCTGCCAGACTAACTGTTAAAATTTTCTGTGTTGGGTATTTGTCTCGGGCTGAATTTTTTGAAAATCTTTAGTAAAAAACTGTTTAGCTGTTCTTGAGAGAGAGGCCAGGGAAAAATGCTTTGTTTTGCCCATGTAAAAAGTTCTGACAATATTTTTTTGAAATGGTCTAATGTCCTGAGATTTGGGGACTGTATAGACTTGAAGTCTGGCAGAAGGTGGCTGCTTGTGCCTTTTGTTATATCCATGAATAGCTGTCCAGATTTGATTGCATTACAAGCATTATTTGTACATGTGCTGTAGAGTTAACATCTAAAATCTCTAAATGTTGCCTTCACTGAGCATGCTTGAGCTCGTTGCAGCTTCTACTGCTGGACGGACTGGGCATGATTCATCCTACAGCCTGTGATATTCAGGAGATGAGACTAATGATCCCTTCTGGCTTTGAATTTTAATTTTGTTTCCAAGTTGGAATGCATGTGATGAAGAAACTTGGAGGAGTCTGGAAGAAAAGATAGTCTCATGGTTCTAGCAGTTCAATGATGCGCTGGCCTTTTCCCCTACATTTGTGTGATGGTTCACAAGTTTGCTTAACTCAAACTTCTCAGAGGTGGTTATTGATTGTGTTCCTTCTTTTTTTCTTTTTTTTTTTGCTGCCAATTGAGAATTTAAGGCCTGATTTGCAGAAATGATGAACACTTTCAACTGCGTAGGAAGTCATAACTACTCTGCCTGAATTCTGAATTGTTGAATACCATATTTTTATTGCATACCACACACCCCAAGTAAGATGCACAGTGTCTTTTTGGAAGTCAGAATGCAGTGAGAGAGAGCTTTTCAGATTTGTGGCTGTTTTCAGAAATTTTACTTTGTCTCAGTGCCCAGGAAGTGTGGCATCCTAGGCAACTATCTGGGTGAGGCAGCATAAACTTCCTTGCAAGGCAGGATGACAACAAGGCTAGGTCCTAGACTTTTGCAAGGGCAATAGCAAGATTGTTGTTGCTGCTTTACTGTAAATAATTATATACATTCCTGTAAATAATAGTATTGTTTCCCACACCACAACCTTCATCAAGATACTACATGTGCATGCAAAGTGCTGCATTTTGCTTTTCGTTTTTATTGAACTTTCTTTCGTGTGGATAAGTTTCACATCACATGGGTTTAGACTTTTCAGTGCAGAATCATAGTGTTCCCTTCCCTGATTACATATGTGAAAGACTGGGTGCTACTAGTTTCTCAAACCTGTTTTTCTTTATTTAGCCCAAACTATGGGTGTTTGGGATAGGTGAATGCTTTCCTGCATCTTGGTTTTCTCACTGACCCTATAGTATAATACATAGTTGCATGTTGTGCTTATATTTTAAACACCTTTTAATTAATTTCTGCCCCTTTTATGCTTTTCCTCCCCCTGGAAAAGTGTCTTAAATGGGGTAAGTGTATGGCCTTCTTTACAAAAGTAAAAATATAACCTTACAGATGCTATGACAGGAGTGGATCTAGAAGGGGTGCCATGCTATGGGCATACCCCCCTTTTATAAGAATCTCCTTTCCTCCCTTCCCTGCTTCCTGCTGTGCTTAGTGGCACATGCCTTCTCTTTCCCCCACCCCATCCTATTTCTTCTTCTGCCACTCATTGCTGTTGCTGTCTGCAGCTGCCCCAGGGGTAGGGGAAGCTCTAGAGCTGCTGGACTCAGTTGTGGTCAGCAGCATCAAGCAGTAGGCAGGTTCCTCTTCTCTGCCTGGTCTCACTGGGCATTCCCGGCCAGGCTGGGAGCAGGGAGGGGGAACCTGCCTGCTATTGCCACTGCCACTGTCCCCAGCCAAACCCAGCTCCCTCTGCAGTCTGGCTGGAACAGGGCAGGAGCAATTCTGGAGTTTTCTCTGTCTCCAAGGAAGCCAGAGATGGTGGCAGGGGAAGAGAGTGGAGGGGAATGTTTCGGTGAGCATGGAGGGGAAGAGAGGGGTGGTGGAAGGGGGATTTTTACTTGAGTTGGGGACTTAAGTCCTTGGTTGATGCTCCCATGCTGGTCTGCCTACCTCAAGTGGAGGTGCAGCCACTTGAGGGCCTGAAACACTTTAATATGAGTAATAAATTACTAAGAGGGAAAGTTTTACCAGCCTATCCTGTGACCATGATTGGTCTTTTGTTTTCTAAAAATGGGCTTGAAGATCAGTTTTTATATTTCTTAAAGTATTCTCCCAAAGTGGTTTCAGAGAAGAATTTTTTTTTTAAAGCAGTAACATGCAAAAAGTTGAACTACACATTGTCAAAGAAGAAAAACTGAATTGCCCAACGAGCAAAAGATTATTTAAAATTTTTTTAAAGTCCATGTCCTTATTGTGCTTTGCTTCTATTTCCCGCACATAGCCATCAGCCTCATAGCTAGCAACCTGTAGGCAGTAATCAGTAACATAATTCCTGTCTTGTCATGTTCTGTTGTTTTAATGACCTTGTTCAGCACTGCCCATATTCATAATCTGGGTCAATGTAGTTCAGGAATGAAATATTGTATTGTGCGTAAGTGTACTGTAATCAAGTGGGCTGGGATTATGCAGATCATGAAGGTCTCATTCTAGCCTATCTTGACATCCTAACAACTTGAATGAAGTTAGAGACAGTAGTAGCGTGTGTGAAAGCAGTCTTCTACTTGGGATCACAGTTGTGTTTCTCCTGTCATCAGATATGTAAAGAACTGTACAGGTAAGCAGAAACTTGATATCTCTGTTTTCATCTGATGCACCCGGATGTGAATAATGCTCAACAACAGTGTTTTTAACTAATATTCCAAACTTGTCTGTATCTAAGTAAAGGTCTCAGAATGATTTATTTCTTATGATGATAGCACTACTTTTGTTTATATGTTGTGTTTCAAAGAGAATACATTTTTTTTTGTTGGGATGAGGAAGCAATACCTGATTTCCAGCTGAGTGGTTTCTCTGAAATCCAGATTAGCTCGAATGATAAATAAGATACAATTTGAACTAGAAATGTAATTTCTTTCAATTTTCTCATTTTGTGAATTTTTTCCAAGTCCTTGGCTTTTGTATCCATGAATCTATTAATGAAAATTAGTTCTACATCTGTTCCTAAAGGTTGGGACATGCTGTTTATAAGTGTGTGTTTTAGGTGCTATTTTTTCTGTCTAATGTGCTAGAGCATTTTTTACTTTTTTGGAGTGGTAGGGGCCAGTCACTATGCAAGATATTTTGAGAGTCTGATTATAAAATAAAAATGGGGAGGCAGGAAAAAAAGAAAAGAAATAAAAATCTGGAAAAATGTTGAGGAAATATGCTGTATTTCCTGAAGACAAATCTTTCCCTTCCCTTGGATAGACACTGTGTGCCATCTCAAAGTGGCCACCAAGTTTGTGTTGCTGCATGAATAAACAGTAATGCAAGTAGCATGGGTGGGGGAGGAAGCTGAGGCTGAATATGACTAAAAGCATGGTTTCAACTTTAACAACTGGTTAATTGAAAAGAATTATCTGCCATCCTGTTTGTGTAAGCAAGGACTGTTTCACATTAGTCACCACTGAGTTATGCATGAAATTCATTACATGAGGATGTGTGTGTTACTATACACACCTCCACGTAGTGCTTTTGCTGAAAGGAAGTGCAATCAATACAATATTGGTATATTATTGAGTATGATGTCTTAATATACTCAGACTGGGACTGTAAGTATGCTTTTGAGATGAGTGTGAATTTCTTGAAAGGGAGAAGCCTGAAAAAAAATCATTTCTTATATATTTAACTATAGGTTCCTTTAACCTTTAAGATACTGAAGAATATCTTCAGGTAGGTTTCTTTTTTTTCCTTAGAAGTAGGTGGCTAATCTTGTGTGGAATTTCATAGTGGGCTACTTTTTTATTGCCTTTTCAATTTACTTTGTAGTTTTTGTTTTGGTATTTAAAATTTTTAATATCTGCCCTTTGAATCTGGATTTTTCTTCAGTGGGTTTCATTTTCTCTGTTTGACTCAAACTTTGCATTAACTGAAAGCATGGTGTAAAGGGGTAGATTTTTTTTCTGTTGCAAAGAACTTGGAGCGCAACAGTTCAGAATGGTTTTAACATTGTGGATTCCTATTTGAAATCTCTGGGTTCATGTTATGAATCATGTTTGCATACCTAGCAGTGAATTGTGCGGCACCCTGTGGCACCCTTGAAAGGCTTGCAAGGCACTCCAGGGTTCAGTGGCACCTGGTTTGAGAATCACTGGGTTAGACTAATTGTAGACTATCATGTGCAAGATTGATTTGTGCCTAAGGATACATAAGCTCATCTCTGTCAAGAGCCATGACTTTCCATCAGATTTTGTCAGTGGCGTATGGTAATCATGGTAATTAAAGTATGTGCTTTTGGGTGGAGGTGGTCTTTTCAGGTGTGATGTGTGTATCAACTAGAAAGCACATCTCACATCTGATAGAACCTCTTGGGTTAGAGTCCAGTCCCCTGCTCTTTTAAGCCAAACATCTCAATAGACCATTACATAAAATATTTCAGTTTCTTTTGAAAGGCAGTTCGGTTTTTTTGCCTCCACTAATCTTGCTGGAAGACTGATGTATGTAGCATCTCTTGTGTGCATGCATGTTAGTTTTTTTAAGCAGCTGGCTGTTGTTTAAACTTCACTGTGTAAGGTGTGGGTTCATGCAGTATTTTGTGCATTGCTGCTTTTAGGTATCATGCATGCTCGGCACACCCATCGTGTTGCATCTAAAATTGCAGTATAAGGGCCTAGGAATATTATATTTGCACTCAGTGGCCTACACTGGGAAGGGAAGTATGTGAAAAATTGAAAGAATTCTCAGCTTCCTTAAATGATTTGGGTTATTGTCGTCATGCAGTAGCATGGCTAAAAGAACTGTGTACAAGAAGGCTGTGGCCTGTCCCTTCTTGATGGAAAGATGAATGTACTTGTGCATGCTAGTATTGGGGCATAAAATAGAGATCTCCGATTATGGCCTTAAAAATTCAAAGGGGGGTGGCAATCAACCTCCCCTGCCCCAGTAAAATTTGCTTCTCAACTGGAAAATTATTAATCTGCTCTGACACCCATGGTACAACAACAGTGTTAATGTATCTTTTTTTCTGCTAGCTAATATGGCTGTATTTTGCTCTTTTTGACATTTTCTATTCTGACATTAAAGCTGACCACTGATGTGTTTTCCCCGCCTTTAACTGCTTGCTTAGCTTATTTACTTGTTTTATTTGCATGTATGTCATGGGTGTCATGGAGAGGGGGAAAAGGTTGCATCAAATTGGAGGCCTGATCCTACATTCATTGTATATGCAAACTTCCCTGTGACTTTAAAAGTTCTAGCATCTGAAAAATGCAGGATCCAGATATTTGCACAATATGCTTAAAAATTATGGCCTAACTTTTGTTGTCCTTCCTCAGGCACAACTCCCAGTTAATTATGTTAATGCACACAACGTGTGCATGTCGTGCCCTGAGCTGTAACTGGGCTCGTTGCCCACCCTCAGTGCCCTGTGGCGCAGGGAGCGGGCAAGTGCCACTGAGGGCAGGGTGGTGCCAAGGGGCAGGGCTAGCCTTTTAGGCCCGTCTGTGCCTGGCACCCCCAGTCTGGATGCTCCTTGGGCAGGGTCAACTCCCAGCTAGAATACCACTTCCAGTTTTGGGCAGCACAATTCAAGAGAGATGTGGACAACCTTGAGAGGGTCCAGAGGAGGGCTACTTGTATGGTTAGAGGCCTTCCGGAAAGGCCCCATGAGGAAAGGCTGAAGGACCTGGACCTTTTCAGCCTCTGCAAAAGAAGGCTGAGGGGGGGATCTTGTGGTAGTACAGGCAGTCCTCAGATTTATTACACAATTGGTTTCTGAAAATCACGTCTTATCTGATTATCCTGTAGGAAACAATGTTATAAATGGGGGATTGGTTCCTGAACCAAGGCCCAATACTCTATTTTCACCAAAAATAACTCAGAATTTTGTACTCAAGCAATTATAGATGAGTAATATAGCTACATTAATGTATTTATATTGTAAAAAGCAATCATATTGATTTGGAAGGACTTTTTTGAGGAGACTTTGCTGGACATTTTGAATGGCTCTTGGCTGAACTTTCTGAAGGGTTCTTGGCTGGAGTCTTCTCAGGAGTCTTGGCTGCAGGTTTTTCTGGAGTCTTGTCTGCTTTCTTAAAGGAAGTGTCCAAGGAAGTTTGGACAGATGTTCTCCAGGGAGGTGGGTGATGCAGCGAATTTGTTCGCTGGCGTGGCTTGGCATCAGATCAAGTGTTGTAAAGTAGAAACTGACGTCAAAGTTGAAACATGGTGTCAGTTTAGGAACGTTGTAAGTGTGAAATGTTGTAACTTGAAACGTTGTAAGTCAAGCTCTGCCTGTATACAAATTCACCAGGGAGGGCAGCAGGGAATAGGAGATGCTCTGTTTACCAGAGCACCTCTTGGAGTAACCAGGAACAGCGGCCATAAGCTGATGGACAGTAGATTTAGGTTGGACATCAGAAAGAACTTCTTCAAGGTTAGCGTTGCCAGAACCTGGAAGGGGCTTCCAAGAGAGGTGGTGCTCTCCCCTACCCTGGGGGTCTTCAAGAAGAGACTGGACAAGCACCTGGCTGGGGTCACAGGACCCCAGCACTCCTTCCTGCCACTGGCAGGGGGTCAGACTCGATGATCCACTGAGGTCCCTTTCGACCCTGGCATCTATGAATCTGTGTTGTGGCTTATGTCTGATGGGGGATTGCTGGTTTGAACCTTTGGTTTTTAAGGCAGGTAATAACCTCTTTTCTCTGGTCTTAATTCTGGTGTGCGCGCTTTGTGGTAGCATTGAAGGGCAGTGGCTGATTTCTATTCTAAGATGTTCCAAGGGACCTGCGTGTTACTATAGGCAAAATTTGGATGAACACTTAAGCATGAGTGGTACTAAATTAATTTCTCATTCTAGCAAGGAAAAATAAACAATCTTTTTCAATAAACTTTTTGCTGATATTTTGGGACATGGTTTGAATTCTGTTTAATATGGCAAGGAGTGGATCTGCCCTCCTTCAGAAATTAGAGATGGAATAATACCAAAAGGACTCCCTCAGCATTATTTTCAGGGGCAAAATAAGACAGAACTGGCTATTTAAAAGCAGTATAAAATTCTAGTTTTCCAGACACTTGATTCCAAAATTCTAAATCCAGAAGCTTTTCCACTGTTCATCTGTTCTTAATATCACGTTTTCTCTCTATGGAAATGTTGACTGCTTAGCTAAAAATATAATTTTGCATTTAAGGAACATCTGTGTACTACAAATAATAAAAAAGGAATGGTTGATACTTGGCTAAAAAGAAGCCAGTGCAACTGAATTTGTATAGGTTACATTTCATCCCAGCATAGAATATTTTTGGGTGGTTGGAGAAATATTAGAAAAGAAATTTTAACTTTATGATGTCTCTTGAATATTTTCAAGCAATTTTTGGCATGTTGTCACTCCAAAATAGCTGTAATCCCTCACTTCTTGTTGGCCATACTGTGGAAAAAATGTGGCTCCTCCCTGTTGATGTGGGCCTGGCGCAGCCTGGAGGTGGCATGGGGAGGCAGTGGCAGGAGAAAACTGCAGGGCAATCCTGATATGGGCTCCAGGTGGCTGCAGCCAGGAGTTCCCCGGCAGTAGTGCGTGCGCCTGCCGCCAGGTCCTGCTTCTTCCTGGCGCCCAGCACCAGCTGCCACCACTCACCCTTGGCAGAGTTGCCTCCGTCTGTCCCTGCCCCGCCACGAATTGGCCCACACCTGTAGCACATCCTCACAGCTTACACCAGATCCCCCTCCCTACCTGACCACTCATGGTCCTATCCCACATAGGGAGGTTTGATGAGTTGGGGGGGGGGGGGGGTGATGACCCAGCCTGAAACAGCTGCCCAACACTCCCTATGTGGCCCACGGGCCCAAATAATTGTCAACCCCTGCCTTAGTTATGGAGTATGGTGTGCCTGTATTGTGGATTGTCTTGTAGTATATATAGAATTACTAGGATAGCTTAAGTACTGTAAGATGTCTACCAGTTACAGCATCTAGAGCCGCATGGGCTGATTCACCCTGCTTCTCCGCAGGGTAAGCGAGCCTGCATGGAGCTTTGTGCTGCTGTGAAGGACTGCTGCTGACACCCCAGCTAGTTCAGGTACTCTACACAGCCCTGCAGCCTGTAGTATAAAACTACCCTGACAAACTGAGGATGGGTTGATATTATTTCCTTCTAGAAAAAAATTAAACTCTATTATTTTGTGTTTGCCTGTGTTTTTTGCCCTGACAGAAAAAGCATTGGTCTTGAGGCCTTCCTTGAATGCTAAAAAAAGGAAGCAAACTTTTATGTATGGTGTTTTTACATAAAAGCTTCAGGATGGGTTTCCCCCTCTTGTTTGTGACCATTGCCTGGGCCAGTTGTACACAGCTGTATAGAGAACTTTCTAAAATTATTTCTGTTTACACATACTGAAAACAAAAGCTGTTGATTTCTGGCTCGTGCTGGAGGTGGAAGATTACTACGGGCCAGGAGTGCCCTAGATTCACCTGGGTAGGCTGGAATTCACCACCCAGTCTTGAGAGGGATAATAAAAGCCTGTCCTGTTTGGCAGTCGTATTCCCACAGTGTTTTATTTTTCTTTTTTTAGCTCAAATTAAAACCCTTTTCTCACTAGGGTAGCAAAGCAAGTAGTCTTCTACACATCCAGCCCTGTAGCTTCAGAGTAATTGGCTGCAGGATCTTTCCACGTTCTTTTTCATTTTTATATATAAAATCCTGGTCGTCTTATGGGTACCCCTAAGCTGAGCATCTTCCCCTCAGGCTTGGCAATTCATGTAGCTTTTCTGAAGTGGATTAGGTTCCCTTCTTTCTTACCAGTGAAGACTTTTAGTTCTCCCATAGTTTAAATGGATGCAGGGCAAATACACTGTCAAAAGGCTCTACCTTTTAGTTTTGAGGAAATTGGGTTTAACACCTCTCTTTGTTACATAAGCATTAAATATTTGGGGACACTTATTTGATAAATAAAGGAACTTGTGGTCAGTAGAACGGCCAGGATCTTTAGAGATGGTCCACTTATTTCTATTATGGAATCTCGCCCTTTGGTTAGCAAAACCAAACAGAAGGCGGGGTAGATTTGCACTGTATATAACTAATTATATATAATGTAGCTCAAGGTTTCATGAGCTGGAGTTCATTTCATCAGCTGCACTAAAAAGATGTGCCCAGACCAATGTGTAAGATGGAGAGTGTTTTGAATATTAAAGTAGAAAGGGAGAGTGAAGAGGGGGTGAGGGAGAAGGAAGATGACTGGAGGTGGGGGGCAGTGCTGGAAGAGGCAACAAGCAAAAAATCCATAGCAACAATGGGGTTACAAAAGCTAACAGAGGTAATGGGATAGGAATCCATAGTCCCTGTTTAACTCATACTTAACACAGTCCAGTCTGTGGATGATTTTTTGTTCCACAATTTCCTGTTCAAATCCATTTTGAAAGGTTTGCTGCTTCAGCACAGCTATCCAGAAGTCAGTGATGGAGTTTCCAGGGAAGTTACAGTGGTCTGCCACAGGCCTTTGTGTCTTTCTGCGCTCTCATCTACCATCAATATACAATGAAGATACCTCTGGCATAGACACGTGGAAAAGAATCTGTAGAGAAACTTCATCACAACTTGAAGAGCTTCCACTGCCCTTTCAAATTAACTCTGGAATACTCTACCAAGAAAATTCATTATTTACTAGACACTACAGTGAAAGTTTGGGATGGCCTCATTGCCATGACTTTGTATCAGAAAACAACCAGCTGACCTCTACAGTTACCCTCACACCGCCAGCTTTCGTCTTAACCACACCACTAGATCCACTGTCTACAGCCAAGTTCTACATTACACCTGTGTCTGCTATGATCCCACTGACTGGGATGCACACCTTAAGGATTTGGAGCAGGTATTCCTACAATTACAGTGCAATCACAAAATGGAAGCCACTCAAATTAACAGAGCCATACTTGGACTTTGCCATGGGCCTGCTACAATACTAGCTCAGAGAGAAGGGCACCAAATCCCTCTGGTTGTCATCTATAGCCCCCAGCTGTACATTGAACACTTTGGGCCAGGTGCACCCCCTACAAAGACAGCATTGGCAGTGTTTGTGGGCGGTCGCCAGTTGCCACCCTGCTACTGACATCACTGGCAGTGTCTGCAGGTGGTCCATGACCCCCTCCCCCCC
>NW_017729025.1:16377436-16384757 GCF_001723915.1 Gavialis gangeticus | reverse complement strand
CCCCCCCCCCCCCCCCCCCCCCCCCATGGCCACTGCTGCCGGTGGCGGCTGCAGGTGGTCGCCAACCTTTGGTCAGTGCTTCCCACCCCCCGTACCCTCCCACTGCCGACAGCGCCAGCGGCGTCTGTGGGAGCTCCCCTGCTTGCTGCTTCTGTACCCCCCAGCTGCTGGGGGCACAAGTAGTTCATGCTTTGGACATATCATCAATGACCTCCAACCTTTCCAGGAAAAGGATGACTGTCTCAAGGTAGCCATGGGGCATCCTATCTTGGCTTACAGGCAGCTTTCCTCCCCCCCACCCCCGCCTTCCCACTCCCTACTTTGTCCAACCTCAAATGGTGTTTTTCAAGCAAGGGGCTACCTAACTTAGTCTGAGCTCGGCACCATGCCTTGCAATGGGCTGGGATACCCTGCTGTACCCCAACATCACTACAGACAACATCATCACTGGACCAAATAACACTGATTATACCATCCAGGCTTTATTTACCTGTACCCCTGCCAACATTGTATATGCTGTCACCTGCTTACCCTCTTGCAGCCTACATTGGACAGACAGGGCAATGTCTACACAAAAGAATGAAGCAATATTGATCTTCCTTGAATTCTAGAAAGCCACAAAGTCAGAAAACTTCATCAACAGACTGCATTATGTTAAATGTGGTTTAAGCAGAGACTACGGATTCTTATCCCATTACCTGGATTAGCTTTTGTGACGCCTTTTTTCTTACGGGTTCTTTGCTTGTTGCCTCTCCCAGCCCTGCTCCCCTCCCCCTTCTCGCTCTCCCTTTCTACCTTTGTATTCAGATCACTCAGTTTTATGCATTGGTCTGTGCACATCCTTTCACAGTATCTGATTAAATGAGCTTCAGTTTGTGCTATAGACTAACTATATTAGAGATGATTTATAAGGTGCAAATCTACCCTGCCTTCTGCTTGATTTCAGACTAACACAGCTAACTATGTGTTTAGTAAAGCCAAGTCAATTTATTATATGAAAATGCATGCTTTCATATTTGTATGTCCTAATATTTTTGATAAATAATATGATTTTGTATTATCTCAGATTATTTCATTTTTTCCCCAATGGTATCAGAAACATTACAGCAATTTTTAAATTGCTTAGATTATTTGCTTCATTTGGGTTATTCAATTTTTTTTTTTCCTGGTGACCATTTTTTTTTTAATCCCCCAGAAAAACTTGCCGATCTAGTTTTTCCTGGTTGTGAACTGTTCGTTCAGCCAAGGCCAATTCCCGTTAGGTTGACAGCCCGTGTTTACTAATCACATGGGAAACAGAATAATCTCTTCAATAGCTAAGAAGAAATACGCTGATACTTTAGATCCAGTTGTCTTAGAAGCATTGAGGCTCCCTGAGCTGTCTAAACCATTGCTTTGTAATTTAGTGAACGTTGTTAATAACATTATGAAGGCAGATGGTCCATATCATATACATAAGAAAGAGATCTTTGTAACAAGACACTTAATTCTGAATTGGTTGATTGCTTGTTTTTGTTTCTGGAAGTGTACACTTCAATTTTTTTTAAATTTCAGCTCTTACAGATTTGTTTAAATATGTTTCAGGCTTCTCATAAATTAATATACAGGCTAGGTTGTACTTGTAAGCAGAATGTTAGTGAAAAGCTAGAAAATGGTGGTTTGTTTTACAGTGATCTGATCTTTTATAAGTATAACTGTATACAATGTTTGTGTAGAAATGATGTTGCATGAAAAAATAAACTATAATCTTTAACCGCTTTTGAGACCAATAATATACAAAACTGGACTAATTTACATTAATCTCCAAAAGGCCCATTCACATTTACTGACTTTTGCAAGTGGGCACATACGGTGCGTGAAACAAACCTTTTTTTTGTATGAAGACTAACTATAATAGGGTAGCAGTCCAAAATAAGGTTAGTAAACTGGCCAGTCACTTCTCCAGCTGTGGACACTAAACTATACAAAGGGTCATCGTGTGGTAAGTTGCAACGTGTATTTACAGCATGTCGGCTACTCTAACTCTCTGTGTACTTGCACTTACTTTCTGGTAAATGCAAGGTATTTTCTCTGACAAAGGACCTTGCATGTATTATTGCGTGGTAAAAACATGTGCACAGGCAGTTTCTGTTGTACTGGGCCCCATTTATAAGAATCAGTGGCCAGTCCCAACCCAGTGCCTCTCACTCTGGACCCGCTGCCCCCAGGCCCCAAGCCCCCCAGTATGTGGGGCAGGGGTGTGTGTGTGGGGCATGGGGAGGCCCCAAGCAGCCCCTCGCCAGCTGGACCTCTGCCAGCCTGCAAGGGAAGTGCCATGGTTTCCCATGTTTTTCTCCTTTAAAGGAGAATCCATTTTTAAAGTTTGTTCGTGACCCTTTCATATATTCTTGCAACCCACTTTTGGGTTGTGACCCACAGGTTGAGAAACGCTGCTCTAGAGAGAGAGGGAGAATTGCAGGATACCATTGAGAGAGACACTCAGGCATAGGCAAAGGGAGGAGCAGCCCAAGGAAGTAATAGGGGTTCTTAAAGAGCGGACCATAGCTGCCTAGCAGCGAATCGCTAGCTGGAACGCAGCGGGGAGGGTGGGTCTAGGATCTGTGACTTCCTTTCTCAAGAAAGGAATTGTGGGCTTTACAATGAAATGATGAGAACTAGATGCCTGGTGTAAAGCCCACGAGATCTTGTGCTTTGGTTAGATTTGGGATGGCTGAAACCCTGGTGACCCAGGCAGAGAAGAGAGGGGTAGGGGCAGAAATATGGTGGTGCTTAGATCACTGACTGAGCCTTTGTATCAAATGAAGACACAGGAACTGGGGTTCAAGTGTGCATGTGAAATCCATTCATACTCTAACCCTGGCTCCATGGCATGGATTTATGCTGTAGCTGTAGTTTCACCCTATGCTGGAACAGCATTCAGAGTCCCACTTTGACATTGTTATTGGACATTTAAGCCATTGTAATAGTGCAGTTTTAGATCCCATTGCTACTTTGCTAACCCACACTGAATGTGTATTGACCAATGGGTGGTGTTGAGGCCCACAACAGTGGTATAGCCTCAGTGACAGGGTAAAAGGATGCTGTACCAGGATGAACTTTAAAACAATTTTCATTTTTACAGTTGTATGTTTTATTTGACTCTCTCACATGATGTATCAGGAAATGAAATGTTCTATGACAGTGGAGCGCAACCTTTTAGAGTGGCACGCTGGCTGTGTGCGCCCCAGCTGCACCATGGGCCTTCCAGTAGGGGAAGGAGGTGGCTGCCAATTTTGAGGTTGGGGGAGAGGGAGTGGGAGAAGAAGGGAGTTTACCTCCAGGCTGTGGAGGGGATGAATGGTATGGTGTGGAACAGGGAAGAGGAGGGGATGTGCCAGGCTGTTTGCTGCTGATCCCATGTGCTGCAGCCAAATTTAGTGGATTCAGCCCACAAGTTCAGCACCACTGTTCTCTGTAAACAGCAAAGACTAGTAATGAGACATTAGTAGAATTTTTTTGGACTTTTGGCTAAAAGTGGGGAGTGCCATTATTTTCATATGTTAAGCATATGTGCGTGCAGGTTAATGTTGCTGAAATATCTGCTGATGGACTTGATGGTTTCTGAGTTTTGTAGGTGGGCTGCAGAATGCATGAGCCTGAGGTTACCGCTTTGAGTGTAAAGCCCTCAGTTTCCTGGATATGACTAGCATATATGTTTTTTGTTGGGTAAATGTTGCTTTAACCTGTGCATTGCATTTGTACATTTGATGTTTCTGATGTTAGTTGTATTAATTCATCAAAAGTGTACTTGGATAATATGCTTTCCTGAGAGGCATTTTCTGGTTTAACATGTGGAAACAATAAATGTAGATTTTCATGCCAGGTTTCTTCTACAGTTATTTCTCTGGGAGGGTTTCAGTGATCTTATTGTTCCTTTGCACAGTTAGTAAGCAGCTGGCTTCCCCAGTTAGACTTCATGGGGAAGCAGATGTAATTGTTGTAGTCACTGGTGATACTTGCGTTGACTTCAGTCGGATTAAGACCTCAACCAAAGACTTATGTTGCAGCCAGGGTATAGCCTATGGCCAGATGTGTGTGTATTGTCCTAGGATCGTAGGAAAGTTGGGCTGTGTAAGTGGGTTACCTAGCTTACAGGGTTCTGCAGGAGCTTTTGTTCCCTGCAGAGCTCTTCAGCCAGTCCTTCCAAGTAACTCTGTCTTTAGGAAACAAACAAGCCAACAGATGCACGGATGAAACAAAAACCCTTCTGCTCTGTCCTGGGCATTTGAGGAGGAGCCCTTTGGGCTGCTGTGCTGTGATACCCAGCACAGCAGCCCAACCCCCTTCTTAAAACAAGTAGTCAGATTTGCAGCTTGCTTCCTCCTCCCCTGCTTACCCTTCTGGGAGCTTTTTGAAGCTCTTAGCAGGATACTCCCTACCTATGTAAGTGCCTTGCAGCTGGGCTTTTTCAACAGGGCTGACCGGTCTTCCTTAAAGGATCGGACCACCCTGTTCAGGCAGGAAGGGACCTCATGAGGTCATCTGGTTCAGCCTCCTACTTGAGGCAGGATTATCCTTGTCAGTGATGTCCACCTAACACAAAGTTGATCATCTTCCATATGGGAGTGAATCTGCTACCAGCTAATTAGGGAGAGTGGCAGTTGAAGATTAACGGTAGCTTTTTAGTATTCATGGATAGTTTTATATTTATGAGTGCGTAGTGCTTGGAAACCACAGTTCAGTCTGGTAGGTGTTCGTTTAGTTCAGGGGTGCTCAACCCTTGGCCTGCAAGTCCACTGATCTGTGTCATTTTGTCCATAAGGATTCTCCTGGGTCCAGACCTTTGGTGATGGGGGGGCAGTGGCCATTCCCCTGCTGCCACATTTACAGACCCATGGGGAATCCCACAGGCTGAATAGCTTGGCCCTGCGCTAGATGGGGAGCAGAGGGACAGATCACAGAACGGGGCTGATCGAGGCACATAGGGGTCAGCTGAGATTGTGCAGAACCTGATCCTAGTGCATGGAGCAGCTCTACACCACTCATTTGGCCTGCAGGGCCAAAAGATTGAGGCCCACTGATTTAGATGATTGTCTTAGCTCAGCATATATCTGCAGTGAGATCCCAGTTTTGGCAAATTTGTTATCGGTAATTGTGGCAAAGACTTGGTATGATTTTGATTTGTTTAGGTTTGGGAAATTTCATCTTCCTATTTCGTTAAAGGGCAAGGTACAGGCAGATATATGGAGATATTGCGGGTTCGGTTCCAGACCACCGCAATAAAGCGAATATCGCAATAAAGCGAGTCACACGAATTTTTTGGTTTCCCAGTGCATATAAAAGTTATGTTTACACTATACTGTAGTCTATTAAGTGTGCAATAGCATTATGTCTAAAAAAAAACAATGTACATACCTTAATTTAAAAATACTTTATTGGTAAAAAATGCTAACCATCATCTGAGCCTTCAGCGAGTCATAATCTTTTTGCTGGTGGAGGGTCTTGCCTCAATTTGTAAAAAACGCAATATCCGCAAAACGCAATAAAGCGAAGCGCAATAAAACAAGGTATGCCTGTATTGATCTGTTAATGATACCTAAATTTATTGCCGTACCATTTCACAAGGCTAATGGCACCGGCTCCGTTGTCTGACATGCAACTGACATTCCATTATCAGTAACTGATTTATCGTTATTTTGCAGTGTAAAACCTGTGCGCATAAGGATGAGATCTTTGGCGGTGTAACAATAATAGGTTAACATTGGATGTATCCACGTCTATGCAGCTTCCAGGTGTCCAGTAATAACTTAGTTCATTTCCATGAATTAAATATATTGGAATTCTTAAATAAATAATTAACACCAAAAATAAAGAAATAATAATCCTTTCATAAATAAAAATATTACAGTTTTTTAGTAAATTCTTTATTTTAGAGTAGTAAAGGGGACCCAGTGGCACAGTTACTGACTTGGACTAGAAACAGCTTACCATGAACTTCAGAGCTGCCAAGGTATAATGATTACCACAAAATTATTTGCACAGTAAGACCTATAAATTCTTCTAGACAAAACTGTAGTGGTTGGTGCATGTACAGACATGTACAGGTAGATACATTTTGTCTCGGGGATTTGCAGCATCTGCTGAAACAATCAAAGATAGAGATGATATGAAAGAGATTCCCATGCTCATCAGGTAATTTTTGGATTTGTAAATGATAGTTCTGTAGAAAAATAAAAGTATTCAGAAATTGGGTCAAAGCTCTGTTTTAAGGTGGTAGTGAAAATAGATGTAAAGTATAATGCAATATCACACAAGATATACTGTATTTACGCAAATACAAGGCAAAGATTTTCCCGCCAATTGGCATGGGGGAAAAAAACCTTTTGTTTTATAATCACATCACAAGGAAGTCTCGCTAAATACGTTGTCTGTCATTAAACTGCTGCCAAAAACAGCATGTGCTCAGTAGTGGAAACCAACTGTGAACGTGATTAAATGTAATCAACACTGAGCATGACTATAAAAAAAAAACAAAACAAACCAACAAACCATGGCCTACATTGGGCAAACATGCTGATGGGAGCCTACCACAAGGATAGGTTAGTGCAGCCCATTTGAATGAGGTATAGTGCCCATTACGTACAGTCCCCTTCACCATCGACTCTTCTCCACATCACAATGAGCCACATTATTGCATACAGTTAACCCAGCATCCCTCTCACTCTCCTCTCTCAGCCTGGCACGTACAATTAGTGTGGCCCCACTCTTTGTGAGGTGAAGTTGGACCAGGTTGCTCTGCATTTTATCTGCACATAAATTTTTGGAGCACCCGTGGACTTGTGACAAGAACACCTGGTTCCAGTCATGAGTGGGGCTAATTACTACATGGGTCCTTTGTCAGGGATGTCTGCAGTACATGCACACACACTGAGCAGTGCTGAGCTGTGGGGTCACCATGGATTGAAATGCCGTGGTGACTATGGTTGGGCCCAGCCCTGTGAACTATGGGATAAATCACAAGACTTTGGCTCTGGATTAACATCATGCATAGTTTGTACTACACATAAATAGGTGCCAAAGTGCTGCTCAAAAGTGTGTTCATGGCATACCTGTGCTGAAACTTGCTGCAGTTGCAATAAAAAGTAACATGAATCAATTCTGGAGAAACTGAGTGCATGGGTATTATATGCAAATTGCTACAGCCATGTTTAATTTCAAATTAGTTTTCAAATTTGCTCATCACTTCCATGTGCTCAGGGAGAGCAGGGTCTGACCATAATGATAGGGGGAAGGGGCTGCCAGGGAAAAAGAAATTGGGAAGAAACAAGGGAGCAAAGGGGCT
>NW_017729025.1:16368308-16377321 GCF_001723915.1 Gavialis gangeticus | reverse complement strand
CCCCCCCCCCCCCCCCCCCCCCCAGATTTATTTTCCCTGCTGTAGCAGCGGGAGAGGGACAAATTCAAGCAAAACCTTCAATAATTAGATTCTATACCTGGAAAATTATAACAGACTTTATACATTTTCCATATATAGAATCTAATTATTGGGGGGTTGTTTTATAATCGAGGTCATCTTCTAGTTGAGTAAATACAGTAGTTGGATCCTCTAATTGAGTCAGAATTTGAATTTTTTTTAGCACAAGCACTCTAAACATAAAGATACTAGATAGCAACTACATCTAATTGCAAGCAAGCATTAGTAGTAGAGTCTCTTATCTGTAGGTAGTTTTAAAACTTGTCATATGAGCAGCTTCACTGGGCGAGAGTAGAGGAGATGCATGCTACTTTTAGAGCAGGTGTTCTTAACCTGGAGTCCACGGATCGCCAAGGGGTCTGTGGATAGATTTCAGGGGGTCTGTGAACTTGGATGGGAAAAAAATTACATCTTTATTTTCACTAACCTCTGACTGAAATTTAGCATTTCCTTCAATTATGAATGTAGGCAACAAACCACAATAGTATTAGCAGTACCTGTGACTTTGTCACCAATAGAAATCACAGATATTTTCATATCACATTACAGTTGTTGCAGATATCTCGAAATATTGTTTACACTCATCACTACTTCAAAATTATGGTAGTTATTAGACCTGCCGCTAGATTGCACGTGATCGCAGTCTTCCTGTCTACAGATGCTCACTATTCTGAGAAGGGGTCCATAGGCTTCACCAGACTGCTAAAGGGGTCCATGGCACAAAAAAGGTTAAGAACCCCTGATTTAGAGGAACAGTGGATGTCTTAGAAATATAATACAGAAAGAACAAATGACACCTACAAGGAAAATTAACTGGACAAGTTAATAGAAAATATAAGAATGTGATGATTGACAAATACTTCAGTATTTGACACTTTTCTATACTGGAGAATAAAACTAGAGTGGGAGAAGGTTTCACTGAGTTTGTTGTGCAGAAAGTAGTTAAACAGCTGTTGAAGAAATACTGTATTATTCTTGTACAGGGTGATGATTTTCTCAGCATTAGCGAATATGGAAGAAATCAGGCAATAATTGCAAGAAGGAAAATGATGTTCTGCAGTAGATTTCTTTTTTTTTTTGTAATAACCCAGACTGATTAAGTTGGTAGATTGGCTGACATGAAAAAGGCTTTTTGCTTTACTAGTAAGTCTGTTCTTCTAAGAGAACTTTTCCCATCACAAGAGATTGGATAGTGTAGTGTGGCCCTTATACATGACCATGGATGAAGGAACAGTTAGCTGAAGCTGAACAAGGTAAGTCTCACTTGTGGTCAGAGCAAACCACTTGGTAGAGAAGTTTGCAGCCACAGCACAGTCTGTTTTTTATTTTGTTGAATGCAAACAACCACAATGGAATAATTAAGTCCACAGTTTTGAAGTGCTCATAGATTCCTCGCAAATGCTAAGCTCTCATATAACAGCACCTGTGATGAATCCTTTGTACCGTCTCCTGTTAGCTAGGGAACTCCATTCTGTCTTAGCAAGCAACAGCCAGGTTGTAGTTTTTCATGCTTTCATCACCTCGTGGCTGGAGTACAGCTATGTTTATATGTTAGGATGCAGCCGTATGTACTCCAGCTGGTCTGGAAGACTGGAGCATCTTTCTGTGCTGGCGCTGACTATGGTGAATGGGCGAAACTATTTTGTGCTCCTTCTACTGGCTTCCCAAAAAATACTGCATCAAGACCACGGTCTCCATCCTTATCTTTAAAATGCTCAATGCCTTAGATTCAGGACATAAGAAAGCAGAATAAATGATGAAGGCCAAGATCAGCAACTTCTCTGGCATGAGGGAATCTACTGCACTAAACAAACCTCAAATGTAAAAGAAACAGTGCTTTCTTGGGGACTGGCCCAAGACTCATGAACTCCATCAGAGACGTAACTTCAGCCATTCTCTGACATACAGAAACTTCTTTCTGTGTGTTTATCAGCAATTCCCAAAACTATAAGATCTTTGGGAGGAACAACTGTTTCTTTGTCATTGAATATGCTTCTTCCCCTAGGGCAAAGAAGAGAGAACAGGCTTGACAGATGTTAGTCATGTTACTTACGGCGCTTACTGGGGAGTATTCAGGTACTGTGGTAGTATGTTGTAGACAAGGCTGTTGGTAATTCAAATTTGGTCAAAGGAATACGTGATGAAGGAATATCATGGCTATATTGTATGTGTAGATTCCATATAATGAATCTACCTGTGCTGAAATGTGCTGTAGTTGCAATAAAAGGTAACATGAATCAATTCTGGAGAAACTGAATTCCATATAAATGAATCTACCCCACACAACTTTTTGCGGTAGCATGGTGAATTTGCATGATTTAACTTTTCCCCCTGCTACCACCCTAGGATATTTAGAATTTGAAAAATTTTACATTCTGATAGGATAAAACAGTTCAGATTTTTACCTACGCTCTTGAATAGAGGGTAAGAGGGGAAATACCTCTTCCTTAAATCTGCCAAAATAAACATTTGCCTGGTTTGCAGCCAGTACTGCCAGCAGATGCACATTCTTGGTTTGCATAGCGTAGTTATCTTGGATATGCTTTCTGGGATAGACAACCACTTCAAGATTTTTCAGTGAACTTCTATTTTTGGGCTGATAGTCATTCAAGCAGAAGGGCTGTCTACTAGAACTGGGCACATGTACTGTGGAGCCAGCTACAGCACAGAATTTGGAGCTGGATTTA
This sequence comes from Gavialis gangeticus, assembly GCF_001723915.1. Taxonomy (NCBI): domain Eukaryota; kingdom Metazoa; phylum Chordata; order Crocodylia; family Gavialidae; genus Gavialis; species Gavialis gangeticus. The sequence continues at coordinate 16,374,556 of NW_017729025.1, read as the reverse complement.
CTAGACCCTAGATGGAGGTTTGTAACCCCTACTCCAATACTTTGGTTTATTTGGTGGCCACAAGGCCTTCTGGCCCTCTAAACAGTGCCTGGACAGCTTATTATGTGTTAGCTCAACCATAACAGCTTCATCATGTTAAGCGAAGGATCAATGAGGGCATCTAAACTTGGCAAACCAGGGGCGTGTTGGCAGCTTTCCACTAGCCTGGAGGTAGCACTTAATCTCTCTGTTGCTTTCCATTAACACACTTCTTTGAACCACGTGCTCTTTGTAAAGTATAAGTACATAGTGAAATTTCACTGTGGCTCTTTAGTGGCTTATGACAAATGAGCTGGTGGTTTTAGTCCAGTTCCAAGTGGATAGATGTTCACCATACAATAGTCACCAGCACAGTTATTGCTGTCATGGGCAAGTCTCAGCAGACTAACCATGGACAGAGAAAAATCTTTGCAACTCTAAATAGGACTGCTGTGTATCAGAATTGAGGCACATTGGCAAATGCAGGAAAATAAAACTGTTGCTGCTTGTGCCCTGTTATGGGGGCTGCTATCTGCTAGTCCGGTGGTTCTCGTCCTTTTTTGTACCGGGACCCATTTGTAAATATCCATGGCCAGTCCTGACCCAGTACCGCTCACTCCTGACCCACTGCCCCGATCCCCAGGTCCCAGCCTCTAGTGTGTGGGACGGTGGGGATGTTTGGGGCAAGGGAGGGCCCCAATCAGCCCTTTGCAGCCTGAAACTCTGCTGGCCTGCAAGGGAAAACCTACTGTTTCCCACGTTTTCCTACTTTTAAGGGAGAATCCATTTTTAAAGCTTATTGCTCCATTTTGTAAGTTTGTTCATGACACTTTCATACATTCTTGTGACCCACTTTTGGGTCCATGATCCACAGGTTGAGAAACACCGTTCTAGTAAATAGAGGATTTTGGATTAAAATGAGCTAAACAATACTGACCATTTATGGAAAAAAGTTTTTTCTTATTTACTTTTTGCATTTTTATTGCTTTTATGAGAGGACCAAGAGTGGGCTAGGTTCTTCTTACAGTGATATTCACGCATACCATTCGGAGGGACTGAACTCAGTAGGGAAGTGTGGGTTTACAATACTGCCACTGCCTTGGTACCTATCTCATACCTGCAAAGTAATATTTTGTGGGAAATGAGGCAGTGTTCATGGAGTTTCAGTGAGTTTTGGGGAGAGACTCAGTCCTGTAACTTCCTGGGTATCCTTGCCATATTCACAACTTAAGCTTAAGACAGAAACCACAAGTTGCTCAGAGAATGCGTTTTGCTCAGGAGGATAAACTTTCTAATTGAAGCCGTGGGATTCAGCACTGATTATCTGCAGAGGCAGTGACAATGGCAGAACTTGTTTTAGGCTACACCTCTAGCTAACCACCGATATCAAGAAAACTAGGAGCAGTTTGTCAGTGCTGCAGTTTCAGACCTCCTTTTATGTGCAGGCAGGAGAAAAGGAGTTTAGCCCTTAGTTCATATATCTGTGAAAGTAATGCTGGTGCCAGTTAAACCCTACTTTTTTGGACCCCTGTGCCTAAATTCTGTTCTGCCTGTATAATGATTAAATATAAAGAGCAGGATTTGATAAACAGCTTTGAAAAAATAGCTTGTTATAAATGAGTGATTATTGACTCCATAAGGCATTCATAGTATTGACAACTCTTGTATTCTGCTCTTTTTTTTTCTGTCACCAATAGAATTGTTTCCTAAGTTCCAGTTGCTGGGCCAGGTAGTTAAGTCGGGTAAAATGGTTGATAAAAAGTGATTTGTAGAGAGGTATGTTCGTTCTACAGAACACTTGTAACTGGTGGTGATGTTCAGAAGAGGAAAAACCTGCCTGTGCTTTCAGTCTCTTAAATTTCACAAGCCTGGTAGTTAGCAAAATACCATTTCATACGCAAATTGAGCACCTTTGATTTGGACACTATTGAGAGAGAAATGGTGCCATTTTAGTCACTTTTTCAGAAGAAAACTGCACTTGGCTTGTTCAGAAATGGTTTTAGTGTTTTTATGTAGTGCTTTATAATTTGCATAATTCTGTATTTGTCTAAACTTACTTAATATTTTAGTTTTCCAGTGGAAATGTATAATTTTTCCCCTGCCCCTTGGGGTGGGGAGCCGGCCTTACCCCTGCCCAAGCGGGCAAGGGGTGCGGGAGCCGGGTTTTGCTCTGCTGCAGCATCCACCGCAGCCTCCAGCTGGGGGCAGGGGGCTGCAGACCCGGGTCCCTGGCCCCGCAGCCCTGGCAGCTGAGTGCCCCTGTGGCAGGGCTGGGGTCTGTGCAGGGAGCGAGATCCTGCAGCCTGTGCTGTTCCTGCCACTGCAGTGGCCCTGCATGTGGTGCCTCTTTCCCGACCCAGGCCCTGCTCCCAACCCCACCATTTGTCATGTGCCACTGCAGTGCCCACCAGGAGGGGCCGAGAGGCTCTGCATATGTGCGGCAGTGCCGGGGGGCACTCCTGGCCAGGCAACTGAAGCAGGCGCAAAATGGGGGGCCACACGGTAGCTGCAGGGAGTCGTGGTGACGCTCTGTAGCCAAAGAGTGACTGCATGCTCTGGAAGAGCTGGAGTGAATAGGCGGGGCCTGGGGCTGGGGGTGGGGCATGTGCGCAGGCCAGTGGGGCCTTGGATCCTGGGGATTCTGTGAGAGTGGGCGGGGCCTGGAGCTCCTGATCCCACCTGGCAGACACCCTTTGACCCTAGCTGACTTCCTGCCTTTGGGCAGGGTGCTGGATGCAATGATCTTTTGAGCTCCCTTCTAGCCCTATTGTCTATGAAATCCCAGGAGCAGATGCATGCATTACAAAACCATCCATGAAAAAGATCGCATGACTGACAAGAACCAGGGTTATAGAAGAGTTTGAGTTATTGGTCTCAAGGAAAACGTGCATTTAACGAGAACTGAACTTTCCAGCAGGACACAGCGTTGTAGATGCATCAGTAAAAGGGTTGATCAAACATTTGGAAGGTTTATTTTAATTAATCTGGTGACATATTGGGCAGAGGATAGTGTTGGTCATTGGGGAAAGCGTCTGAGTGGAGAGTTCTGGTGTGTAGAAGTTAGCAAGTTTTGATGGTTTAAGTGAGATAAAGAATTGACTTGTTTTCTTTTTGGCTACATTGTTTCACATTCGGTTTGAATTCAAGTCAGGTCAACCCCATCCCCCCAAATTTAACAACTTGTCACTTAAAATTGCTAAGGTAGAAGATAATCATCTTTATTGCACATGTGGTACCTCGTTATAGCTAATGAGTAACAGAAATGCCCAGTTATGGTTACCCTTATAACATAGTGATGATGAATTTTATAGTAATTGGGATAATCTGATAATGCTAATTTGGGGGGAAGTGTAGCATGAGTGGACAGTTTTTACAGCTTATTTACTGTTCGTTCTAGTCCAAGACTTATGTTGTCATAAGTCTGCGGTGGGCTCGTAATGTGGAAAAAGGCAAGTGTCATTGTAACTCAAGCCACGTCCCACCCCACGGTTCCCACTCTGGTCACACCTGAGTCCAGCAATTAGGCAGAATAGATAACTCTGCAATAGGGCTGTGCAAAATAGCTGTGTTTCAATTTGATTTCAGATTTGGCCATTTCAGAGGACACTGATTTGTTTCGGTGTTTTGGATTGCTATCCTGTTTTGTTTTGGCCGAATCCGTTTCGGAGATTCTCCCTCTGAATCTGTTTTGAACGGGTTGCAAGGGAAGCTTTGCACAGCTGGGGCTTGGGACTGGGGGCTTGGGGCCCCAGCAGGGAGCAGGATGGGGCCATGGGTGGCTTTTCCGGGGGGGAGGGGGGGCGCTGCCTTCCGTGCAGGCGAGGAGACCCCCCACGTGGATCTCTGATCCTTGTCATGCCAGGTCGCAAGGCAGGGAAGCAGCACAGAGCGGCGAGCAAGCCTGTTGGTTCCTGCCGCTCAACTTGGCTCTGCAGGGAGCAGATATCCATGCCAGCAGTCTCCTTGCTGCTGCTGCCCACCCCATGCTGGCCCAGTGATGTGGGGCTGCACAGGGCGGGCAACAGTCGCAAGAAGACCCCAGCGCGGATCTCTGCTCCCTGTGGAGCCAGGTTGCACGGCAGGGGCCAGCACTGTTCTGCCGCATGACCTGACTCTGCTGGGAGCAGAGATCTGTATCGGTGTCTCTTTCCCATTGCTTCCTGCTCTGTGCAGCCTTGCATCTCCAGGGCTGCACGGGGTGGCCAGCGGCAGTGAGGAGACCCCTGGCGCAGATCTCTGTTTCCTGCGGAGCCAAGTGGCACAGCAGGGCAGCAGCCTACAACTGGTTCCCTGCAAGCACGGCTCCGAAACTCCGAAATTTTCCAAAACATTTCTGAAATGTTTTGGATGCCTTGTTTTGTTTCAGAGATGTTTCTGAGCCTTCTGTTTTGATTTGGGTTTGGTGTTTCGGGTGCTGAAATGGCCCGAAACGCTTCTGAAATGAAACAGCTGGTGAAATTTTTCAGAGTCCTACTCCACAGTGCTGCAGGCATGTCGTAGCACCACTTTCAGGCTCTCTGGTGCTGAGAGCTGTGTTGAGGCACACGTTCAAGATCCCTTTGAGAGATCCACTGCTCTGAACTGCCAGGTGTGGTGGAGCAGGAGTGAACAGGCAGGGCTTGTTTCTCAGCAGTGGTCCTGGGTGCTCAGCAGAGAATTTGTATAGGCGTGATTACACTGTCGTCTGTGATCTTATGAAAGGCTTGAAGCCAGCTTTCCTGAGGTGAACAGCTAGTACACATATTTTTTTGTTCAACTTAATCCTTAAGTAAATATTTAAGTCATTAATAAAATTTGTTGTTTTTATTACAGTGACCATATTGTATAACAATGAAGGTGCTGTGCTGCATGTGCTTTGTAAAGCACTGCTGTGTCCACATTAATGTTGTCATATCTTGATGGCCTTATGTGGGGGAAAAAGAGTAGCTAAGGGTAACGAGGATGGCAAGCAGGAATATGCAGACTCTGGTTAGGATTACTTGGAGAAAAACTGAAGTTATTAACTCTTTAGAATTGCTTTTCTAGGAATACTAATGAGACCTATTGATAAATTTGTCTAAACACTTCTGTTAGATTGGTTTTTTTCTTAAAACCTTTATTTTTTGTTACAGCTGGATTATGAATAACTTCAGCCCAATTAGTTCAGTGTGAACATATGCTAGTAAATCAAGGTGGCTGATAAGTAACTTAATTTTTATACATCTTGAAGAGCAAAAGAGGAAACAGTCAAACTTGTAGCCCTTAAATTAATTTTGTTGCAAGAAGAGCCTTTGTCCTGGAAATTTCAAGAAGACTATTTCTGCTGTAACTCACAAAAGTGATATTTTTATTAAAACTGTTACTTCTGATGTGCCTTCAACTTAAGCATATGATGTGCTGGTTGTATCATGCATTCCTACTTTTATGTGCTGGTTTATAAAGATTGTTTTACATTCATCTGTTATCATAGTCATCTTACTTTCTGGGGTAATTTAATGTTAATAATTGAAAATAAGAAAGCATTGTAGTATTCAGTACAACTTTTAGGGGTTAAAAGTGTCACAGAGCTTTTTTTCTTCTTTAAAAAAAATAAATTAAATTTCCGTGCAAACAGTGGGACTTCTGTCTGTTGGGCATCAGTTAAACTAATTTTTGTTCTCTGTCTTAGTTCGTATTTATGGAGATTGCAGAATATTCTTAGTGGGGCATAACTGCTGTATTTCATTTAAACTGAGCCTTTTAGAGAACCAGCTACCTGTTCTGTTACTGTCTGTAAGCCTGAAACGATTGCGGCCTCCACCCCAAAAGCAGATGAATGTCACTGCTCAGCCCAGAAATATATGCAGGGTGCATGTAGTTCGTGAAGTCACGTGCAGCAGAGCTTTCTGAAGGTTTTTATATCCGTCTGTGGAAGACAAGCAAAAGAAACAGGCACAGAAAAGTTAAGGAAACAGTCTAAACAAGTGCTGGGCCTGTGGCCCTGAGACTAGCTGAATGAGAGCTGGAAGAGGCCTGGAACCGTGCGCAGACGTTGCATTCACACTTGATTGATTCCTGATGCCTTCATGGACACAGGACTCAGTGCACTACACGTAAAAATATGGGCTTGCCTCAAAGGAAAATGTAGCCAATTTTTTCTAATGGAATCAACCTGCAGTACCATTTTTCTGGCTCACCACTTTGGTCAAACTGTGGTGATCTTTATTCCCCCCCCCCCCCCCCCCCCCCCAAACCCACCCCAAAACCCCCCC
>NW_017729025.1:16359171-16368099 GCF_001723915.1 Gavialis gangeticus | reverse complement strand
TTTTTTTTTCCCCCCCCCCCCCCCCACACACACACACACACATACACACCCACCTTGATAGAGACTCTAGAGCAAGGGTGGGCAATTTGGGCATGGGGGTGGGTCACAGAGAGAGTTTTGATGAGATGTCGTGGGCTGGGTCAGCAACCTCTCCCCGCATCCCCTCGGCACTGCAACAACTCACCAAAACTTCCTATGTGGGACAGGGCTGCAGGAGGGCAGGGAGTGTTGTGGGGTGGTGACAGCACAAGGCCAGGGCCTGGGGTAGAGCCACAATCCCTGCACGCTCCTGCCCTGTGGGGGGTTTTGACATATGTGTGGGGGGCAACTTGATGCTAGGTCCCAGGAGTCAACTGGAGATGAGGGTAGGGAGGAGGCAGCAAGGGGAGTGTGCAGCAGAGCTCACCTGGGTTTCATGATCCACAGATGCCCCTGTGGCGCTCCACATGGGGCCAAGTCCTGCCTGGGGCAGCCCATGCTATGCTCCAGCCCATGTCTGCTGGCCCAGTCCCAGCCAGCACACAGCTTACTGGTGGGACTGCTTTTGGTGTGACTGCAGCTGCTGAGGTGCTGCTCAGCCCCCCTCACCTCCAGCTGCAGCTCCTCCTGCTCCTACTGCGCCGCTCTGGGCTTGGAGGAAGCCACTTCAGCCGAGCAGCTCCAGTCCTGGCACACAGGGCTCTGCCTGCAGCTTCTTTCTGCCCACTCGGCCATGTGCGCCAGGGCAGGTGGAAGGGAGCCAGGAGCCGGAGCCCCATGTGCTGGGGCAAGAGCCGCCTGGCTGAAGCTCCCAGCTGCCTTCCACCCAATCGGCTTCCTGTGCCAAGCAGGCGCAGTGGGTGGAAGGCAGCCTGGAGCTGGAGCCCTGCCCACTGGGGCAGGAACTTCCCAGGTGAAGCTTCCTCCCCGCCTGGGGCGGCGCAACAGGAGCAGAAGGAGCCACCGCCGGAGGTGAGGGGACTTGAGCAGCACCTGGGCACGTGTACCAAGAGCAGCTCTGCTGGATGTGGGCTTGAGTGTGGCTTGGGCTGCCCCCGGGTGACGTTTGGCCCCATGTGGAGCACTGCGGGGCCAGCCTCAGGCCAGATCCCATCACTTGGCAGGCCCCCCCCACAGGCTGGATCCAGTCAACTGGTGGGCTGGATCTGGCCTGCGGGCCATATTTTGTCCACCACTGCTCTAGAGATTTAACTTGGCTCTAGAGGAATTTGTTTTGGTTTTGGTTGTTAAATGTTATTTGTTGTATCTGTTTCTCATCTATACCTTCCCTTTCCGGGGGGATTTTTCTGATTTCTTTGTTGTGGTATAGGAATTAAAACCAGCTAGCTGTAGTGGTTCTAAGCTCTCCCTTTGATCTCATTATGATGCGATTATTACACATACGTAGTAAAGTCATCCACTGCATTGACTGTAATAGTCATTCTTCCAAAGTGTGTCACTCTGCATGTCAGCATATCTCAAGTAAACACCATGCACTTATAACTAGAAATAGGTAATGCGGTTTGTGCCGTGGAAACAATAATGTGATCATCCTTTATTTGTGGTAGGGTTTTCTTTCTAGTGGCTGTGATGGAAACAGTAAACTGGATTTGCAGGTACATTGGTAGAGAGAGGCTGCCTGTAACATTAGCTGTAAAGATAAAGTGACTTGAATATCAATTTATATTGCCAGTTCCCACTATTCTGATTCAGTTTTGATTATGTAAGTTATACTCAAGATTTCAGTCTGTGAAGAGAGGTTCAGAGATCCTCTGTGTAATCTCTTTATCTCTAAGGTATGGAATGAGGAAAAGATGCTTGAAAGCTTTCAAAATAGTTGATGCAAGAGAACATAGAAGATTGATTTGTCATTTTTTGTGGCTCCCTTTCCTCTCATGCTGAGCATATCATGCTTCCCTGAGTCCCTCGTTACCTTTACCTTAAGTGAGGAGAACACAGATTCACTCTTTGGTAGGTTGGGGGGCAAATCATAGACCCCGTTCTACCATTTTTAAACCAGTCTGTGTGTGCTGAACCTGTCTTCTGTTACAGGTCTAGACTGGTTTTGTATGCTGAACTTCTCTTCTGTTATGGTTATAGACCAGTTTCTGATCACTTACACCAGTAAAAGTGTAATTTTTGTACCTGGTCAAGCAGCCTTTCAGATGTCGGCAACTGGAAAAGCATGGGTTTTAAGTGTCATTCCATTCCTCGTGTAACCCCAGAATAAATTTAAAAACTGCATTACATTTCATTTTTTCTAAAAGAGTAATCGCTGCTTTAATTCATTGCTTAATTGGTCTTTCTCTTATTAAAGAAGAGATGCATCCAGGAGTTTTCATAACTTGTATATAGAAGAGAGAAGCTTGCAATGGCAGGGTTAGAGTGGTTTGCAGATATGTAGTGTGGCTTGCAGGAAATTCCACCTGGATTCCTGGGAGATTTCTGTTTGAAAAAAATTGCTTTATTTTCTGCCCACAATTTTAATCAACAAAACTTTTGAGTTTTGGTAATTGTGATGCCCTTTAACTACATTTGATGTGGTTAAGGTTGTAACAAGCATGATTGTAAATTTTAGATAAGCTATATAACTTGCTTCTAAATGAATTTTGATACATATCCATCCAATTAGGACTTTAGAGTCACTTAAAAATAGTAATTTAATAGTTTTACATTTTCATGTTTTTTAATAAGTGTACCTCCGGTGGCCAGACGGGGGGGGGGGTTGGGCCGGGGAGCTTGCCTGCTTGCCTCTCCTGTGGCTGGGGGGTGAGTGGCAGGGGGCCCTGGTGCTTCCCTTCATGGCAGCAGTGCTTCTTGGAGCTGCTTGGGCAGAGTGCCAGCAGGTGGGTGCTGCCTGGGGGCGCCACCCCTTCAGAGGGAAGCACTGGGGTCCTCTGCAGTTCAGGGGCTGTGTGATGCTGTTACAGTATTCGGTCAAAGGATAACTAAAAATCCTGTATTTAAAGAAATACTTTTGCAATAAAAATGTAATTGCAAATGTTTTGCAGGTTTCAGCTAGTTATTTGCATAATACACTGTTTTAGAACGTCCCAATGCTTACCACAATGCAAAGACAACGTGACAGTCACTGCAACCATAGATCGTGTGATTGAGAGTTACTGTCTGCTAGTGAGGTGATAGGGTTACAGAAATTCTCAAATATTCCACATATAAGCCTCTTTATTTAAAAAAAAAGAAAAAAAAAAAGAAAAAAGAAGCAAATTCTGGGCTCCCGTCAACCAATTCCCAATCCTGAAGTTCTCTTTTCTTGGGAAAGGTGATCAAGAAGGTGGTTACATAACTCCAGATCTCATTCATCCCCCTGTCCTTGACCTCATTCAGTCATTCGGTAGGATTGCAGACTGGCAGCTTGTCTGGAAGTGATGTACATGGAAGTTGTTGATTATCATAATGCACTAGCCGGAGGCTAGATCTCTTTACTGCTATTCTTTGATTTGTTATCAGACCCTCATGGGGGGTTGCTGGCACAGCTTTGTAAGTTAGAAAAGGGAAAAGTAATGGCTCTAGGATAGCTTGGATCAGTACTGTCTAATAATTCCCAGGAAACGCTGGTGGGTAGGGACCTACCAAATTTGCGGCAGAAGTGGGCTGTGCGGCGGCTCGTTTAATCTTGCAGGTTCCTCCACATCGCCCCTCAGCTACCGATTGGCAGAGGGGCCTTGCTGCTTACTTCGGATAGGTAGGAAGACAAAAACTGTAGTTTTAAATATGGACCATTTTTGCCTTCTGACCGGTCAAGACCAAGCAGTGGAGCTGTTGGTGGGGGCAGCCGATCAGAGGGGGGAGGCAATAATGGTGCCATATTTAAAATGGTTGTTTTCACCTTTCCACTGATCAGGAGTGAGCAGTGGGGCCCCTCCGCCAATCAGCTTTCATGTGGGGCAGCCTGCAAGATTAGAGGAGCTGCCACACAGCCCATTTCCACCACAAATTTAGCAGGTCCCTACTGATGGGTGGTTCTTCTCTCTGGAGTTTTGTAGGACACCAGTCTCTGTTGCCTCTTCAATGTAGCATCTATGCAAAACCTCCAGGACTAGGATGGGGTACAAGCTGCAGTATTAGCACAACACTGCTGATGCCTATCTCTCTCTTCTCTGGCTCTGAGACAACTTTTGCGGAGCTCACAAAATGTATGAAAGAATTTTGTGACCTGGAATAAAGCCAGGTGTCTATTGGCCTTGTTCCATGTTAGTTTTAGGAGCCTCCTGGAGCTCTTAGCCCCTGGCTTGTCCACACATTAACACATGAAATTAGTTTTAAGGACTCTTTAGGCAGCTTAAAGTTGCACCACCCCAAGCTAGGTTTATCTTTGATCTGTGATACCTGGCTCCTGTCACACTAACATGTAGGCACTCTAGGCTACACATTAGAGTAAACACTCCACCCACCCCCCTCTCTGCCCTGGTTCAGATTGGGGCCCATTGCTTCCTCTGCTCCCCTCCAATTGGGCAGCTGCCCCCCAACCCCTTCCCCATGCCCCACCAACTGGGATCGGGCCTGCTTCTGCAGCACCCCAGATCCCTGCTTAACCCCTCCAGCCCCCAGGTTTACTTTTGGCTGCCGGCACTGTCCCAGGGAGCAGGCGCGAAAGGAGAACCAGCTTGCCTGGGTGCTGCCGCAGCTCTCTAGGTAGGACTTGGCTCAGGGAAGAGTAGCAGTGGTAGTGGCTGGACAGACGGGTTCAGCTTCCCTTCCTGCTCCCTGGGACAGCGCTTGCAGGCAAAAGTAAGCTGCTGATGTTGGAGGGAGCCCTGGTGTTGGGGCAGGGAACCCTGAAGGGCTGGGGGGAAGCCTGGAATGGGTGGGGAGGGAAAAGGATTTAGTTTTCAGTCCTCAAGGCTCCTGCTGGCTCCTTTTCTACAAAGGTTACATGACTATATTGTCTCATAATATATAATTAGAAGTTATAATTCCTATTCCATGATGATATCTTTGAGCTCTAACATATCTTAAATTAAAACTACTGTTATATAGGTTAATTTTTGTAAAGTATCATAACAAAAAATACAAAACTACAATTAAACTTTAAAAAAATCTGATTGTTTAAATTCTTTTTTAGAAAAAAAATTGGTTTTTATCTACTCTGTGTTAGTCAGCAAATCCCTATTATCTCCAGTTTTCTTTAACTGGATGATTACCACGCCCTGATGATAAACAGCTGGTCAAACGCTGTCCTCATGTGCACTAATGCATGTCAAGTTCAAGAAATTTGAAATGTATATAAAAGAATACACAACTTGCACTGAAAGAGGAAAGTATAGATGTAATTGATTTTTTTGTGGATTATTAATAGTATACATTGCAAACGTGCGTGGAATATTATTCTGTTTCTAGTTTAACAAATGAATAAGATAAATGTGAACATTTTGTAGTCTTCTTTGAAGACCATTTGGCTAATTCATGCTGATGCAAAGCAACCATTTCTTAATAAAGACTTAGGAGTTGGAGTGGGAGAAGTTTTGCAGTTGCCTGGTGTCTTAAATGTAATAAAAATCAAGATTCCTTTCAATGAGTTGTCCATCACTGTTGGCCCCTGTGTACATGAAAACAAAATAAATCTAGTTTTCTACCTGTTCTGTTGATAGAATAGAAGATTATCTACCCATCCTTCTAAGTAAGATGAAACTGTTCAAACATATCTGATAGTGCCTTTTAGTCTGCTTTTACTTAATGTAGTTTTGCTAAGCCCCTCACCCAGGAAGACTAGCAAGAGAAAGAAAAGCAGCAATTACACTTTCTACATTACCACCCAAGAATACTTTACAGCACTGGGGAAAATAATGGCTGGTTATACAGACACCAGATAGCATACACTAAAGGGCAATGTATCCCACTGCTTTTGTGGGCTTCTATAGCCGAAAACTTCACTGACTACTGGCAAAATTACAACCAATTTTATTACAGAAACTGCCAACATGGAAATAATGAAATCTGTGGAAATGTTTGGAAAAACAGAATCGGTAGATTAATTTTTATGGGATTTTAGTATGGCACTGCATTTTTTGTGTAATATTAAGATTAATTCATCATTTAAGACTGTAATATTTCTGACTGCTTTTCCTTACTTAGTGTGTCTAAGGGGTCTACAAAAGATGAGTATGATCAATCAGAAGTGTGTGAATACCCACACTTACAATTCAGAGGGGTCTGCACCTCCATTTGAAATTTCCAAAGGGGTCTGCAAATGAAAAAAGGTTGAAACCCACTGAGAGAGTTTATGTGCATGAATTTGTATTCTTCTGTAAGTCTTGCCTTCTTCTGATTAATCTTATTTTTTAGTAGCAGGTGAATAAATAATACTGTTAAAATTCAGTATCCAAGATACGAACTATTAAATATTAGGGAAATTCCTACAGCGACGTTGTTGATGATTTGAGCAGTGTTTTATGAAAACTGTACCGATACTGCTTTCCTTTGAAAGTGCACTTCAAAAGGAATTAGCGTTTCATGTAAAAAGATAACAGACTTACGAAGACTTCTTTTCTTGTTCCATAGACGTTCCATCTTCAGAGCAGCCTGAACTGTTCCTAAAGAAACTTCAACAGTGTTGTGTCATTTTTGACTTCATGGACACACTATCAGACCTTAAAATGAAAGAATACAAGCGCTCTACTCTTAATGAACTGGTGGACTACATCACAATAAGCAGAGGCTGTTTGACAGAGCAGACTTACCCTGAAGTAGTTAGAATGGTGAGTTTTTTCCTTATTGTGGACTCTGTAGAGACATGTGCAATTCCAGTTTGATGTTGGGGAAAGGGGGCAAACTAAGTCCTGGGATAATGCATTAAATGTGTCCTTTGGTTTAGTAGACATAACCAGCATATAATTCTTCAAAAATAATTAAAGCTCAACTTTTCACTTGTACTTGAATAAACATCAGAAGGGCCAGCAGTATAAAAAGCATGTGGAAGGTAAATCTGGAATATTTCAAATTGCTTCTACTGAATTGCTGTAATCTCAGTTGCTTTCTTTCAAGTGGAGAAGAATTTTAAAACAAAGTGATTTTATCCTAACTCTTTACAGTGTTTGTGTTTCTAAGATAAAAACAGTTTTAAATGTAATGATTTCTTTATGAGGGAACTTTTGTTGCCTTTGTCATTATAACTAAGTACAAAATGGTAGCTACAAGGGATGCATTAATTTAAGAAAATTATAATGGTGAAAATGTCACATAGGATCAACCTGGAAAAAGCTGCGTTGGGCTTTGTAGATTCATAGCAGCAATATTAAGGGGTCACCAGGAGTTCTCAATGGTAATGCCATACAGCATGAATGTTATTAATAAATTATCAGTTACCACATGTACCTTCAATAGAAAAACTGAACTAGGATCTGACATGAAGTGAAGGATATTCATTGCAAGTTACGTTACTGCTTCAGGTAGACTTTCTGTATTAAGCTGCCACCTGAGCATTAGACAGTCAAGCAGAACCTTTGTTGCATTTGGTTTTATAATGGTATTGTGTGATCACAGAATCCAATAATAGCTACATCCTTTGAAGAACCTTATATAGATTTTGCACTGCAGTGTATATACTCCTCAATTTCTTTCTTGTTCACAAATAAATACTTGAGTGGTTGTCTAGGATTTAGAATATATGCAAAACTTATTCTGTAATAACTAGCAAACAGTGCCTTAAAAGAATGTTATGGGTAGACAGTCAAGCACTCAAAATTAGGAAAAATCACATAAGTAGCAATTCCTTCCCCCTCTTGTACATGTACATTCAATATACAGGTTCTAATGACAAGATCACATACTATTTTTTCCATGGTACCCCTGCTGTATTCAGTTCAGCAGCTCACTGAATGAACTGCTATTCAATATCTTGTATTTTAGCATGTGTGGCCCCATGCATTATTTATTATACATCATTCAAATCCTGGTTGTAATGCAGGATTATCAATTTTCTCCTGGGCTTTTCTGAGATGTTCATCAGTGTAGCATCTGAATGTTTCACAACATTAGTGTTGTCTTCGTAACAGAAGGATTGATATTATTCCTGCTTTACAGATGGGTCTTGGAAATGCATAGACATACAAATGGATGCTATTTGGCATTTCTTATTAGAGACTTCTTATGGCTTGATTTTTGTCAGAGAAATCAGAATGTTAACAGTGATTTGTTAATTCAGTACACAGCTCTCATGGACTGTAATTGCAGTGGTTCAACTGTAAATCAGGATCTAACCCTCTCAAGTTCCTTAGCTCAGAAACTGAGGAAAATACAGGTAGTGGCCACTTGTGAAAAGCAGTTTACATCAGTGGTGCTTAACCTTTCAGCTCTGTGGGCCGGATGAGTAGTTTGGGGCCAGTCCGTGAGTCAGATCCCTCATAGGATTGGGCCTCGTGTACCCAGATTTGGCTGTGTGCACCCAACCTAGTATGCAGGGCCATGTTTTCAGAGCCCACTGGGCTCCCCATGGGTCCAGAAGTTTGCCAGCAAGGGAGCAGCAGCTAATACTGCCACCCTGGCCCCACTGCCAAATTATTGGACCCATGAGAAACCTGATGAGGCAGATAATGTGACTCTGTGAGCCAAATCTAGCCTGCAGGCCAGGGGTTGAGTGCCCATGGCTTATATCACTTGCTAAGCATTAAATGCTATGTGCATGCACACAGCCAGGAATGCAGCCTGGCGGCTTGGACACCAGCATCTGGATAGGAAGTCTGTGGGGGGAAGGTGTGTGAGAGGAGAGAAGAGGGCAGATTGAGGCCCCCACAGTGAGGGAGGGAATGAGGCAGGGGCCAGCGCTGCTCAGCTGGGGCGGGGGTGCAGGGCGGAGCCATGAGCAGCTCATCCGGGGGGCATGGGCTGGGGGATGGATCACCGCCACTGCGTGCACCCCTGGGGGAGGCATGGGGGGCATGTGGACCCCCAGATCTGTGTGCGGGGTGAGAGCAGGCTGCCTGCTGCAGGTTC
>NW_017729025.1:16351514-16358760 GCF_001723915.1 Gavialis gangeticus | reverse complement strand
CCACCCTGAGTGCAGCCCCAGACCAGCCCCTCCACTGGGAAGAGGCCAGCGCAGCCCCCAACCCTGAGCCTGCAGCAAGCAGCCCACCCTTGCCCTGCGCACAGATCCTAGGGGGGCACATGCCCCCCCATGTCTCCCCCGGGGATGCACGCAGCAGCGGGGAACTGCCTCGCTCCCCCCCAGACTAGCTGCCCATGGCTCTGTCCTGCACCTCACCCCAGCTGGGCAGTCCCTGCCCCTGCCCATTCCCTCCCTCGCCATGGGGGTCCTCAATCTGACCCCCCCACTACGCCCCTTCACTCCCACAAACTTCACGTCCAGACACTGGTCTCCAAGCTGCCGGGCTGCATATCGGTATTGGCCATTAGGGCTCGTTTAATAATTGGCTTTCAGTATCGGCCAAAAAAATCTTTATCATGCACCCTAAAAACTGGCTTGATTGTCTGGCTCAAAGACTAGCAGTCAATGGCTTGATGTGTGATTGGCAACCAGCCTTAAGTAGAAGGCCTCAGAGGTCGGTCCTGGGGCCAGTTTTGTTCAATATCTTCATCATTGATTTCGAAGATGGTGTAGAGTGCACCCTCAGTAAGTTTGCAGATGACACCAAGCTGTGGGGAGTAGTAGATATGCTGGAGAGTAGGATGAGGATTCAAAATGACCTAGATTGGTGGTTTTCAACCTGTTGTCTGCGGACCCCCAGGGGTCCATGGAAGATAACTATGATCAATCAAAAGTATGTGAATACCCACACTTACAATTCAAAAGGGCCCACATCTCCATTCAAAGTTTTTTAGGGGTCCGCAAATGAAAAAAGGTTAAAAAACCATCAACCTAGGCAAATTGGAGAATTGGACCAAAAGAGATCTCATGAGGTTCAGTAAGGACAAGTGTGAAGTCCTGCACTTAGGGCAAAACAATCCCATGCACCAGTACAGGCTGGGGACTGACTGGCTAAGCAGCTGCTCTGTAAAAAGGACTTGGGGGTTACAGTGGGCAATCAGCTGAATACGAGCCAACGGTGTGCCCTTGTAGCAAAGAAAGCTACCAGCATACAGGGCTGCGTTAGTAGCAGTGTTTGAGGTAAGTGTTCCTCTTGGTTCAGCACTGGTGAGGCCACATCTAAAGTACTGTGTCCAGTTTTGTGTCCCTCAACTATAGGAATAGTGTGGACAAACTGGGGGGAGTCCAGTGGAGGGTGACAAAAATGGTTGGGGGGGCTGGAGCACGTGACATCTGAGGAGAGGCTGAGGGAACTGGGCTTAGTTTGGAGAAGAGAAGACTGAGAGGGGATTTGATAGCAGCCTTCAACTCCCTGAAGCGGGGTTCCAAAGAAGATGGAGCTAGATCAGCGGTTCCCAATCTGTGTATGCGTACCACCAGTGGTATGCAGGCAACCTGTCAGTGGTATGTGTTAAGTAATTATTATAATTACTTTATATGACAAAAATTTGCTGGTGATACTTTAGGTCGTATCGTTTCAAATTGGTGTTGCACAATCTGTCAGAGTTTGGAAGCCACTGAGCTAGATGGTTCTCAGAGGTAGCAGATGACAGAATGAGAAACAATCGTCTCAAGTTGCAGCAAAGGAAGTTTAGGTTAAATATTAGGAAGAACTTTCTCATGAGGTTAGTAAAGCACTGGAACAACCTGCTCAGAGAGGTTGTGGACTCTCCGTCCTTGGAAGTTTTTAAGACCCGGCTGGACCCTTGGCTGGGATGATCTAGTTGGGGATGGTCCTGCTTTAAGCAGGGGTTTGGACTAAGTGAACTCATGGGGTCCCTTCCAACCCTAATTTTCTATGATTTCTGTGCGCAGCCCATCCTGCTCAGAGAGTGGAGGCAGTGGTCCCATGAAAAACAGTGTATAATCATGAGATTTTTAAACGCTGTAGTGAATGTATACTTAAGAAACTAAATTCATATTGCATTTCTTAACTTTTGAATGCTTGACTTAGCAACTTCAACATACTTGTAATGCAGTTTTTGCATATAGTTTCCTGTTTTTTAAAAAAGCAAACTGAAGTAGCATGTTCCATCCCACACATGCTGGTTTCCACTTCATCAGCAGGATTGAAACCTTTAGATCACAACATTGACTTTTGCCACCGGACTAAACAGGTTAATTGATAGCACTGAGAGATTGTCATCTCCCAGGGCACAGCAACTTGGAGGAGGTGCAGCACACATTTAGCCAGTGGATTTAAGAGAGATTTTCTGACAGCAAAGGGATATTGAGGTATAGGGATACTCTATTCTGGTGGCTTTCAACCTTTTCCTACTGGGACCCATTTGCAAAGATCCATGACCCATCTGGCCCCCCCCGGCCCTCTGGGCTTTGCTGGGGTCCCTCACTCCTGACCTGTCGCCCCCTGCCCCCCAACCGTGGGGTGCAAGTCTGGCCCCGGCAAAGGCTGGAGGGAGGAGGAGAGGCCTGTGGTACCCCCATGCCCATGGCCAGCGCTGGGGCTGCTGCGCCACACCAGGCAGCCCGGTCATGCCCCCTCCTGCCTCTGTGAACAGAGGCATTGGCCCCGGTGCCACCAACCTGGCTGCACAGCTCTCCCTCACTCCTTTCCCCTGCTGGAAGGGGCATGCACCTTCCCATTGCCCCCTGCACTGCTGCAGCTCCTGACCCTTTGAAATATTCTTGCGACCCACGGGTCGAGAAACGCTGTATTCTCCTTCTGGGGAGGAGGGGTTATGCTTTAGTGGTTATATATGTTTTACTGGGTACCCCCAGCTCTTTCATTGGTTCCCTGTCCCAGTCTCTTCCATTACTTTCAGATCCCAGGCTCAGGTGCCTTGTCCCCCTGCCTTTTAGCTGAGCTGCTCCTTGCTAGCTGGGTGCAAGTAGGGGAGCGTTTTGAGCATAGGAGAGATGGCACTTGGTTCTTGGGGTCCTGGCTGTCAAGAGGAGCAGCTGCAGGGAAAGCTGTGCTCAGTCCCTGCTTCACTGAGATGGAGCATGCTCGATTCAAATAATCTTCAGAGAATCTGCTGCCATAACAAGAAAGCTTGACTGATCCCATGTGAATTGATTTTTTTTTGTTTTTTTGTTTTTTTTGTTTGTTTGTTTGTTTTTTTTGTTTTTTGGGGTTTTTTTTGGTGTCTCATTGGCCAAAGTTGAGAGATTTTGACAGGGTTACCAGAGACAAATCCTTAATGCTGGGGTAACCACTCTACTGACTTTGAAGTCCCCTTTGCCAAGCATAGAGGTGCTACAGCTTCTCAGGGAAGTGGAGAAACTGTTTTAAAATGGGGAAAACAACATCTTTTTTCCCCTGACCTTGTTCTAAGAAATGACTGAGTAGATGTTGCTGAAATTTTCCAAGAAACTTCAGCCCACGTCAGAGACAAAGCATGGAAAATGTCAGTTTGAATGGCTAAAGTTTTGTAAAAAAAATAAAATAAATAAAGGCAACTGAAAACAAGTTCTTAAAATGGGAAGTATCAGACAAATAACCTGTATAAATTGCTACTTGTACTTTCCATAATATGTATGCTTGTGCACACATGCACTTGTCCGTTGGTTTTTGTGTATGCATGAAGCAGTGACAAAGAGTATGCGGGTTTTATAAGTATGCTGAGAATCATTAGTCACGAGGGGTGAATCTGTGAATGATTTCTGCAGGTCATCCAAATGAGTGCTAATAATAAAATGTTGGGGGGGGGTGTGTGTGTGTGTGTGTGTGTGTGTGTGGGTGTGTGTGTGTGTGTGTGGGTGTGTGTGTGTGTGTGTGGGTGTGTGTGTGTGTGTGTGGGTGTGTGTGTGTGTGTGTGTGTGTGTGTGTGTGTACCAGCATGTATTTTGTGCATGCTATATAGCACTTTTCTAAGGTACTTTACAGGAAAGTTATTTTTTACCTCTTCTTTTTGCTTGTAAAAACTTGACTCCTTTTTCTCATTTTGGTGTCTGGTGGCAGGTCACTTTCAGTTGTCGGAGAAAAGTTGATGTTTTTTTTGAGTCAGGTTTTGTGTAACTCGTTTGTATACAAAAAAATCCATATTTTATCTACAATATATGCACCGGTCCTCTTATTCTTTGACCTAAGATAGACCTAACTATATGAAGGCAACTTTATTAATTTCACTTGAGTAACCCTGTACAGCCACTAGGAGCAGCTGCTTTTGTGAAGGGTCTTCAACCATATACCCAGCTGTCAGGCTCATTTCCTTCCTGGCTGATCTGTCATGACCCAGTCAGCGAGCAGAAGAGCAGCAATGGATTCACTCTTGGCAAGTTAATCATGCAGCCCCCTGACTGACTTGCATATTCATCACATGGTTTGAACTTTTTCTGTCTGAAACCTGAAAGCCCTGATGGCTTGTGAGGTACTGAGTAGTGAACTTAATATGTATTATCCTAGCCTTAGGCCAGTATAATATCAAGGAAAACAGCATATCTCCCAAAATTGACAGGGCTGAGCACTAGGAGCCCTGAAAAGTCAATAGGAGAGAGTTGGCCATCATAGAAGAGCAGTTCAGGGTTGGGTGCCTAGCAGCTCAGTGATGTACATGCCTCCAAAGGATGGCTCAGAGGTCAGTAGCTCTTGACTTCCAAGTCACAGCTTCCATTCACTCGGGTTCAAGATTGCTTACCTCCTCTTTGAGAGTTAATGCCTAACTAACTGATGGTGTTAGCCTCAACTAACTGGTGGTGTTAGTGCCCACCCTTTTCCTTATAGCCTCGTAGTCGAATCCCTGACCCAGGAAGTGGGGACTCAAGTGATACGTCTTTTTCCACCAGAGCGAATTCAAACCTATATCAGTTACTTCCCAGAACGGTGCCTGAACTGCCAGGCTGTAGAGAGGTCTGGGTATGAGGTGCCTCTTTTTTTTTTTTAAATAAACAAAGCTGGGCGACTGTGCAGCCAAAAGTCATAAGGCCAAGAAGAGAGCACGCTGACTGTAGCTGAGTGATGAGGACCCTGAGCTGTGGGGAGGGGGAGTTTAGAAGGGCAAATCTGGATTGCTCTTGGGATGTCAGCTGTCTAAGTTCAGTCCTGTATATCCACCTTTGGGTCTGGGCCTGGCCCTAAATATGTCTCTCATCCACTTTGATTATAGTTGCTGTATCTTTTTAGCCAACCGTCTTGGCTTGTCAAAGACCTTGAATGTGCTTAGATTTCCTCCCATGCCCCCCCCCCATTTTTTTATTCATTCTTTTTAAATTTTAAGCTAGTAGTTACCTAACAATGTGGGCCTTATCAGGATCATCCATGAGACTTGCTGGGGAAGCGTGACTGGCATTTGTAGTAATGGAAATGGAGCTAAGCAGATCTGTTCAGGGGTGTATTTGACTCTGCACAATTCCCCTGCAGTTTTTGGTGTGTCATCTATTGAGCCTTTTGCTTTCTTTAGAATTAGGCTGATGTAAGGAAAAATGGTTCTCGCCAATTAAGACGCACTGTACTTAGAAGCAAATGTCACTAATGTAATTTTCTGAGCAAATAATCAGATGCTTATTTTGAAATCATTTGCTAGTTTCCAAGGAAAAATTTGCAGGCTTTGGCTAGAGTCATGATGATTATTTTACCAGGAGATTAAGCATTGGTTGTGGAATAAAATAAATGTTTGCTATTATCTGTGGACTCTTCTACAATGTGCACATAGTTGGATTTCTATATACTCTGGAGGGCAAGAAGCAAGTAGAGAGAAATTACTCTTCCTATAAAAAGACAAAGTCTATGAGAAAAATCACTTGATATTAAATATAAGGGTCTGGATTAATTTCTTGGTAGGTGAAGTTTGCTACCTCCCTTCCTAAGTCATAAAACCTGCACAAAACATCACTTGCTATGATTTTCAAGTTGAATAAGGGTCACTAATAAGCAGCCTCTTATTAGCTGACTAATGGAACTCCACTGTAAAATCTAGTTCCTAAAGTAAAATATGGCTCTGCTTACCGGCTTTTAAGTGCAAAACTTGTTTCTGGTCCTCTAGCTGCCCTTTTTACCTTGCATAATTAAAACTCAGGTGCAATAAAATAATCAGTATAGGCAAAAGGTAGCTTCAGGTCAGGATTGTTCTGTCAGCTGTGGTCAAGAGACTGCTAAATACAGGCAAGAGCAAAACTGGTGTAAATAATTCAAGTACCATAGACACGCACACTAAAATACCTCCATAGAGCCAGATTCTGATTTCTTTTCTTCTGACATACCTCAAGGGTGATTCTATTGCTTTCATTCTAGGTCCAGACTGGCAGAAAAGAGATCAGAATCTGACTCTGAGAATTATTAATCTTATGAGAGCTATTTAATACAGAGAGATTTATGGTTGAAGCCAGCATCCAACTGCTTGCCCTGTGTTAAGGAGACGCAACGGGTTGCAGTCAGTCTTAGGGTAGGTGTAAATTTCTGCACTGTCATTAATTATGCTTATGCCAGCACTGGACCTCATTGCCAATTGTCCTAAATTCAGTGTAGTCTTGGCTCAGGTGTTTTGATGCAAGCCCGTTCTGAGCAATTCTGAAGATTTGCTTTATGTGTTTTCTTCCTGGCAAGGTTGCTGTTTTGGAAGGGGTGGGTGTGGGAAGAGTTGGGGAATTGTGTTGTTTATATCAGGGGTGTTAAACTTACCCCAGGCCATATCTAGACCACGGAGCTCCTCCTGGACTGGATGTACGAGGCCACTGAGGCTCAAGTGGCAATGGGCCAGGCAGCTGTAGGGTGCGTGGGGCTTTGTCAGCACAGCCCTTGCTTATTCTTCTGCCACTAATGGCTACGTCCAGCAGGGCCCAACAGCGGCAGGAAGGGGGAGAGGGAGAGGCAAGGAAGGAGGGTTGATTTTCATTTGCTTTAGGGACTTTAAAAAAGCATGTAAAGTATCTCCTTTTTCTCCCAGGGTTTGGTTTAGTTCAGTTTCATTTTGTTTTTGATCAAATATAGTGGGCAGAAGTGAAACATTTTTCACTTCTGTGATTCGCAGTTTGAAATCTGAGAGAACCCAAGTTTGCGTATCTTCAAATATGTCACTTCAGTGTGCGTCAGCAAGGAGATCTGGGGATATAGTATACTTGGATTTCTCAAAGGCATTCAACTTACTGCCTATGATGTCTTGATTAAAAATGTGCATTTTATGGACTTAAAAGGGCACATGTTAGATGGATTAAATACAGATTTGCTAAAACATTTCAGAATTTATCTAATGGAGCAACAGCAGTGAGGTCTTGTTAATAGCAGGTTTGCCCAGGGATTGGTTTAGGCATCTAGATCAGGGCTGAACTAGATCATGGCAGCCCGTGGGTC
>NW_017729025.1:16338235-16346514 GCF_001723915.1 Gavialis gangeticus | reverse complement strand
CTTGATTAAAAATGTGCATTTTATGGACTTAAAAGGGCACATGTTAGATGGATTAAATACAGATTTGCTAAAACATTTCAGAATTTATCTAATGGAGCAACAGCAGTGAGGTCTTGTTAATAGCAGGTTTGCCCAGGGATTGGTTTAGGCATCTAGATCAGGGCTGAACTAGATCATGGCAGCCCGTGGGTCGCATATGGCATACAAAGGGTTACCACGTGGCCCTGGGGCTCCCATACCACCACTGCTGCCTATGTTGCTCTAGTTGTGGCAGCATCTGGAGTCTCAGGGCTTCCCCCTCCATCCCCTGGCTTCTGCTGAATGTCTCTATCCCAAGGGTGCGGGGCAGGGCAGTGAGGCATGGGACAACCTGTGATGCAGAAAGAGCCGGCAGTCTGGAACATCCCTGTGGTGCAGTGCCACGGGGGAGCCTGCAGGCAGCTGAAGGTGGGGTGTGGTGTGGTGCTTTGCTGCACTGCACAAGGGACAACTACCTGCCTGTACCTATGCAGAGTGCAGTAGAGTGGGACAGCACCCACCTGCATGTGTGGGGTATGCTGCCTAAGGACCGTGGACCCTGGCACATGTGGCCCCTGGCCACTTTGAAGTTGGACAGCTTTGATCTAGGTTAGTGGTTCTCAACATTGTTTGTATCAGGACACATTTGTAAACATCAATGGCCGGTCCTG
The DNA here is from genome assembly GCF_001723915.1 of Gavialis gangeticus. NCBI lineage: Eukaryota > Metazoa > Chordata > Crocodylia > Gavialidae > Gavialis > Gavialis gangeticus. Next base: position 16,345,825 of record NW_017729025.1, on the reverse strand, counting down.
ACCCACTGCCCCCAGGCCCCAGCCCCCAGTGTGTGGGGCAGGGGGTGGTATGTGGAGCAGATGGGGATGTGTTTGGGGCATGAGGAGCCCCAAAGCAGCCCCTTGCGGGCTGGAACTCTTGACAACCTGCAAGGGAAAAGCCACAGTTTTCCATCTTTTTCTCCTTTAAAGGAGAATCTATTTTTAAAGTTTGTTCATCACTTTTGGGTCATGACCCATGGTTTGAGAAATGCTGATCTAGGTGGTGATATAAAATCTTTACCAGTTGCATTTGCAGACAACACAAAGATTGAGGCCAGGTAAGCAAGGGTTGCTATTTCAAAGCGATCAGAATTGCGTGATTTAAAGGGTCACCATCCAACAAAATGCATGAATACAGGCAATTGTAAGGGTGTATATCTGGCGACAAAGATTGCTGCCTGTACCATAACATAGGGCAGATGGCCAACTAGGAATGCATACCACAACTGGTACAGGCAGCAGATCAGGGAGGGGCAAGGAACACACTTGCAGATAGGGCAGGGAGCAGAAAGCAGAGCAGCAGATGGAGCAGGGAGCACAGAAAACATAGAAGCAGATCAGGTGGGGGAAGGGATCATAGATGGAACTCAGAGAGGGTGTTGGGCTAATTTGTGGCATGCTTGCCAAAAACGTTGGCCATCACTGCCATAGGAGACTAAGAAAATGTCTTGGGATGTCAGAAAACAGTGTTAACACGATGTCCTAGTGCAGTGATGGGACTAAAACTAATGCATTTCAAGAAGGAAGTAGGGAAGGAGAGCTGTAAAAGTGACTCCAGGGCTAGGAGACAAGCCTACTATGTGAAGCTTAAGAAGATCACTCTAGCTTATTAAAGACGAGGTTGAGTGGTAACCTGACCAGAAGATATCTGATACTTGGCAATACTGGGTGGGGCATTTCAGCCTTTTAGACAAAGGTATAGCAAGTTCCAGGGGCTGGAAGTTGGAGAGAATCTTAGTCATGCAGTAGGATGTAATTTCCTAGCAGTTACAGTGGAAAATAGTGGAGTCACTATTACTTGAGATTCTTAAGACAGCAAGCTAGCATTAATTATCTTTCTAAAACTCATGCTTTAATCCAATTTCTGGGAAAAATTCTATAGCCTGTAAGAAGTACAGAAGGTCAGACTACATGATCAGATAAGTTTGTTCTTGGACTGGAGTCTGTGAATCTAAAAATTATGAAAAGGTTTATAGCCTATGAAGAAGGATTTCAATAGGCTCTTTCCACTTGCATGGTTGGCTCAGAGTCAGTGTGGCTTTGGATACTCTTAAGTGTAGTGTGTGTGTATGATGTGCATAAGTAATGGCATGCATGCCATATTTATGTATTTTGAGTTTCAATCTCTTATTTATACCTAGGGATTTATGTAGATAACTTCAAGTATTGCTAATTGGTGTAAACATGCAGTGCCTTCTGGAACGTGAAAATCCCCCAGGAATGAATAGCAGAAGAGTCTGCTCTCTTGCTCTTGTTACAGTTGCAATATATTTAGACAGTTAGTGTTCTCATTTCAGTCACAATTCATGACGATTCACTTCAAGATAAAACAGCGTGGAAGAAAAGTGCTAAAAGATGGAGAAACATGGAGATGAAATACGGCTTGTTATTTTGCAGGTGCAGAGGCAGAGCAGTTAAGGCCTCTTGCTGTCAGTCCAGTTAATCATTGGGTTGGAAGGGACCTAAGCCCTCTGTACAAATGCCAGACGCGCTGCTCTTATGCCATCCCACCTGCAAGTGTGGCTCTGCACTCGTGATGAATGCTGCCTCTCCCTGTCAGCCCAGCTGTGAATGAGAGCCTGGGTGTAAGGGCTGGGAAGTCAGAACTGACCCGAATGATGCTGGTCACATCCCTCTCTTGGATTTTGTAGGCTACAGAAACTGGTGTGACCTTACCACACTAGCCTGATGGGCCACCCAGGCTCAGGTGGGCTTTTAAATTTTTTAAGACTTTTGGGAACTTAAGATGGTTTGGGTTTTGGGGTTTTTTTCATGCTCTTTTTGGGGAGTGGGAGAGGTGGGGTTTGCAAACTCAGCCCACACGTCAGAATGGCACCTTGTGGTACTGAACAAGTAAATTCAGACAGAATTTCTTTTAAGCTGTTTCTTGTTAAGGTGCCCTCACAATTGTATCAAATGGATAGTTGTTAGGTACTGGACTGAGAACTGATGGTCAATATTTTATACATCTATTAATGGAGGAAAAACTTTAAAAGATAATTCTTGTTTTGATCATTACATAAAGTTGGTCAAAATTGTAAGAAAATGTGCTGCTTGAGGAATTTCAACACAAGGTTTTTTGAGGAGAAAATTCCCTTTTTTTTGTCTTGCTCTATTTTGGAGCTGTTCTGTTATTAAATAGCTATATATCAACAGCTCCAAGTTAATAAACATTGTATGAATTGATACTACCTTGTATTGTATTGCACCATTGCACTGCATTGCTACTTTGTTTCACTAGTAGCCCCTGTATGGTATTTTGAAGATATATAATCTGTTATTGCATAAGTGTTGATCTTTAAAAAGGAGGTGCTTATGCTAATGATATATCTTATTTTTTAAAGCTAAGATTACCTTTAGATACCAGTTACTTTAACATGTGCTGTAACTCCGTGCCGACATTATCCATCTGTTCTTTTCACCAAGACATACTTATTTTGCATCTGGTAACATGCAATTCTTTCTCAAGTGGAAAAGAAAAAATAAAATGACAGGAATTGCACATTCATTGCAGTTACACTTGTGCCCTTAATTTGTTCCATGTTGATTCCTGCCTGCTCAATTTCTCATCTGCCGGAGTGGATTTGAATGCCTTTGATGTACCTGGCATCTGGCCCTTACTTTGGTATTAAAGTTTTTGCTTTCTCCCCCAAAATCATTATGGCTTTGTAACAAGGCTTGTAGTATCCCAGAACCAGCATTGGTTTTTAACTAATTGTTGCTAAAGGCTTTCTTTCCTACTCATTCTTTATAATCGTGGAAACAGTCAGAGAAAATTAGGGTTCGGAGGGACTCCTGGAATCTGCATGGATAAATTCGTCAGTATTTGTTTTCCCTGTTTTAAAGCCCAGCCCCTGTATGCATGGAGCCTGCACTGACTTCCTGTTCCTGCTGCCCAAACTGTCTGTCTCCCAGACCAGGAAGGAGGTGCTAGCCAGGGGTGACCTGTCAGACTGTCTGTCTTCTCTTCCCTCTCCGATGCCCATCTCTAAGTGGAGTTTCAGTGGGCGGCCACAGGCTTGTCAGATGGCATTCACGGGGCTGTGGGTGCTAGCCAAAGTTCTCTGCTCGGTGTTCTCCCATGACAGCGAGGTTGTTAACCTCTGACTTGCACACCCTCCTAATGAATAATTCTTGGGACACGTTTATCAGTGAACCTGTAACCCAGGGATGGACAAAACGTGGCCCACTAACTGATTTGGATCCAGTTTGAGGGTGCATGCCCGCCAACTGATTGTGTCCAGCCCATGGCTGCCCCGCATCATTCCACATAGGGCTGAGCCCCACCCGCTCCTGCCAGGGGCAGCCTGTGCCACACTGCCACCGGGCCCGGCCAGCATGCACAGCTTCCTGATAGGGCTACTGCTGCCCAGGTACTGCTTGGCTCCCCCTGCCTCCAGCAGCGCCTCCTCCTGCCCCTGCTGCGCTGCTCTGGGGAGTGGTTAGCATGGAGAATGGTGGTGGGTATGGTGGAAGCTGCAGCCAGAGGGCTCCTGTCCCAGTATGTAGGACTCCAGGTCCAGCCTCCGGCCACCTTCAACCCACTTGACTGCCTGTAGGCAGCTGCTCATCATGCTTCATGGGCTGAGTGGGTGCAAGGCGCTTGAGAGCTGGAGCCCTGTGCTCCAGGGCAGGAGCCACTCAGCTGCAGCTCCCCCTTCCTTCTCCCCACACCAAATACCTGGCTGGGCATCTGCTGCCCAACACGGATCTCCACAGCTTCCCTGCACTACCTGCTCCCCCAAGCAAAACAGCAGGGGCAGGAGAAGGCACCACCTGAGGAGCTGAGCGTAGGAGCTCTTAGGAGCTGAGCAGCACCCAGGCAGCTGCAGTTGTACTGGCAGCAGCCCCGCTGGGAAGCTGTGCATGCTGGCTGTGGCTCGGGCCAGCAGGCATAGGTGAGAGTATGGTGTGGGCTGCCCCAGGTGGGAGCAGGCAGGGTTTGGCCTAATGTGGAGGCGGCTGTGGGGCAGCAGAGGGCAGTGAGACGGGTGGACTGCACCTGTCCCGCACTGCCTGGGTGAGCTCTGCTGCATGTGCCTCCTGCCCTTCCTCCTCTTCCTCTCCCCACCCCCAGCTAGCTCCCAAGACCTACCGCTCAAACAGCTCCCCACACACATGTATGCACCCACCCCTACCCCTTCCACAGTCGCACCTGCCCCACACCCCCTAACAATATATAAGAGTTGGACTGTATTTTGAGCTGCTTTGCAGTTGCCTGTATCCACACCAGGGCTGTGTGAAAGAGCTGTGTTTTGGTTCAGTTTTGGATTCGGCCATTTCAAACGACAGTGATTCATTTCAATATTTTGGATCACTGTCCTGTTTCGTTTTGGCTGATCTGTTTTGGAGATCAGAAGAGCTGAATCTCCTCAGAATCTGTTTTGAACAGGCTGCAAGCTTCACACGGCCCTACCCAGCCATGTGGGGCTTGAGGCTGGGGGGCTTGGGGCCCGAGCAGGGAGCAAGATGGGGCCGTGGGTAGCTCATTTGGTGGAGGGGGAGGGCCACTGCCCTCCGTGCAGGTAAGGAGATCCCTGCGTGGATCTCTGATCCCTGTCATGGGTTGCAGGCCAGGGAAGCAATGCAGAGCAGCAAGCAAGCCTGCTAGTCCCTGCTGTATGACTCTACTCTGCAGGGAGTAGAGATCTGCGCTGGGGGTCTCCTCGCCACCGCTGCCCACCCTGCGTTGTCTCAATGACGTGGGGCTGCATGGGGCAGGCTGCGGCAGTGAGGAGACCCTGGCACAGATCTCTGCTCCCTGTGGATCCAGGTCACGTGGCAGGGACCAGGACTGCCCTGCTGCGGGACCTGACTGTGCAGGGAGCAGAGATCCACACCGGGGTCTCCTTGCTGCTGCTTCCTGCCCCATGCAACCCCATGTCACTAGGGCAGCGCGGGATGGGCAGTGGCGGTGAAGAGACCCCCAATGTAGATCTCTGCTCCCTGAGGAGCCGAGCGTACAGCTGGTTCCCTGCAAGTCCGGCTCCGAAACTCTGAAAATTTCCAAAACATTTCAGATACCTTGTTTCGTTTTGGAGATGTTTTTGAGCCTTCTGTTTCGATTTAGATTCAGTGTTTCAGGTGCCAAAATGGCCTGTAAAACCTCCAAAATGAAATGGCTGCCAACATTTTGCACAGTCCTAATATACACACTAATATGCACATAAATCAGGACATTATTTTTTTAAAATAGAATTAAATATAGTAGATGTTTGATTTTTAGTTTATGGCTTTTTTAAATTTCTATAATTTTTTTAAATGCTACCTTCTGAAAGATTTTGTGTGCAGCCTTTGCCAGCTCACCCAATCTCGGCCCTCCAGCTGAAATAATTGCCCACTCCTCTAATCACTGAAAGAGATTAGGCCCTCCATAACGGTATAACAAATGGGCTTCCATGAGCAGGCACCGTCTCCAGCTAACTTTTGATACTGGAACTGAGTACATTCTGTTTTAAGTTACCATCATTTTTTAATTAGTAAGCACTAGGTTTGTATTAGGGATTTATTAAGGTGTGCATTCAGTTTTACCCAGTCTTCTCAAGTCTTGAGTTACTTAAGAGTTGGAAGATGGTTTCATTGTATTATCTTTTAACAGTGTGAATTCAGCACCAAAACATTTGCTTATTATGCCTTAGAGTACTGTCTGCTGTTTCTTTGTCGTAACTACTATTTAAGAACAATAAGATAATAAACACCCATATTTTCCTATAACAAAATCAATGGCTTCCGTTTAATATAAATAGACTCATTTTCCATTGCAGGTGTAGAATACAGTGTTTACATCCATTGGTGCATTTACACTGTCCCACTTTGGAGGCCTTATTGGCTGGTGGGTAGAGCACAGGACTGGAACTTGGGAGATGTTTGTTCTGGTCTTTGCTGAGGGACCAGAGGCACGTTACTTCCTTTCCTGCTACTTCAGTTGTCCCATCTGCAAATGAGGATGTTGATGCTGACTTCCTTCACAGAGCACTTGATATCTCTTAATAAAAATCACCAATCCTTGGAACATGTTATTGGTGTTCAAACCTCCAGACAAATAGATTGAACAAATAGAAGTGAAAGCATGAAGAACAGTTGAATTGCTACAATGCAGTTTAAGGCCTATTAACGTGTGTTGTCATTCACAGCTTGTGCTTATTAGTTTGGAGCTTTTGAGATATATAAAGAAGGACTAAGTGGTGGAGGTATAGTTTAAGTAGAGCTGATCTTGTTTTGGGCCAGGGAAGTAGATGACCTCTTGAGGACCCTCTTAGCTCTGCTGCTATAACTTTCTGACAGCAGTAAGCATAATGGTATGCGAAAGCACTACTATAACACTAGAATAGATTTACGGGCCGCGTCCAGACATGCGTGGATGTTTGGTTCCCCAGGGACAACTAGCGGCAGCACACCTTGTGCCACCCCTAGTTGTCCATGGGGAACGCCTGTGCCACGTGTCCACTGGCGCACGGCAAGCTACCCTGGATGAAGTAGGGGAGGCTGGGGCCAGCACTGGGCTGGCTGCAGCCGCCTTACCTGAGGTCCTGAGGGCCTTGTGGGGCTGCAGCGACGATCCTGCCATGGGGAGTCTGGCCAGCAGTGGAGTGTGGCTCTTGCCGGCCACGCTCTGGCTTCAGGCGGTGCACGCTGCCGCCGCATGTGCACTCCGCTTTTTTTCTCCATGGGTTTTTTTTGACCCCTAGATATCCAGGGGTCAGAAAACCCCTCCACGTTGTTCCCTTGCAGTGCAGAGAACAATGGAACGTGCAATATGTGGCACCGCTGATGTCTGTAGTGCCACGTATCACACGGCCACGCTTGCTTGGACGCAGCCATGAAGACTAACAAAGCCATCCCATCACTACATGCACCTTCAATTAATGACTGTTGCTTTGACTAGTCAGAGTGATGCCCTAAATACGTTTTTAACAAGGCAGGTAGATTGACTGCTATTTTTCTTGATTAAACATTTGAAGATATTGTATCAACTAAAATCAGATACTTTACTCTGAATAAAAATAGGTCTATGTTCAATACCCCATAACCCGCAACATTCTCAGTTGATTTACCTTTAAACACTAACAGTATTGATAAGGAAGTGCCATTGTGTTGAACCTGAGGTGGTTTAACTGGTTCAGGGATTGTAGAGAAGTCCTTTTAAAAGAGATTTCTGAACAAGTTGCACAAGAAACTTTGGCTTAGTTTATGTTAGAACTTAGTATGTTGGCTAACAAGGATGGGGAAATTAATGCCATGCATTAAAATCAGTGGAGCTGCATTAAGAAAAACCTGAGTTTAATATTTTACAATTTCTTTTTTGGTTAAAAGCATAGTATATTAATTAAGGACCACACTACTTTCCGC
>NW_017729025.1:16332441-16338024 GCF_001723915.1 Gavialis gangeticus | reverse complement strand
CCCCCCCCCCCCCCCCCCATTTTTAATTTGTCACTTAAAGCAGTGGGTGAAAGCATGTTGTTTGCTTTGACTTGTGCTGAGTCCTTTGAGGATCATTAGATTCCAGCACCTATTTTTGTTAGCCTCTTGTTTGCGAGTGTCTGTCTGAATAATGAGAATTAACTTTCTTGAATGAAAAAAACGCTGACTGAGAGACAACAAAATGCTCTCAAGCTGTATTCTTTCAGCTAGGACTAGTGAGCTTGCAGGTAGAAGAGGCGTAAAACTACTGAGTTCTGTCAGTGCATCGCTGAAAGGGGTATCATGGGAATTCAAGCTTTATTCCAAATGGCAGTTATAAGAAGCAGCACTGACCAACTTCAGTTTCTTTTCTGTTCTGGGTTGCAGCTCTAATTCTTGCTGATTTGAGGCGTTTGTCAAAAACTCCGGTCTGCCTATTACTTGTCCTGCTTTGGGACTGTTGCAGTTTATTTGTTGTTGTTTTTTTTAATGGTTATGCCTGTTTGAGCTCACGTGCTTTTTGAGATCTTCTGGTGCAAACTGGATCAACTGAAATATAGATTAAATTTGTGGAAGGTGTTTTTTCTTGTATTCTACAAGGTTGTAGAAAAATGAGCCACAGCTGCAAACTTGGTTTTGTTGCAGTGCTTCCCTGTTCTGGCCCAAGTCTTGAGAAGGCTAGGATTTTTTTAGCGTGAACTATTAATTAAGTGCTTCAGCAGATATTTCAGCATCCTAAGTGGCCAGCACCCTGGCACTAATGATCAGGGTGTTACCTTCTTCCTTTGCCATATAGACAGTCACAGAGAATACCTCTTTTAGTGCTGCTTATATCTCTTTGTATTCACGGCTGACTTGTTTCCTCATCTATAGCAGTGTGACTTTGTACAATAGAGAGAGCTCAGAAATCTTCTGCAGATGGCAAGGACTGCAGTACATCTTTCTGGTTACCTGGCACTTGCATTTGATTTATTGCCTAGATGACACTGGAAACCTCCTCGTGGATGATCTGTTCTGTATTGACGATCTGCATTGTACTGAAATGAGAAAAGAACCTGGGAGTAAACATTAGTAACCTCTTAACCAGTTTGTAAGGATAATTGAATCTGCTGTCTGTTAGTGTTTAACAAGGGTGTGTGCTTCTAATCAACACATCTGGTCTCTATGAGTGCAGAGTAACTGAAAGCAAAGATTTGTGAATACCGTGTAAGTTTTGGTAAAAATCCACCCGTTCCAGTGTTACTGTAGCAAAATACACCCTCTTGTGGTAAGAGAAAAAAATCTAAGCATTCCCGTGTTCCTCTTCTACACACTGATCTGCTTGTTAGTGCTTTCCTTCGCTCGTTCTTGTCACTCTTCCATTATTTGTGCTGCATGTTATTCCAGCTTGTCTTCCTTTCTCCCTTTATATTCTTTCTCCATTTCCTTGATAGTATTTGAATCTCTGTTACTTTTATGATCCCTAAAATACGCTTCTTTCCATACTGGTTTTTAATAGTTCTTTGCTTGCTTTTATGCTTTTTGATGTTTGCATTCGCTAAACTAACAAATACAACTTGAGGTATACTTTGAAACTTTCTGCTGATCTGTGACAGGTTGCTGGATTACAGGAGTAAAAAGGCCAGGTGCAGAGACGAGAATGTTTTGAAGAAAGATTCATTGTGTGTGTCTGCTTCAACAGTATCTCTGCCCAGTTTATCTGAACTGCGCTGAATCTTGAAGGAACTAACAGGGGCTGTGTATAGGCTGGACTAGCCCATGGCATGCAGCTTTTCTTTCGTAGTTGATAATCCACTTAGGGTTGGAAAAAACGCTAGAGAAGTTGGACCAAGAAAGGACAGTTTTACCTTCAGACAGGAAATAAAGGCCCTACAGCAAGCTTTGCAGTCTATCATATTTGTCGCACAAATATATAGAAACCACAATCAGTGGTATAAATAATCCAGGAAGGTACTTCAGCTGGGAATCTTTTTGCTATTAGCACCAATGCCAGGCAAAGCATTTCTCAATAAGATTAAGTAAAGCAAACCAAGCATGAAATAAAATATGGGATAAGTGACAAGTAAATACTATTTATTGCTTGCTGTGTGCGCCAAATACAAAAATTTGGTACTGTGTCCAGAGACAGAACGTGTACATAGCAGTAGAAACTATAACAAGTAACAGGTGAGACCATAGGCAAAACTCATTAATGTCCTGTCCATGCAAAGGAAAATATTTGCTAAAATTTTGTGCAAACCTTTATAATATTTTTAAAAATCCCCAATTTTCAGTTAAAAAAAAGTAACCCCAAATCCACATTTTTGTGACTAAAATGAAGCACTGCTATCTATCTATCTATCTATCTATCTTAGTGGTGTTTCATTTAAATCCTGGAAAAATGTGGATTTGGAGTTACTTTCTTTTAACCAAAAATTGGGGATTTTTTTTTAAATTGGAGAAAACCAGGATCCCTGGTAATGAGTAGGGGTCTGCTTAACTCGTGGCAACACAAAGCAGGTTTTGCGGCCTGAGGAGCCTATTTCGCAGGCATTTCCCAGCAACCAGGATCCCTGGTAATGAGTAGGGGTCTTAAAAGGTGGTGAAAAAACAGTTTATGTCAGTAGCAGATGGTAACTTTCAGTCATATGATCTATAGCTGCAGCGATAGTCATGTTGTCCTCATATTGTAGTAAGCATTGGGACTTTCTAAAAGAGCGTATTCTATGAGTAATATGCTGGGGAAGTTTTTAGGTTAATTTTGTGGGAAATCACGACCAATGTAATATTTTCTGGCGATTGCAGCCAATGCTGTTTTTCACAGTTTCTGCGAAAACCCCAAAACTCAAATTAAGTAGACCCCTAGTAATGAGCTGATTGGTTTATCTAGGCTGAGGCAGCAGTGAGCACAGTTGGACAGCAGCTTTTGGTTAAGGACATGACTCGGAAAAAGGACCTAACTTGTTTGAGGAAGAGAATGCTGTAGCAGGTGGCAGATTTACTTGGCTAATGATTGCTTAGCAATGCAGCATTTCATAAGGTCCTTGCATGTGAACTAAGCAAAAGAAGTGATACCAGTACAATATCCAAAGTGGATGTATGGAGTGGTTATATAAATGTGCAGAGTTTTGATAGGTGGAATGAATTATTTCAAAAGCAGCTCTTAATTTTCTTTGCGTTTACATTTCTAGGTATCTTGCAATATATTCAGAACTCTCCCACCTAGTGACAGCAATGAATTTGACCCAGAAGAAGATGAACCCACCCTTGAGGCATCATGGCCACATTTACAGGTATTTAACACTTTTATCTGAGATCAGATTTAGATCACTGCCTGACATGTGTGGTGTTTCTGTGCGTCTTTTATTAATCTATGAATCAGGTGGAAATGTGTTCATACAGTACAGTAACAGAATCATTATTTTACCTGCCCGTTGTTGTTATTTGCTACAACTGGGTTACCCATGAAAACAGAAGAAATCTTTGTGCAGTTTTCAGTGTCTTCCTAACTTAAGGAATTACATTCAGCACAGGATTGAGGGTTTCCCACATGTTCCTATTTTCTTCCAGTTGATTAAAAAATATTCCCATGTGGAGAGTTGCATACTTGCTGCTCCTTGACACAGCATTTTCCAGCAGCTTTAGCAGGAATGGAGTGAAACCAATGTCATGCTTTGCTCAGCTGAGGCCTGGGAAAGTTGCCCATCTTTGCTCTTCAAGAGTTGCTCTTCCCTCTGCCTTATACTTTCATTGCGGGATATGTTAGTGTGTCTTTAACCATTAATGTCAAATATATTTGAACAGAGAAAACAACCTCATGTTATAGAGTGGGCCAAGATCATTAATAGCTGCTATATCAAATGAATCTGTTGCAAAACTAGATATAGCTCCCAGGGATATCAGTGAGGGCCATGACTTACACCAGAAGCAAATTTAGAATAAGTTAGAGTTGTAACATCAGGAAGAGGAGTCTGAGAATTTCTGTAAATGTAGGAATATAACCGGTCTCTCTCTAAACGGAAGAACTGGTTTGAAACACTCTTATGCATGGTCCCAGGTCTACCTGGGAGAGATGGAGTAGGCTGAACAATTATTCCTCCATGAAGTAGAAACTTACGCATTAGGTCTCCTCCCTCATTTATAATTAAATCATACAAAAATAGTTTTCTATATTAAAACCCTTAGGGAAGATCTGTACTGTTCTACCCTGCATGTCTTTTCATCTTATCCTCGTTGCTTCCATTGCTGTAGTTCACATAAGTCATTCACATGAACAAATGGTCGTATTTTGTATTAAATTGGCCCTTCACCTCTGTGGTAGTAAAACGAACCTGTGTAGTTGTCAGAGGGCTGATAGCACTTTGTCACCCCTTGACATAGTGCAGAATTAAATAGAGTAATAATTCTTTCCTTCCAGTTTGCTCCTTCCTTTCCCTTTTTTGTTTGTTTTTATAAGAAACCACTGAATGAAAGCAGGGTGTGTAGAATACCTGGATACAGAGGAGATTGCACAGAAAGACTTCAGCTTTTTAAACTTTATTTTTAGCTTGCATTTTATTTTCAGTGCCAACATTTGTTACAAAAGCTAGAAAAGGAACATGTTTTAAAATGGTGGGTCTCCAAGGAAAAGTTCGAGAGAAATAATTGGTACAAGTCTGCTGAGGAGGTCAGTCTCAAGTCTTTCCTAGGAGGGCTTGAGAGTGTCTCTTCTGTTTTGCTTTCTTTTTGCTTTTGGTTACATGCTGCACAAATGATTTGGTCATTTGCTTTTCCCCTCAATTATATGGGCAGAGATGGTTTTGCCTGAGAGCCCCAGGGTTGGAGAACACTTATTTGCTGACCCATTCCATCAAGTTGGGAATTCTTCGTTAAATCCCATTCTGTGTTCAGCATCTCTTTTTCAGGTTACAGTGGGATGCTGCTCAGAACAGTTTATAATTACAATGACATGTTTCCAAACTGTCAGCAACTCTTAAAATAATAATTGCTTTATTTCGTATGAATTCAGAAGTCCAGAGGGCCTTAGATTGTACTTGTCAGCTACTCCAGAAAATTTTACAAGCCAATGAGCAAACATGGCAAATGCTTGTTTTTAGTAGGAGCCAAAATGAAATTCCCCTAGCTTAACGTTAAATGATCAGGACTAATTTGTTAGGTTCATGTAATTGTTTCTAGCTTTTGGGTAACTGGCCAATCGAAAAAAACCTTTTATGTAAAGTCCTTGAAAACAGACGTTTGTTGTGCCAAGGAATTAAGAAAGCAGAGGAAAATTTACAAATGCAAAAAAAAAAAAAAAAAATCAAATAATACACTAAATTGTGACTTTGTTTCTTGCAGCTTGTATATGAGTTTTTCATACGATTTTTGGAAAGCCAAGAATTCCAACCCAGCATTGCCAAAAAGTACATAGATCAAAAATTTGTATTACAGGTAAGCAGATGAAGGTAAGCCCCCAATGGAAGGGAGGGGCCATCACCAGGGAGGATTATACTGCAGTTGCTCAGGGATGCAGGGGGGCGGTCAGGAAGGCCAAGGCAGAGATGGAACTGGGACTAGCTTCCCGGATCAAAGACAACAAGAAGTCCTTTTTTAAATACACAGGGG
>NW_017729025.1:16331358-16332015 GCF_001723915.1 Gavialis gangeticus | reverse complement strand
GTTCAGCCTCCACAAGAGAAGGCTGAGGGGGGATCTAGTGGCCATTTACAAACTAGTCAGAGGGGACCAGCAGGCACTGGGGGAGTCCCTGTTCCCCTGAGCACTGCCAGGAGTGACCAGGAGTAACGGTCACAAGCTGGCAGAGGGTAGATTCAGATTAGACATCAGGAGGCACGACTTCACTGTCGGGGCGGCAAGGATCTGGAACCAACTTCCAAGAGAAGTGGTGCTGGCTCCTACCCTGGGGGTCTTTAAGAGGAGGCTAGATGTACACCTTGCTGGGGTCGTTTGACCCCAGTACTCTTTCCTGCCATGGCAGGGGGTCGGACTAGATGATCTACTCAGGTCCCTTCCGACCCTAGAAACTATGAAACTGTTTTTCTGTCAAAAGCATGCTGGCAGTACTTAGTATCACAAACAGCACTTTATTCCTAGTAACACTTTTTGTGAAAGTGGAATGTGTAAATGTTTAGCTCCTCCATCATCATAAAAGGTAATCGGGTAATAAGAAAAGTTTTTCATGCTAGAAAAAATAACCAGACAGGTCTAATGTTTGTATTGTCTCCATTTCTGAAGTGCCTTAAAAAAAAGTTTGACTTAGCAGTTATATAACTCAGTTGTGACTATAGCAGTTGCAAAAAAAAAAAAAAAAAAAAA
>NW_017729025.1:16327990-16331255 GCF_001723915.1 Gavialis gangeticus | reverse complement strand
AAAAAAAAAAAAAAAAAAAGTAAGTCATGCAGTGTGAATTTAAACATACTGTTAATCTGTGACAGTCTATCTGGCTAAGCTCCAACTCTGGCTTAAAAAATTGTTAAATTATCTCTCTCAACATTGTAAGTACTCCCCACTTTATCTCAATAGCTATTTGCGAGCAGACAGGGTAGAAGTTGATTAACAGTCCAACTCCCAGAAGTGTTCTGAAAACAGTGGTGCAGTAGTGGTGAGGGAGGAGGTAAATCAAAAGGCCACATAAAGTTCAAGTTTCCTTGCAGAGCTAAATGGGGAAGGCCTTGTCTGTTCATTATGCAGATCAGTAGTCAGTCTGGAGTCTTGTACCTCCTCTTTGGTGTGTAGGCTGGCTTCCCCATGTGCTCTTGCTCATCCCCAGCAGCTGTGACTGGTGCTGCTTTTCTGATGGGCTCACTTTCTTCCAGGCCTTAACAGAGCTCTAGAACAGTAGCTCTCAACCTTTTTTTGCTGCGACCCTAAATCTCGGTCACAACCCCTACCACCGGCTCACCGGCTGGGCCAGGATTACAGGGGCAGCGGCAGCGAGAGCTGCGCAGACCGTGGGCCAGGAGAGCCCCACAGGTTGGATGGGCGGAGCAAGGGGCGGACCCTCTGCAATCCCAATTTTGGGTCGCGCCCTGAGGTTGCGAGCCACCACTCTAGAACAATGTGTTACTGGGCTGAAAAAGGGCATTTCTTGCAGGAAAGGGAACATGGCTTGAAAATAAACTCCTCTGCCTCCTTCCTGCAACTTCTAGCTGCAGGCCTGTTCTGCTTTGTATTGTTCTTTCCCTCTGTAGACTTACCTGGAACCACAGAGGACAGAGCTAAGCAGAGGCTGGAATGACTTTGTACATGGCAACTGCAGTCCACTTTGCTCTTGCACCAGGGAAAGTTCCTAAGTCTCCCAGCCAGCTAGGAGGGAACTTCCGTACGAAGAGATGCATGTGGGAGGATGGTGTGCTGGAGTTAGAGGAGGCCAGGCTTACTTTACCTTCTGCATAACACAAAGCTGTAACATTTGCTTCGTAGGAACATAAGTTTTCAGAGGAGGAAGTAGAGCTTTGCTTTTTTCCCCCTCCTCCAAGTTAGCTCTTACAAGTGCCCCTCTGGACTACTGTGCAGATGGAGTGAGTCTCTCTTTCGTGCTCATCCTGCCAAAGGGACCTCCTTACATTTGTTAGGCTTCACCTTGACTGCCTCAAACCAGTAGCATAATAAGGGAAGGGGGGAAGTCCTGCGCACCAAATTAGAGGGGGCACCAGAATGGCAGTCCCCGCGGACCCTGTGCTGCTGCTGCCACGCTCGCTACCCATAGGCGGAAAGCTTGCAGCACCACAACAGCAGCCTGGTCTCTTGCCCCGTCACAGTTTCATAATAGGACCGTAGGCAAGGTTAGTGGATCTAAAGGAAGAAGGCCTTTTTAAAAATCCAATCAGCCATCATTGTCTGCTAAATGGACTAGTATGGTTTGTCAAATGAACCAGGTAACCATTAAGAGAGGGAGTTTTAAGGCTAGGAATGATGTTCATTTGAAAAATGTATGAGCCAGTATGAAGGGATGTGTGTTGAGAATCAGGTTATTCTTGCTTTGTTGGTTAGGTAACCATTTATCTTTAAATGGAATGAGTATTAATTAAAGTAAATGTGTTGTCAGAATGACAAGCTCTGCCTAGATTTGTAATAAAAAGGTTTTTAAAGCAATACCATACTAGAAGTTCTTTTATCATACCTTTATGAGGATTTATGAGGTGATCATGCAACACTTATAGTATAGAGAAACTTAAAATTTAATGAATTCAACTTGTTGAGTCACTATTAATATAGTTGCTGATAGCTTAAACATGATAGTCGTCAACTTAAATTTTTCTTGTTGAACTCGCATTTCAATTTTGAAAAGCTTTTTAATAAAGTACTTCCTAGTGATTAATTACTTTTCCAAATGAGAAAAATACCAATTGATTTTTTTTTTTGCTAGCGTTTTTATATGTAAACATGTTGCCAGCCCAATATATCATTAGTTGGATTGTACTTTGGCAGTTCATTTTTTAAAGACTGTTTACATCTACCCTGAAATGGTAGGCAATGGTTGCTAAGAGGCAAAGTATTCACGTATCCCAATAAGCATATGTACTGCTGTAGGTTGCTACTCAGTAATTTGTATTCCATATACTGATTATATTTGGTATAAGGATATCAGAATAATCATGCAAATGATGGGGATCATTAGCCTTTCCTTAAAAATAAATCGTTGTTTTGTTGTTGAAACATGGACACAAATTGGATATATCAAAGTGTTAGTTTTGGGCCCGCCACTAAAGAAAGGATGTGGACAAATTGCAGAGAAGCCAGCGGAGGGCAACGAAAATGGTGAGGTGGTTGGGGGACATGACTTTTGAGGACAAGTTAAGGGAACTGGGCATATTTAGTCTGCAGAAGAGAAGACTATGGGGGGATTTGATAGGAGCCTTCAACTACCTGAAGGGGGGTTCGAAAGAGGATGGAGCTGGACTGTGCTCAGTGGTGGCAGATGACAGAACAAGGAGCGATGGTCTCCAGTTGAAGGAAGGGACATTTAAGTTAGATATTAGGAAAAACTTTCTCACTAGGAGGGTAATAAAACACTGGAACAGGTTACCCAGAGAGGTGGTGGAGTCTCTGTCTTTGGAGGTTTTTAAGACCCGGGTAGACAAAGCCCTGGCTGGCATGATCTAGTTGGGGCTGGTCCTGCTTGGAGCAGGGGGTTGGACTAGATGCGACCTCCTGAAGTCCCTCCCCATCCTCATTTTTTTAAGGTTGTATGATTACTCTTTGTATGTTAACTATTGAACCCTTAATTAAAGTGGTGACTGACAAGATTTAATTAATTAACTACTTAAATTAATGGATTCTGAAAAGTGCTCTGGATTATCAGATTGACACGCATTTATTTTCACTCCCTTATTCTCTTGCTTATCCTCCTTTGTTTTGACAGAGCTCCTAAATGTTGTATTGTAGCCTCACAGCAGGTGTAAGTGACTTAAAATTGTTGTCATAATTTTTAAAAAAGCATCTTTGAGAAAAACAAGAATGTAACATTCCTGAAATCAGAACTCAACATCTTTTTTTTGTTAGTGGTGACACAGTGATTCTTTTTGCTCTTTTTTTCCCCTGTAGGAGTGTATGAGAACGTGCCCCAAATCAAGTTAATCAATAGAACTCTTTACTGCATAGAAAGTATGATTTTTAAATAGTAGTTCCTCTT
>NW_017729025.1:16319618-16322990 GCF_001723915.1 Gavialis gangeticus | reverse complement strand
ACACTATCCCATATATGAATAACAGGGGGAGAGGTGTGCGAGGCATGATTCTGAACAAAAGAAGTTCCTCTTTTCTTTTCTTAGAGGTCTTTGAAGGTGCCTGTAAACTTTTGTGATCGACAGATGCCCACTTATAGTTTAAGAAACTATTCATTAGGTTACTATTTTACAGAGTATAAATCAGTGACTCTCACCTAGGGTGCCCCAAGATCTTTGGAAGGGTGCTCTGAAGTGTGGGAAGATAAATGCAAGCTCAGGCAGTCCCTGCTTGACTGCTGCCCTGTCTCTCTGCAAGCAGGCAAGCGCTGTAATAAGTACATTAGTTTTTGAAATAGGGCATTGCTCAACTCACAAAAGCCATCAAGGGGTGCCTCAAGTCTGATGAGGGGTGCTTCAGTTCTGAAAAGATTGAAAATCACTGGTATAAATATTCCATTGTTATTTCATTTTCCCATTGCTAACAATAGACGGTCTGTAACTTGTCTACATGTGTACCTATTTATTGTTATGGCATCACCTTTTTTCAAATGATATTTTAGAGACAAATAAGAAAAATAAGGTCCCAACAAAGTTGAACACCACACGTGTACTCCAAAGGTGTCCTGTTCACAAAATTCATGAATAATACTGGTATATATTCCGTAGTAAGCCCCAGAATCAGTTGGCAAACCTTTCAAATGTCAAGTTTTTAAGTGCAACCGCTGTGAAATTGAAATAAATTATGCACAAAACCTGTAAACAGCCTTGGGGATGGATGCTACAGATATGGGAGATGTGACAGCAGACAACAGGAAGGAAAGCTCTTTGGGAGAACAGTGTTAACAACTCTTTTTTAAATACCAGTTTCTTCAACATAGACCTCAAAATCATTCATCTATTAAAAGTATTATGTGCTTTGAAATGGGGAAAAAATAGGGGGGAAAAAGCCTGAGAGCTGATAGTTTTTATAAACTATGAGTCATTTAAAAATCATGCATTATATATGGGTACAGCATATGCCTGTCTCCATTTAAGGAATCTGATCATTAACTAGGCAAGGCTGTGTTGGTACATTAGTATTCATATTTTCCAGTTAAGTCTTGTTTGCTTGTTTTGTTTCGTTTTTCATCATTCTGGAAAATCACCAGTTTGGGTCAACTGCTCAGGAGGAAGTGGAGTCATTGATAAATGCTTTAATTTGTTTTAAAGGCTTGACAATGGTGACGTTAAGTACAAGTGTTCCAGGATACATTTTGTACCACGTGTATGAGATTCATTGGCTGGTATTTGCATAGTTGACTGAATGCGTCTCCTTCATTTGAAATAGCAGTGTTCACTCCTTTTCTTTCCAGGGTTTATTTCATTCCTTAACAATTGAAGTTTGTTGTGGGATAACAATGCCCATTCCCTGATCTGGAGGATTTCGGTTATTAATTTGGCCTCTGTGCTTTAACCTTTCCACCTTGGGATACCCTTCAGGTAGCAGATCTAGCCACCACAGCTCCCCTGTTCATGGGAGCTCACAAGCCTTTCTGTTATGCAAGTCATACAAGCCCTAAAAAGCAGTCAGAGCTCTTTAGGTGAATTATCAGCAATGGCTAAACTACACTTATGATAGAAAGGTGGGGACAGATTAAGAGGGAACCATAATTTCTAGTATCTGCAGACCCAAGGGGTAATGGATTAGCAGACTGACTTCTTCCAGTGCTCATTAACCTCTTTTAAGATTGTGTTCCTGTCAAAAGTGTTATTACTTTACTTTTCATTTTCATTAGTTTAATATAAGTTATAACTCTGTTTTAAGGAGAATGACTGCTGAGCATGGGTGACAAGTAAACTAATAAGATAACATCTGCTTCTGAAGGTTTCTAATGTTTGAAGTAGTCTTGGCAGAGATGACAGTGAGCATAGTGCTCGCGACACACTTGGGTGCATGCTAGAGGTTGCGTATCATGTCTCTACAGCCCACTACATAGAAAAAGGCACCACATATATTGTAGCTGTGTGGGCACATACAGGACCTTTATCTAATGGCATGTAAGCAGAAGGGCACATTAAAAATCAAGCCAATTCACTATCTGTTATTAGTTGTTCAACTCTAAATTTATTCTTTTCTGTTTTGACAAAAGCTTTTGGAACTGTTTGACAGTGAAGACCCCCGAGAGCGAGACTACCTGAAAACAGTCTTACACAGAATTTATGGCAAATTTCTTGGTCTTAGAGCATTTATCCGAAAACAGATAAACAATATTTTTCTACGGTAAGTGCTGGGAGAAGATAGCTGTTGGCTGGTAGATGTTTTAAAAGACTAAATATGTATTAAATATGCTTTTTTCCCCATAGGTTTGTTTATGAAACTGAACATTTCAATGGTGTAGCTGAACTGCTGGAAATTTTAGGAAGGTAAATAAACCTTTTTATTCCTAACTTGCATCAGACATTCATTCTGAAAATGCCAGTTAGCGTGAGAGAGACCTGGCAATGAAAATGTTACATTAAGCTCGGAGCCTGAAAAAAGGTTTTTGCCCATGCCTAACTTCAAGCACACATTTAAGATCTTGAAAGCTTCTTTGCAAAGAGACTATAATTGCACATGTGTTACAGAAAGGCTCTTTTCCTTACATTACAAGCTGTGCCTTTTGTTCTGCTTTGTATATTTGCAGGTTTTGTTTGCACAAGCTAAGCAGTTATTAACATGTTAGATTTATGTCTTGGACAAGTACAGTTGTGGTCAGTTCAGCAGTCAGTTACCAAAGAGGCAAAGTTATATCTGTTGAGCACCAGTGCTGTACAATTGCTCATAGAGTTATTCTCATGTAAGAGCTTAAATGCTTCATAGCCAGGACTGTGGGGCAGACTGCATCTCAGATGTTTTAATTGTATGCATATTGAGCACATATGAGGGTCTAACACAGGGTTGGGCAAAATGCAGGCCAGATTTAACCTGCCAGTTGATTGGATCCAGCCTGCGGACGGGTGCCTGTCAATTGGTTGCATCTGGTCTGCAGCTGCCCCTTGTGGTGCGCTGCATGGGGCCGAGCCTGCGTGGGACAGTCCTCCCCATGCTTCCACCTGCATCTGCCCTGCACCCATCAGACACCACTACCCTGGCCCTAGTTCTAGCCGGCTTGCACAGCTTCCTGGGGGAGTGCTGCCACAGCTGCCCAGGTACTGCTTGGCTCCCCCCCACCTCCTCCTGTGCTGCTCCAGGGAGCAGGTAACATATGGATGCCATGGGCATGCGTGCTGGGCAGCAGGTGCCCAGCCAGGCGGGGGGAACCTGTAGCTGGAGAGCTCAACAGTATGTATTCGATGCATTGGCTGCAGTGCATGGGGCTCCAGGTGCAGCTCCTGGTTACCTTCTACCCACTGTACTGGCTCAGCATGATGAGC
>NW_017729025.1:16314087-16314618 GCF_001723915.1 Gavialis gangeticus | reverse complement strand
GGGGGGGGGGAGGGATCAGTTTTCCTCCCCCCTCCCTCCCCAGTTCTGGTCATGGCAGCCACGACTGCTGTCAAGATGCTTGCATGGGAAGGCAGGAGTGGGAAGGGAGCCCCTCCTGCCATGCAGGTCTGGCCTGACTCCCCCTAAAGCCCCAGCAGGGGTGAGCATCTTGACAGTGGCAGAGGCTGATGCACCTGGAACTGGTGTGGGGTGGGGTGGGGGGGAAACAAAGCTCTCCCATCTCATGGGCCCAGTCTGGTTCCCCTCAAGACCCCAGCAAGCAGTAGCTTTGCTGGGCTCACAAGTTGGAGGGGGGGCTCTGTTCCCTCCCCCTCCTGTCCCAACAGGTATAACAGCCTCTGTTGCTGTTAAAATGCTCACAATGGTGGGGGAGGGATAGGAGTCCCTCCCTGCTGTGCAGATACCTCCCCCCAAGAACCTAGGAGGGGTAGCTAGAGGGGGAGCATCTGGGGGGGAGCTCCATCGCCCTCCCCACCCAGCTGCTGCTGACGGTTGCCAGCTGGTGGCAGG
>NW_017729025.1:16303313-16309087 GCF_001723915.1 Gavialis gangeticus | reverse complement strand
CTCTCCCATCTCATGGGCCCAGTCTGGTTCCCCTCAAGACCCCAGCAAGCAGTAGCTTTGCTGGGCTCACAAGTTGGAGGGGGGGCTCTGTTCCCTCCCCCTCCTGTCCCAACAGGTATAACAGCCTCTGTTGCTGTTAAAATGCTCACAATGGTGGGGGAGGGATAGGAGTCCCTCCCTGCTGTGCAGATACCTCCCCCCAAGAACCTAGGAGGGGTAGCTAGAGGGGGAGCATCTGGGGGGGAGCTCCATCGCCCTCCCCACCCAGCTGCTGCTGACGGTTGCCAGCTGGTAGCAGGGGGTGTGGGGACTGTGGAGAGAAGGGTGATCCAGCAGCCCTCTGAGCGGCCTGAGCTTTGATGCAGCCAATAATTTAGAAAGCTCTTGTCAAGAGTGCCTGTAAATTTTCTTTGATGCCACTAATAAATATTTTTCTTCTTCTTTTTTCTAGTATTATCAATGGTTTTGCTTTACCTCTGAAGGCAGAGCACAAACAGTTTCTGGTGAAGGTGCTGATTCCTTTACATACTGTCAGGAGTTTATCGCTCTTCCATGCGCAGGTAGAAATTACAAAGCTATTTTTTGCTTGTTTAGAACAAGAAAGTGCTCTTGGTTTGCTTTTGGAAATCCATTGCTTAAAGTCTAAATAGGAGGGAAAGGTTTTTAAAGGAAGAAGCATTTTACAAATAAGCATGTCCTATTTCAGTAGCTGGGGGTTTGTTAAAAAACATAGGTTTCACACCACCCTTAGTAAAACATGTCAAATATTTTAGCTCTGAAACTATTCAGAATCTCTTCCCCAATCCCCAGTCTTTCTCTCTCTCTAACTAGGTACTTCTTTACACTCTCTTCTTCTCTGCACTTCTGTTTTAAACCTGTCCTGATCTTTGCACTCTCTTTGGAGCCTGTTTCAGTAGCAGAAGACCTATCACATTCATTCTTTGTTCAGGCTCAAAATCTCCCTTTGGTGCATTTAGCTGCCACCTCTTCTTTTTTTAGGCCTGTTCTGTAGAAGCAATGCCCATCTTCCTACTCCCTGGTGCCAGGAAGTGCCCTCTTCATTTTAATGCTGATACAGCTTTGTTTGCTTAATCTATTAAGCCAGATTTTGGCTGTAGTAGGTCATCTCATATGAGCTGTCATGATGCTATGCTGCCAAAAGTGTAAAAGAAACATTCACAGAACAATGAGCCTCTCAAAACACTGGTTTTTTTGGTGTACAGATGGAACTCATAACATTCAAATTGTTCCAAAATGTACTTGGATGTGCTCTTTCTTTACTTTTTGTTTGTTATAATAGCTAGCCTGTTGTTTCTTTACTGTAAACTAGAATTTGGATGGAGTATTCCCCTGTGCTTCAGGTTAAAATGGGATAATATTTAAATAAACTATATTTATTTAAATTTAAATATGTTTTTACTCTCTCTGGATTTTTAACCATGGAATATTTTCTTTTGAGTTCCTTGAGAAAAATGTCCTAATTTTTTTTCTCTTCTTCACAGCTGGCATATTGCATAGTACAGTTCTTGGAGAAAGATCCTTCACTCACAGAACCAGTAAATATTTATTTGGTATTTTGATAGCTGAAATGTCTTGTACCCAATTATAACATTTTAAAATTAAAATTTGCTTTCTTTTTAATTTAGGTCATTAGAGGCTTAATGAAATTCTGGCCAAAAACTTGCAGTCAGAAAGAGGTAAGTTGTGTGTCTGTACTGAAATGTGATTGTGAAATGAACCTAATAATTCCACAGATTAAAACTGAAGATATTTGGAGCAACCTCCAGATTTTTGGCTTTGGATATGACACACAGTTCTCTTAAGCACTGTACTGGACTTGGTCATTGGTCTAACGAATACTCATCAAACTTATGATTATTCATATTTGAACCCTTTTTTTTTTTTGAGATAATGTTAAATGTTCAGGTGAAGCATCAAGCTAATGCCACTTGTGGTCTCTGTTATAAAAATCATATGTTGATATAAATGTTATTCCACAAGGGGGAGTGATTTTTCCATATTAGGAGCAAAAGTGAATCTTGTGGGCATATATGGAAAAATTCTGTTTAAAAATTGTAGGAGCATGAGTGTCAGTTAGCTAAGAGGTGAGTGTCAGAGCTAAACAGCAGCGGGCTAAAGAGGCTATTGGCAGTTTACATTCGCAGCCATGCTTGTATCCGCCAAGCATGTAATTACATACGCAGATGGACATTATCATTATTTGTTCTTGCACATCCTGGTTTAAACCATGATAATTTTTGACACCACAAGAAGAGTTTTCTGGGTCCAGTAGATGTTTAGCTGAAGATGTCATTTATTTTACGGGTAAAATTCTAGCCATAGAAATCAATGGGAGTTTTGCCATTGTCTTCAGCAAGGCAAAGATTTCAACTTGGATATACTAGTAGGACATCTAGATTCCTTAGAGCAAGGAGTTGGGACACTTAGGATGGGGAGCCAGTGCCAGCATCCCCCCCACTGCATTTGTGTGTAAATCTACCACTAGGCACATCCACAAGTAATAACAGGAGAGAGATTTTAGATTTTAGAATTAATCACTCATTTATACCAGACATCTGGGGTTTGATCCTGTGAGATAGCAAGCACTTTCAACTTCAGTTGAAGTCAGCATGAAGTGCAGAGCATCTTGCAGATCCAAGGCTTTTAACCTCAAGTCGGATGAAATCTTGTCTTTCCCCAGTCCCTTTTGGCCACTCTTCCTGTGACATCTGTTACTACTGCACCTATTCTTGGAAACTTCACAGATATATTGAGATCAAACAAGTTTGTGAAGGATACACCTACATAGCACAATGGAGTGCCATATAGAAATACTTGAGCTAGCTTTGAAGAAGCCAGCTCAGATGCAAGAAGCAGTATATACAGGACTAAATAGCCCTACAGAGAAGTTATTGAACAGGGTGGAAGGAAGAGAGCTGTACTAATGTATGCAAGCTCTTTCAGCGACAGCTCAGGCCTCTCTGCATGGCCCTGCATTATGCTTTGTAGACGGACTCTGAATCCCAAAGTTGTTCCAATACCTGCTTAGACTTTTGCTGTCAAACAGTGGCATTGCATGCATGTAAAACAGGAATTGGCAACCTTTTTGCCACTTTAGGCTGCTGCTCAAAACCAAGCCCTGGCCATGCGCTTCAGCCCTTTACCCCCTGGCAATCAGACCCTGGGCTTGCTGCCTCTGCAACAGGAAAAATCTTGACACGAACATGGCAGGTACAAGGACCCTGGGGACACTGCTGCCAATGCCGGGTACATGCTGCCAATTCCCGATCTACTGTTGGCTGGATCCAGTCTGCGGGCCATAGGTTGCCAAGCCCTGATATTAGTAAAGGAATGTAGCAGTAGCTTGTATGCAAGAAAGAATATGATGCTTTATATTGTTCATAGCTTTAATGCAGCTATTTCAGATTAAAATCTCACAACACTCAGACACTGAACTTTCAACACATGAGTAGTATTGTTGACTTCCATGTGACTGCTTTGTTGAATAAAGTTAAACATGAGTGGAAGTACTTGCAGGATTACAGGATACGTTTGGTGTTTTTATATGGTCTCTGAATTTGTATGGGTTACCTATAGGTGTATGAATATAATGATCAATCCAAGTGCAGTGCTAACCAACTAGAAAAAGGACCCCTTCCTTAATTCTCTTTAGTTTCACAGTACCAGCTTTTTAAAAAATGTTCTCTAATTCTGCTTTTTCTCTTAATTATACAGGAATGCTAACATTTATATGCTCTAACTACATGACTTGATCAATAAATGAAAGGCATAGCTGCCTTCCATTGTGCTTGCAAACTCAGAGCCTGAGTTGATGTCCGTTTCAAAACTCAGCTATTTCAGATACAGTAGTTGAGTTCTGACCATAAGGATGTAGGCAGATGTAACAATCATAGCCATATCAAAGTATATAAGTAGGGACCTATTTAATTCAGTTTCATGGATTTTGCAGTTTCAGCAAAATCCAGGATTTACCGCAAAATCTACAAAAACGCCCCCATCCTTAATAAAAATTAAATGCTTGCTCCCCAGTGGGAGCCAGCAGTCCTTGCTGCCAGGGGAGGGAGGTGCCAGTCCCTGCTGAGAGGCATGGCTACACCAAGTGCAGCCAGCATCAAGGTGGCAGCCACCTTCTTGCCCTTCCTCCTCCCAGGCCTCCCTGCCAGTCAGTGCCAAGGGGTGGGGCTGCCACCAAATGACTGTAGAATTAGAAACATGTCACAATCAACCCCCAAAATTGGTAAACATGGTTTAGGTAGACCCCTAGATACAAGCTATGACAAAGGAGCTGCATGATTCTTTGGCAGATCTGTAGCTGGACCACTCTGTCTTTAACCATGCTTCTTTCAGGGTCAGTGTTAGAGCCATTTAGCTAATTTTATCACTAGGGGGTCACACAATAACTGTTAGATTGTAACAGTTGCTGCATACTCCTGAGCAGCAGTTGTCCTTCCCTTTTCAAAGCAGCTAAAAAGTATGTTTATCCTGACCCTTTCATGCATTTACTTATCTTTGCCTTCAGGTCATGTTCCTCGGGGAGCTAGAAGAGATCTTGGACGTGATTGAACCTTCACAGTTCGTCAAAATTCAGGAGCCCTTATTTAAACAAATTGCCAAGTGTGTGTCCAGCCCTCACTTTCAGGTCTGGAAGACCAGTAATTTATCTTGTTTTTTTTATCTACATACTTCCCGAGATCCTATGGATGTGCAATATTAGATGCCAAGAACTGACGTTGTACCATGCTGATCGGAACACGTTTGCTCTTGGTGTATCTGTAGACTTGCATGTAAAAGTCTATTAAAGCAGCAGTCCCTCAACTCTGGGATTTTGAAATGGGGAAGGAGGGAAAGCCTTTCCCATGGGGTTTTCTCTGATACCCACTTAAAGGAGGCTTTAAGCCACAGTTGGGCTTTCCTGATTATAGGCTCCACCAAGGACTGAGCCTTTGCATAGACCGTTCTGAGGGATTGCATTAAGCTGCCTTGGCCTCTCTCTGCTTCCTTATGGCAGGCAGTGTTGCTTACAGTCACCGTAGTGCTGTGCTCTTTGACTTGGTTCCCAGTGCACATACCTGTCTGTGCTGAGGCTTGTGAAGGATTCTTGGAAGAGTCTTCTGACTCTCTTCTATAGTTCATTTGCTGGTGGATTCTGCCTGGCAGCTCTAAGGCTTCAGGAGCCCCTTTTCCCTGTTCCAGCCCCTTTATATGTTATGAGGGGTTAAAATGGGGGAGAGGATCTTGCTTCAAATGATTTAGGAACCAGATCATGCCAGTTATTGAGCATATCCATACTCTTGGCTGTCTTTGACTTCTCTGGAAGTCAAAGCTTGGAGCACTCCATATTGTGCTCTGTGTCTGTCTTGCGTTTAGGTGTCAATCATTTTCTTAACTAGGTGAAAGTTTGCAAGGAACTCAAGCACAGAATGTTTGTACCTTAATTTTAACAATCTTATTTTAAATATACTTGGAAGACTATCTTACTAGGGCGGTGTAAAGCTTCAGTCGCTGATTCACTTTGGTGGAGATTTGGCCCATTCGGTGGCCAAATCTCGGAATCCAAATTGAATCAGGAGACCCTTTAATCTCTCCGAATCGAGTGAGAACCCTCTGAATCAATACAGAGAGATTCAACAGTTCGGCCATAGACATGGCTTTATATGTTTTTTCTACATACCTGGAGGTACCAGAAGTGGCTCGTGAATGCTGAGATGGTGGGGTGGATGGAGCATCCCACAGGAGAGTTGGGGGGGGTCCCC
>NW_017729025.1:16293535-16302939 GCF_001723915.1 Gavialis gangeticus | reverse complement strand
GCAGCATTCACGAGCCACTTCTGGTACCTTGAGGTATGTAGAAAAAGCAAAGCTGTCTATGGCCAAATCGCTGATTCTCTGAATCAGAATCAAATCTTCAGATTTGGCCATATCGGATCGGGACAGTGATCTGAATCAACTAATCAAATTGCTGTCCCCCAAATCGGGCAAAGTCAGAATTGAATGTGGACTGCTTCACACACCCCTGTATCTTACATTAGTGCAAGTTCTACAACTGATTAAAACGGCAATTTCATTACAGAAATAATACTCTTTCACTAATTTGTTCTGGCATAATATATTCTGTGGCTTGTTATTACTTCAAAATATTACATGTTATGTCAGTCCCTGAATTTTTTTAATTGGTTTATTCTTTCTTCTCAAAGGTGGCAGAAAGAGCACTGTATTATTGGAATAATGAATACATCATGAGTTTAATAGAGGAGAACTCCAATGTTATACTTCCTATCATGTTTTCCAGTCTTTATAGGATTTCCAAAGAACACTGGAATCCGTAAGTTTTGGAGCCTTTCCACTTCTTAAAACGTCTTTTTTTTTTTTTAACTTGGAAAAATTCATATAAAGAAAATAATGAAGAGCCAAATTCTGAGCTGGCAAAAGCAGGTGCCATTTGGTTAAAGCCAGTGAAATTTTAACTTGGCTTAGAAAATGCAGTTCAGTTATCTGGAGGATGCAAAAAGCCTGAATTTTATGTAACAAAAGCAAAGTAGATATTTTTATGATAGAATATATAGCAGCAACTACTGCAAGTAACCTTATCCTCTTTTAAAACCTTGTGTTTATTATACATTATAACGATAAAATAATAGAAATGAGATATTTACCAGGGAAAGCTATCAAGCACCAAGAATTTCTGATGCTCTGTTAATGCAGTTATGCCCTAAACCTGCTCACTGAATTGGACCATACATTACCCAGGAAACACCACTTGGTCATAATAAATCATTGTAGGTACATAATTCTTATAACGAGTATTCTTCAACAGCAACATTCTTCTAAAGATGCACATACTTTTCCAGATTCAGTTTCTTTTATATAAATGTAATCAAATGTCATAAATCCAAATTAAATTACCCTATGTGATATCCAGGTTATTTACTATTACTCTGAAAACTCTCTGCTGGCAAAACTACTACCACACACTATTTTAAGAATATATTTGGCTCGTCACATGATCAAGAAAATGCAACTCTTCAGTTAACCTGAAATTTATATTTTATAAGGAAGTTAATAGAAAGTTTTCATGAAACTGTTCCGCACACATCTCATCTCTTTGCTACCTGGCTTGCAGAGCATGTTTACGGTTTGCTGGATACAATACAGGTTTCCCTTGCTTTGTGCGGGTTTTATATGTGCAAATTCGCTCTTACGTGATGACCCTTTTTATACCAAAAATTCATTATATGCGAGGTAAATTCACTCTTATGCAATCAATGTGGTGGAAGCCTGCAGCCAGCTGCTGCATGCAGGGCATTGTGGGAGTGATACACACCAAAATCTAGTCTCCTGTGTGGATGTTCCAGTTCTTGAATCTTCACTCGATTACCCCTAGCCCCACCCCACTGGTGTTGGAGGGTGATGAGAGCTCTGTGCCTGTTGATTCTCCTATGGGTGTTACACTGCCTGTACGTTCTACTAGCGATGTGGAGTCTGACCCTGAAGACCCTTCACCACCCTTTCTTCACACCAACTAAACGTTCACCGCCACCTTGTGCTTGTGTGTACTGTCTGCTGTTGGTGAACACCAAAATTGTCTTGGAGAAGGGGTAGAAATGGGTCTGGTGGTCAGTACAGTCAAGGTCTTGGAACTTATCCCTATTTGTTACATCGTAAAGTGGGTTCCCTTTATGTGAATTAGAGTTATGCACCATTTTCCAGGAACACATGTACAGCATAAAGCGGGTTTAACTGTATAAACATCCTGGGGCTAATGTTTTAGATTACTACACTTTTGCCTATATTATGCACTGATCTGCTGTGTTGTCTAGCTTCTCTTATTTTTGTCTTCAAGCTTTTACTGATACTTTTTTCTATGAACCATCCACATTTGATTATTGCATTTCAGTTGCGTCAACTAGATTAATTATTTTACTTGTTTGGTTGCATTCAGAATTATTGAACTTTATAGTGAAAAGTCTGCAAATATATGTGTTTAACTGCCTTGAAAGTGGTTTAACTATTGGTTGCTCCATTTAACCAATAAAAAGTGATGAAAAGCCTGATTTTTGCCTTGTACAAGTACAAAAATCCCCTTCTATAAAGTCAAAGGAATTACATCATCATAGCTGAAAGAATAGAATCAACTCCATTAATTCCATTAAGAAAATTTGGGGTAAAGGGAGTTCTTTTTGGTTTCTCCTATTTCATCTGACACTAACACACATCTTTTCTTTGTCTTTTCATTTCATGTTTCAGGGCTATTGTGGCTTTAGTCTACAATGTGTTGAAGGCATTTATGGAAATGAACAGCACCATGTTTGATGAGCTGACAGCCACTTACAAGTCAGATCGTCAGCGGTAACTTTTTAAAGCTTTTTTGTCAGCTGTGCATATGGCCTGCTGCTTATTGTTTTCCTTACACTTTGCATAATTTCACACATAATTGATTGCAATGCTTCATTTTTTTTCCTGCATGCTCATTAGCCTTGTCCTTGCAAAATACCAGATAATATCATGTACAGGTGGTTGTTTTCCCCTTATGAAATACAGTACCCGTTGCGTAGCTTGTGAATCCACATTCCTCACAGAACTCCTTTTCGCTCCACATTCCAAAAGACTTAAACATATCAAGATCTTCAGTAATAAAGAAAACGCAAGGGTTTAAAGATATCACTTTGCTTAAAGACTTCAAAAAGATCACATTAGAGGCTAGAAGGGAGACATGAGGGAGAACCACAACATGGGACTCATTCAAAGAGCTTGCTTTATCTTAGATATGGTCTTAAAGCAGAGAGGCACCTCTCAGCCCTTTCATTTTTTTTCTTATTGAAAGATCTTGCTATATCTGAGTCCTTTAGAGTGCAGGATCCAACAGAGGCACCATTCATACAATCATTAGTTGCACCCTAGTAAAATGTGTTTTGTCTATATTCTTTAATCTTCATATTGCAATTATAGTGCATCATCTTTTGTCTAAAATTTCAGCTTATCCAAAGCGGCAGGTGAAAAAAATGAGGAAACTTCGGGAACTCCGACTCGTTTAAGTCGTGCCTTTTGTGTGACTCAGGGTTCCCACAAGCAAAGCGAAGGGTACTGTATGTCATCAAACCTTGTTAGGTTAGTATAGCCTCTGGAGGCTCTTGGAGGCCATGATATATTATTGAATGACCAGAGTCATAGTTCACCATCCACGTGTTTTGCTTTGATTTTAGATATGCAGACATGAAGTTTTATGTTTACAATCTGTAATTGATGGATTGGTTAGATGAAATAATTAATATTTTATTTCTGAAGATCTGGGTTTAAAGCTGCACTAAGTCACAAGAGACTTGATTGTTTCTTTGTAGGCCTTAAGATGAGGCTTAATCTATCAGATAGACCAATCAGGCGATGCAGTCATTTTATATTTTGTAATCAGTGAGGCCAGAGAATTCTAAAACAAGGAGTCAGATCCATCAAGGTGGTAAGAAGCCACTGCTGCTAGTGAAGTGAGTCGTTGCTTGAAGTGCTCTCCACACATCCCACACAAGGCTGTCAGCAGAGGATGTGACGTGCATTAATCAAGCTGTGTGAAGAATTTTCCTAGCATATGCTTGATGCTTGCATTAAGTTAATGCTTGCATCTAACTTAAATAGGGCTGGTGCTGATCCTTTTACTACATTTATTTACAAATTGCTATTTTAAAGTAAAGTGTAAGTGTATCATGAAATGTATACAGTGGAATATATAACTGAAATATTAAACCTTTTTTAATATTCACGATTAAACAGTCACTGTTTTCTGCGACACCATTAGGTTTCTCTGTTAAACATGGCATAGTGTTCAAACATCTTGATGTGCTGATGTAAGTGCATTAGTATTTGTAGGGTGTCATGTAGTCAAAAGCGGCAAAGAGTTCAAAAAATAACATTACTTAATATGGAAAACTTATGAATGAAATTCCAATGTAAAACACCCTCCCTCCCCAAATGGGCGAGATGAATTGTTGTCTTTATTGGGATTATCCACTTACCTAAATCTTCATAGAATCAGGGCCTCAGAATAGAAATAAGTGATAATACATGTCCATTGGGTGCCTTATTAGAACAAAATTTGTAAAAATAAAAGCAGTATGGTTGTTACAAGAAAGCTTCACAGAGCAGTTTTCAGTATCAGTGAGGATAAGTGTTCAAGCATGTGTGAATTAAGAAGGAAGGAGATAAACTACTGGACTGCTTTTAGTAAGAGGACCATGTGGAGTACAAGGATTAGATGATAGTTATCAGGTAAGTTGTAGGTCATTTCACCTTTTCTTATGGTTTATTTTGAATATGTTTTGTGAGCTGTATGTAATAGAAATAGAAATTAAGGATAAAATAGATGCTCAAGAAAAAACATTATTTATGAATTGTTGTGTGTATGTATTCAAGTCAAAGTGATTCCAGGAAAATTAGATACATAAATAGATGAGCCAAAATAACTGCTCTATGACCAAATATTTTCAGTCTGCACGAAGCAAGATGAATAAGAATAAAACTTTAAAATCACTGGAATTTTTTTAGAAATGTTGTCAGGCAAGTTGAGATTCAACATCCTTAGCTCTCAGTCATTCATGCCCTGTAAGGTGACTAAAAAAAGAGGTGGGAAGCTCTCTGCATCTTGTAGCATCAGCAGCAGAGACGGCACTTCGAGACAGTAATGAACTTAAGAAATTCCTACATTAGTTGTTTAATTCCATCAGATCCTCCAGGGCAATCTGTTCAGGCAGTCACTGCACGGATTATTTTTAGGGATATGGCTGGATGAAAGAAACAAAAGCATAGACTAAAGGTACAGATCCTGCAAGTTGACTTGAACTAGCTGATGCCTGCATGCAAGTGGAGCAGTACTAAAGTCGGTCTACTCCTAAAATAGTAATGGAAGACTCGTTCTGGAAAATAGGGTGACTTTAACATTATGGAATGCAAGAGAGAAAAGACATCTGTATTAACTCCATACACAAAGTTGAAAATTACTGAATAGAACTTGGCCCTAAAAGTATGTGTTATTTGTAAATGTTATACACTTGATTCAGAAAAAATATTTTAAAATCATTTGAGTGGATTTTAACTACTTTTATAAGATGGCTGACTGTACTTTAAAAAGTTGTTTAGCCTTAGATTATAAATAACTTTATAATACATAAAGTTTTTTAGCCTTTAGCTTAAATTTTATTCTGTTTCTGTATTTTTCAGTTGTTGTGATGTATGCAACAAAACCCAGAAATTGTGGCTTAAAAAAACCAAAACAAAACCAAAAATAAGTAGGAAAAATGTGTGAACATTGAGAAAATTAGTGCTGGTAGTTTGCATCAGAGTAATTTTTTGAGAAATGTTGTTATATTTTCCTGGCTGTTAACACTTCATTTTATTTCATCTGCCAGTGAGAAGAAGAAGGAAAAGGAACGTGAAGAACTTTGGAAAAAACTGGAGGATTTGGAATTAAAGCGAGGTCTTAGACGTGATGGAATTATTCCAACTTAACAAAAGAAACAAAACAACATTATTAACCTGTGGAGTCACACATTTATGTAGTAGAAGATGGAGCAACAGTTTTCTGTATTGTGCAACTTTACAGTAGATTTCACATTTGTTTCATTATTACAACAGCACTGTATATACCTGTCTCTAAGTAAAGGAATAATAAGGACTTTAATCCAAAGTTTGGACAGCAGATGGACTTCTCAGAACTTTGCAAACATAATAATTGTTTTAACCCTTCTTTAAAACCAGTCTTCTAAGATCTGTTGATGAAAATTGCTATGTCAGAATTCCATTGTCAGGACTTTGTTCCTTATTTATCATTAGCAGAGAGTATGATACAACTTTCAGATGTGAACAATCTTAAATTTAGCTTGTCTTTCTGCTAAACTGTTAAATGTATTTATAGTAAAAGAGAAAAAAAAAGACTGTCATTTCCTTATGAGTTTGTGTAACATCCTCCTTCTCTGGATAACTTTACTGTAATATTGACATTTTTTTTTTTCCTTTTGCACATCTTCATGAGTTGAATGTCCATGCAGATCAGGGCCATGGAAAATATAGGTCCCTAATAAAGTTTTGTTTACTGGTGCAAACATTTTCTAGTACCAGTCAAGCACTGGTGCTCCTTTGATTTGAACATTGAGCAAACACAAAGAGGTGATCAACATAGGGGAAGGGGATTTTGGATTCATGCATCAATTTATTGCAAATCTAAACTAGTCTCTCGAATCCTTTGAAAATGGGCAGTGGTAACGCGTACAGAGTTCGGTACCTAACCAGTATTAGCGACATGCTATTGGACACACATACTAGAGCTGTTACTAATAGGTAAATTATTACAAGATCTATGTTTTTATTGGACCATTTTGAAATAATAAAGACAAACGCTAAACAGTACAAGCCTGAAATTGGTCTCCAGTGGTCATGGATCTAATTGAGAAAAGAGTTGAGCAAACAGTTTGGACTGTTTGGAGTTGTTGCCTTACTTTTTAATATGTATTTATAAAGTATTCCAGCAAAAGAGGATGTAGCCTCTGAAAAACATACTCTAGTAATGTTTTTGTGACTCTAGTACTATTACTCATCGCAGCACCAGCCCTATGGTTTTAGCTGGAAAGGATTCTGGATAATATACTTCCTGCATTCTGAACTGGATGCTCATTCCTAACTACTGTATTTGTTACCAAAAGTGGTTCTACAAATGCTACTGAAAAAAAAAAATTCTGGAAATCCTAATGTTCTGAGTATTAATAATAAAGTTTAAAATGCTTTTATATCAAAGGTGCATTGTGACCAAATTGTTTAAAACAAAACAACAAGAAAAAGAGGGCTGTATTATAAGTATACATTATTGGCTATCTACTTTGTATTTAAAAGTGGAATCTTACATCTTTGGTAGGTAAAATGCTGATAAGACTTATGTACAGTATATATTTAGCTAATGCAGTTGCATTATTATATACCGAAAGGTATGTGTTTCAGGATTTTTCTCCAGGATGCTTTTGAACTGTTATAGATGTATGACAACAGTGAGTTGATAATCCTAAACCATCAGTCCAGCAGTATTTACAGTATAAAGCTGACTTGGTGTTCTTGAGTCTTTGTGATAGTTGCAAACATGAATTTTATGACCTGTTGCCATTGATAGAAATACAATATAAATACAAGCTTATATATTTTTCTTCCTACCATTTAAACATACAGTAGAATTTGAAGTCTTACTGTTTCCAAGTGCAAAAAAAAGGGGGTGTGGGGTGGGGAAGAAAAAGGTTCAATTGCCAGATTACAGACTGTTTCAGGATTATCAGGTCACAGTTTGTATACTTGGGTCTGCACATATGGATGTTGTAAACTGAACAACTTTGTAAAATCTTGACGCTGTTAATTCTGAAAAAAGCAGAAGTAAACTAGTCATGAAGCACCAAACACAACATGGTTTAATGGGATTAATATAAGCTTCTTTTAAATATGGACTGGGACTCGGTGTGAATTTGGCAAATACTGTCATAGGTGAAACGTTTTATTTTCAAAGTGCTGGAGCAAAGGTGCAAGCTTAAATACTGAAGACTAAATAAATTTATAACAAATACTGTCCCTTTAGCCCTGTGGTTTTGACAGTCTTTTGTTTTTACTTTGAATTAGAGTTAAAGTTGATAATGTGAATTTTACCTTTGAAGTTAACATGCGTTCTGAGAGGGCAGAAAGACGTATGCCTGGCTAGACTGAGAAATTTAAAAAAACTGAGCTATTATGGAAGAAAGAAATCTCAATGATTCCATGTTTTCTACCTGATGGGAGTGAAACAGAACAATGTAAAATTAGAAAAGGTACCTTGTCCTGTACTTAGAGATGAGGTGAGTGTTGACTGTTCATGGATATTCTTGACTTCAGCATGACCTCCTCGTATTAATCATGCAAAACTAATGAGAACCTAGCTGGTTGCCATATTGTGTTACCTCTAATGTGGGGAGAATGGGGAATATCTAAACTTTATAGATGATATATCACTTCCAAGAAGGAATATTTCTTTAAATTGAATGAGACAATGTGATATTAGTCACATGACTAAAAAGCTGATGTAATCTTAAAAATTGCACTGTGTGATGTACTTAAAGGAGCACTTGTCATAGTAGTACAACAGCACCCATGTGATCCACTGTTGGCTGCAACCCAGATGCAATATCCTGCACTGTTCCACGTGCAAGACTCCCACGAGCAACAGTTGGAGTTTTATGCAAAGATGAAGGCAGTATGTGGGCCCAAGTTGATTGTGATCCGTGCACCTATTTTATTAAGCTTTTATTTCCTTCATGATTTCCAGAAATGACCTTTTTTTGTTGTTGAATGTCTTTCACAGACTGCTAGCACTGTAGTTGATGGGTGATCGCTCATCTCCTGTGCCATATTGGTTTCAGGTGATTAAATGTTATCAGGTAAAAGTTTTTAAAAAACAAAAAAAACCAACAACCCCCCCCATCCCCCTACGTGTTTGTTACTAGGGCACTGCTTCAGGCCATGGGGGTACAATGGTTGTAAAGTAAAGTTCCTCTTGGGTACTTTTAATTGAGCACATGTTGCTTTCTTCATCTTGCAAGTTTCCCTTATGGTTTTCTTTTCATTGCTTTTGAGTGTTTTTGTGTCTCTTCCAAATATTTGAATGCTTTAAAAAAATACTCTAATGCTATTGGAGTATTCACAGGCAGGGTTATGGTAAATTAATCTTGGCTTTAACATAAATAGAAGGATTTACTTTATTTTTATCTCCTTCTATATATGGAAAAATCTAGGATGTATAGCCAAGAAAATTGCTTGAGAGTTGCAGCAGCTGTACTTGTATAGTACATGTATAAGTATTGCCTCAGGCTCTCTTACACTATGGAAAACAAAAATATATTAGAAGCTTTAAAAGCTTTTTTAATTATTGTTTTGTGGAAAAGGAGATGGGGAAAACTAGATAGATTCTCCCTTCCAAAAATATATCCTGTTTTTAATTGGGCATGTAGAACTGGCTAAGAAATTTTTTTTTTTCCAAGTGCTGCATCACAAAGTAACAGTCCTCTAACAAAATAAAGGTGACAACATACATGATCAACGAATGTTTTTATTTGCACATGAATATTTTATTTTTGTATTGTGGCTCACCTGCTTCCCAGGTCAGATATGGGATGAGCCACAAATTAGGTTTTCTAGGTGGCGTTCGCAGTGAGTTTTATATTCCCCAA
>NW_017729025.1:16286667-16288535 GCF_001723915.1 Gavialis gangeticus | reverse complement strand
AGCTGCAGATATATGAAGGGGGAGATATGCAGAGTTAGACATATATAGCAGTGAGTTTTATATTCCCCAATATTACATTTTCAAAGCCTGTAAAAGGATTGTGTATTTTAGCAAAACAATTCATTTTTTAATTTAAAAGAAGGTTTTATGCAGTGTTGCTTCCTGTTGACAGAAGCTGCAACATTTGTTTATGAGAAACAGGACACTCTTTTTATCGTGACCTCTCTGGATTCAGGTTTTGTTGGGGTTTTTTGGATCACTTACTGTAAATAAGATGTAATCATAACCTCATGTCTTCATGAGGATTTTTCAAATATAAATAGTACCAATACATTTCTTATCGTTGTCCTATTTTTGATTGTAGTATAAAGAATTACTTGTCATGCTTTTTGTTTAAATTAGCATTAGATTCATAGATGTCTTGATATTTTAGCATTTCATTGTTTAAGCTGGAGAGGGCAGCAGACATTCATTCCCTCCCCCACCCCCCCCAGGAAAGCTCTGGTCCATTGCTGTTTTTAAACTTAGATGCATTTAAACTATCTGTGGGTCAGGGAAATAAAATGAAACATTTTTTTTTTATATATATATGAAAAGTTGCATATGAAAATATATAGACTGGTCTAACCAGACTGTGAAAAAGTCTTCTACTTTACATCAAAGTAATAATACGAGGAAAACAGAATCTTCCACCTTCGGGGTAAAGCAGGTCTTAAACACATGGATACAAAATGTTGTTCTTTGGAAATAAGTTACTTTCTTAAAAATGGTATCAACAAAACAAACTCAATGGTGCTCCCAGCTATAAATGTGTAACCTTCCTCTGGCACGTGTGCAGGAGGCTTCTGTACTGTGGGTGCATCTCAATAAAGAAGCAATGAAGTGTTTCCTAGGTGGTTGGCTTTTTTTTTCCCCTGCCCCCTTCCCCTCAGTCTAAATTCCACATACCATTTTTCAGCACTGTTTCTCCAGCCATCAGATACCATTTCTTGTGCAAGTTAAATATTAGGGTACCTCCGTGATGGAAAGATGTGGAGCTGGTAGTTTAACGTTCCCTGGTTCTGTCAGAGTTTCCATTATAAACTTTTGTATTGCAGCCCTTGTTTTGCAGCCACAGCCAAGACCAAAGGGGAGCAAAAGACAGGGAACATG
This sequence comes from Gavialis gangeticus, assembly GCF_001723915.1. NCBI lineage: Eukaryota > Metazoa > Chordata > Crocodylia > Gavialidae > Gavialis > Gavialis gangeticus. Next base: position 16,287,383 of record NW_017729025.1, on the reverse strand, counting down.
GAACAGCGGATATTACCTCTGCGCTCTTGCTTCTTCTCAACCCACCTTAAGCTCTGCAGGTGGGAAAAAAGCAAGGTTGATTTCTCTTGGTGGTATCATTCTACTCGTGCTATCCCTGCCTCTGCTCTGCATCCCTGTCCTGCTCACTCTCCCCACCCTGAGACTGCGGTTTCACAAGGGGGTGGGGGGTGCCATTGGTACATGGCTCCTACAGAAGAGGAGGTAGTGTGGAGGCACAATGATCTACAAATGGCATTGAGCCTGTCTGGTCCATTGGGTTGCATAGATAGCCCTGTAAAGAACAGGTAAACCTATTAATATACGTGGAAAGATCATTTGCCTGGTTACTTGCAGTTGAAATAAATTGTGTATTTACAAAAGATCTGTGAACGGAAGAATTCAAATCTCTAGATGAATTATGCCTCTGCTAATTAATTTCACTGTTCAGAATCAGCCCCTTATTACCTGTCCAAATATGTCTTGCTTTAACTTACAGCCATTGAGATCTTTGTGTCCTTTTTTGGTTAGATCAAAGAGGCCTTGACTATCAGCAGTTCCCTTATGTAGTATTTGCGGCCTGAGACCAAATTGCTCCTTAACCTTCTAGTGAATAAACTAAACAGATGTAGTTCCTTTCAGTCTTTCACTGTGGGGTAGGTATTCTGTCTTCTGTAGGCTTTCCAGTCCACTTCTTTAAAAAAAAAAAAAAAAAAAAA
>NW_017729025.1:16280517-16286525 GCF_001723915.1 Gavialis gangeticus | reverse complement strand
CCCCCTCTTTAAAAAAAAAAAAAAAAAAAAATCTGTACCAAGTTAGTCCTCAGACAGGACTTCTGTCAATGTTCTGAAGATGGACAATAATTAAGGGGGCAGGGGATAATTAAAAATGGTCCCCTAACGTTTGCAATACTAGTACCACAGTTACTTTCTAACTCCCTCTACCTCAAGCATCCTTCTCTGAACGCTTCAGGCTCTCTGACAGGTGGGTCTCAACTAGTCCATGTTCAAATCGCATTTTTTCATTTGTTTTTTGTATTTTAGTTTCATGCATTTTCAAAAAACCTGGAATAAGTATTGTTTTCAAATGCCAAAGTCCCTTTAATTTTTTTCATTAACCAGTGTGTGCAGTTCAACAGAAAGCATCACATTGATGTTTCAGTCCACTGCTGTGCTCTTAAGTAAGTGTTGCTAGTTTTTAAAATGCTGATCAAACGACCTGGATGGAAGGAAGTGAATGTAGCCCATACTTTTGAAATAATTTTACCAGGGCATCTATGAAAGATGGAACAGAAGATACGTAGTTAAATTGCTTGTTTTTAGCTGCTTCTGTAATGACATAGGTGATGAAGCTGTACTTACCCTTCTTGACTTGCACTGGTTTGTGCATGCCATCACTGGGGTGAATGAGGACCTTGGTATGCGTTAGCTTTGTCTGCTGTAGCGCAGTCTTGGTTGTTCACTCTGGTTCCAGCCAGCTGTGATACCCTCATAAAAACTCACCTGTGGTCTTATATAGAAAAGCAGTCAGCTGCCAATGGATTAAACCTTTTACCAGCCCCAGTGGTTGTCAGTAATGGTAGATTTGTAGGAGACTATGGAGGGTCAGTAGTGGAAGTGTTGGGGAGGATCATATGCAGGTGGGTAGGGGAGACGAAGAACTGGTGATAACTAAACGGTTGGGGTGCGATTCTATGGAGGACTTCCCTGTTTCTCCCTCTTCTTATCCTCATATTAAGGCCCCGGGACTGCCTCCAAGAGCCAAGTCCCGTCCATTTGCTCCTGCTCTCTGTGCCCAAGCTAAGGGAGGATGAACGGTTGAGAGGGATCTTGAGCACATGCTCCAGTGCTGTTCTCAGACTCCCCCAGAATGGAGGCAGAACCTGAGGGCAGCACTGAGGTTTATGGCTGGTAGGCCTCCTGTTCTGCCTAATTGCCATCCTGGGACATGTGGAATCAGGAGCAGTCGGGTGTCGCAGTCCTGGACCTTGCAGGGAGACGGTAGAGAAAAATGCTGCAACCACCATGACAGGGAGAAACTTGGCCAGGGACAGTTTGGAGCCTTCTTGCTTTTCTGCAGCTGGAGTTGGGGGCTGTCTGGTTGGGATGCTGAAGTAGGGTTATGGTAGGATGATCTTCTTTGCAGGGCTCTCAGGGGTGGCAGTCATGGGAAGGCTCTCCTGAGGGATTATTGGGATAAAGGGGAATGTGTGAGGGCAGAGGCAGACTTCTGAGTCTTGCCCAAAGTTTCTTCTTTTGGCACCCCAACGTGACAGCTGCAACTTGTCTGTAGCTGGCATGGGGTAGTTGGGCTTAAGTGTGAGTCAGGGTAGGGACTACTGTCAGCATTTCACATTTCTGATTCCTGTTTTGACAAGGAAATGGCCCATGCTGGTGTTGTGCCAGCTGCTGTTTGTCAGCTGAGAGCTCAAGCCGTTCTGGAAGGTGGCTTTAGTCAAGTGATGGGAAGGTGAGGTTTTATTGGCGTAGATGGAATGTGGGTAGATGCAGACAAAGCTGTAGCAACTAAAGGTGACATCCATGGGCAAAACTTTTTGGTGTAAATCAGGCCTTAGCGAGAGATTCACTTTTAGAAATACTGCTTTCTCTCATGGGTTTTGGCTCTAGGTCTGATTGCCATCAAAGCAGCCATGCTACTGCTCTGAGCAGTTTGACACGGTGCTTGTGGGTGGACTCACTCTGGAGTGGCTACTGTTGGGTTACTGGCCCAGCAGTCTGTTGTTAGGAATTGCAGCATTACCTATTTTACATTTGTAGTCTGAAATTTAATTTACCTCAGTTTATAATGGTTTGACATTTTTGGTCTGTCTACAGAGACTGAGGGATGCAGTTTGGATGTCTTTTTAACAAAAGTACTAGGTGACTTGCAGCTAGAACAGTGGGACGTGATCGTCTCTTGCCCCTAACCACTGGTGTGACAATCCCCAGGCATTTTCTGGGGAGGTCCTTTTGTCATACAGATGACATGGATTGGATTGAATGGCTGAAGATATAAAGTTATAATACACTGACAGTTTTTGGAACGAGGACAGGCATCTGCATTGCACAACATCTGAAAACTCGAACTTGATTTGAATGCATCTCAAATTAAACTGAAATTGGGCAAAATGCACTCTTCATTTGCTTGAATAAGAAAATGTGGAATTCAGACAGTTTTAATTAGTTATTACTTCACAGACTATTTCACACACACAAAGGCATATTATCACCATTTTCTGTACATGACACTCCTCAGACAATTATTGATTCGCATGGCTAGTGATTATACAGTAGATTCCAAGTGTCGTGTATGACTGAACTCGTATCGTTCGAGGAGTACAAAGGAAACAATGTTTCCTTCTTTAATTCAGTAAGACAGTTAATGATATGCTGTTAGAAGGTATAATTTCAGGAAATGTCAAAAGATGCAAATGTTTAAAAGCTGCTGCCCAGCCAAACAAGTTCAGTAAAGCACCAGGTACCTTCAGGCATGTGAGAGGAGGACAGAAGTTGAATGACTGTTATGAATACATTGGGTAGTTTGGGTCTTCTAGCATGCAGTGTTGCTGGTCTTATTAGCTGCTGTGCTAAAGGGCCTAGCGTGGCAGGATTCCTTTCAAGACGGCGCTTTTTCCAAACCTATAGCAAGACGTAGCCCTTGAGGTTTTAGAACAGACCATAGTTAAATTAGTCTTTTATTTAAAAACACATTCGGGTATCAAGCTTTAATATATCAATTCCTAAGATTTCCAGTCTAAATCACAGCAAGAACATTCACCTACTTCAAAAACATTGCGGTATACAGGCAACCCCCACTTAGCGCTTTTAATTGGTTCCTGAAAAACCGAGTGTTAAGTGAAATGAGCGTTAAGCAAAACCGAAAGTCCTTGATGACCCAAGACGGTGACCTCACTTGTTTTTAATGACCCAAGATGGTGACCACGAGCATTATAGCAAAACTTGCTGAGCACTAAGCAAAACCAGGTATCAATTTAAAATGAGTGTTATAGCGAGATAACGCTAAGCAAAACGGCATTAAGTGGGGGATGCCTGTATTTTGGTTTCCAAGCCAACAAAGTGACTCCTGTGAATGGAGCTGCTGAATATTTTAACCTCTTGACACCTCTGGTATTTTGTTTAAAATATTTGTATAATAAATGTAACAAAGCAACCGGGTGGCGGGGGAGGCATTTGATTTGTCGTTTTATTCCCATCATGTCACGTAGGGGTTCATTTCCTTTCACTGCAGAGCAAATTTTTTGTTACTACAGAGGCACCTGAAGCAGAAGTGGAAAAAAAAAAGATGAAGAAACTACTCCCAGGGCTTGTCTTTTATACCTATTTCTTGCAGTAGGCCCAGGTAAATTTTTACAACAATCCTTTCATATCTCCTTATTTAACCAGGAAGGCAGTAGTCGTCCATCCCCAAGAATAAACTTACCCTGTGCTCCAAAGAACACCACACCGTAAGTAACCACTTAACTTCCTATAGGCCTCTTTCAGGAACTACATGGCTTTTCCTTGTCTATGATAAATAAGTGGGCTTTTGTATTCTACTGCAAAACAAAATTGGGATTTAGCTTGGAGTATCCATGTAGGTCTGTGCCAGCTCACGGAGTCTGATTACTGAAGTAACGTAATGAAAACCACTTGCTGCTTGATTGAATTTTGTTAGTAGATGTGTAGGATTGTGAATCCAAAAAGATGACAAAGCCAGTAGGGAAATACAAATCGCCTGAGCGAGGGACTAACATTAGAGGGCTGGGGGTGAGGAAGGGAATACAACTAGGTTACAGAAAATACAATGTTAGCCAACTAAGTCTGGGGGTTGGGGGAGGGGAGGGAGGGGGTTCACAATGCTGAGAGAAAAGATGGATGCACACAAACCCATACAATGGTCTGCAATGGTGGAGGAAGTAGGTCGAAGAAAGTGTCTCAGTCCATATAGTCTCATTGTGGGGGTCCTCTTCGTGTGGAGCGGGGTGGTCTATGGCTGAAGATTCCTCTCGAAGTGAAGTCCGTTTAGTGCAGAGGGGGTTCAGGCAGTTCCCTTTTGGTCTAGTCTGGTGGGGTCAGAGTACCGGCAGTGGCCTATGATGTGCTCACATAGATGTCGCGGGACCAGTGGATCATGTCGGACACCATGAGGCAGCGCATCAGCATGGCGTAGCGGCACACAGGACACTCTTGTTGCTGGGGTCCCAGGCTCCAAGCGTTCCCACGATGAGTGCATCGACCATCACTTCTTAGCCGCAGCCCCTCAGGATGTTGGCCACCAGGGCATACTTCTCCCACTTGCGAGCCCAGGCATCGGTGAAGTCTCAAAGGTTCTCGAAGGGGATGGTCACGTCCATGATCGTGACCTTGTTGGCCTTTTTGTTGGTGATCACGATGTTAGGTCGCATCTGGCTCTCGCAGCCCGGGACGGTGCGGTTCATGGAGATCTCCTCCACTGTGGCCATGATGGCACTCACCAGGCTGTCCTGGACAGCGTTGTGGCAGAGTTGCCAGGCTCTGGCATGCAGAGTTGGAATTTCTCACTGAGAAAAATGTAAAAACTGCCCTCTTACATTTTTCTTTGTGAGAAATTCCAATGTACCCTAAAGAAAACAAAGACAGCAGGCTGTGAAAGGCACTGGGAGTCTTCCTGGATAGAAGGTGCCATGCCAGGGCTTCAAAACTCCCTTTCAATTCCCTTGATTCAGTCCAGAGCCTGATCCTGAGAGGGTCCAAGTTTTTGCAACTCCCATTCAAGAGCAGGTGCTGAGTATCTTACAGAAGCTTAGTACTTCCCAGAGTCTAATTCTTGCTTCCTGAGTGCAGTGCCTGGGAGAAGAGATTACCTTAAATTAGCTCATAAAATACCCATCCCATTCATTTCTTTTAATCTAGCCTAAACAATATCCCCTATAAATCCACAGCCATTAAAGCTGCTTTGCTTTCCCGTTCTAAAATATCAACCAATTTCAAACCCTTGGCAGTGAAATGTGCAGAAAATAACTTAATGGAACCATTTTCAGCCCCATTATTGGGATTTGAAATCTAATAATTAAATGTCAATGTTTGGCTTAATTGCCAGGGAAAACACTGCCTATAAATAAGCCATTTAAAGTCATCCTGGTATTTCCTTTTGATCAGGTTTCAATTAGTCACTAATGTGGGAAATCCTGCATTAACTGCATCATTGCAGGGAGAGCATGAGCATGAAATTAAGATTTTGCAGTAATAAGCAATAACTCACTTTCCAGTGTTGAAACCTTCTTTTTCCATATAAGCATGACTTCATGGGATAACTGTTCAACTAACCTTAATAAGTTTTAATAGGGTAGTTTCTGGGCAGGGTTGGAAAAGCTATTATCTCTAAGTGTTTATTGAGCAGAACAAAAAGAGTCAGATTAAATCTATGCGCTTCCTCCTGAACAGTCTTTTCCAGTACCCAGGATGGGCAGGACATTGTGGGGTGAGATGGAGGCAGCTCTCCAAGTCTGCCTGTGGCTTGAGGCCTTGGGAACTCAATGTTGACCGCCCCCAGTGGTGAGCAAGAAGTGTGGCCCCTGGCTTCCAAACTGGCCCACGCTGCAGAGGGGAGAAGTGGAGAATGGCTGGGCCAGGCCTCAATAGCAGCTTTGTTATAGGACCCCCTGGGCACTTCTGTAGCAATGCAGTTAAGTTCTGAATTGGGATTGCTAAATGTTGTTGTCCCAGTCAGATAGTAAATGGACAAGCTATCCACATCAGTGAGCCTGGGGCTCAGGGGGGACCCCAAGGGCAATTGCAGTCTA
>NW_017729025.1:16270127-16275517 GCF_001723915.1 Gavialis gangeticus | reverse complement strand
AGTGAGCCTGGGGCTCAGGGGGGACCCCAAGGGCAATTGCAGTCTGGAATGAAGGAGTAAAGATGCCCTGAATTAAGCAAGTGAGTGAAATCAAAGGGAGGGGAGGAAGGACTTCCTTTCATAGATTTCATAGACATTAGGGCTGGAAGGGACCTCGGAAGATCGTCGAATCCAGCCCCTGCCCTAGGGGCAGGAAGTCAGCTGGGGTCATAGGATCCCAGCAAGATAAGCATCCAATTTTCTCTTGAAGGCATTCAAGGACTCTGCTCTCCAGCATCAAGCCTTGGTTTTGTGTGCTCCCTCTTTGAGAGCTGAGATGACTTTTTTGGAAGCTTTGAGATGGTGAGCAGAAATGCCATGGTGGTCAGAGGAACTGGGAATGCTTGGTGTAATGTAACAATCAGCCTCATCGAAGGGCTTCAGGAAGGGCCTCCAGGCCAGGCCCCAATGCTGTGATTACTTCAGATGGGATGGGTGGTAGACTGCTTGAAACAGCATGTCCTGAGAGTGGGAGATGTCCCACAATCAAGAGTTTCAGTCCTGAATAATGTACTGTGGGGCATGATAAAGGAAGGATGAGAGCTGTTGACTGCTACCCTAGACACCCACTACAGAGGAGGAGTGCAGTTAAGGGTGGGACCAAGGCACCCTGGGAGCAGACACTGCTTGATTTATCCCAAGGGGGTTCCATACCTCACCCCTCCAGTGAAGTTCTGTCCAAACCTTTGGACTTACTGCTTGAGCGGAGGAGCATCCATCATGAGCATTCAGACAACATAATTCAGTTTCCTGGGTTTCTGGCTGGCAGCTCAAGCTGGTAATGCTGTGTTTTATTTTGACTAGGAATTCCCAGGTGAAATCTGCCCCTTTTTACTGCCAGCAGAGCGTGGCAAAAAGGTTGCACACGGTTGCTTCAGAAGTGGTGGAAACTGGATAAAACTATATGGGCTTGTTTCAGTATCGACTTTTCTCTCTGTGTGTTGTCAAGTATGGACAGAGCTGAGGTGCCAAAAATAAATGGCTTCTCCGAGTGCAATATCTTCCTTCCCTATATTGTTTAAAGACATAGCATGTGAGTGGTCTACCAGGCCCTTCTATTTTTCTTGTTGCTTTGCTCTTATAAAGACATCTTCCAAGTGATGTGTTAATTTGGTAGCACCCTGTCTGAAGCTGGATCCAGACATCTGCAGACCGGTGTTCTGTGTCTGAGATAAGGTTAGTTTGATCACAAGAACAGAAAAATGTGAGTTGCTTGTTGGCTAAATTTAAGAACAAAATTTTTAGCCATCCCCCATGAAAATGTTTAAACTTAAAATTCTGTGTGTGATCTTTCTGTAGGATCTGAGAAGGAAGGTCAAAGAATAGAAATGCCATCGGACATGTCAATTCAACTGCTTAAGGAACCTGCAGGGCTAATCCTATTTTCCCTGGATTCAAGAAAATGCCTCAGGGAAATAAGCAGACATAAGTTAAAGGCCTATGATGTTAGGGGGTTTCATTTGGCAAAACCCTGATACAAAACTAAGCCTTGCTCCTTATGGAAACAAAATTCATGAGAGTATATGTAGGGGAAATAGCCACTTTAACTCTGTCTTCTATCTAGAGGCTCTCAAAGCTAAACCAGTTGAGAGCAGGATACGTGCATGACATCATATGAGTGCCAAATGTATGATCTGCGACCATACAGATCATTATTCTGTTGTTGTGATCCAACTAATTCTGTGTGTGTGTGTGTGTGTGTGTGTGTGTGTGTATACAGACACACACACACAATTAATAGTGTGAATGGGCAAACCTACCTCATTTCTCAAGTGTCTTAAAAGCACCTGACAAGATGGTAGCAGAATTGTTTGGCATTTTATAGCATCAGATGAAGTAGGCTGTCACCTGTGAAGGCTTGTTTGAACCAGTTAGTGTCTAAGGTGGCACTCTGCCCTGCCTTCAACCATCCTACTAGTTGATTAGCAGTATACAATGGTAGAGTTCAAGACCACAGTGTGATATGTTAATATCTGGGAGCCTATGCCATTAAGTGAGGGAGTTTTACCCAAAGATATACCTGCAGCCTATTAGACAACGATACGATGCCTGCACATAAAAAGCAGCTTGTTTGTAAACAAGGCAAAACTGTGATCCTCTCCTTCTCTAAAATAAGACTGAAAACTCTCTGCTCAGCTTTTGGTGACACAAACAACTGCTTATGTGTTCAGCCAGTGTGCCTTCCTTACCCCCAAAATGCAGCGCATGTGACACAGCAGGTTTTTTTTTTAACCATCATTAGCTTCATAAACATACTTACATAGGAAGTACTGTACATAGACTTATGTGAGTATTGGTGTCTATAAGAGATGTGTGTTGTCGATTCATAGGCCACCAAACACCCTCATCTGCAAGGAATTTATCATTCAGTCAGATACCTGCTGAGGAGACCCTGGAGTATGAAAGCATCAGCCTTGAAGACCAGCTCTTATGGTAAGCAATTTTACATGAGACAAGGAGGAAGGGGGAGCTATGGAACCTACTCAGAATATGAAGCTAGTTACATGAAAGAAGATATTATTCTGGTGTTATGTGGTAATATATATTGGGCCAAATTCTCACGTGTTTTGACCACTTTGCATCACTCTTTTTGGGTTCTGGTGTGGTCTGATGAGCTAAGAATGCTCTCAGCATGGGGAAGCACTTGGCTAATATAACGTTGGCATAGCTGGGTCATCTCCACATCCCAGTCCAGCATGGGAGTTGGATAGTAGGCACTTGTGCTCTACTAGCTGTCAACCAAAGTATAGTCTTTTGGAAACCAGAGCCAGTTAACATGTTAGAACAACCAGTTGGAGACTCTCTTGTCCTCAGGTAAGAGGTACCTCAGTTTGTATCCCAGATGTTTCCAACATCAACAAAAAGCAGAACAATGTATTAGAATATAGCAAGCAGGACAGATGTGATGTTCCAGGTGTTCTTTACCTATTGCTAAATATCAAAATACCCTGATTCACCATTGTGTTACTCCAGTTTTATAACTCCACTGAAGCTGACCCATTATGTTCCTGCCAAAACCAGCGCACGGAGGTGGTGCTGAAAGCAGATGTTACAACGTACTTTTGTCTCCCACAAAAGCAGCATTTAACACTTTCTTGTTGCATTCTAGCCTGAACACCCTCTTACAAACCAACCTGAGAGTGGGTGCAGTGTTGCTAAGCAAACCATTTTTCAATCTAGCTGTTCACTCTGCCACTTCAAAAGCAATGGCATGTGTAACCACTTCAGCGTGGAGGTGTAGAACTGTTACCGCACACGTACAGTAGTTTCATAAATAGAATTTCTCCTTGGAGGATGTTTTTATGCCGCCGGGAACATTTCACTGATTGCAGTTCAGCTATGATTTCACAAAAATAAAAGGTCCGCTTTTTCTAAGTGCTTACACTGGAGGTTCACATAGGAGCCAATTTTGTTTTCTCCCCTGCTCAGTACAGATTAACTGAAAGGGAACCACAAATTCAATTTCATGGTGCTGTTGCTAAACACCTTTGCTTTCCCTCAAGTGTGCATTTTATTCAGTGGACTTTATGAGTTATGTCTGAATTAATCAGATTAGACAGATGAGACCTGATAAGAACAAAATGCTTTTGTCATTTAAAGAGACTTCCAAACCAGAGATTAATTTATAAAGATCTGACTGTCTAACAAGACATTTCATGCTTCAGAGGACTCCCTATTTTATTCGTTCCTAAAATAATTTTTGTTTTATTCCATTATGTTCAAAGGTCAAACAAACATGTGTAAATTATGGGTCAATGCAGCAGTTAGTGTGCCATAGCTGGCAGCTAGCATGTGGCAGGCTATACACCAGAATCCATTGTTCAAATCCCAGTACAGACATTCAAGCTGAAACCTAGAAATGAAGCTACTGGAAAGGTATGTTTTCAGAGCAGTGTGTCAGCTTAAGGCATCATGATTCTCACTCATGGCAAAGGAAGTGGAGAAAATAAAAGCCTATGCACCACAGTGAGGTCTAAAGGAAGGCATTACAGATGGTGCTTAATAATGAAAGGACTTTAACGAGTGGCTCCCACATAGGGAAACTTGAAGTGTAATGAAATGCTATACTTGAGACTGTATAAAAGACAAGGAATAGCAACATTATGCTTCATCTCATCTATTAGTTCTCAGTGTATCGGTAGGATATGTGTCTCTAGGGCTCTATGATGGTCCTTTGCAATTGAGCTTGCAGATCTTCTTGTATCCTAAACAGCTTTTTCATGACTGCATGAGTGAGATTTCAAGAGGGCACATGCCTAAATCACAGAATCATAGAAATCCTTGGGAATCAAAAAGAGCAGAGTTAGTGAATGCTTTTTGGACTCCCATCCTGCAGATTTTGGCCCTGTAGATACCATACCAGAAATGTAGCATGAATATGGTGGTGGTACTTAAACATTTCTCTATGTTTCAGCAATATCCCCTACATTTATCTTGGTAGAACTAGCTAGGTCTCTTGAAACACAAGGGATGAAGATCAAGGTTTGAAAAGTAAAGATATTCATATTGTTGCCAAAGTTTGGGAATGTTGTATATAGTCATAGATTCATAGATATTAGGGTCGGAAAGGACCTCCATGATCATCAAGTCCAACTCCCTGCATAGACAGAAAAGTGCTGGGTTCAGATGACCCCAGCCAGATGACCATTCAACCTCCTCTTGAAGACTCCCAGGGTAGGGGAGAGCACCACCTCCCTTGGGAGCCCATTCCAGATTTTGGCCACCCTAACTGTGAAGAAGTTCCTCCTAATGTCCAGTCTAAATCTGCTCTCTGCTAGCTTATGGTCATTATTTCTTGTAACCCCCAGAGGCGCCTTGGTGAGATGAGCCTCACCAATTCCCTTCTGTGCCCCCATGATTAATTTATAGGCAGGTGCAAGGTTGCCTCTCACCCTTCTCTTGCGGAGGCTGAAGAGGTCCAGGCGCCCTAGTCTCTCCTCATAGGGCTTGGCCTGCAAGCCCTTAACCATACGAGTGGCCCTTCCACCCTAGGTATCTCAATCTTCAGTATATTTACCCTCCCAATATCTCTCTGATGCAGGGGCGTGTGTTTATCCCTGCTTTACAGATGGACAGCTAGGTCACAGACAGAATAAATGACTGGTCTGAGGTCACACAAGGTACTGGGAACTGAAGCTGGGTCTCTCAAATGCCAGGCCAGCAGTATGGCCCCTGGCCCTTCCTTCCTCAGGATGCAATAATTCACAGTGCATGCTGTATCCCTTCCAAGGCAATAAAGTTCTTCCTGTGATTTTTGTCAGTGCCTTGCACAACTTGGCTGAATATACAACAAAACCGCTTCTTGCCATTCCTAAGTTATTTTTCGAGTGCTCATATTTTTATTAGATGTT
>NW_017729025.1:16264371-16265127 GCF_001723915.1 Gavialis gangeticus | reverse complement strand
CGAGGGCGGGGGGGGGGGGGGGGGGGGGGGGGGGGGGGTGCCCACGCACTAATAAAATCTTATAAATTTTTAAGTGGATGTATTTGGTAGCTGCGTTGGTCTGAGACAAAGAAATGCAAAACTCTAGAACTCTTGGTTCAGAGATGATACCGTTTATCAGAGCAACTAAGAAATCGCAAAAAAAAAAATTACAAAAAAAATTTCTTTGTTTTTTTATGATTTCTTAGTTGGTCTAAAAAAAGGTATCATCTCTGAGCCAAAAGTTCTAGAGTTTTGCATTTCATAAATTTTTAAGGATGGAGGCTGCTCCAGTGTGCTGTAATGACATGTAATTACAACACATTGGAGCAGACTCAGTTAATCGAGTCTGCTGGAGTGTGGTAAGTACCTCACTTCAGCCAGCCTCCACATCTCATGTATCAGCATTCCTGCACTTCAAAATGGCAGTGGGGAGACTATCTAAAGTTTGTCTAATGAGCTTTAGATAAAGCATCCCTGCCATCATTTTGAAGCACGGCAATACTTGAGACTCTCCAGGTGCTTGAATTAAGGCAGCTCTCAGAGCCACTCTAATTAAAGCGCCCTGCTCCCCCACCCCTAGTGCATGTGTTTAAATGACCACAGGTTCTGCCTGTTCTGGCCTTGTCTTGCAAACTACTCTCCTTGAAACTGGTAGGGCTTCAGGAAGGAGCCCTTCTCCAATCTGGAGGCTCCTGCAGATGCACAGACTTCAGATGGAAATGCCCCAAGCCACGA
>NW_017729025.1:16258608-16259371 GCF_001723915.1 Gavialis gangeticus | reverse complement strand
CTCCAATCTGGAGGCTCCTGCAGATGCACAGACTTCAGATGGAAATGCCCCAAGCCACAAAGCTAGGACTCGGACCCACATTTTCCCAGAGATTGGAGGGGGGGGGAATTAGGGGGTTTGGTCAGCCCGTTGTAGAAACTGTTGGTCTCCTGTTCAGAGTATAGAGTGTTGATTTGATTCTCAGGCTCGCCAGACATCAGGGCTGTTGGTGTCTTTATTTTCCTGACCATCTTTGGAATAGCATAGCCATTTTGTGAGATTAGAATAATTGGATTCAATGGGGACACTGCATCTTGGTTTCAAGAGGCCTCGTTTCCATCTTTGCCTGATGCATAAACTCCACTTATCACCAAGGCAATCCTGCCAACAGAACATTAACACTCGTGGTGAAGCATGTCAGAACAATGCATCTTTTTTTCCAGTGCACTGGACATGAACAATAGAGAAATTAATGCATTAAGATAATGTATCTTTGAACTTCTGTTGCTCGATTATGAAGCTTCATTTTTAACTTTGGAGCCTAGAGGAGGGGATTATTAAAGTTATGTCATTGCCCACCAGGCTGTCAGAAAAGCCTTTCAAAAGGCCATTAGAGAAAAGCTATGGAACGCAGAAGTGATTTGAGCTCAATTGCTTATTGTCAGTCAGGTATAATTTACATATTGTCTAATAAATGCAGCTACAGTGTTCCAAGTTCCAATGAAATGAAATGAGGTTTCCAGGTAATTATGTGATTTAGAAATACGGGACCCGCTTCTTATCT
>NW_017729025.1:16253221-16253608 GCF_001723915.1 Gavialis gangeticus | reverse complement strand
CCAATGAAATGAAATGAGGTTTCCAGGTAATTATGTGATTTAGAAATACGGGACCCGCTTCTGATCTTCCCTGTGTTAACTTTATACTGGGGGCACTTCATCAGTTCCAGTAATGATGAACTCTTGAATTACCCTGAACTGAATGCAAGTATAATCAGAGCTGTGGAAATTCAACATAAGAAGCAAGGATTAGGGATATGAAACCCTTTAAAAAGATGGAGACATAGGGAACTGGGATCTCATCCCAAATAGTGTAAAGCAGCCAAATGTGTGTAGGGTTGATGAATGTATGGAAAAACAAAACACAAGAACATGGAGACAGGACTAGGAAGAACAGCCTCAAACTATAATTTCATAGTTTCTAGGGTCAGAAGGGACCTGAGAAGA
>NW_017729025.1:16252501-16253210 GCF_001723915.1 Gavialis gangeticus | reverse complement strand
TGCCTTTGCCACCTTGCGCTGGATGGTGAATTCCAGCAGAGGAAATTTAAGTTGAGTAGGAAGAAGTTTCTCTGAGTGTGATCAAGCACTGGAACAAACTACCTAGGGAAATCTTCGCAAGCAGACTGGACGGATACTTGGCTGGGTTGGTTTAGTTAGGGATGATTCTGCCTTGAGCAGAGGGGCTAGACTAGATAATCTTGTGAGGTCCCTTCCAGTCCTACTTTCCTATGATCCTAAGAATAACCAATTGAATGGCTTAAGATATGTACAGTCAGCTTTCTTAACACTAAAGAGAGGAGTGTTAACTGTAACACTCCTAAACTGTGTCCGCATGAACATGGACATTTGAATCCCTGGGGACAAGAAGCAGCAACATACCTTGTGCCGCTGCTACTTGACCCCAGGGAATGCCCATGCCATGCACCCTCTGGCATGAGGCAGGTTACACTGGGTGGGATAGGAGAGTCTGGGGCCAGCACCAGCAGCCTTACCTTGGGTCCTGGGGGGCCTTTGGGACCTGCAGCCACAGCAGTCCTGCTGCTCGGAGCCTGGCCAGCAGCTAGAGTGTGGCTCTGGCTGCCCAGGCTCTGATTTTGGCCAGTGCATACTGCCCCCATGTGTGCTGTCCCACTTCTTTTGTGCAGGGTTTTTTTGACCCCAGGATGTCCCAGAGTCAAAACACCCCCCCCCCCCGCACTGCTACCTT
>NW_017729025.1:16247254-16252065 GCF_001723915.1 Gavialis gangeticus | reverse complement strand
CCCCCCCCCCCGCACTGCTACCTTGCAGCGCAGAGAACACCTGAATGTGTGGTGCCACAGATGAGCCTGCAGTGCCACATACCGCACCACCGCACGTGTCTGGATGCAGCCCTAGTGTTTATATTATACAAATATAAAGGGAGCCAGACATTGCAGTTTGCATCTAACCCTCTGCTATGCTAGATGTTTGAAGTGTTTTTTCACAGCAATTTTCAGGTTTTAAAAAATGGCTTAAATTCAGTTAATGCAAGAAAAAGCATCATAATGTACAGAGCACATAGAATGAGGATTTTTTGGCACTTCTGAACAGCAGTGTTTGGATTGAACCCTAAGGAAGTTAGTACTCAGATAATATTCCCTGTTGAGTTTGTCATGCAATAGGTTCAAGCACTGAATAAAGAGCAATCTTCATCTTGGGTGTTTTTGTTTACAAGGTCATTTGGCTTCTGAGCCCCTTATTTTGCTTGGAGTGGTGGAGCCCAAACCTCTGAGGAAGGATTTACATGGCCTTCAGGCACTGACAGAAGTGACATTTGTCATGTCATCGGCCCACTGAAAGTACACCATGCCCTGACAGAAGTGCACAGATGCAGAGCACTTTAATGACGGTTCAGACAAGCATCTTCATTAACTTCTATTAGTCCTTGTGTACCATCAGGGCTGGGCTGATGCTGCCTTGAATCAGCCCAGCCCTGCCCTCAGTGCTGTCCACAGGATGGGAGGGAAGGGAGCTCTGGGGTGGGGTTTGCACAGCCTAAGCTGGGAGGGGCAGCTGTATTGGAGCCTCCTGCCTTGCAGCACCTGCAACCCCCTCCCTCTCCAGCTCAGGCTGGGCAAATTCCAGCCCAGAGCTCCCTCCCCTCCCTTCTGCCCCCTGGCATCCTGAAGACGGGACTGGAGCTGGGAGGGCTAGGGGGGAGAAGATTTCTGTGAAGCGCCATGAGTTAGTGGGGAGCTGCATGTCTGTCAGTGCTCTTTAGGAAAACAAACCCCAGGCTGAGTTTCAGTAGCTGAGCAATGGGGGGGGAGGGGGGGGGAGGGCACAGGGAGAGGTGAATAAGGCAGCTGCCCTAGGTGCTCCATTTGCAGAAAGGCGCAGAAATAGCCACAACCACAGCATCACAGCAATTGGCAGTGGTGCTGCCTGGCTATGCCTCTGCTGAGGTCTCTGGGAGATTTGTGGACCTCTGAATCTGGGTTGATTTTTGAATTAGTATTTGATTAGATTCCCTGCTCCCCTACAACACACGCTCTTTACCTAGATTGCTTTAAAAGCTCAGGGGAATTGGAGGGTTGTTTGGCAGCTATTGATTCCAGAGAGACCGGCCTGTTTTTATTCGCCACTTTCTTTTCTAAATGTTTGTCTGAATGGTCATGACGTGCAAATGGCTTAGTGGAGAGCTGAGGAAGGAAATTGAGGCATTGTTTGAGGTCTTTGCTGTATGACCTGGGCCTACTCTAGGTACAAAGTGAATACTCGCTGCCCCGCTGCGAAGGCAGGGCCTCTTCTTTCTGTCACTACAGTGAACATCAGCTTTCTGTAAGGTGCCTGCTGCAACTCAGCACCAGCAGAAGGCAGCCACTGCCTTCCTGAGGCTTGTGTGTGTCCCCCTTACCGGCTTTGCTTACCTTGAGTGGCCTACAAGCACTGCTGTCTCTCTTTCATGTAGCCTCAGATATCAACTTCCAGATCTACGAGCCACTGTGTGGTATTATTGCTCAGTGGACAGATCCCATCTATCCTGTCTGGGCACTTCTAAAGATTGCAGCTTTTGATTAAATGCTGTGCTGTTTGTTGGACGCTGCATTTACACAGGGGACTGTCCAAGATGCTGATTTTGTGAAGTGTTGTTTTGAATTGTCTGTATCCAGACCTCAGTCTCTTCAGCTTGACCCATGCTTCTTTGTCAAGGTTATGCCTAATGGGGGACTCTTTTGGCGTTGGTATAAAATGTTCTAGGAATAGGTCTGACCTTACCCAGCAGTCAGCCTACTCTGTTACTGCCCACTGATTTGGTTTAGCATCCCCAGTTTCTTCTAGGAGCTTGTGGGCTTCCTGTATAAACAGTTTGACTTTCAAGCCGTTTAAGCCTCCATCTGTTTGGGTCTTTGGTTAACAGTTGATAGAGCAGGTGATTTTCATCATTTCTTTCTTCTATTGCCAGTAATGATGTTAGAATCTGTCGTCTTCTATCACTTGGTCCAACGCCTAATGGCATTTTTACACATTCAAGCACCGCAGCTCCAGGTGCTTTGAAAAGCGCCCAGCACTGCGATGCTTGCAGTTGTATAAGTGGTGAAATGCATGTCAGTGCTGAGAAAATGGGTGGGGCAGCACACTTTTGAACTAAAACACATCGGAAGTGCTTTAGCTTGAAAGCACGCCACCGCCGTTTTCTGCACGCTGACGCACATTTTGCCACTCATACAACTGCATGCGACACAGTGCAGTTCATCTCAGCTCAAGTGGTATTGAATGTTGCAGTTGCAGCAGGAGCTGTGGGTGTGTGCACACTCCTGTAGCGTTCCTCTGGTGTCTGGTATCTGCCACTAGGACTTCTGGTGTCAGAAGCTGCTTAATGACTCAAGGTCTCAGGCTCCTCAGTGCCATATTCAAAAGTGTTAGAAGCATGTAGGGTCCTAAGTCTCATGCAAATCAATGAACTTAGGCACTCAGGAGCTCTGTTGTAAGTAAGGCTTAAAGTATGGGAATGGATAGATCAGAGTAAAAGACACTAGATCGGGGGTAGGCAAAATGCGGCCCGGGGGCCGGATGCAGCCTGCCGGGTCATTCTATCCGGCCCGTGGGGCCCCTAAAAAATTTAGAAAATTAATATTAATCTGCCCTGGGCTGCCTATCATGCGGCCCTCAATGACTTTCTGAAACTCAGTAAGTGGCCCTCCGCCCAAAATAATTGCCCGCCCCTGCAATAGACAGACTCTGTAAAAGGCATGGGAGCTTGCAACAGTACAGGAGACTCTGTATCCATTTTGTTTTTGCACCTAACCTAAGATACATGTAGCTACTGCAGTAATTTCTCTCTGTTTCATTCATCCTAAATTACTATGGTTTGGCTCATATTGGGATAGCTCCTATCCCACTCATGTTGGGATAGGAGCAAACAGATGAAACAGTTGTACTCGGTTAGCCGATGTCCTCCTGTCTGGAGAGGCAAGACCCTCCCATCATCTCTGCCCTTGTAGAACTGTACATGCCTGTAACCACCAAAGTCACTTAAGCACTTGGAAATTTTTAGGCTAGACTTTTATTGGTATGAAATGGCCTGGGTGTATGGATTTACTTTCATTTCAGAAGCAAAGCAGTTCAAGATATTACAGGTTTCCAATCTACCAAGTCTGCATATTTGGGATCTGCAAAGCTTGAAACAGACTGGAAGATTTTGCCTGTTGTCAGTGACTACTCGTGCCTGTTGGGAGTTGAAATTTATAGTGCAAGTTTGCACCAAAGTATATGTTTCCAGAGGAAAAGCAAGACGTGACATGGGAAAGCAATCTCTTCTTTCCCTCCTGGATGCCATCACCTTGAAATCCCATGGACACCTGTGATTCCAGTAAAGTTCCAAAATCCATTTCTATGAATTGCTTTGACCAGGCAGGGGGTTCGGTATGCTATGGAATTACTTCATCTCTCAGGAAACCTGTGAGATGAAATTTCACACAAGGACTGGTTTGGTTACTATAGCTGTGGAGTATAATGAGCCATATCTCCTCGCAGCTGTTGATCTGGCTGAATTTTTGCGCATTCTTTTTAATATAGAAAATGCCTGGAGGTGCAGAAAAGAGGTTCTGACAAATCAGAGCAAACAAAAGCAGGAATTAATATGCAACGCCTCAATGTTCATCTGCATCTTGCAGAACAAAATTGAATAATTATCCTTTGTGGGAAGAGCAACTCCTGCTTGGCAAATTCTTGATAGCATAGAACTGGTGGGTACTTCCTTAAGGTTTGCACATCTCCCATTTCCTACAGCACCCTTTGTAAAGACCCTAGTCGTCAGACCGTTCACTTGGCTTTAACTTGAAGATCTGGGGCCCAACTGGCCTAGCAGCACTGAAGTCACCCTAGCAATGTGGGCTTATGCCAGCTAAGAATCTGGGCATGTTATGTAAAGCTTCCTTTAAAAGGTCAAATGCTTGTCCTTTCATAAACAAGATACAAAAGCCCATGTTCATCAGTGGAAGTTCTTAAAAAGGTTGTGGGCTGTGTTAAGTGATGGAGTCAGAGGCAAAAAGTTGTGGCAACAAAGGAAAAAGGAGCACCTGAACCAGGCCAGCTTCACCAACACACAAGTAAAGATGGTAGATAGATGAGGTGTTTGCTCCATTCCCAGAAAGCCAGGCTTCAGAAATGTGACTGTGGTGTCAGGCATGTTGCAGCTGGTGCTGTGCTGGAGACACGATAGTACAGGTACTCCTTACTTAATTTTGTCCCAGATAACATTGTTTTGTTATTATGCCGTTGATCTATTGGAGAACATACTGGTTTAAAGTCATGCAATATTCGGTTATAATGTTGTTTGGCTGCCACCTGCTAGTAGGTAACTACTGTGACCTAATTGGATTCACTTAACATCGTTTTGCTTAGTTGCATTTTTCAAGAATGTAACTATGACGTTAAGTGAGGAGTACCTGTATCTTTGTTGATCTAGTGCAGGGGTATCAAACTCACCAGGCTCCACAGGCCAGAAAAATGGTGCAGGGTCAATCCACGGGCCAGATTGGGCCTCTTGTCTGGTTCTGCATACCAGATCCAGCGGGAGGGGCTGGCTTGGCTTTGGCACTGCATGCGG
>NW_017729025.1:16239870-16242254 GCF_001723915.1 Gavialis gangeticus | reverse complement strand
ACAGGCCAGAAAAATGGTGCAGGGTCAATCCACGGGCCAGATTGGGCCTCTTGTCTGGTTCTGCATACCAGATCCAGCGGGAGGGGCTGGCTTGGCTTGGGCACTGCATGCGGTGAGTGCCAGCTCTGGCCGCAGCCCTACACTCATCACTTAGCATGTGTGCCCACTCTGGCCCTACATGCAGTGCATGGGGCCAGTGCAGCAAGCATCACATGCAGTCTGTGGGTCTACTCTGAGACTCAGGGGCAGCACTGCTGGCTGGATGATGAGGCTTCATGGGCTGGATCCACCCTGTGAGCTGTGTCTTTAACACCCTGATTGAGCAGGTTGCAGTAAGCAACAGTGCCGTTCTTCCCTTGAAAAGGAAGAATTCTAAACGCAATGTTGTGATGACAGCTCCTTTTCTCTTGCTCCCACTAGATGCACCAGCTTAAGTCCAGAGTGGCTGCACCAGAAGGGGCCACTGGGTCACCAGAGACCAGGGATGGAGGAGTGGCACAGACACACCCCTCTTTCAGTTGATCATGCTGTGAGAGTAGCAGCTGGGACCTTTTTTTTAAGTCCCTGAAGCAAGTAAGAGCCCCACCCCCTTTCCCCTTTCCTCCCAACTCCCTCACCTGCTGCTGCCACTGACTCCAGCTATCCTGGCGGTGAGGGTAGAGGCATGGGTGACTGGTGCTGCCTTAGTCAGGGGGGGGCATATGCCCCCCCTGCGACCAATCCCACCAACTGGAGGTGGGGGTCCCCCACGGGTGATCCTGCATTCTGAGGGGGTGGGGGCCGGGTGATCCCATGATGACCGTGAGTGGCTGCAGCTGCTTCTGGGAGCAGGCACTGTTTGATCACTGCAGGGGGGGCACCGGCATTCCTGCCTGCGCCCCCACCCATTGCCTAAGCAGCAAGTGCAGCCATCAGAGGGTGCACTGGCCCTCTCAGGGGGTGCACATGCACCCCCTACATGTCGCCACTGGGCAGAGGGGGGAGCTCCAGAGTTGCTCCAGCTGGGCGGCTAGGATGGAGCTGGGTTGAGCCAGGGACAACAGCAGCAGGCTGGTTTCTTGTCCCTGCCTGGTCTCTCTGGGTGCTCCCTGAAGCCCAGGAACAGGTGTGGGGGAAGGGAACAGCACTGTGTCTAGCTGAGCCTAGCTCCATGTGTAGCCCAGCTAGACCTAGGCAGAAGCGGTGCTGGAGCCTCCCCTTACACTACAAAAACCTCCCCAGTCCTGAGGCCAGTTTTGTTCAATATTTTCATCAGTGACCTGGAAGATGGTGTAGAGTGCACCCTCAGCACGTTTGCAGATGACACCAAGCTGGGGTGAGTAGTAGATATGCTGGGGGGTAGGGCTAGGATTCAGAGAGACCTTGACAGACTGGAGGATTGGACCAAAAGAAATCTCATGAGGTTCAGGAAGGACAAGTGCAAAGTCCTGCACTTAGGGCAGCACAATCCCATGCATTGATACAGGGGGCCGACTGGCTAAGCAGCAGCTGTTCAGAAAAGGACCCGGGGTTACAGTGAACAAGAAGCTGACTGTGATCAACAGTGTGCCCTTGTTGCCAAGAAGGCTAACGGCATACAGGGCTGCATTAGTAGGAGCATTGCCAGCAGATCGAGGCAAGTGATTCTTCCGCTTCTATTCAGCACTGGTGAGGTCACATCATAGTTTCATAGTTTGTAGGATTGGAAGGGACCTGAGCAGATCATCAAGTCCAAACCCCTGCCATGGCAGGAAAGAGTACTGGGGTCAAACGACCTCAGCAAGGTGACTGTCCAGCCTTGTCTTAAAGACCCCCAGGGTAGGAGCCAGCACCACTTTGCTTGGAAGTTGGTTCCAGATTCTAGTCGCCCTGACAGTGAACTAGCGCCTCCTGATGTCTAGTCTGAATCTACCCTCTGCCAGCTTGTGACCGTTATTTCTAGTCACTCCTGGCAGTGCTCGGGAGAACAGGGACTCCCCCAGTGCCTGCTGGTCCCCTCTGACTAGTTTGTACCAGGCCACTAGATTCCCCTCAGCCTTCTCTTGTGGAGGCTGAACAGGTTCAGGTCCCGTCACCTCTCCTCGTAGGGCCTGCCCTGCTGCCCCCTGATCATGCGAGTGGCCTCCTCTGGACCCTCTCCATGTTGTCCACATCCCTCTTGAAGTGCGAAGCCCAGAACTGGACACAGTACTCCAGCTGTGGCCTGACCAGTGCCTCGTAGAGGGGGAGGATCACCTCCTTGGACCTGCTCAAGATGCATCTGTGGATGCATGACAAGGTGTGGTTGCCCTTTCTGACTGCATACCCACACCGCCGGCCCATGTTCATCTTGGTCAATGATGACTCCAAGATCCTTTTCTGCCTCTGTACTGATGAGAAGGGAGTTCCCCAGCCTGTAGGTATGG
>NW_017729025.1:16219694-16238949 GCF_001723915.1 Gavialis gangeticus | reverse complement strand
TATTTAAAAAAGGACTTCTTGTTGTCCTTAATCCGGGAAGCTAGTCCCAGCTCCATCTCTGCCTTGGCCTTCCTGACTGCCCCCCTGCATCTAGAGTACTGTGTCCAGTTTTGGCCCCCCCCACTACAGAAATGATTTGGACAAATTGAGGGGAGGCCAGTAGAGGGCAGTGAAAATGGTTAGGGGCTGGGGCACATGACTGATGAGGAGAGGCTGAGGGAACTGGGCTTATTTAGTCTGGAGAAGAGAAGAGTGAGGGGGGGATTTGATAGCAGCCTTCAACTCCCTGAAGGGGGGTTCGAAAGAGGATGGTGATACACTGTTCTCAGTGGTGGCAGATGACAGAGGAAGGAGCAATGGGCTCATGTTGGAGCCAAGGGGAGTTTAAGTTAGATATTAGAGAAAAACCTTCCAATGAGGAGGGTAGTAAAGCACTGAAACAGGTTACCCAGAGATGCTGTGGGATCTCTATCCTTGGAGGCTTTTAAGGCCTGGCTAGACAAAGTCTTAGCTGGGATAATGTAATTTGGGATGGTCCTGCTCTGAGCTGGAGGTTGGACTAGATGGGACCTCCTGAGTTCCTTCCAACCCTCATTTTCTATGATTCTATGATTCTACCGCTGCTCTCAGGTCAACTGGGAATAGCAGTAGGGGCAAGGAAGGCATAGCATGATTTGCCCACCCTGGTGTGTGCAGGTAGGCTGGGAGCCAGGGTACAGCCACACCTGCAGTGCCAGGCACTGCTCCCACACCCCACTTTTCTAAATTCTCATGCCTAGGACAGGTATGTATCATATCAGCAGTGGTAGGTTTTGAGGAGGACAGGGCTTAGCATCTCCACCCACCCAAGTTCTCTGACTCACTCCAGAACAGGAAGTTCACCAGTGGGTTAGCTCTGGATTCATTCCCAGCAAGCCTTTACTGCTCATAGAGGTGTTAGGGGTGAGTCTGAGCAGCCCCACTGGCAAATTGTTTCCTTTGGAGTAGGTCAGCAGACTCAGGTGGTGGGGTGTGCTCAATACATGCTCCCTAGGACAATATAGACAAGGCCATAGTCTGACTCTCAGCCACTGAGTTTTGCCTCGTGTCTATTGTGTGGAGCCCAGTACCTGTTGAGGAAAGCATAACTTGTACCATGGCATCTGGCCTTGATTTTAAAATATCGAGAGAGAAAGAATCTGCTGTTTCTCCTGGGAGTTTGTCTCAGTAGTTAATTAGCCTGGGATCCTGTTTTTTTCTGTTTAAAAACCCCAAGTTTTCTGATGATAATCCCCAAGTCTCGGATTAAAACCCCCCAAATCCATGCTTTTCCATGATTAAAATGAAGCTCCACTATATATACCTATAAGTATCCATTGAACACAATGCTTTATTGATATTTACAATTTATTTACAATTTTAAAGCAACTTGGAAGCCTACCAATGCCTCTATCATTATAATACAATAAATTCTAAATACCTATATATTTTGGCATTTGATTTTGGTTTTTTTATCATGGAAAATCACAGCTCCCCCTGCCCCCTTCACTCACTAGGACACTGGTCCAGCTGTGGCTGTTCCCCCAGCCACTTTGTGGTGTTGGGTAGCCCTGATATGCCAGTGCCCTGCCCCTCCTCCTGCCCCTGCCATTGCCCCTCACTCCCAAGCCACAGCCTCCTGGCCCTGCTGGTGCCCCTCATTCCTGACCTGTTGCCCCCTGCCCCCAGGCCCCCAGTGTGTGAGGAAGGGGCTTGGGAATGGGGGGAAAGGAGGGTGTAGGCACAGGCCATTCTTGTGGGGGACACAGGTGACATGGCAGGGTCATGAGGGGCACATGCCCCCTGAGATTTCAGCACACATACTGGGGCGTGGGGCTGCATCTGGGCCAGATCAGCTCCAGGTAGGAGCTGCCTCCATAGCCCAGCGGGCAGGACCTGGTGCAGGAGGGATCATCATGCCAACATAGTGAGGCATAGCAGTGGCAGCGGCAGCAATGTGGAGTTGTGTCCCCTGCTGCTGCCAGGTGGGCAAGGGGCAGCTCACTCTGGTGGCCATGGTGGCACGGTACTCCCTCCTGTACAGAGTCCCACCCACTGGGCTATGGAGGGGGCTCATTTGGAGCTGGTGTGGCCCGGCTGCAACCCCATGCCCCACACACCATGGCCCCCTCCACTACATTGCCTGTGCTTCCTCTTCCCAGCGACATGTGGCCTGTGCCCCAGTGAGTCACCTGAACTGGTTTTCCAACTGCTTACACAGGTGTATGTGTAATTTCTGTCCCTAGCCCATGAATCCATAAAGGCTAAAGGTCCTGCCACAGAAGTAGGCTGTCCAAACCGTTGCTTCTCTCTGTACTGAAGCATTGGAGTAGATATGCCTGAACTGCATGGAAGCAACATATATTTTCTAAGCCTATGCAAGAAACGCAACATCATGCCCAGAGGACTGAACATCTACAATCCTTGACTACTACACACAACTCCAAATATGCTAAACAGCTATGTAGCAGAACTTCAAAAATACTTAGAAACCATCTCCTCACATAACCTACTCCAAAAGAGATCAACTCAAGAAGGAAATCAATACTTTACAATAACTTAAAAGAGAGAAATCCAGATATCTTCCCAAACATACAACTACTAAAGACTACCAAATAGTTTTTGCAACATCCATCCAACATAAAAAGAAGAAATTGAGCCAATTACTATAGGAACAACTTTCCCAGACGCAAAACAACCATCAGCAAAACAACACCAATACTGTACATCCTATCAACCTCATACTAGATGAAACTGAAGGAACCAGTTAACCCTCAAATATTATCAATCTCTCCATGCACACACTTACCACAGCTGAAAAATATATCTTCTCTAACAGCCTTAATTTCTGTCTGGAAAAATACCCTAATAAGAAACTACAATGTGGAGAACTAGAAGAATTTTTCTGACACCTCTGTGTTGAGGAATATTTCCACAACCAAAACAAATCCATTTTCAACAACACTTCATCCTGTGACAACACTGAAGAAAAGATTAACACCAAAATCCCCATCAAATTGGACACCTCACAGTGAATGAAATTGAAACCTCGACCACTATATTGACTGCTTCAGGAAAAGAATAAACAATGAAATAATCAACAAGAAACACCACCATAACAACCTCTCCCTCTCGGAGAGAAGAGCCATAGCATCTTTAAGATCCAAACACCAAATAGTAATAAAAGCAGCAGATAAAGGAGGAGCTATAGTTCTCCTTAACCATGAAGACTACATAAAAGAAGCCAACAGACAACCCTCTGACACCACCTACAATGAAAAACTAGGGGTAGATCCAACTTCTCTTTTCACCTTAAAACTCAAAACCACCATTATATCACTTCTATCTGAACTACAAGAAAAACTACAGAACTTGATCCTCCCCTTCCCCTCCACTACCCAGTCTAGGGACTTTTTACATGCTCCCTAAAATCCACAAACAAGGAAACCCAGACACACCTATTCTATCCAACCATGGAACCTCAACTGAGGAAATATCAGGTTTCATCGAATCCATCCCAAAACCTCTTGTCACCCAAAGACCGAGTTTTGTCCAAGACACAACAGGCTTTCTATGAAAACTTTAAAAACATAGATCACCTTCCTATAAATACCCTCCTAGCCACCATGGATGTTACCAGCTTATATACTAGCATCCCACACCAGGATGGCATCCAAGCATGCCTTTCATATCTACAAGAGCAAGATTACAACTCAGAATACAGACCTGAAAATATTACTGAACTCATACACTTCATCCTCACACACACCAACTTCAGTTTTAATAACCAACACTTCCTCCAGACCATGGACACCGCTATGGGCACCAACATGACCCCACAATATGCCAACCTTTTTATGGCCCACCTGGAAGAAGAACTCCTCAAGAACTGCACCATCAAGCCCATACTATACCTAAGATATATATAGATGACATCTTGATTGATTTCAAATTCAATAACTATCACCCCTTCATCAGACTCTCTCCTGAATACTCCAGCACCAACATTTCCTTTTTAGACATTATGATCAATATCCAAAATGGAAAAATAAAACCCAGCATAAAGAAGAAATCTATGGACCAACATACATATCTGCACAGAACCAGCAATCACCCTAAATGCACCAAGAAAGCTGTAATATACAGCCAAGGCCTCTGATACACTGATTTTGAACTGAGGAGAATACCCATGATTGTCACCTCATAAATCTCAAAAGGGTTTTCACCCAACAAGGACACTCCTCCAGAGAGAGAGATCATAGTTTTGAAAGAGCCACCTGGATACCACATGAAAAATTGTTGCAGTAAAAAAAAACCGCACGAATCGCACCCCATTAGTGACATATGACATTATCCTTCCCTGGAACCTATACAAAAAATCCTCAAACAGTTGCAACCCATACTAGAAGAAGACCCAATTCTTAAAGAAATCCTTGCCAACCTCATCACCAGAAGCAAATTTCCTCTGGCCCAAAGCACACTGAATGGATCCAGACCATGCCAGGATGAAAAATGTAAAACCTACCAACACATCTTCACTACTCCCACAATAACCACACTCCATAACAGAACCATCACCATTCCTGGATCTTATACCTGCACCTCCAGAAATGTAATATATCTCATCCAGTGCACTGAATGACCTGATGGAAAACATGTAGGAGAAACCAAACAGCAACTGCGTACCAGAATGAACACACACTGAAAATCGATCAAAGACAGAAATACTCAGTTGTGTGTGTGCACTACTAACAAAGCACCCGCTCTCCAGTCTCTCAGTTCTAATCCACAAAGGGAATTTACAAAACACCTTTCATAGACAAGCCTACGAATTTCACTTCATAATCTACTGGATACAAAAAATCATGGAGTAAATGTAGATATTGGATTTATGACACATTATATAACCTGCTTGCCATCTGATAACCCCAGGTATCCCATCTGCATTTTACCAGCTACATTCTATCACCAGGTCAGCATTCCCTCTTTTCTCCCCTACCTACCTGTCTCACGCCTATTATCTCATTCCCACTGATCCTCATTGCCACACATTTGCATTTTCAGACCTACATGTTGCATTTTGGCTTCTATTCCACCCAGAAGAGCTCATGAAACACCAGCAGGCTCTCCCTAGGTCTGAAGAAGGATGTTTGTACCCAAAAGCTTGCAAAGAACATTTTTTCCAAGTATTTAGTTGGTCTAATAAAAGATATCACATTTACCCAAAGAACCTTGTCTGGAAACAATGTCTGGTTCAGCACAATTGCCTCATAACAAAGCCTTTCATTTGTTTAAGGCTTCAGCCCACAGGAGCTAGAGTGACTTGTTCTGTAGAGCTCTCTTTTTGGGGCTGTGGTGGTAAATTGGTATTGTGTAGTGATGTCTCTAGCAGACTAATACTCGCTACTCTGGCATGTGGGAATGATTCCATAAGAGAAGGCAGTACTGATTTTAATTATCAGGACTAATGGTTGTAATATAGTAATAGCCAGAGACCCCAGCTGAGATTGAGATACCATTGCTCTGTGCACTTCACAAACCTAGGAGAGAAAATCCTTTCCCTAAAGAACTACTGTTTAGATAGACTAGACAAACTGGGGCAGGAGGGGAAACAGGGAGTGAAATAACTTGCCCAAAGTCGCACAGTGGGGTATTAGCAAAGCAGGGAATTACAAACCTAGTGCCCTGGGTCCTATGTCACCACACTATCCATGGACCACATTGCCTCTCAGATAACAGCCCAGCCAAATCTGGCTCTCTGAGCAGTAATTAACTATTAATACTTCTGTAAGAAGGGCCCTTCTGCAATGAGCCAACTACAGCAAGGTTCACTTCAGTTCCAGGCTTGACAAATCTTCTTTTCTGACCTCGTTTCTCTTCCCCAGAATGTGTGTTATGGCATTGCCAATTTAGGTTGCTCCAAGTTCAGGAAGTGTGATGAGCAGCAGTCTTTTCAAGCAGGTGGGAGGGAGGAATTGTGTGCATCCAAAATCTTCGCTTAGGGCTGGCTTCCCACTGTCAGAAGGGCATGTCAGTATTTACTTAAGGGAAAGCACATTTCCTGATTGCTACAATGTGATTTCTGTGCTTGCACTTGGCAATAGTTCTACAGTAACATTCAGCAGGACTTTGCATATTTCCTTTGATTCTAATTTACGAACTTGTTTTGCCCCTTGCAAAGTTAAACTTGTTTGTCTGTTGCTTTCCAAGTTAGTTCTCCACATCTCTTAGCACCTGGTGAAAAGGCGCATTGTAAGGCAAATTCATAGCAGTTATGAGGATGGATCAATAAATGCAGGGCTGGGCAATCTGCCACATGAGTGCCACAAGTGGCATGGGCAGCCTGTGTGTGTCTCGTGTAACAGATCAGGGACGGGACAGTAGATAGGGCAAAAAGCAGAGCAGGAGATCAGGCAGGGAACATAGGGCTGGGAGCAGAAAGCGGAGCAGCAGATTGGACAGTGAAAGGGGATTGGAGTGGCACTTGGAGGGCATGGCGATAATTTGTGGCATGCCTGCCAAAAAGGTTGGCCCCCCACTGGATTAAAGAATCTGAATGTGCTTGTGAAACAAGGATTTTCTTCCTTACAGCTACAGGTAAAGAAGAAGCAGATTACCGGATCAAAACCTATGGGGTATGATGAGATTGCTGTGGACGGAATGAGCTTTGCACTGTTGGTCTGGTTGAGTTCTGCTCAGATGGCTTCATCTGATGGCCCACAGATCTACCGTTCTATCCTAACCAGCCTCCATCCAACCAGACATCTCTCTCTGGGACTTCTGCTCTCAGGTGGCTTTATTTTCTCCATCCACCTCTCCTCTGTTGCCTTTGGTCACATCACTATAAGTCCTCTCCTTGGAACCTGAGGGCTAATCTTTGACCCTCCTTACACTGTG
Source organism: Gavialis gangeticus (assembly GCF_001723915.1). NCBI lineage: Eukaryota > Metazoa > Chordata > Crocodylia > Gavialidae > Gavialis > Gavialis gangeticus. Next base: position 16,232,034 of record NW_017729025.1, on the reverse strand, counting down.
ATCTTGGGCTGTGTTCAGACTTAATGGTTGCTTTCTCTTTGTGCAGGAGCACTAGGCTAGAACTCAGGGGAACTTGTGTTCCCAGCTCTGCTGTGGGCCTGAGAGGTTATGTTGGACATATCATTTCAGTCCTCTGTGTCTCATTTTCCACACTGGGGAATGCTACTGAGTACTGACCATCTCTGAAGCACTTTGAGATCTGCTGTTGAAAGCTGCTGCATAGGACCTAGGTGATACTATCTTAATCACCCCTGGCTGTGGCACTCCTGACCTCTGTTCTACTCAGTCCTTGGAAAGGAGGTCTTTCATATAACCTACTCCCAAAAGAAAGCATGAAGTGATGCCTATCATGGTTCCCTAGAAGGTCAAACTTGGCTCTTTTAGGCTAATCAAGGGAACAAGCCTTGGTAGTGCTGGAGGTACTGTACCCAGGACATCTTGCCTTAGGTTATACTCAGAGCCCAGCTCTGGGGTACCTATGACTTGGCTGATCCAGGGGACAGGGCTGGTGTGTAGGAAGAGGTGGGAATTGTGAGTCTCTCTGCTCAAAGGTGGTGGATGTTCATTCTCTTGGGTGTTCTTTCCCCAGGAGGGTGTCCAGCTTCTGCTGCTTTTTAAAGGAGCTGCATTGTGTCTCACGGGTAACATTATTGTCATGCAATGTAGCAATTGCCATGGTAATTTTTTTTAATATTTAAGGACTAGCAAAAAATGAATCGCCTGCATGGCTTTTTGGGTGTCTGTGTGTGGAATGTGGTAGGGCTGTGTGAAACAGCACTGTTCCGTTCCAGCTTCAGTTTTGAAGTCTGGACAGAACAGTGTTTTGTATTGAATAAAATTTTGAGTCAAAACAGCCTCACTGTTTCACTTTGTCGAAACAGTGAGGCTGTTTTGACCCTGTTTCAACAGTTTTGCCAGACCATGGGGCTGGGGAAAGGAGTTCCCAACCCCAGCCGGGGGCAGGAAGTCAGCCCAGCTGGACTGACTCCCCAGATCACACCAGGGATGGAAAAGCAGCCCAGCTGGACTGTCTCTCCATCTCCAGCACTAGATCGCGCCCAGCTGCTTCCCTGACCCTACCCCCGCCCCCCCGCTGTGATATAACACTGGGGATGATGAGGCAGCCCAGCCCCCCCCCATGATCAAGTGCCAGGGATGGAGAGACAGTCCAGCTGGACTGACTTTCCATCCCCAGCGCTATGGTTGAAACATTTTGATTTTCGAAACATTTCAGCTAGCCTCATTTTGTTTCGAGGCTATTTTAATGGCCTTTGTTTCATTTCAGTTTTGCTGTTTTGACCTCAAAATGAGTCAAAACAGCATTGAAATGAAATGGTTGTCGAAATTTTGCACAGCCTTAGTATGTAATTCTCCCCAGACTCTCAGAAATGAAGGACCTGTCCCTTCTTCCCCCTTTTCCTGTTTCTTTCAAATGGAAGGTGATGTATATATTACCCATGAAGAGAAGCATGCTTGACTTCTTCCTTACTGGCCCCTTTTTGAACCATCTCTTCCTGGAGGGCAAGACAGACAGAAGCCTGCTCACAGAGAAATGACAAGGTGATTAATGAGCCGGAAAATACATATTCCTCATCCACACCAAAAATAAACATGTGCCAGACTTCCTGAAAGAATTACCTGGAACAGCTCTGAGCAGAGAACATTTTCATTTGGGTCAAACTTTCAAAGTATTTTTAAAGATGAAAAACAAAGCAAAAAACCCCAAACAAACCATTTTTACAAAAAAAAAAAAATCTTTTGATTTTTTTTTTCTAAGAAAAAGGAAAACAAAATCAAAGCGTTTTTTAAAACAAGTTTTAATTTCCTATAGAAAATAGTATTTTTTGACATAACTCTATGATGGGGCTTTCCCCATAAAGTTCAGGTTGTTCCCACTGACTTCTCTGGGACCAAGGGTGGGAGGACCAGCCCAGTGCTCGTGTGTGGTGGTAATCTCACTAAAATAGACCCTGTCTATTAGCCTTTTTCTTCTAAGCCCTTAAACAAAAGCAGGATAAATTGGGCCTATTGAAGCCTTCTGACTCTTTGTTTCAACTTCATGTTGGCATTTGGAAATGGGGGACAAAGCTCAAGGCAGAACATTGACCATAGGCTTGTACCTGTATTGCAGGTCCTCCAGGTCTTCTCATGGTTAGACCACCACAACAATTTGTGAATGCCCTGATGATCTTGTGGTGACAGCACTGGCTTTGTTTTCAGGACATTAGGGTTCATTTCTTTGCTCTGTGTGTAACCCTGGGCAAATTCCTTCATTTCTCTGTGTATCAGTTCCCTGTGGGGCTTTCTTGTACTCTGCGTTGTGTCTGTTTAGCTTTGAAACCTGTTGGGTGACTCTTCCTATCAGCACAGCACCTCCCATGAGGGGCCTCAGTCTGGGTTGGAAATTGGAAAAGCGGCATCCCTCATTCCAGTTCCCAGATCGCAGTGGTATGTAACCACCTTTGCAATTGCTGTCCTTCCCAAGAAAAGTGTCTAGCAGACTCTCTGGTCAGTGGTGTCCCACAGGCACACACAGACAGGTGATACTGAGCACCCACTGGCCACAGCAGGGATCAAGAACTGGCAGTCCTCAAAAGTGGCAAGTGCCTTACGGAGCTACGTGCAAGTACCTCCTTCCAGCCACAGCTGAGAACAAGCCCTTCTCTGCAAGCCAGTAGAAAGATATCAAAGCCCTGGGGATCTGATTCGGTGCCTTCTGCATAACTTAATCTGGCTGTATCAGGCCCCATGCAGTGAGCCCTAGCTCAAGTGGTGGTGTTGCAGAGCTTCCCTAAGGGCCAAATTCGATTCTTGTTTTGACAGATCTCCCTTGGATTTTAGTGGGTGTCTAGCATGAGTGTGGACATTAAACAGTGGAGACCAAATTTAGAGGTGATGGGCTTGGCTGCACTGGAGTGAGTCACTATCAGTGTATGTGTGCTAGTGTAACTTGCTGAGCATAGGGCTAGCAGGGAAAGCAACTGAGTTGAGGATATAAGGAGCTGAAAGATCAATAGGGAAATCTCTACCTCACTGTTCTCAGGGGCATTAGGCGGCATATAGGCATAGGCCCTGGTGCTATGCGTTGTATTTATGTGGTGGATACCTGCACCCAAAACAGTGTGCTTCACATGGAGACAGGGGGCTGCCTATGTTGATGTGTTTGGGGGTCTATGGTATTGCTCTAGGAAAAGTGCAGGAAGGGCCCTGCAACCTGCTGAGTGTTTAGCACATGGGCCTGGGTAAAGTGCCTATGAGCTGATGATGATGACACTTGCCTTTGTTTGGCCCTGAATGAACAATGCATTGGTCCCAGACTTGTTCACTGATTTCTAGACTGTCTCAGAGCAGGATGCTTCCCACCACCAGTTTGATTTGTCAAAAGGAAAAGCAAAGGAAACATCAAACCCAATGCCTGAGAAAGAGATGGGCCTTGAACTCCCTCCTGGAGACCAAATAAGTCTGACTTTGTCTGAGCAACGGAGGCTAGGACAAGTTGTAGCCAAAGGTTTTTTTGTTTTGTTTTTGTTTGCCTAGCACTCTCCTGTCCAAAGAGCAGGGTTTGGCTGGTGTTATCTGCCCCTTTTGAATTAATAGTAAGAAGCCTGATGTGCTCAGAATACTCCTGGATACTTGCGCACTGTTTTTCTGGTATGCACACGCCTCAGAGCAGTTGGCCAACCTCAATCGCTTTAGCAATGAGGAAACCAAGGAGGCTGGAAATGAAGTGGCTTACCTGTGATCACCAGGGATCCTGGTTTGCTCTGTCTAAAAATGGCAAATTCTCTGATAAAAATCACAAATTCTCCTGATTAAAACCCCCAAAATCTGTGTGTTTCGTGTTAAAATGAAACGCCACGATCGATCTATCTATCGATCTATCAGTTGAACACAATATTTTATTGATATATTTACACATCTAAAGCAATTTTGAAGCCTATCAGTGCATCAATCACTATAGTAAAACAAATACTAAATACCTATACATTTTGGCATTGATTTGGGGTTTTTTATCATGGAAAAATCAGAGTTCCCCAATCCCCCTTTGCTCACCACGACATGGATCCAGCTGTGACTGTCCCCCTTGCCCCACTGCTTTCTGGAATTGAGCAGCCCTGGATATGCCAGTGCCCTGCCCATGCTATTGGCCCTCACTTCTCACCCAGAGCCCCTGCTGGTGCTCCTCACTCCCTGCCCCCCAGCTGTAACAGAGGGGGCCCCCAGCTGCCAGAGCTATGAGGCCAGGGACCTGGGTCTGCAGTCCCCTGTCCCCCACAGCAGTGCTCGAGCCCCAGCTGCTGCATGTGGGAGGTAGTGGCTGCTGCAGCGGAGCAGAGCACGAAGCCCAACTCTCCTTCCCTCCCATGGGCAGCATGGCTGGAACAGAGCCCAGGGAGGGGGGCAAATGCAGGCTGCCCGCAGGCTTTCACCCTGCTGCCCTCCCCTGGGGCCTCTGCAGCCCAGCGGGTGGGACCAGGTGCAGCAGGGCTGAGTGGGGAAGCTTGGTGCCGCGACTGGGAGCTCCACATCACCACGGCGAGGCATCCACTGATTGTCCAGCAGCAGTGAGGGGCACAACTGTGTTCCACCACCCCTGCTGCTGCTGGGTGGGCAGGGGGCACTTCACCATAGCGATGTGGGCTTGCAATAGTGGCACTGAGCTTCCCCACCCTGCTCTGTCCTGCCACGCCAGGTCCTGCTCAATGGGCTGTGGGGGCCCTGGGGGAAGGGTAGCAGGGTGGGGAGCCTGAGCCTGTAGTGGGCAACCCACCCCACACACAAATCGGGGAGGGGGTATGTACTCCCCCAGACCCTGCCTGGAAGTGTGCACAGTGGTGGGGAGCCTCTCGCAGCTCTGTTCCACTCATTGCCTGGGTCCTGTGGGGCACATTCTGGCCCCAGGCCCCAAACTCCATGCACCACCCCAGCTTGGCACCAGTGCCAGCCCTGCCCAACTCCGTTATGATGTGGGCCTCAGCTTCTGCCTGCCCCCCCACCTCCAGACTTACCTGCGGGAGCTGCTCTCCAGGCTGCCTGGCGGCCATGTACATGTGTATGTGCACATGGCACCCCTGCTGATCACCCTTCTTTCACTCCCCACAGCCCCACTCTGCCAGCCTGCAAGGGGAAGCCCACCAAAAGCCCTGGGGTTTTTTAAGAGGAGGCTGGATGACCACCTTATTGGGGTCGTTTGACCCCAGTGCTCTTCCTGCCATGGCAGGGGGTCGGACTAGATGATCTGCTCAGGTCCCTTCCGACCCTAGAAACTATGAAACTATTTCCTGTGTTTTTCTCCTTAAAACGAGAAAACCAGGGTTTTACCGCATTTTTTCAGGGCTAATGGAAAACCCAGGTCTCTGGTGATCACCCCATCAGCTTATGGCTGTGCCAGGAAAGGAAGTTCCTAGACCTGACACTTTTATCTGGATTTGTTGCCTAGGAAATTCTTCATGGTTCTAGGCTGCCTCAGTTTTCTTCTGCCCCATGACTGGATGAGCCTTTTGTATGCAGGGTAAAGGAAACCACATAGGTGTCCAGGGTGAGCCCCTGCCTAAATACACAGCTGCAGAACTGATCCAGGATAATTTTGTTTTCTGTGGATATTGTTGATAACAAGAACAGTGGATCCCTCCTACAGCAAAGGGAACAGAGAGGATTGCATGTGATTGACAAGAACCCAGAGTATTGTTTGCACATATATTTCCTTTGTGGCATTTGCTCATCTCTTGCTGACTGTAACAATTCCTTGAGTCCCTGATGACAATCCTAATTGCAAAGAGCTGAGATTTCAGCATGGAAAAGAAGACCCATCTTGCCCCAGTGGCTGCTCATTATTTCACTAAAATTATGTCACTCACCGTGATACTCCTTTTGTTTCAGTGGATGATGTTATGAAACAATACCCGTTAAGCTAATCACTATTGGCTTGCTTTATACTTCATGTCTTTGATGTCTTTGGTAGTTCATGTAAGGATCTGCCTCTATTTTCTCTTGACTGACAACGCCTTTTCTATATATTTGAGCAATTAAGCAGCCCAGTAGCAGCTGCTAAGGAGTTCGACTAAGTGCAAACCTGACAAAGACTTCTGCACAGGTCTCCTGGCATCCGTGTTGACATTCTGAAACACCATCTGCAATTTAAAACTGCAACGGGACACTTGGATCCAACAAGTTAGGTGAGTGTGTTTCTGTGTCGGCTCCATGTCACTGCTCACGATTAAACTAGGAGGCTTTTGCGAAGGAGACAACACAGAATAAGTATGTATTTCTGTTGCTGCCATTAGAAATAAGGAATGTTACTACAGTAGGAAAGGTTACACATGGTAGAATACGGGCACCTAATATGCATGCACCTGAGTGCATATACATATGTAGTTTACGTACCCACACATACGTTCATGAAGGTTTCACCATGGCCCACTTGCCCTGATGTTAAGCTTTGGAAAGATGTTGCAAACTTCTAGGTTAACAGGAGTTTAGATCATCAGGCTTCTGTATATTTCCTAGGTTCCCTAATAGCATACTGGTTGCATAGCTCCATTGACTTAGTCAACACAAATTTATTGAAGCTGATGATGTGGCTTGGTGCATGCAATCCTATTTTCTTGAGTGCAGTCTGTTGTTCAAGGTTAAATGTCAGTGCCTGAGGTTTTTACATGGGCAGCTATCTGCAATGCCAGCTTGAGCAGTGTAGGGTTTTGGGTTTTGATTCACCCTTTTAGTCTGTTTCCACCTCTCTTCTGTACCAGGGGAGCTGCACCTGAGAGGGTGGTTGATTCCTTCCCCAGTGGGCTTTACCAGGGGGAAGGAGTGATGGTGGGGGAGCAAGTTTCATAGGAACTTGGCTGATGGATGTTGCCTGTGTGAGGCTGAGCTGAGGCACTTTTCAGATGCCTGGGCCAGACCCTTCCATGTCTAGGAACATCCGTTTTCAAGGCCTCATTGACAGGGAAGCTGCCGCTTGCAATGTGCGTGGGTGGGAGGTGGCATGCATTGTCAAACATTTAGAGTCTGCAGAGCAAACACGTGTGTCATATATTCCCGGTATTTGTAATAGGTGTGCTATTGTAGAGCCCCCTGGCAGGAGAAAGGTTTGACTGAAGATCAGTGATCCATAGAGGGTGGGGAGGGAAGGAAGCAGTCAACTGGGGACCATTTTAGAGGCAAAGATGGTGAATTCTCCCCAATTACCATCAACTACTCCTTGTCCTCATCTGCTTCTGAAACCGTTGGTCATTTTAATGGGCTTTTCAATGGGTTATGAGCAGGAGAACTTGGATGTAAGGCTCAGTTCAAAGACCATGTTTTAAATCCATTATGGATTCATACCTAAATAGGCCATATTGTGGCTGGCCCCTGCATGTGTGTGCTAGCAGATTGGTAGGATCCATCAACTCTTGGCAGCTTAAAGACAATTCTAGCTTTCTGTGAGACATGCAGCATCCCTTGGCCTCTGCTGTTCTCTTCTTCTGGCTGGGGTGTTTGGTGAGCGGGGCTGTTTGGCTGCTGTCTCCATTCCTGTGCCTTCAGCTCTCCCCTAGTTCTGGATGAAGCTGGAGCTCAACTTCTGTAGGGCAGCCACTGTTTTTGCTCTGCTTGGGGAGTGGAGAAAGCCGTGTTCTGTGTGGCTTGGCAAAACCCACAACTAAAGTTAAGGCTGCTGTTACAAACCTACTGCTATGTGAACCTAGTCGGCACCACTTGGATTGTGAGGCGGGAGGGATAAGATGTCCCATCTTCTCCTTGCTGCCAAGGCACGTGGCTAAAGGGAATGGTACCATTTTGTCCCCAGTCCCAGCATGGCAGACATGCACACTATGCCAAGTATATAAACTCCCCAGGTTGGGAAGAGCAGGTCCACTCCTCTCACCTCTGTTGGCCTTCTTTCCATCTCAGTGCACAGCATGAAGCTCCATCACGTGGTCCTGGGCTCTGTGCCCCTCCTGATACTGGCTGGCTGTGTCAGCGCGCTGAAGCCCTCCAACATTAACCTGCGCACATTCATTGGCTGTGCTGTGCGTGAGTTCACCTTCCTGGCTAGGAAGCCCGGTTGTAGGGGGCTGCGTATCACCACGGATGCCTGCTGGGGACGCTGTGAGACTTGGGAGGTGAGTATTACCAGAGGAGTGTGTAAGGGATGTGTGTGGCCCAAGGAGCTGGCACTAAACAGCTTGACACTTCATGTATTGTTTTCCAAATAGAAATTGGTAAGAGGTGCAGTGGGCAGGTGTCATTATTCCCCTGGCATCAGGGGGGCTGGACTTGTTGTGGAGACCCTAGGCTTAGGACTCAGCAAGTTCTGTATTTGGTTCCCAGCTATGCCATAGATTTTCTGTGTGCCCTGGGCATGTCTCAGCCTCTCTCTCTCACGTGAAAAACCTTTCTTCCCCTAGGCAAATCATGCTTTGATGTTAAGATCTTTGGAACGGGGGCTTCCCTTGCAATGCCTTTGTGTAGCATCTAGTAGAGTGGGGCATCTCGGCGCTGCTATAATGCAAACAAATAACGACAAGAACACGAACGTGCTGAGTATACAAGCATGAAGGCAAAGACACTGCTGTGGTGAATGGTAGTCTTAATATAAGTGCCAGGAGCTGAAAAGTTTGCCTTGAGCCATTAATTTTAACCACTGTCTACGAGACACACACACATCATGTGGTAATGTTAATAATGTGCTTACGTAATACCCTCGTTATGCAATTTGAAAGCTTCTTGCAACTTAAACGCTTAGGGGAAAGAGTCCTTTATTACTTTACTGGAAGAAAATTCCTCTGAGATTAAAATGGAGCCCACGGTTCATGGGTAATATGTTTTGTTCCAGAAAAACCCAAATCCCAATGGCAATGTCTGTTTCTAATTTGCCCTCATTCAAATTGCACCCTCGTATGAAAACGAGGGGGTTCTGTTGTAGGGGGGCGGAGAGAGGGGGACTGACGGAAAACAAGTCTATACACATGAGGGAGGTGAAGCTCATGACTAATTTTAGCTTTCTTTAATGAAAACATTCAGTGGGCCAGGCCCTGATGTCCTTCTCAGGAAAAATCACATTGATTCAAGGGATTCCTTTTGCCCAAGCAAAGCCCAAGGACCTCTTCCTCCCAGTAACCAAGGTGAGGAGGAGCCAACTATTTCTGAGGTTTAGCCTTGACTTTCCTACACCTTCCTTCATTGCCAGGGGGAGGGAAGATGAGCTGCTGCTCGCTGGTGGAGGAGGTGAGGTGGGGATTCCTCCTCCTTAACCAAGGGATCCTTTGAGGTGATGTCTGCACTGCATTGGGCAGGGCTAGGAAGTGCCACCACAAAAACAAGCCCTCTTGCAACTCTGACTGGTGTTGTGCAAACACAACTGGAGACCCCTCGCATTCCCATTCTCTCCCAATGGGCTGGGCTCTATCTCCCAGTCCCTACTCTTCCTGAGCCACAGACGTATTTCATGGGACACTTTATTGGGTTGGGGAAGCTGGTCTAGAGGGAGGAATGGGCTCCTGTGGCACCTGCATTCCACCCCTTTCCCCTGACATTTGTGGTGGCATTTCCAAATGAAAAAAGAATTCGGTTCTTGTGTGTGGCTTTTTTTTTTTTAAAGTGAAATCTCAGCAGAAAGGAGAGACTTTGCAGGCAATATTTTGGTTAGTTGAAACTCCAGAGTTAGGAAAAACAGAAGATTATTTTTCAAGCAGCCCGAGTCCAAAGAAATCTTAGCTAAGTGAACCTAAGGGAAAAGGAACTACAATCAGTAGCAGGCCTGGACCTCACGCAGGACTAAGAAATGTTCCTTGATATGCTCTGTGCATCTGCTCCTGTCTACTCATTGTGTGTTGGCTCGTGATCAATCTTGTTGAAGTAACCAGGGCTTGGTGGGAGGAGGGGGCTGTAGGATCTTCATAGACTTCCTGCTTACCTGCTTCCCCTTTACCTGGCCTATGTCTAATGTCAGCATTTTCCCTCCTGCTAACAGAAGCCTATTCTGGATCCCCCTTACATCGAATCTCACCATCGAGTCTGCACTTACAATGAGACAAAGCTGGTGACAGTGAAGCTGCCAAGTTGCGCTCCTGGTGTGGACCCCTTCTACACGTTCCCTAAGGCCATACGGTGCGACTGTGGTGTCTGCTCTACTGCGACAACCGAATGCGAGACTTTTTGAACCCTCCTTCCCCAGGTGCACAGCTGCCTTGGCTATTGCAGGCCAGATTCTGCCCTGATGTTACACCCACTTTCACCCCAACATTGCAGGAGGTGTAAATCAGCACAGAATGTGACCACTGAGTCTAACTGCTTCTAATCACTAACTCTTCAGCACAGTAAAGGCATACTCTTCTCTTCTCTTCGCAGCCAGTTTAGAGAACTATTAATGTAGTATTGTAATAAGGAGCCTTATGACAATGTCGTGTGGAAAGTTATGATGCAGTTTCTTTTACCCAGAGGCATTTCACAGTATTTGAACTCACCTCATGCACAAAGCACACATTTAATAAGCAGTCCAAAACACCTACAAGTGGAGAACAACAGTGTTAAGGTAACAACAGCTTTGTTCATTTTGGTTTTTATTTCTTCTATTCTTGAGCTTGGGAATGTAAATGTACTCGGCAGAATTCCCTCGGTGCCCTTATAGACCAGCTTCCTTTCTCACTGACAAGGGTTTCAATCGGGAACAAAGCCACCAAAATACTTAGTGTCAGTAGTGAGACCAGGGCTTAGCTCTGGTTCATCAGGCGTATAAATTCATTAATACAAAGCTGTAACAACCCCTGTCACAGCAAAGCACTTAAGCACCAACTTATACTTTAAGCATGTGTTTAAGAGCTTTGCTTAATTGGGGCCACTGTGCATAAAATCTCATATCACGCCACTCATAAGGAAACCACCTCAGTCTTTGAAGAAAAATCACTGAACGCCTGAAAGAGAAAATCACATTTCTTCCCATACAGGGTGAGGAAATCAGTTGATTTAATGTAAATCAAAGAGCTTTGTATGGCTGATGAGTCTCTCTTAAGGATCTCTCCCAACTGAAAAGGGCACTAAGGGATGGTGTGATGGCCTTGGCTTTCCTTCACATGGAAGCAAGGTCAAGGAAGGCCTATGCTGGTTCACCCCACAGTCCCCAGTGCAGCTTTGCTCCTCAGAGAAACCTGCTCCATGTCGGGTGTCCATGCCATGGACCAGAGGAGCATGGCTAAGATGCCCACCATGCAGGGTTTAGAGCGGTGCTCCTCCTTACCTCCACAGACCGCCTATTAGGGAATGCTAGCGCTGTTTCCTTTAATGACAGAGGCCACAGAAATGTTTCTAAGAGTGATCCACAACTGCTCAGACCCACTTCAGGAGCTGAGGAGAGGGGATTGCAGGTCATAGCCACTGTAACAGCACATCCGTGGTCTCAGATGAGCTGCCCAAGTGCCTTTTGTACCCAGGCTATGGGTGGGAGTGGTTGATTTAGTATCTTCTCCCTCAGTTGCTTCCCCTGAAGAAACCTGGTTGGTTTGTATTTTTCTGACAAGAACAGGAAGTTTTCCTGACATGATCTGTTAGCAAGAGCGCATAAGGCAAAGTGAGTTTCCAGGGCAGACACTGTGGTATGCTTTTTGAACAGATTAATGTCCAACATTTTCCCTTCCCTACCTGGTTAGGGCCTGATATTAGACCAACCGAGAGGCTGAGTCTCCTAATTACATTCCCTTCTGTTTCCAGGATTCATGGTTGACACTACAAAGCAAGCTTACTTGAAGTTTCCTGCTCTCTTTGAAATACGTCTTTTAATTTAAGCTATAATTTATTAAACGCTGTAATTTTGTCTGTTGAACTGTAAAAGCTGCACTGTGGTTGGGTGATTTATATGATTCTGCCTTACAGAGTTGTTGACTAGATGAACTGCTGTGTGGAACAACAGCAGTAGCGGTTTTCTGCAACACTGACTTTAACTGCCTTTAAATAATCCTGCATTTGGTTTCAAGTTGCATCTCTCATCCTTCTGGTCTTGTTATTGCTCTAAATGGCATCATACATCATGGGTGACCTACAAATTAATTTCTGGGTCCTTAATAAACCTAAAATTGTAGCATCAAAGCAATTTAAGACATGCTTCCATCCTTATTTATGCATTGGGCTTCTAACTACTCGTTCAGTTAAGCTGCAGCAAGCTGTTGCCAGCAGGGGACTGCATGCTTAGGGGCAATCAGCACGGGTTCATCAGTGGCAGGTCCTGTCAGACCAACCTGGTGGCTTTTTATGATCAGATCACCAGATCATTAGATGCAGGGGTAGCAGTGGACATAGTCTTCCTGGACTTCCGGAAGGCTTTTGACACTGTCTCTCACCCCGTTCTCATTAAGAAAATGGG
>NW_017729025.1:16214470-16219447 GCF_001723915.1 Gavialis gangeticus | reverse complement strand
GGGACCTGAACCTGTTCAGCCTCCACAAGAGAAGGCTGAGGGGGAATCTTGTGGCCTGTTACAAACTGGTCAGGGGGGATGAGAAGGCATTGGGGGAGTCACTGTTCCCCCAAGCACAGCCAGGAGTGACCAGGACCAACGGTCACAAGCTGGCAGAGGGTAGGTTTAGGTTAGACATCAGGAGGCGCTATTTCACGGTCAGGGCGGTTAGGGTCTGGAACCAACTTCCAAGAGAGGTGGTGCAGGCTCCTACCTGGGGGGTTTTAAGAAGAGGTTAGATAAACACCTTGCTGGGGTCGTTTGACCCCAGTGCTCTTTTCTGCCATGGCAGGGGGTCGGACTAGATGATCTTCTCAGGTCCCTTCTGACCCTAGAAACTATGAAACTATGAACACCTGCAACTAGTCCTGTAAGGGTGAATTTTTGGTTGTATGCCATACAGGCTGATTATCTTTTGCTAGACTGGTTGTGCTGTAGGTGGCGGTCAGAGGATTGGGAGGTGGATAAAAAGTGCTCTTCAGAGCCAACAGGGAATTCAAACTTTTCTCAAAGACAGGAGCTGGTAAAGCAGTTGAAATTTCAGAAAGTATCTAGGCAGAGACATTGCACAGGGTGAACGGATGTTTGACTGGTTACGGCGCCAGACTGGCTGGGGAGTGGAAGAAGAACAGTGGGAAGAGTTGAGTGACTGGAACCAGCCTAACGGTTTTGGGTGTTTTTAGAGAAAATGGCAAAAATGAATGGTGAAGTTGAATGATGGACAGCAAGGGCAGTGGAGGTCAGAAATGCAACAAGAGACTAAGGCCACCAGATGTATTTCACATGATCAACTGAACACCCATCAATTAACTGTGATCACTGCCAATCTGAGATGGTTTCATCATGTCCTAGAGGTGGTAGATGCTGTTGCTCTGTCCCTATACAACTAACTCTGATGGAGCCCATGGAGTGGGCAGTATCATAATAGTCACTTCAGGGTCCAGGTTTTATCATCGCTAGTAACAGGCACACATTTGGGGACCAGTCCCAAAGTCCTTACTCATCATGTTCTCAGGGACTTCAAACCTTGGCATTTGGTTCCTTGGCTTCAGTATCCTTTAATGCCAGGGCTCAGTTTGGTCCTGGAGTTGATTTGCGGAGTCTCACTGAAGGCACTGATTGTGATTGATTATAGTTGCAGTTGTCAAATTTCTGCAACATTCTTTAGTACGTTACATCAGGGGTAACACAGTACAAGCTTTGGGGGAAAATGTGAGACAGTTCATATAACAGCAATGTATGTGGATAAGAGAAAAACACACAACTACATGAGTGTCACTAAGGCAAGGGTGGGCAATTATTTTGGGCAGAGGACCGCTTACCGAGTTTTGGCAAGCTGTGGAGGGCCACATGGGTAGCCCCGTCCCTTGACAAGTGCCCCGCCTCCTGGTCACCATCTTGGGACCAGAAGTCCCACCCAAATCTCTGATCTTTGCTGCCAGAAGTCCCTCCCCTTGCCCCTGAAGCACTCCTTTGGGGAAGAGGATTTGCCATCTTAGAATGGGAAAATAAACAAATTATATATTAAAAATCAAACACTGATAATAATATATTTTAGCTTAATTCAAAAAAAAATTTGTGTCCTGATTTGTGTGTGTTTGTGCTGTATATGTAGAAGTGATTGCATAATAGCTCAAAATGTAGTCTTACTCCTGTATAGTGTGTGGGGTATGCAGGGGTGTCGGGGGGTATGGGTGGGTGGGTGTGGGGTTTGTGGGGAGCTGTGGGTTTGGGAGTTTTGTGGGGATGTGTGAATCTGGGTGTGGGTATGGTATTTGTGGGTTGTGTGATTGTGCGTAGCAGAGGGTGTGGCTGTGGGGTTTGTGGGAAGGGTTTGAGGGTATGTGGGGTATACGTGGGAGGTCCCCTCTGCATGCACCCCTGAGCCGGTCAACACCCACTCCTACCCCACAACGGCCCAGAGCCCAAGTGCCCTGCGGCACTTCCCTGCCACCACCAACAGTGTGCAGCCCCAGTGTGCCCACTCTGAGCCACCTGGCCACATATAGCAGTAGCGGCGGGGACCAGTGCGTGCAGCCACAACTCTGTGTGCCCCACACCAGCTCCGGGCTCACCCGTCAGGCCTAAGCATTGGCAGCAGCAACTGGGCAGAAACTGCTGCTTGGTGGGGGGAATGCAGCCCTCCCCCTCCGCCCCGCTGCCACTGGGCAGTTTTTGCTGTGGGCACCCAGAGCCTGTGCCACACTAGGCTGCGGTGCAGTTCCTTCACCGCCATCTGTGAGCTGCCCTGTAGCTGCTCTGCACTGTCAGTGCTGCTGTGCTGGACAGCCCAGAGGTGGCGGTGAAGGAGCTGCACCACAGCCTGGCGTGGCGTGGCGTGGGCTCCAAGTAGCCACAGCATAAACTGCCCAGCAGCAGCGAGGGGGAGGGGCCGCTTTCCTTGTGCTGAGCAGCAGTTTCTGCCCACCTGCTGCTGCTGTTGCTGCTCAGTTCCAATGGACGAGCCTGGAGCCAGCACTGGGGCCTAGGCTCAGTAGCGGCAGCATGGGACAAACTACTGCTCATCATGGGAGAAAAGTGGCCCTTCCTCCTCCCAGTGCTTCCTGATGCAGCCGCTCGGAGCCTGCATGAGGCTGCCCTGTGTCTGCTCTGCGCTGCCACTGCTGCCTCAGATGGGGCAACCCAGACATCAATCCTGGTGACGTGGTGGAGATGCAGAACAGATCTGCGCAGGCTCCAAGCAGCTGCATCAGGAAGCACCGGGAGTGGGAGGGGCCACTTTTCCCCCATGCTGAGTGGCAGTTTGTCCTATGCTGCCACTGCTCAGCCCAGATGGGCAAGCACAGAGCGCGTGGGGTTGGGGCTGTGTGCTCGTCCCTGCTTGTACCGTGGGGCTGGGGCGGGGGACACTGGGAGTGAGCAGGCACGTGGGAGCCAGCAACAGCCGGACAGGAGTACAAGGCCTGTGTCTCGGGGCCAGTACCGGTGGGGCCCAGAGTGAGGCAGCAGGAGCGCGGGGTCCCGGCTGGCAGGGGCTCTATGGAGCCAGCCAGCTCCCCTTTCTCCCTGCTGGCATAGCCCAACTCAGCTCCATAGACCCCTGCCAGCCTGCAACCCACGCTCCCGCCACCCCACTCTGGGTTCTGCCAGCGCTGGCCCCAAGACACTGGTGTCGGCCCCATGCTCCTGCACACCCGCTTGCTTCTACTTCCCCTGCCCCTACTTTCCTGCCCACCCGCAGGCTGCTCTGCACCATGTGGCTCCCCTGCCTCCCCACCCCCTTCTTACCTGAATTTCCCAGCCTGGTGCAGGGATGCATAAACAGCCCCACAATCCCAGGCCAGAAGCCTCTGCTGGATGGGCTTCCGGCTGGTGGGGGGCAGGGCCAGGCAGGCCTTGCTGTTGAGGGTCCTGCTGTGGCTTCCCTTAGGTCCTACTGCCTCTTGCTCCTTTCATCTTTGACAGGCAGCCAGGGGCAGATGCATACTAATTTTCTAAATTTTTTAGGTGCTCTGTGGGTCGGATAGAATGGCCTGGCAGGCTGGATGTGGTCCATGGTCGTATTTTGTCCACCGCTGCACTAAGGTCACATGGGAAAGGATCCATCCTACCTGCTGACAATAATTGTCCCACATTGATGGAACATTGCATCTAGGTTAGAGTCAAAATACAGGACCTTTCTCCCCCTCCACTTCTCTTCCCTGCCCAGTGACCTCACCTGTGTGGAAGTTGCTCCCTTGATCTTTATTTAAGCTGCAGTAGATGAGTGGCCGGAATATCAGACTCAAAACTTCTCCTACTCTGTGTCATTAAGGCCATAAACTCCTAGGGAAAGGGACTATCATTTTGTGCAGTGCCTGGCATAATGGAGCTTTGATATTTGATGGCACCTCTCAAGCTTCCTCTCAGATGAGCAGTAGGAATAACACTGTGCTTTAGCCGTGGTCCATGTCTTTGTTTTCAGATGCTGATTGCAAATGCTGGTTGGACTTTGAAGTGAGAAACTGAGATCACAACTCCAGTGTGCCTTTGCAGTGACTCTGTTTCTCTGTTCTAAATATTTAATTGTAGCAACCCGGGCCACCCAAGAGAAGGTCTGGCACCATTTGCTGGTGGTGCTGAAGAAAGCAGAAGTGACCACAAACAGGAATTGTCTGCAGTGACTAGTGTCCCTAGTGACGGATGAGAAGTTCTGCTCCCATGACATGGGTTTCTCTGAGATCAAGGAACTATGATTGGACCCAGGAAACCCTTTTGGTCCAGGATTTTGAGAAGCAGTTGTTCTTCTCCCAGAGAGAACTTCCACTAGTAAAATCACATAGTTCTGTTTTTCCTCATTACGCTTCCCATCTTTGGCATACCTCAGCCTTATTATCTGTGCTGAGTGATTCCAGAGTCCCAGAGCTTCTTTAGGGCTTGTCAAATATAACAGATTGTGAGCCAAATCATCCGTCCATGTCAGTCAGTCTGACTTCAGTGGAGTTCTATCAGTTTCTAACAGCTGAAGATCTGGCCTTCTGTCCCAGACTTTTCCAAATGAATCTTGCCACCTGGACTTTTCTTTCCAGTGTTAAGTTCCCCAAGGATGGCTATGCTTGCACAGCCTTTTTTCAGCTGTAGGAACTTGGCAGGTTTCAAAAGAAATGTTTTCTAGCCCAATCCAACGTGATGAGCAAAATGCAGGATTTATTAATTCTATGGGCTGGGTTACGCTGCAGGTTGGTCTAGATAATCATAATAGTTCTTTCTGGCCTTGAAATTAATAGGTCTATACAGCTGAAAAGTTTGATATCTAAGGAATCACCGTCTCCCTCTCCCCCTGCCCCTCCCCTCCCACTCCACAGACTTACTTGCTGGGTGCTCTGTGAATCTGTATCTGTGCATCTTCCCCTCACCCCCAACCCTGCTGTTCCCTTCACCCCTGACCCACCATACCCCTCATCCTGGCAAACTGTGTGGAGACCACCTCTCCCTGGG
>NW_017729025.1:16191840-16209470 GCF_001723915.1 Gavialis gangeticus | reverse complement strand
CTCCCTCTCTAACAAGTTCCCATACTTCTACTTCAAATCCCTAGAAGCATGGAGATAATTAGATTTTCATTTCCAGTCCAGCACTTAATGGCTGTCTTACTTGGTATGATTTCTATAGCCCTTTAAATATTTCACTTCCTTTCCCCCTCTCTGTCAGGCTGAAGGTTATGTAACTAATCATCCTTTTTGTCATCAATAAGCTTTTGTTGGAGGGTTTTATTGCCCACAAGTTAGATTTGTCAGCGAGTTGGAGAAAACTGACACTTTCGCCAGAGTTATTAATAGCTCTTATACAGGAGTTCTCTACCTGTCTATGAGGCTGCTTCAACCTGGCTTCCTTCCAAAACCCTTCTGTTAGTCAGTGACAAAAAAGAAAGTGTCTTTCTACTGCAACTTTCAGGTAGAGACCCGAACCCGTAAGGCCAAAGGAGAATCTGTTCCTAAACCTTCTCCCCCCCCCCCCCCCCCCAAAAAAAAACAAAACAACTTTATTTAAAACAACAAAAAACACTGACATCTCTAGAGATGAAGTGAGGAGCCACTCATTTCTAGTTTTCTGGGGTTAGTTGATTTAGCTGTGTGCTCTACTGTGCTTTAAACACTGGAAGTCAAAATACCCCAGCCACTCATGGTTGTTGAAAGCCAATGCAGTGGAGAGCAGTTTCATGGACATCATTATGCCGTGCTATTAAGAAACCAATAAAACACCAGGGTGTTTTTGATGTTTTGGGTATTGTCTGGTAGTTGCATGTGAGGGTAATTCCTGAAGTTATTAAGACTGGATTAGACCAACACACAGCTGGGATGCTTCCAATGGAGCTGATTTTGCCTTGAGCAGGGGTTGAACTGGATGACTTCCTGAGGTTCGTTCTACACCTACTCCTCTACAATTCTATGATCCTAAGTGGTTTTGCCAAATACCACTAACCTTCTGTTTTTGGTGAAAGTTGAGAAAGTGGGAGTAGCCTGTTTCAGCATCATCTGATCCAGTCTTTTCAATAACCACCCAGGCTGCAGGATGAGGCCTGACAGTGTATGGTGGCAGGGTAATCAAATGCCTCATTAGGGTGATGTTAGAAACATTCATAGCCCTGGGCACTTATGACCATGAGGTGCTGCTGACTCACCTTTGACTGGGTAGAATATAAAGCTTCACTTTGTCACTCATCTTTGGAGGAAACGACCATGGCATCATTGCCTGTGATAATGGGGCACTACAGTGATGTCTCTGGAAGTCGCATCTACTTCTGTTTTCCTAGATCCTACATAGGATTTTGATAGGCTGTTGTCTGTCTTCTCTAAGAACTTCTATCCCTGGAGTCAAATAAACTGCTGTATTGTTGCCTGTCTTGTCCCGAGTGTACGTGAGGTTGTGAAGGGACCTTGAAATAACGGGTTGTGGAGTCTTTGGTTGCAACCCTAGATATGTTTTTGGTTCTTTTTGCTCATATAACACTTTGCTTGAAATGTCCTTCTAACTATAATCAACTGAAGTCTGTTTTTATCTTGGAAAACAAATATAGAGGCACAGGACTGTTTTATAGATACCCTTTCCAAATGATACCTTTAAAACACTTAGTAATGCATTTATTTAGTAAATATATAAAATAAACTATGTACAATAGAAGATATTAAGGAACTGCTATAATATACAATAATTACATGTTTATAAGAGGGTAAGCAAAAGCATACAGAATTACGTGCTTGAAATAAAAAAAAACTAACACTGTTAACATGAGGTTTTTTTAAATATGCAAAACCTGATTGCTAGAAAAAAGATATTTTCCTGGTTTAAAGTTTATTGCTCTGCTTTGAGTTTTGAAACACTCTGAATCATCACTGAGAACAGATATGTTACCTTAATGTTGAACGCAACGCCCTAAGGCTAATCCTCTATTATTTTACCAGCCCTAGAAACCCAGCTGCATTGCACATAGGATGCCTTTAAAAAATGTTAGCAGATACTGTACAATATTCAGTTATTTGTAAAAAAGTAAAGCATACCCTGGATTTCTTAACTTGCTATCTCCTAAGAAAATGACTTACAGTATGCTAGATTCTGCTTTGCAATCATAACATTATGTTTACTTCATGAACAAATGTGACTACTATAAATTATTTCACCATTGCTAGAATATGAAGGGGAAACAGGGAGAGAAAACTCTTTTGTGCATTGTGATCAAAGGAAGGAGAGAACCTCAGGTTTCAGTGAAATGTTTTTACTTAACAAGTGCTCCAGTAACAAAATAGATGAAACTGGGTTCTGTACCCCTTATACTCAGAGAGCCCTTAAGTGCTGTCATCCTCTCACTCTTACCTCCTCTTACATATCCTCAGTGTCCTCAAGGTGGCCCTTTGCCATCCCTATTATCATGGTGTGCCCTAACTAAGGCAAGTCAGAATTTACACTGTGGTCGCTTCATGTTTGTCTGGAACTGCAGTGCGGCTGAGAGGAGCAGTTTCAAAATCTGTCCTGTGACACTCTCCCCACCTAATAACTTCTTCTCCCTGCCCCAGACCATTTCTGCTCAAGAGTGAAGAGGAGATTAAACCCCTTTGTAACAGAATTCTGCCAATGCCCCTTTTCTCCAAAGTAACGAACTCTTCATTCAATAAAAAGATATGCATTTAATTCAAAGAAAGTTTGCATGGACAGAAGTTCAGGTTCTAATTTCCCACCTATCATCACCTGCATTAGCCATAGCAGCTGCATGCACTGGAGCAGTTCTAGCACTGCTTTGGAAGCTACCAGCTTTGGGCAAATATGGTGGGACTGTGGAATTAGGATGGAGCATTGGCACGACAATCCTGCGATGAATATGGGTTGTTACGTTCAAAACAAACCATCGGCACAGTCCCCAGGTAGAAACCGTTTAAAAAAAATCAAATTGTCAGCTAACGTTTTGAGACCTACAGATTGAAGACCAGTTACACAGATATAAATTACAGTGCAATCAACCTTGAATCAAAGTGAAAATTCATCAGAGAAGTGGTCTAAACTCTTGTCTGGCCAACCAAGTACACAAGTATGTCCAGAACCTGGACTAGAAATGCACAGTACGGTGAAGCAAAACACATATGATGCCAATGGATCCAGTTTCAACCTCAGCAAGGCACAACTCTGTCTTGGAAAAAGGTTGTAATGTAATTATTTTTGTCCTGGTTATCAACAGGGATTAAACCCCAAACTCAGAACTGAAGAAGTGAAAAGGCTTGAATTAAAGCCCTAAGGTCCAGATTCTCTAAGGTTTTCACTTTACTGGGAGATAGGCCCCTACAGCCCTTAGACAGTCTGGGCCTCAATTCCAGCACTGTAGGAGCCAACTTTTTTGGTAGCTGTGCCACAAAGGAAGCCTTGGATCCTCCCTTAGTGCCACTTTGATTTCCTTCTGCAATTGCTGTGATCTGATGTTTTATATGGGGTTTTTATCGGTATGGACATGATGGATCACATCGTGCAGGCATTACCCAGATAAAACATGCACTGGACTTGGTCCCATCTAATTTCACTAAAGGCAATCCCTGGGCTGCAGGGTTGGGTGTTGCACAGTGTCCTTCCACTCTTCTGTTTGTGCAGTCTTAAGAATAAAAGAGGAAACTTCAGACGATGTAGGAGAAGGTAAGTTTTGTTTTAAAAGCAAAACAAAATGAGTAGATAAGGCTGGAGGAGGGATTACAACAAGTCAGAAATCTTTGGGCCTTGTTATAGTTTTTCAATTATTGATTGGTGTTAGCATTAGTTTGAGTTTAGAGTAGTTACATATTCAGGCTAAAAACCTTGTCTGACTGTCCCCAACCTGCACGGCTGTGACTTGCCACTCAAGGGATGGCCAGCAGGGGCTGAACAGGAGCTACAGCTGTGAGTTGTCCACACAGAAGAGGAGGATGGGAAAAAGGGACACTGCATCCTGACTTGCTGCAGGACTGAAACTTAGGTGGCTTATCTCTGGCGAGTGGCCACACATTCATGGAACATGAGCTGGGATCAGAGATAAACCTGCTCTGGAATGGCATAACTTTAAGATGCCTAAAGGGTGCTTAAAACTAGTTTACATGTCATAATGTATGGACAGTCCAGGGGTTAGGAGCTCTCTGACAGGACTGTACGAAGCTTTGGTCCCTGATTTGATTCGGTGGAGATTCCACCCAATTCGGTGGCCGGATCTCCTAATCGAATTGAATCGGGAGACCCTTTAATCTCTCTGAATCAAATTGGAACCCTCCGAATTGATTTGGAGAGATTCAGAAAGATTCAGTGATTCGGATATAGGCACAGCTTTAAATGTTTTTTCTACATACCTCTAGGTACCAGGCAGCTCGTGACTGCTGATATGGTGGGGCACAAGGAGCATCCCACAAGAGTGCAGGGTGGTCCCCAGCATGCTCAGCAGCAGATCCAGAAATAAACCATAAGCACTTCTGGTCCACTTCTGGGTCCACCGGGGAGCACGCGGGAGGGGCCACCATGGTCCCCCCAGCTCAGTAACTGGTGCCTCCTGGGTCTGGCAGGGCACCTGGGGTCCCCCCATGGCTGATCACTAAGCTGGGGGAGTGCGGGGGGCCCTGGTGCGCTCCCTGGCAGACCTGGAAGTGGACTAGAAGTACTTCCGGTCCACTTCTGGGTTCACCACCGAGCACGCCAGGGGATCCCCACACTCCTGTGGGATGCTCCAGCATCACAGCATTCATGAGCCATGCCTGGTACCTCGAGGTATGTAGAAAAACATTTAAAGCTGTGTCTATGGCCCAATCGCTGATTCTCTGAATCAGCATTGAATCTTCAGATTCAGATTCGGCCGATTCGAATCGGGGACAGTGATCCAAATCAACAAATCAAATCACTGTCCCTGATTCAGGCCAGATCCAAATCCAAATCAAATACAGCCCATTTCACACACCCTACTCCCTGAGCTGCCTAAAATTAATGTGTAACAAAGTGTTTTCATTGAAACATTTTCTTGATGATAAGTATTCGGGTTTTTTTGATCAAAACCATTGTTTTCATATAAATTTTCATTTTGGAAAAGCTTTTTGTGTTTGGATAGAAAAGCAGAAGTCAAAACCTAAAAATATTTTTCTATTTTGTGATTTATTTATTTTTTTGAGACCAGCATCTTTTATCAAAAACTGTTTTGTTTTCCATCAAAAAGATTTCTTTTTAAACACTGGCACTTTTTAATAAAATTAGTTAGAGATGAAAATTATAAAATAAAAATAATGGTATTTTTCTCAGCTGGATGTACACAGATTTATTAGGCATAAAGCAGGGTAGGGAGGTGCCTTATAGACTAACTGAATCATACAGATTTACTAGGTAGAGCGGTGATGGGGAAGGAAAATTGCAGTACAGTTATACTATAAATAACAAGAAAAGAATGTCTATATGTTTCTATATGATCAGGTCATTTCAGCTCTTCATTGGCAATGATGGAATCTCCTGGATATAGCTAGAAAATGGGATGGAACTGGCTCACTGTGTCCATCTCCTCAACAGTTTGGCCTATCGATGTAAAAATTGGAGAAAAAGCTTAAAAGTGTTCAAATCACTCCACATTGTCTGTGCCTTCAGGAGACGCTGACTGCACAGTAGCTCCCAATTATGAAGCATGATGTGACGCTACTGCACAGTAGTAATGAGCTACTGTGCAGTCAGCGTCTCCTGAAGGCACAGTAGCTCCCAATTATGAAGCATGATGTGACGCTACTGCACAGTAGTAATGAGCTACTGTGCAGTCAGCATCACTAAAAAGCCACTTGTATATGCAAGTACTAAATGACTGTGTAGTAACGACTGTGCAGTGTCTCATGTAGACGTGGCCGTTGCCTCCCATAGAATTTTTCCATTAGCTCCTGAAGGAGCAATAACAACTCAAAAGAGAGAATATTTGAATCAGAAGATTCAGTTATGGAATATATTCTAGTCCATGGAGTAAGAGATGTCTAATTAAATGATTCTATCAAAGTGCTTTAAGTTTATTGGCAACCTCCTATTTAAAGAGACTTAAAAAAAATCAAAAGGACTTTCACCCCCCCCCCCCCCTTTTTTTCCAGTTTGGGTATTTAAATTTGTTAAAGTTAAATTTGTTCTGGCTTATAGGATGTTTTATGTACTATCTTTTACTGCTGTTGTGTTTGGGTTCCTAGAAGTACATAGGAAAGTTGATATTTCCCCTCATGACGAATACAAATTCTAACTAAAATTAAAAATATATATATGGAAAGCATTTTTATTCATAATATTTATTGGACTCTTCCTTAGATATTGTAACTTAATGTTAAGGCCCAAAGTTACAGATTATGCCTCCCGAATTTGACTTTGTGTTTCCAGAAAGTCTGCCTAATGTAGAAAAGTAAATTCTACTCTTGTACTGCATGCATTATTCCTAATTAACTTTTTAACCCCATCTTTACTGTGCAAAAAAATGTCCCTACCTGGTTAATTTCATTGTGCTCTAGGAAGTGAACTCAGATTGCAGACTGGCACCTTGGAAAACTATGAGTCCCTCCCCATTGATTTCAGGGGGGGTCTTTATTCCCTTATGGATATTTGCATTGATAACATTTTTTGTTCCTTTTTATGCAGGGTACAGATATCCCTAGAAAGTCTCTTTGACCTACTTTGTTTTGATCTTACCTCCTGTTAGAAGAAATGCTGTTCTCTTCCTGTTAGAGCTACAAACCAGGAGACTAGGGACAGATATTGACCATAAACCAATATAAGTGATTGGAAACCAGTTGAAATCTGTAACACAACAGAAGTTAAGTGCACATAAACCACTTTCAAAATGGCTGAAACCAGTTTAAGATAAATCAGGATAGATGTAGTACCAGACTTAACTGATTTAGGTTAAATTGGTTTATTGAACTTCTGTCCCAGATCTGCTCCAGATTCAAGTTAACTCTCAGTCCCCCAGCATCCCAGGATGCTTTGCACATCCCCTGCAAACCCTCACTTAGAGGGTGGGTGGGCTAGCTTTGGCCCAAGCTGTCTACTCCAGTGGAGCAGAGGGGCATGCTCTAGCCTCCTGTGGCTTCTGGCCTGGGCCACTGCACTCATGTGGCTGAATTTCTGGAATCAAAAGGGAATGTCTGTCCACTTGCTTATTAGTTCGATCTATGCATCTTAGACTAACCTGCAAAGACTGAATTAATTCAATCTTTTTGATTGTCTGTACTTAGCAGGAGAGTTCTGTCATTTACAAATTTTTAACCAGCACTTAAAACATGACAGAGAGTTTCCTGGGACAGGTAAATATAAAGAACAAAACAGGTGAAATTAGATGCATGTAGTCTACCATCTGTGTAACAAATAATTTACATGGCATCAAGAGGGTATGCTGCATTAATCTGATGCTATGTTGCAAATGTGTTTGCAAACAAACTTAATTCACTGCAAACAAGAACCAGAGACATTTTAATTTAGCTTTGAGCCAGATGAAGTGCTTGTATTGTTCCCTCTTTGCAGTGGAAAGCTGTGGAAAGGGCCAGGAGCTATGACTAAACACAGGGCTGAGCTGGGCACAGGAGCATCATCCAGTGTGGAGAGAGAAATGTTTCAGGTAGCAGCAGCCAGCAGGATGAGAAACCTCAGCTGAAGAGTTTTTCCCTATAAAACCTCCCTCTATGCTGCCAGTGTTGCATAGCTGGCTGATGTGATAATGAGGGGAGATGGATTATGGAAACAGACAGCAAACTTTTCACAGATCTTGTCCTTGCCATCTGTTGCAGCTGTTGGTGTTTGTGCCAGTACAGCTTATAGCTGTCTTACTGAAGGGCTAAGCAATAAAACATGTTTTGTGTCAGTGCTGCTGCCCCTGGTTTCAAGCAAGGCTTAAATTCATAGTTTCATAGATTTATGAAATTGCTCTAGTGACATATTGCAGCTTGCACCAAGGATGTACTGCTGGGTGGTCACCAATAGCTGAAGTTTCCTATTGCAAAAAGCCAAGATTTTCAGATATGACAAGTGACTGTGGATGCCTCGCTCCCTGGGTCTCCAACTTGAGATAGCTCAGAGTGGGTCTAAAATTCAGAGGACTGGGATCTCAAATTGGTTACCCAGAGAAATAGGCCACTACGAAAAGCTTGTTCAAGGCCTGCATTACTATCAGTGTGATATAAAGTACATGCACCCCATGAGCAGAGCCCTGGATGACTGAAACAGCTGCTTTGCACAAAAGGTAGGTTTTTCCACAATGAGATGCAGCCACTTGCTCGTTACAACCCTAAAACTGCTCAGGGCAGCACTAAGACATCCATTATTGGGAGTGATTTGCTTTGGTTTGGCAGGGTCAAATGTCAGGGGTTTGGTTTTGCCTCAGCCCCTTCCACAATTATTGACTACTTTGTTTCTAGAAGTTTGCTGAAACGTGGGGGCTCTGCTACCAGGGACTGTTTCAGTGCTAGAAGTGACAGATTGCAGTGCTGAGTGTGCTGCTTACAGAAGGGGAAGGACCTAGAGAAAATTGATTGTCTTGTTGGTATGCGAACCACAGGTGCTTATGGCCAAACATAACTGATTCAGGAATTAATTAAATGGGCTTCTCTACATAGCAGGACAGTTGGCGGAGGATCCTGCCACTCTTCCTCCCATGGAACAGGCCATGGGAAAGTTGGAGTTGAGAGAATTCCTTGAAAAATAAGGTGCAATGCAGTGCAAGCAAGTGTAGCCAAGTCTTGGCTCTTGAGTAATGCTTAGAGTTCAGTTTCTGGATTATTAATGGCTTTTAGGGTTAAAACCAAAGCTCACTGAAGTCAAAGGAAAGACTTGTACTGACTTCAGTGGTTTTTTAGCTTTGTCCCTTCCTTAGATAAAGCACGGGAAAAACACTATTTTCTTGATCTGGGGTAACAGATGGTACTTTGCATGTTGCATGCTACCTGTGGCAGAAGGCATTTAAAGGCATGTCTACGCAGCGCAGAACGGTGCTGGGCTGAGAAACCCAGGCTGACTCAGGCTCTGGGACCAGACTAGCCGCTACTTTGCTGGGCATGCCCTACCCTGGCTAGTGTCTCCACCTTTGCTTGGTATGGTGTAGACGTGTCCTGAAAGGCAGAGCAATGAAATGCATGCAGGCTCCTAGCTCAGGCATTCAGGTCTGGATTGTCAGTTTGAGCTCTCAGTTTGGCTGCCCTGGAGCAGCCTGGAAGTGTGATTTTAACCGACTGCACTGACATGCAGGGCTGGTTAGACACTGTATGCAAGTGGTGTCCTAGCCTACATGATATACATACTGCATTGGAATAGACCTGGTGTAATTGAAAGGCTTAATTTTGTTTTGGGGTTTTGGGTTTTTGGGGGGTTTTGGTCCTTTGCTAGAACCCTATTCACCCTTCAGTTACGAATTAAAACCAAATCTTGTAGAATACTAAGGTTTCAAAACAGGCCAAGGCAGATGAGTTTGCTAGGATTTAGCACGCTCCTTTGATATTTAAATGCATTTGAAATGATAGTTGGCTATATTAATGAAGGCAGCAGCTATCTCGGAAAAGGCACTAGTATCAATTGAGTAAAAGGGTCATTATTTAGTAGTTTCCTGGAGTGCTAACTCTTTACTTACTCCCCTAAGCCTTAAAATACCATTTTCTTTATTATCAATTCAGAACCTCTTTTCCAGGGGAAGCTACAAGCTCTCAGTATTTTAAGACCAGGTGACCTGTCTGCTTTCACTGGGAAAACCTGTATAGTTTCTTTTTGTTCCTAATGGTGCTTGAAAATGATCTGTTGTTTCTGTTCCTTCCCTTGTTTCTTCCTTAGCATCATCGGTGCTGTCATCTGCTGTCTTTGTAACAGAAAAACACAATTAACTATTGGTTAGATTTTTCAAAGGATCTCCTTATCGCTGCGTACGGTATTTGGGAAGAACATCAGTTTGTGCTTCTAAAGCTTATCTTTGCCTGTGGAAGTTGAGTTGCTCTCATTGCAAAAGGTTAATTTAGTTGTACAACTGTGTAGCTGCTTTCATAAATGCTACTCTGTACATAGAGATGTACTTTCTTGAAAACACTAGAGGAGTAATTAAAGAGGCCTTTAGGACCTACACAAGGAGTGGCTGCTTTTAAAACATTCCTTCTCCATGGCATGGAACTAAAAATACACTGAATTCAAAGGCTATTTCTTTTTTGAGGAGGGTCAAATTTTGGTCATTAGCATCTTGCACGTATTTCTTTAACTTATAAATCTGTCACCCAGCCAAATTGATTTATTTCACTCTGTAAGTGTAAAAAAGTCTTGCCTTGCATTAATTAAAATACTCTTTTTCCTAAATAATATTCCTCTACTTGCTTCCATTACAATTTGTAGAAGTTTCTGCATTTTAATATACTGAGCCATTAGCCTTTTAGCCTCTATTATCAGAGTCTTTTTTTATTTAATTTCTGCAAACTACTGCAGTTATGTTAATGTTACAAGTTGCAATTTCCTTTTTATGTGAAATTGATGTTGATTTCCTTTTGATTTATCATATGTCATAATAGACACCACTGATATTATGCAGCACACAAAAACTATCATTCAGTTATTTGTGGCTTCCTCAGATGTATGCTGAGAATATTGTATTGCACTTTTCCAACGTTCTCGTTAGGTCTTAAACTGAGCTGTCAGTCTAGAATTTTATTTTCTCTTCATTTGGAGAAGCGATAAAAATATCTGGCAGCCCCCACCTTAGGGCTTGTGTTGCAGTTCAGCTAAAACAGGCTTGGCATCTATTTCTACCTTGCTTCTATGTAAGTATGTACTCTGCATCTAGCAATTCATAGGGAACAAAACAAGCATCCCAATTTACTTCCATAGAAATCAGCTGCCAACCTCAGCCAGAGCCTGGGTCATCTCTAAAGTCGAGATACAGTGTCTGCAGAATTTCAGTAGGCTTTGGGTTGGACCCTAGGTAAGTAAACTATTCGCTAAGTACTCATATATCCATTCTGTCTGAACTTTCTGGTTGCTCCTTGGATATCTTTATATTCATATTAATGTACTGGCATCCTGTGTACCATCTAACCGCATGGCAGCAAAGGTATGAAATTAATGCTGTCACTTAATTCCAAGCCACTGGTCCTTTCACATTGAAGGAAACTTTGTGAAAAAGTAACTTGCATCAACTCTGCGCTCTCTCTCCACCTGAGCCACGTTTTCCCAAACCTTTCTGTTAGCATATTTAAAGAGAATCTCTTTGACAGTGAAACGGCTATGGGTGCTTATTAGGGACATATACCTGAGCTGTAAGGACATCTCCAGACATTCTTTAGCATCTGTGATTTACCATAACTACATTTTCAGCCAAGTGAACGCACCATGAGGAAAAGATGGTTAGTGCAGTTTTACCAGGCATTGTGATAATAAAATGCCCTTCTTTGCAAATTCACCTGGCCATGCTTGTATAGAAGAGCTATTTGATGATCTCTACTCATGTACAGTTTGGGAGTGCCTGACCCTACTCCTATTGAGATCAATAGCACAGCGAACACAAACTTCACGGGGCTGTAGGGGAGAGTGAGTTGCATTTACTGAACAGAAATCGAGTGGTTTACCATTATCTTTACAACAGGTGGCTTCCCACTGATTTCGGGTGCCCTTGGTGTAACTATCTATTTCAAAAAGTTTGCAAGTATCATCATCACAAGAGAATTTTGCCTTTGATTTAATAGGTGTAGAGTCAAGCCCTGTATCTAGGCTGTTGCTTATTTTGGGCCTACTGCTACAGGCCTTACTCCAAATCCCACTGGGTCCATGGGATTGGTTGCATAACCTTCCCTTCATGGCAGAGGTTTTCAGTTGCCCTGTGCAAGCTGGAGCACAGTGCAGGACTTCCAGGAAGGAGGGTGCTGGCTATTCCAAATAATGGCAGGGCAGAGGCGATTCTGTTGTTCTCTTGCCATTACTTCCCTGGGGTGGTAGGGTGCAGTAACATTATTTATTCAAAAGCTATTTAGAAATTTCAACTCTGGAAGTTGCTTTTGTCTGGGATTTACATTCTGAGACTAGAAACACGGATGTGCTAGCACTGAAATTTTATGCCTGGGAGAGGCGTTATCAGAAATGAAATCCATAACAAGACAGTTACACGGGCATTTCCAGGGTACTTGTAGGCGGATGCAAGTAATAAGACACCCTTAAAGTTCATCTCTCAGTGTCTGTATCATAACAGCATTGTACTGTGATGTGCAAAACAACAGGCTCCCTGGAGAAGCTGCAGTGAAAAGGCACGCTTTATTCAACAGCAGAGAATGCTTATTGTCAGCTTTCATTCCCTTAAGATTTAGGTTTCCTGTTTCAGTACTACATGCTGCAGCACATCATTCTGCAAACTGCATGAAAGAAAGTTCCTGAGTATCAGACCCACACTATATCTTAAATGTTGCATGGAGAATAATGAGCATGGGAGGAAAAAACCCCCAGCAACCCCTCAAAACAGTGAATAGCAGAGAGACGACTACCATTAAGACATGCTTGAAACTCCATTCGAGTTAATTACTTTCCATGGGAGCATTTTGAGAAAGGTATTTCATATAAGGCAATTGGATCATTGTAAAGCACTTAAAATCAACGTGAGCTTTGGCATTGTCTGTTTTTGTTTTCATTTGCTGGGGGAGGTGTGGAAATCAACCTGGCCTATACAGTAAATGGACAACTGCATTTACAAATGCAACCCTTTAACATTCTGAGTTTGCTTCCACGCTGATACCTCACACCTATTACGATATTCTTTGGTAACACAATTTCTTTGTTTTCATGTTTTTCACTAATATTGTTTCCCCTCTCCCAGCTTTTGAAAAGATGGCTCAGCCTGTACATTTCCATGAATACAGTTATCTGCATTTTTTTTTAATAAAAAGAACATTCCTTAAGTCTGGAGGTAAATGTTGATCAATTCTGATAGTCCAAGTGCAGTGACAGATTGATATCGACTATGTTAACATGAAAGCAATGTTTTCATTTATGTAGACAAAGTAAAGTATATCCTGAAATTAACAAATGTCTTATATTGGTCTGGACTTAGGGGCCTGGGAAGTCCCCTCCCCCCCATCCTATATTTCTATAAAGAAAAGTTATTTGAAAGTATATCCTGCTCGTAATGTATATCTTGCATATTAGACCTTGAAAGAACTTTGTGTGCTTTTGATCCATTCATATTCAATTCCTACATATTGTAGCTTCATACTTTTGATCAACTCGTGTTTAAGGCCTCAAATGAAGGTTCTTTTGGTTCCATTATAGCGTCTTTCAAATTTTACACACAGGACCTTCATCTTATTCATAGAGCTGGCCGTTAGCAGGCATCATGTTTCATACTGGCTCAGTGCAGTCTAGCATAATGTGGGAACAGGCTGCAGATAGCTCCGTAGGGTTAGGAAAGCAAATAAACATTAGTTGGCCTACCATGGTACAGCTTGGAGGTTTCACAGAATGGAGGAATCCTATATGATTAAATAGGACTCCTTTCTGGTCATGTTCCCCATTAAAGTTGCGTGCGCCGCTCGTTAACAGTCTAGCCTGCGTGGTTTAACTGAACATCAGCATTGTCTTGCTTTGCTTCTCAAGTGACCTCATACAACTGTGCAGCAGCCATGGCACTTCATGCAGTGTTTTTTCTTCTTCTTTGGGTTAAAAATGGTGAGGATTGCTTCATCGAAGACTGTTTTAAGACCTTTCTGTGTCAAGGCTGAGCATTCCAAGTAACACTGTGCTCCAATCTTAAATAAGAGAGAGAGAGAAATAGACTGTAAGTATGCACAGCTTGGAGAACAGGGAAATAGGAGACACACGTGCTTATGACCCATATAAATGTCAGATCTTGCAATTCTTGTATGCACAGAATTCCCCGACATGGAATGAGCCAAGGCTTTAAGTGCGATTTAGGTCCCGGCGCTGACTTATACCTGACTTCTTTCCTAGTGTGGGATGACTGTGAGACCCACTGGAAGGGGGAAAGTGGGGGGAAAACGGTAAACCCAGAGAAAAAACTGGAGCGAGTAAGTGTCTGTAGGTTGGGTTGCCCCAGGAAGAGAAGGTCTGGGCATAACAGTTTGGAGCTTCCTAGGAAATATTGCACTGAGTAATAAGTTTCTCTGAGCAGAAGCAGCTGGGAATTCAGCCCCTGCAACCTGGCATCTACATAGACCCAGAGGGTTTCCAGGAGGCATTGGCTCAGGGCTTCTTGGCAGCGCAGCCAAGAAACACAGCCCAACTATGCTGCCTTTCGATGTCTCTCTGTGCCTTGGTCTGCTTCCTCCACTTCTCCGTGTAGAGGGGCAGTATCAGATTAGGGTTTATAGGGGAGCCTACTACTGAGCTGGAAGCTGCCCACTTCTGTAGGCAAAGCTCTATCCACAACATGCAAATGCAGAGCCCACAAAAATGAATTTGGATAAATTCAAGTGCTCAGCCTCTGATTGGTCCTTTAGAGCCATCTGATTGCAGCAAACCCTTGTTAATTCATCACCCCAAGACGACTGTGAATTATCCAGTAGTGACCAATTATCATAGTACAGGAAGCATAGGGAATTAGCTTAATAGTGAATTAAACCACAGTGGTGAGTTATCTCATAGGTGAATTAGAGTTTACTGTAAAGGCCAGCACAACCAATGTCTCTAGGGTGACAAGTCAGATATATAGGTGCACATACTGCAGGCATTAGTATAGGTATATTTTCATAGTCATTTCCACCTTCCCTTCTGACTACTTAGGCCAGTAATAAACTGCAAAACAGAGAAGCTGATCTTGTAAAATAGAAGTCTATGGCCCATATAGTACTAGAGAGAGTATATTTTTGAGATCAGTTTTTAGGAAGCCATGTGAAGGGCTGTCAAACATAAAGGCCTGTCAGGGCATTTGGAGGTGTGCCAGGGTGGGGCGGGGAAGGGAAGGGTTGTAGCCTGTCACACAATCCAGGGCCCTGGGGCCCCATTGGACATGGGCATGGGTGGTAAGTGGGTGAGTGAAGGCTGTGCTGATACCAAGTTTGCCCTGTAGCCACTTGATCTGGCACCACTGCCACTTGCCCTGTGGATCTGATGCATGAGGAGTCCTGGGGACTATATCTGGCTTGAGGTACAGAGGGAGTTTGACAACCCTATCATAGAGATTCACCTGTCTAAAACACCAGACCCAATAATGCTGAAGCCTTGGGCAAGCTCTGACCTGGATGAAAACTTCCCAACTTGTTTTGAACACTGGAACATTTCGGCATCTGTAAAAATTCATATTTTTAGAAGTGGAATGCACTCCTCTGCTGAACACCGATGTGACCTTTTGTTCAGAAAAACCACAGGTTGCCCTGATAAGCTCATTTAAATGAATTTTTTCTAGCATGTGCAGCCTGATTTATCACAATGTGAAAAATAGCATATGCTACATCACTGTAGCTATTCCTACATGTAGTAAAATACTGCAGTGGATGTTCTTTAATCAAACAAAGATATTTCATTTTGTTCAGATTTCTCATGTATAGAGAAAATGTACCACCACATGCTAGTTATGTACCATAGATTCATTGGTGTGCTCATCAAATAGTGATGCTAAGGCAAGTGACAAGTTTGGGTTTGAGGTTATAGTTTGAGCCCAAGAAAGGGTAAAAAAAGTGAAAGAATCAAATTGTGAAGCGATATGCATAGACTAAAGCAGTGGCCAGACTATCTGTAGTCTCTGTTTTTGGGATCTTGTGCAGCAGTGATACCTCTTTAGCTAGCTTCACTCCGTGTTCGTAAGTGAGGGGTTTCTCCTTCATATAGAGCAGTCGAGCCAAAGTTTTGGGGTCATCACGAAGGTCAATCTAGTAGTAAGCACAGAAATGCAACGTAAGTACAGCTTTCCTGTGATATGAAGAAACAAGTTTTGCAATCTACTAGCACACGTTTTTTGAAGCTACTCCTCTGCCTTTAAGCTAGACGCATTACATTTGAAGAAACACATTTTTTCCCCTTCCTCATTTCTTCTTATGCTCTTGTCTGCTCTCTGTTTCTTGGTCCAAGCAGCAGAGAGAGAAAACCAGGGAATTGTAGCAGTTTATGAGCTTAATTCTATTTATTAAAACTATTTGGGAATGTTCCAACAACACTTTTATAGCAGAAAATGCAGTTTATGAAAAGTAAAATCTCCCATGTGAAAAATTATGTTGATTTTTCCATTTTGTTTTAGGTCAAGATGTCTTGAATTGGAACAGTTTGGCTTGGTGAACTGAATCATTCTGGGTCCATTCAACCTGACTGCCTAAACTGCTGTGGTTGCCTTCTGGCCCCATTCTTTCATATGGCTTATGTTCCTAGCTTAAATTGAGTTTCCAAGAAAGCACTGAAGTGTTGTGGTGAATTGAGCTGCTACAATGCATCCTGCGAGTCAAGGTGGGGGCCTGACCTGATGGAGAAAAATGGGTTAACAATGCATTTCTTGTGAGCTATGCTGGCAGGTTGGACATATGCATTTCTGTGCTGAACTAGCTCAAAATGAAGTGCTTTATTTAATCCGTCCATCCATTTATTTATTTAGTCCATACATCCACTCACACACTCACCAGCATGGTACCTGATCATCTTACATATTAAATTAAGAGGAATACCAAAAATCTTTAGTGTATTCTATGGCTTTATTCCTGGCCTTTCTCCATTTGAGGGAAAACTCTGCTTGGGGTACTATGTCTGTCTGTCTGTAATCATTCATTCTCAACATCCAGGATAATATGAGCCGGAACCTTGCCTAATACTCTGGTATTGAGCCCAACAGCTCTATATAAAGTGTAGCATTTTTAAAAATAAAGGCATCCAGTAAAGACTGGTGGAGAACCCATCACAAGCCTAGATAAGGTGTTCCCTTGGTTTGTCAGGTTTGTTTACTCTTAAAAGTTCATTTGACTTGGGTTAGATGTAGCTTCCAGCCATCGCTTTGTTCTGTATTTTCTCACTAAAGACCCCTTTACTATCAGAAATCTCTTCAGGTTATCATCTCAGCTACTACCATTCTCTTGGACAAACAAACTTGACTAAGCTTCTTACTTATCTTACTGTATGGCACATTTTTCAGAGAAGAAGTCATTTTTGTGGCTCTTCACTGAATAGAGTGGAACAGTGGGATAGACTACCAGAAAGCTGTGGACTCTCCACGACTGGAGGTGTTCAAGAAGAGGTGGCATTGCCATTGGGTGGGGATCATGTAGGTGTAGCTATGCCTGTGTTCTACTATGGCAGGGGTAGGCAATGTCTTTGGCTGGAGCGCCGAAAAAAAAAAAGAAAAGGTCTACCTTGTAAGGTGCTGGAGTGCTGGTATGCCAGAAAAACAAAACTGGAGCGGAGTGGGGGAGGACATGGCAGGATGCACTGCATATTAATATAGTTAATAATCATAACTGTTGGGGGTTTACAGTAAATATCAGGTTTTCTAAATTCTAAACCTGGTGACAATAAATAAAAGCTCATCTACTATCTTTTTTGTTGTGTGTTCTTTTTTGTTAAGGCTATTGTGATGAGAGAGGAAAAAAAGAAAGGAAGAAGAGGAGAGCAAGTGAGAAAATAAGAGGGGAGGCAGCGAGGAAAAAAAAAAGAGAAAGGGTGGAAGGGAAGGAGGAGGAAGAAACTACAAGGACCAGCCACTAGAGCCCAGCCGTGCACCCCCCCCCCCCCCCCCCACCAGCTGTGGTGG
>NW_017729025.1:16163036-16191819 GCF_001723915.1 Gavialis gangeticus | reverse complement strand
CCCCCCCCCCCCCCCCCAATCCAGGTTTGTGGAAAATGGCACAGGCATTGGGCCCATGAGGTGGTGGCCACTTCTGCTGCTGGTGTCCCTTCCCCTACCCCCCAACAATGCAGGCAGGCAGGTGGGGACAGGCAGTGCCAGAGGTGGTGCCAGGGGAGGCTTGCTGCACAGTTGCACAGTGCAGCCTGCTTGCTGCTACCCTAGCCCCAGCTCCAGACCTGGTCAGCAGTGTGGCACAAGCCACTTGGGCCCCTGCCAGCAGCCTTCGTGGAAATTGGGGGGGGGGGCACATGCCCCATTGTTTCCTCCCCTATGAGTCACCCATGATTAGGAACCAACCAAATTAACAGTGGGAGTGGACTGCGCAGTGGCTGTTTTAATTTTGAAGGGTCCCCTGTGTGCCCCGCTGCTTGCTCCTGATCAGTGGGGAGGCAAAAACTGCAGTTTTAAATATAGAGCCATTTTTGCTGCTCATTGCTGATTGGCCAAGGGGCCATGGCAGCTCCACAGTGTGTTACTGATTGGCCAAGAGGCAAAAACGGCACTGTATTTAAAACCCTGGTTTTTGCCTCCTTGCTGATCAGGAGGGAGCAGTGAGTGGTAAGGTGGGGGGATGCATAGGGGAACCTGCAAAATAGGTGGGAGCAGCTCCTCTGATTTTTTCAGGTTCCAAGATGCACCACCACAGACGTGGGGAGCAGCCCAGAGCAGCAACTTAAACAAAAATATATATTTTTTAACATTTTCCTCATGACACCTCCTGGCATGCTGAGGAAAATGTCCCCTAGTGCCACTAATTGGCATGCGTGTTAAGGGTTGCATATTTCTGTACTATGGATATTTCCCATGCTTCTGGTTGCCTCATGGGGCTGGGAGGGAATCCCTTCCCCCTGGTTTTCTGCTATGTGTTAGGTTTTTTGGGGTTTTTTTACGTATTCCTCAGAGGCATTGGATGTTGGCTGCAGCAAAGGCTGGGCAGGCCGGTGCCTCTGTTGGGACTTAATGCCAGAGGTTTCTGCCTAGAGGGTCTTGCCTCTTCACTCGGGGTCAGACTGATCACCATATTTGGGGTCTGGAAGGAATTTTAGCCCACGGTTTATGTTGGTATAGACTGAAGGGGTTTTTGCCTTTCTCTGTAGCAGGTGACATGGCCCTGTACCTGGGATCTCTTAAGCATATATTAACAACCTTTAATGGAAGCGGGCCGTTGGCTGCCATTGTCCCCTCCTTTACCCACGGCAGGTTAGGGTGTTATGCCTTATGTCATGTCAGGGTTGATGGTAGTTTTACTAAGAGGTTAGATTATGGATTTGTATGAGATGGTTTGGATAAGGATGATCGTGGGTCAGACAGGAGTTGGACTAGATCAGTGTTTCTCAGCCTGTGGGTTGTGACCCAAAAGTGGGTCACAAGAATATATGAAAGGGTTGCAAGCAAACTTTTAAAATGGTTCAACAAACTTTTAAAACATGGTTTCTCCTTCAAAGAAGAAAAATGTGGGAAATCATGGTTTTCCCTTGCAGGTTGGCAGAGCTCCAGCCTGCGAGGGGCTGCTTGGGCCCCCTCCATGCCTTCCCCCCCGCCCCACACACTGCGGGAGCTGGGGCTGGGTTAGGGGGTAATGGGTCGGGAGTGAGGGGCACTGGGTTAGGACTGGCCATTGATGTTTACAAATCGGTCCTGGTATAAAAAAGATTGAGAACCACTGGACTAGATGACCTCTGGAGGTCCCTTCCAGCCCCACTTCTCTGTGATTTGTATGATTGCTATGAATCCCTTTCACTTATTCAATGTCCCTTTTAAACCGTGGATGAGTCTTGAAGTTTGGCTGAGTTGCCTGTTGCTTGTGCGACTTTGTTTCTTCGTTATATTTATTATCGCTCCCCTTGAAAACCTGCCTGCAGCTTCCAATCAAGTCTGGGAGTCTGAGCTGTCAATCTTGGGGCAAGTTACACTTCCAGTGGCCTTAATGAGGTTCTGTATACACGCGGACCACAAGACTGAGCCTTAAGGGAGTCATAACGCAGCATGTCAGGGCAGAATAGCCTGGGTCCTTAAATAAACAAATGTAAAGCCTTTGAGTGACAGCTCCCTTTATGGCTGTATCATAGGCCTGCTCTTGTCGAATCAGCAGGTCAACGGTACTGCAACCAGCAGAGGAAAACACTTTTATAAAGTCATCTTTTAAGAAAAGATGAGATTTTTAAAGCCCTTTCAAAAGATGCACCAAGCTGGATGCTGATTGTCTAGGGAACTGCCGTCCTGTAAATCCATCTCTAAAAAACCTCGGCATACATGAGTGCGTTGCCTGTTATTTTCAGCATTCTTTTAGAAATGTGAAAAATTATCTTCCTCATTTGGCAAAGACTCATTGGTTTTCCCCTGTGCCTTTTTATAGGCTGTGTGCCCCAGCCAGCAAGAGGCAGGATCACCATCAGTCAAAAGGCTTCTAGCTATTGTAGGCGGGTGCTCAGTGCCTAGAGGGACTGGGCTCTCCATGTCTTTGTTGACTTGTGCTATGAAAGTAGCAGAGTAGGTGGGATCCCATATATGGGATAAAAATGACATGGCAGAACCGGTGCCAGCTCCCATAGCTTGGGTGTGACGAAGCATCCCAGATAATAACAACAGATCTGATTTCTAGCTTAGTCCTTTCTGCTAAGGAAAAGACCTGCTTTCTTTGGAAGAGAGATTAAACTTCAGGCTTTGGGACTTTAGGCAATCTGCAACTATTAGAGAATCAGGTGAAGTCTCCTGTGGAGGAGAGATTGTCCAACAGCTCCTTAGTCTGGACTTCATGCCTTTTTCAACACAATGGGGGCTGGGCACTGTTATGGAGGGACATTGGAGGAGATGGATCTTGGGTCCTTGGCCTGGCAGTTCCTATGCACTGAGTTTCCAGGTGAAAGAAGCACCCTTGACTGCCTTGCTGCTCTGGAAGAAGTAATAGACTCTAAAAAGAGCTTTATTCAAGGGGTCACTCGCAGAAAGGGTTGAATACTGAGGGATGACATATCTCTCCTTTTCCAGAGAAATGTACATGAACGTAATGCTTTGCCCCGAACCACAGTGATTTAAGGAGCTCCCTAGTAGTGAGCACAGGACTGTGAAGCTTGAGGAGTTCTGCTTGCATAGTATTTGGTGAGGCCTCGTGGTTTGTTTGGGTTCATGCAAACTTCAGCCCCCCAAATCAGGCTCCATAGTTCAGGCATGACTGAGTTTTTACATCAAGACAAAAGTACAAGGTTTCCCCCAACACACATGGCTCCCACTCCCAGGGGGCGTGCAGAAAAACAAAGCTTTCAGGGGAACTCGGCACTGCAGGAAAGCCTGAGCCCTAGCACATTTCTCCTGGTTTTGAGGGGGTATGGGGCTGACTGTGTGTTGAGTTTGAGACCCCTTGCCTTGGTTGGGACACTTCCCAGAATAGTAAGCAGCTACCTGTGTTCCTATGAGCACGTAAGGCACATCAGGCATGCAGTCTTTCAGTTCAGGCACCCACTCTTCTTGGACGTTGTGGTAAGAAGCAGGGTTCACCACTGAGAAGCAGATCAAGAATACATCTGTGTGGGGGTAGGACAGAGGCCTCAGTTGGTTGTAGTCCTCCTGTCAGAGAGCAAAATGAAGTGTATTATCACCATGTAGCATCTCTGCAAGCACATCATGAAGTGCCCAATACTGTCCCTCAGGCTAGGGACAGACGCTCAAAAAGCCTGAGCCTGAATTGACACTGTCTTTGCAGGTTAGTCTAACCTGGCTAGGCTGAATCAGTTTCAACAGTAGAGACATCCCAGAAATGCAGGCACATGCCTGCAGTGGCTCAGGCTAGAAGCTGGGGGGCACTAGAGCAGCCCTCCCTCCCCTTTCTCAGTACTGAGCTGAGGGGGCATGGCTAGGTCCCAGCAGGATGCTCTGAGTAGGGAGGGGTTCCCTTTTCTTCTGACCAGCCCAGCAGGGAATTGATAAAGAAGTGTTTATCACCCCCAACTCAGTGTTTATCAGCCCATTAAGAAAACAACAGAGGGACATTACCAGCTACCTGTTGATTCTGCCTTTGCCCCATCTGCCACATAATGAACTGTAGCCAGCATGTGGTCTGGTAGCTAATGCCGAGAGGCATCTGTGTAAGGCAGAGGGGATGGGGAGAGGAGTAAGGGGGAGCAGGGACAAGCCAGGCAGACGTCTGCAGTCTCTGCTGGAGCTGCAGCCAGGGAACAAAGGCGGGGGGCCAGGTCTGCTATGGAGCAGACAGCCCCGTCCAGCCCAGGGAGCATACCAGGATACTGGGGGAGTCTGGTTAACTTAAACCAGCAAGCAGTCTGGGACAGACATTGCATAAACTGGTTTGAGCCAAATCATTTAAGTCTGATACTACATTCAACCAGGTGTATCTCAAATTTGTTTGAGCCATTTTCAAACCAGTTTATGTGCACTGAACATTTGTTCTGTTACAGGTTTAAACCAGTTTCTGATCACCTAAACCTGTTTGTGTAATGTCTGTCCCTAGCTCCACTGTCTGTGGGGGCTGATAAATGTCAGGGAAAGAGCAGCTGCAGAGGGGCTGTAGGGTGATCATGTACCAAGGCCACCGATTAGGGCTTAATTCCACTCTGTCAACCTCCTCCTACCTGGACATTGAGGAGCAAGACTGAGCTGCTATTTTATTTCCCTAGCAATGGGCAGTGGGGTGATAACACGATAAACAAGTGCTGTCACCAGCAGCAATAGCAAGACAAGAAAAGTGCCGTTTCTATAAGACACAGCTCTTAGACTGTGCCTGCTGGCCTCAGCCTTTAGGCAATAGGCCATAATCCCAGGAATTTGACGGCCATTGCTCTTGCAGATAATTATTGTTGTTAGAGAACCAATATGTCATGTGCTTACAATACAGTACATATTATGGGCTGTATTCTTCTTAGCTGATATTATAGACATGACCCTGAACAACAAAAACAGGCCTTTGGGCTATGCAGTTGCATCATCATCTCACGCTAGATTTAGCAGCCTGTCAATCAAGATCAGAAATTCTCATCTTGGAAACCTAAAAGCAGCTAAGCAGCTCAAATCCAGTTATGATTCAAGGTGATTTAATGTCTCCACAGGCCTTTGTCTTGTGAGGGAAGATGTCTTCTTCCCAGGATAGCTGTGCAAACTCAGTCAGCTCAAAGCAGAGATGTACCACCTAGTCAGCTGTTTTGATATTAGTGAAGGAAAACGGAGTTTCTTTCCAATCTTGGGACTTGGAGTAGTTGCTGGGATTATGTGAAATGGATGAATGTGTTTGGAGTAGTACAATGAGGAGCTAGATTAGATCAAGTTGGGGATTTTCTGATGGCTACTCCCTTTTTTATTTTTGGTTAGAAAATATCAAATGGATGAAACCAAAACTTTTTGGAGGGAAACTTGCCAGTTTGGAGGAAACTTTTTTTTTTAGCAGAAGTTTCCCAGCTCCTGGATTGTGGGTAGTGGGAGCTGGAAGAGGGTGTGAGAGACCTCTATATCCTGTAGTCTGGGGTCGGGGAATCTGGGATCAAATCTCATATTGCTGCTTTCTTGGAAGGGAGCCAAAATAAATTGGAGATGGAGGAGGGTCAGTGTTCCCGCCCATGCAGGCAGGGCTTTGGTGGGGCCTACAACAATGATGCATGCAGGGCACCATATTGCTTTAGGTCATCCCTGACCTCATCCTTGTCCTACTTTGAATAAGCAAGTACAAAGAGTTCATTCTTATGCAGAGACCTGGGCATCGTTTTCCATAGGAATACACCGTGGTTCGACATTTTTTAAAACCAAACGTTACAATTTTTGTGTGCGTTTCAAAATAACAAAATTAGGTCAAATGAACTTTTTAGAAAAAGAAAGAGACCACCCCAAAGAGAAGCTCAATGTTTTGCTTCTGATGGAAAGAAGCATCCTGTTTGTCCCAAACTGATTTTTTTGATGATTTTTTTTTTTTTCACTTCAGAAGGAAAAATGTGGACACAAGTGTTTCAGGTCAGGTCAAAATGATTTTATTTTATTTATTTTCTTTCATCTTTATGTTGTTCCGTGGACCTGAAAACTACATTACTTGCCCAGCTCTGCTGAGAGTGGTTTATTTCAGGCTGTGCTACGGCAGGGCTACGAGATGCTGCAGGGATTCAGCAGGGCAGAGGCCAGCAGTGTTTTGGGCAGAGCAGGTGCTGTAATGGGGTCCCACTCTGAGAGCGGGCTGCTTGCAAACTGGCCTCCACTGCTATCGCCTCAGCCACAGCTGCAGTCACCACTCTCCCCCGCAGGAGTGGTGCCACATGGGCAAAGCCCACTGCTGCTGAAAAGCTGGAGAAATCCCTGGGCTTGGCTCTGGGGGCTGGATAAAATGGCTCTGTGGGCCAGATCCAGGCTGTGAGGCCATAAGCTGCCAATGCCTGAAGTATGGCATGAGTCATGACTCTACAGTCAATGTAGACAAGGATGAGTTGGGTTTACCATTGCATCAGCTGATGTGGCCAAGCCTTGGTATTGGTAGGGTTTAACCGTGACTGTATGACATGATACTCAGCAAGGAATTTCCTTGGCTCCTCTATCAATTTCTTGATTCTTCCCAATGTCTTTCCGAATTTTGCTTTGCCAATCCTAACCAGCTCTAGTTAGACTATGTCCTCCTTTAAAAACCTTCTTCTGCTGTTGGACAAGTTTCTCTCTGACTACTTTGCCGATGTTATTCATCAAGGTTGTTTCCCCCTTGGGGATGTATGCAAGTGTGTAATTGGGAAAATCTGGTAGAGTTTTGAGCCCCTCTCCCTCTCCAAATCAGCATAACTGGCTAATTTCATAGGCCCAGAAGAGCAGAACCTTAGGGAGCTTTTACATGTGCTCTGGGAGCAGTGGTGGGGGGCTCTGAGAGAGTCTTGTGTATCAGCGTCCCTGCCCTTCAAAATGGCATCCAGGGGACTGTCTTTAAAGCTCGTTGAATGAGCTTTAGTTAAAGTGCTCCTGCCGTCATTTTGAAGCATGGGGATGCTGATACATGAGACGTGAAGGCTGCTGGAGTGCAGTAATTATCACACGCCAGCAGACTTGGTTATTCAAGCCTACTCTGAGGCACTGTAATTACAGCATGTCAGAGCAGCCTCCTGGCTCGTGTTCAGGCATCCCCATAGACTAACTTGTTAATAGAGGCTTGACCTTTTGTAGGCTACAGCCAACTTAATCAAATGCGATTTTGTGCAGATTCAAAGCATCTGACAAAGTAGGCAGTGGCCAATGAAACCTCCTTCTCTCAATGAATTATCTGTAAGGTATCGCCCTGCCCTGCCTTCTGTCTAACTTGAGCCTAACACAGCTAACCACTTCTAACTAACTTCTTGTAGATGTTGTAGCAGGCATAGATTTGAAGAAGTATTTGAATGATGAGAAGGAAACGGTTTGGCATACTGGCTCATGGAAGAGGTGTAGCAAACAATGTGGAAGAAAATATAAAGAGATTGGTGGAATCATCTAAATGAGACAGCAAGACTGGTATTGATGTGGGAGCAGAGAGGGTGAAGTGATAAGAGATAAGGTAAGGAGAAGTGCATCTTTCAAGGCTTTGAAGATAACAAGACACATCCATTAGATGCAGTGAAGAGTCCAAAATGGAGCTGCATAATTGGATTAATGGAACAATTTGATAACGCTGAACGCTGAATTCTGAGTTGACTGGAGGGGTGTGATGCGGCTACTTGAAGTCTGGCCTTCTGCTGCCTGACGGCATGATATTATTTTACCCCATGAAGCCCCTTAGGTCCAGACCATCAAAGCTGATGCCTTTTCAAAGATTAAATCATGCA
Source organism: Gavialis gangeticus (assembly GCF_001723915.1). Lineage (NCBI taxonomy): Eukaryota > Metazoa > Chordata > Crocodylia > Gavialidae > Gavialis > Gavialis gangeticus. The sequence continues at coordinate 16,184,008 of NW_017729025.1, read as the reverse complement.
ATGCACATGGGCTGGCACTTAGCGGCTGGCAAATCACTTCATACTTTCAGGTTAGTCTTGTAGTTACAAAGCAGATCCCATGTAAACCCACAAGGTGGCAGCAGACACTCGTTGTAGTGTCATAAGGGCTCTTGCAAATAAATTGCTAAATACATCTATTTAAAATATGGGGGACTTGCCTGTTTAGAAGGGTGGAAACTTAGCTTGTAATTTTAACAGCACACTAAAAGGCACGAACCTTTTGTATGTAGGTGACAGCTACTTTCAGAAGCGTTCATTTAATTTTTTTGCCGGCTGCTTTGCGGCTCTCAGAAAATTCCTTATCAGGACTGTTCTCATTTTGTGTTAGCAGCACAGGACGTGACATAGGCTATTAGTGCGGCGGGAGAGGAGAGCTATGCGCCACATCCGAGGATCAATACACATTGTCAGCATGTCAGTGTGGGCTGCCAATGAGGAGCACGGAAGTTAAGCTTGCACATCACGGGAAGAGTTAATTTGGGGCTTCCTTCTTAGCCTGTTCCCTCTGGGGACCATAGGAATGGCCAGACTAGATGAGGTTCACCTCCGGTCTCTGACAGCATCCCTACGAGGCACTTGCCTGGAACAGTTTAGTCACAGATGTTCCTGCCTCGAGCAGGGGGCTGGACTAGACTTTACGAGGTTCCTTCCAGCCCTGCCTGGATCCTACGAGTCTAAGAGCTGCTCCCGGAGAAGACGATACAATGAGCTATTATGGAATATCCTACACATGGGGTTAGTTTTGCATTCAAAGGAAGCCATTGAGGCTAAGAACTAAATAAGATTCAGAAAGGGCTTATATATTTATATGGATATCAGGAATATCCAAAGCTGTTATCATTCCTATCTCTAAATGAGATATCAAACTTGTGCATCCGGGCTTTAGCCAGTCACTGCTAAACCTGGGTGGGACTGAGTATAGGAGGCAGATTATCCCACATCACTGAGGTTCTTACATGGTCCTCTCAAGCATGTGGTTTTGGCCATTCGGGCCAGACAGGATATTAGACTAGCTGGGTCTGATTCAGTCTAGCAGTCCCTATGCCTCTGTAGTCAGAGATCCTAGTTGGTTTATGTCTTCAAATACAGGGCATGTAAGAATGTGTTTATTTCAGGGTTGTAAATGTGTGCAGGCTCTTATTGGCCACATAACACAGTGGATCTCACACTTCCCCACATTATGACCCCATGGCGAAACAGGAAACAGCTTCTGAACCCTCCCTCTACCGACAAACAAACACTCTCTTTAGCTTTGCTGTTGGGCCTTGAGGGTACAACCACCATGTCCCTTCATGAGCTTGCCTTGGGATTGCCGACTCATGACCTATTTTATAAATCATTTGTCTCTGATAGGACTCTTGTAATAAAAACGGGAAACAATGTTCTGAGATCGTAGCTTGTTGGATGATAAAGGGTTTTATTTCCATTCCAAATCTGCTGGGTCACTTTGGCCAAGTTGCTTCTCAACCCCCTGCCTTTATGTGCCCATCCGTAAAATGGGAGTTATGAACCTGACCTACTTGGTAAAGTGTCCTGATATCTATTAAAGGGCCCCTAGAAGAGCCCTCAGGGCCTGTGCAATGTGGCTGAGTGGGTGGGCTGGAACATACTATCTCCCTGGCAGTGATTTGTGATGAAGGGAGTGCCAGCGGCCTGACTTCAGTGGAGCTCAGACATTGAGTCAACTGCTGATTCTAGAGCAAATGTCCCAAACACCACCTAGCTTACAGTCTGACTCTCTCATAATGTGACTGGTCTGACCACCTTGGAGTGTGGGACACCCTTTTGGTCCCTGGCATGGTAGCTAAAGGGGGTTAGTGTGTCCTTGCTGACCCCGACAGGCTTGCAAGGTGGACAGATCAAAACCTGATCGTGTTCAACACTGAGAAATGCAAGATGCTCCACCTTCAGGGGCGGGAAAAAAAATCCACATTATAATTATAGGCTCAGCGGTACTAGCACCGTGACCGAAAGGGACTTGGGGGTCATGACTGACCACAAGAAGAACATGAGCCACCAATGCAATGCCGCAGCAACAAAACCCTGGCTTGTATCTATCGATGCATCTCAAGCAAGACCCAGGAAGTCATCCTCCCGCTGTGTTTGGTGAGGCTGCAGCAAGACTACTGCGTCCAGTTCTGGGCTCTGCACTTTAGGAAGGATGTGGAGAAGCTTGAGAGAGTCTGGAGGAGAGCCACGTGCATGATCAGAGGGCAAGAGAACAAGTCTTATGAGGAAAAGCTGAGCGGCATGGGACTCTTCAGCCTGGAAAAGCAAAGGCTCAGGGGGGGACTTGGTGATGGCCTATAAGTATATTAGGGGTGTGTACCAGTAACTGGGAGAGCGTCTGTTCACCAGGACTCCCCAAGGGAGTGAACAAACTGCTGGAAGACCGATTTGGACTGGACATAAGGAAAAACTTCTTTACTGTCGAAGTCTCCAGAGTGTAGAATAGACTCCCCTCGGAAGTGGTGCAAGCACTTACTCTGGACACCTTTAAATCACACTTGGATGTTTATGTTGCTGAGATCATTTGACCCCAGCAGACTTCCTGCCCCTGGGGCAGAGGCTTGGACTCGATGATCTTGCAAGGTCCTTTCCAGCCCTAATGTCTATGAAACCTATGAAAATATGGTTCATTGAGAGATGGTAGTGGATGGTAGTGTACCCAGAGAGTGGTGGTGGATGGGTCATTTTCGACCTGGAGGGATGTGGCCAGTGGGGTCCCCCAGGGCTCGGTCCTCAGGCCCGCACCGTTCAACATCTTCATCAGCGACTTGGATGAGGGGGTAAAAAGCACCCTGTTCAGATTTGCTGATGACACTAAGATGTGGGGGGATGTGGGCATGCTAGAAGGGAGGAATAGGCTGCAATCGGACCTAGACAGGTTACAAGGGTAGGCAGATGAGAATAGGATGGGACTCAACACTGACAAGTGCAAGGTGATGCACCTGGGGAGGAACAACCGGCACCATACCTACAGGCTGGGGAACTCCCTTCTCATCAGTACAGAGGCAGAAAAGGATCTTGGAGTCATCATTGATGCCAAGATGAACCTGGGCTGGCAGTGTGGGGATGCAGTCAGGAAGGCCAACCGCACCTTGTCATGCATCCACAGATGCATCTCGAGCAGGTCCAAGGAGGTGATCCTCCCCCTCTATGCGGCACTGGTCAGGCCGCAGCTGGAGTACTGCGTCCAGTTGTGGGTGCCCCACTTCAGGAGGGATGTGGACAACATGGAGAGGGTCCAGAGGAGGCCACTTACATGGTCAGGGGGCAGCAGGGCAGGCCCTACGAAGAGAGGTTATGGGACCTGAACCTGTTCAGCCTCCACAAGAGAAGGCTGAGGGGGGATCTAGTGGCCTGTTACAAACTAGCCAGGGGAGATCATCAGGCACTGGGGGAGTCCCTGTTCCCCTGAGCACTGCCAGGAGTGACCAGGAATAACGGTCACAAGCTGGCAGAGGGTAGATTTAGGCTAGATATCAGGAGGCGCGACTTCACGGTCAGGGCGGCTAGGATTTAGAACCATCTTCCAAGAGAAGTGGTGCTGGCTCCTACCTTGGGGGTCTTTAGGACAAGGCTCAACAATCATGTTGCTGGGGTCGTCTGACCCCAGTACTCTTTCCTGCCATGGCAGGGGTCGGACTTGATGATCTGCTCAGGTCCCTTCTGACCCTTGAAACTATGAGACTATGAAACTATGGCTGCACTTTGACTGGCCCCGGGTAGAAAGGGGCAGAGCCAGTTTGAGTATTGCTGGGCTCTGCTTAGGCATAAGCTGAGGGTGAGGAGGCTGCAGAAAACAGTGTGACTGCTGCTCATGCACGTTTCATCGTGCAGCTGGTTATGCTCAGAAACGGAAAGCCCTCCAGGGCTTGTTGTTTTTGTCATGCTGCTGCTTCCTCTACCTTCCCTCTGTCCCCTATCTCCGCCTTCAGTGTCATGCCTTCAAAGCATGCTGTTACAGAGCCTGGCTCTGGGAACATTTTTTTTTCTGGGACTGTTTGTCCCACTGATGCAGAAAACTAAGTGCCCACGATGCGAGGCCCCGCTGCTAGATCTTTCCTCCGGCTGCCTGGGGTGATGCTGCAGGGGGATATATTTTTTCAATTGTTATTTCATTAGCATATGTTTTATTGCACAGTCATGCCAAGCGTTATTTCTGGCAATGACTTCACGTCCATGCCTTTGGAAAGCCACACCATCCAAGGAGGAGGGGGAAAAACCCATAGGAGCTGTCATTACAGTTGGGGCACGTGGGAAAGATCAACTTTCCAGACGCTGCAAAGATACGATCTATTAATCACAAAGTGATTCATGCTGCGTAACGTCTTGACTCAGTGACTGTGTCCTCTGGACTGAAATTTAAAATGAAAATGATTCTGACAAGTCAGTTATAGTTGATGAGCGTCACTTGAAGGCAGGCATGCCTTGGCTAATGTGAGCAAGATCGCTGGAGAGGGCAAAATGATTGTCACAGAGTGTGTGGCGGGGGAAATGTGTCTGTCAGTGAGTGTCACAGCTTCATGTTTTCATTTTGGCTCAGGAGAGCAAATGAAAGGAAGTGTTGTCAAAAGAGATGACACGTGGAGGAGTTGCCCGTACACACCCATATGCCCATACAACATAACGTTGAGGTTTGGCATTCGTCTGATGACAGAACTGGCAAATCTGGAGCCACGAATAAAACGCTGGCCAGATGTTTTCCCAGCCCTGCAATGCTACTACTGAATTGTGCAATACGTGCGTGCCCCCAGAATCCTACCTTTGTGCAAATTATTGTTTGGGCGTGTAAATTAAGTGATTTTATGTGTACGTCCTTGAATGACGCGTTCAATTATGCGATCTGTTGTTTTGTGGATTATTTGCATCTTGATAGCGCCTGGAGACTCTGACCACAACATGGGACCGCTATATTGCGAGGCAATACACATGCAGTTGGAGCTGATCGTTGCCCCAAGGACCCGACATTATAAATAGAGCAGCCTGGTAAAAAGTGGAAGGGGAGATTGAAGCATATGACAGTGAAGGGACCCACCTATGGTCATACAGTAGCTTAGTGGAGCTGGGAATACAAGTCGAGTGACTTAATTCTAGCCCCCTGCCCCACCGCTGGTCCTACATTGCCTTTAAGTACGTGCAAGAGTGAGGCTATATCTGTGCAGTGGGCTTCATGGTTTGTCTCACTGTGTTCGGACATCCTGTCATGCCTAATGGCTGTAGCTCATGTCATACTAGCTCTCTTTATTGTTGCCTTTCAGATGATTTATTTGTGGAACCCAAGGGAAAAAGGAAAAAAAAAGGCAACCAACCAATCATCTTAACCTCAATAAAACTAACTTCTACAGGCGTCACTAGATAATTGCAACTTCCTCCAGAAATGGGAGCAGCCAGTGCGTCAGGAATAAACTAGACAAAACAAAGAGAAGACAAAAGCAAAGCCACTGAGGACAAAATCCTGCAAGTGTCTGCTTCTGGGTGCCGCGCTTCCTGCAGTGACGGTCCTGTTTCTGTGTCGTATGTAGTTCCTCTGCTCTCTGGTGCATGCTGTAGAAGAGTCTGTCTACCGTAGTGTCTACTCCATGTACTACCCTTTTTATGCCAGTAGTAAGGATATGTAAGAACTCGTCCTAATAGACCTTGTGTCTTGCCCTGAATCTAGATTCATATTTTGGTGGACCCGCTAGGGAAGTACATACCCTGATGCCATCCATGCAAAGGATTCATGGTTAGAAGAACATACTGATGCGGGTAGGGAAATTCCAACGTTTCAACCTTTGTTTTCATTTCCCAGAAGATGAAACATTGAAATACGGACATTTGTTGGTGGAACAGAAATCCTGAAGAATGGCAGTTGAGAAACATCAAAATGAAACATTCTTGAAATTAAAATATTTCTTTTTTGGGTTCCCAAACTGGCACAACATACTTGTTTTGAGCCCATTCAACATCATGCAACCCTGAGCTGTGTTGCTTCATAGGAGTCTGGGAGCCCCCATCCTCTTTCATCAGCCAAGCTCCTGGCGCTGAACAGTGTCTTCCATCATGCACCAAGAACCATGTTATTAAGATGCACCGTGAAACTTGATCAGAAGGAAATCTGCATTGAGTTATGGGCCAAGACTTTAATCTTCCAGGAGCCAAGCTCATAGGAGAGAACTGGAACCCAGACTGTAACATCCCTAAGGCAACCTGTCAATAGGGAGCTATAGTATAAGGTTTGTTGAACTGATTAACAATGAGCCAGTTCAGCAAAATCAAGTATGCTGATATTTAAATATTTCTACCAACCAAATGAAATGGTTCCTTTGATATTCCGAAATGGAAATGCATTTTCCAGTGGACAGTGCTCACCTGGCTGTAGTCAAAAGTGTGGCCTAATCTAGGGCATGATCCAGCGGTCACTGAAATCAGTAGAAGTTTTTCCAGTCATTTCAGTGACATTGGCCCATGTCCAATGCTGTCATTTCAGGCAAGTTAACGTCAAGAACAGATTCCTAAACTGTTAGTGAAATGTTAATGATTCAGAATTTGTTTCTATGAGAAAGTTGCACTTGTTTAATTGCAGGTGTGATTTAAAACCAAATTGGATGGACCAATTCAGGATGGACAAAATGCCTTGTAATATAAAACGGGCCCTGTAGGGCAGATGAGTTGCCCAGAACCAGTCCATGGGCTGGAGGAACAGGCCTATGGACATGTTCCCACCCCACACACTGGATCCAGTGCCAGTCTGGGTCATGGCGTCTACTCCAGCCTGTTCAGGAATGACCTGCAGCATGGGTGCCAGATCCAGCATGCAGGGAACTCATGGAGCTCCTGCTCCCTGTTACATTGGATCCAGTGTATGCTCTGGTTGGTCTGGGACTGTATGGTTCAGGATCCAGTATGTTGTGGAGGGGAAGAAGGAGAGGCCTGGGCTGGCCCCGTAAAAGGATCAGCGCTGAGAGCAAGATGATGTGGCTCAGTGGGCTGTATATTTGACACCCTTGGTATAAATTAATCATGTGTATGATTGTTGTGCTGAAATAGTGGTGGTATCTTGTGACTTGTCTAGGGGAGGGAACAGAGAAGTCAGGAGATGGAGTGGTTACATGTTTCTTAAGAACAGGTTGCTTAGGAAAAGTTTTCTTAAAAAGAAGAGGTTTAAGACAAAGTACAATAGGCTGAAGGCCACCTCAGTTGTTTCATGTAAGTTTTAGCTGGATGTAGATGTGGAAAACTGTATAGTAAGAACGGGTTTTGCAAAACAAGGTGTGTGTTGGAGTTTACTGAGAGCAGCTGATATTTAGAAGACAATGGTTTTCAAGTGTTACCATGTGGTTGCATGAGATATATTGATGTCCTATACTTGGGGTAAGAATTATCAGCTTTATCTCAGCTGCCATTGTGTGTTAACTGTTCATAAATGTTGATTCCTTTTTAAAGCAGAGCTCTGCAGCTGTAATAAGGTTGGTGATACAAAAGATTGAATAATGTAGGTTGAATTTTCTTTTTGGGAAGGAAAAAAAATCAATCCATGCCTCATGAGCCTTGATGAAAATGGTATGATGGGGGAAAAAAAGGTGGGGAGTAGCAGTGCAGCCATCACAAAATAGCCCTGCTCCTTAATTTTTGTAAAGAAGAGTTAATAATAGAAATCAGCGAGGGAAAGAAGCTTTCAAAATAAAAATAATGTACCTGTCCTGCGGTATCATATAGTCCCAGCAAGTGCTGCTTTCCTCCGACAGTCACAGTTACTGGAAGAGAGAGGCAACACAGGTTATTTGTGAGGTGCATGTGCCAGCCAGTGGTTATGATTTTACATGCTTTAATCCTTGCGTGCCAACACTCCCTTATGCGAGGCAGATTAGCGTGTGCCTTACAATGTGCATCCTACTGTACGTCGGCAGAATCCTCCCCAAATGAAGGCAATGTAACGGCACAGCAAAAGCAGATGGTTTGAGCTGAGCTCTTGTTTCTTAACAGCTAGACAAGATGCGAATTGGGTTTTGTTTGGGTATCCGGAGATCTAAGGACATGTGCTAATGTCTCTAAGACCACCAGCTGATACCTGCTAGACATTAGCAGGGGGACCCTTCCTCCCCACTGGGTCTGTTTGGGTTATGTCTAGTCTCAGTGCAGGCTGTGTTCAGAGCCTTTTTCCTATCTTCATTCCAGTGCTATGAAACAACGATGTATTTGGGACCGAGTAATATTCACTAGGCATCAGCATCAGTGCATTACCTTTGTGCGCTGCCGTTGGGCGCTGTGCCATTTGAGTGGATGCTGTGACACTGCTCTAAATGCTAGTGCTTCCTGTATAACTTGGAGCTGTAGCGCAGCGTTTTCACCAGCTTTCTTAGCAAGTGAAATAAGGAAGGTTTATTGATTGATTGTTGCTATAATTCAGCAAAATACTCCAATAGTTGAATCCACTTTGGGCCTCATACAAAGCCTGGTGAAATCAATAAAAAGACTCTTATTGAATTCAATAGATTTTGGATAAATTCCTTATTGATTGCAGAGATCAAATCACTCTAATTTTACTTAAAAATGTATGCGGCTTCGGTGGAGTTTAGTGATCTGTTTAATATGCCCCAATCATTAAAGTTTAATGGAAGGGGAGTGAACTGGGAAAAAAACCCAAACCCCAGTCCCCATTACTCAATGGGAAATGATGCTAAATGTGTATCAGGAGAGTCATATTAGACTGCTCATAATAATACTGCTTAAAATTATTCACTGGGCACATAGGATATTAGTGTGTCTCGGAGCACTTGGGTTAAAAGGCCCAGATGAATGCAGAGGTGTAGCTGGGGAAGGCTGACTTGGATGCGTATTTGCTGACTTTGTCAGCTATTAATGAGAATTGGAAAGGTTAAGCGTTAGGGGTGGGAAAGCATGGGGCTTGAAAACATTTAAAGGCCTTGGCTGCCAAGTTGACGGGAGAAGTCTTTTGCTGAGGAAAGCACCGCACGACTACAGAAACGAATGGTCACTTCTGGGGAGGACACTTCTGTGCAGAATCTGTTACATGGAGCAACTCTACTGGTGCGGCTGGACAGGCCGATCACTCAGCAGGTGTAAGAGCTCACACAACTATCTAGTCATTTGGATAAGGGATAAACAGAGTAAAAACTGGCCACCCAACCCACAGCTGAAAAGAAAGCGCAACACACTGGTGCAACAGTAAGAGTCAGATCCTTAGTTCCAGCTAAGCTGTGCCTGCCACAGGTGCTGGAGGTGGGGGATTGAAGGAAGTGGCTTAGAGACATTTTACACCCCTGCATTTGGGGCAGCTGGTGGAGAGTATGGCTCAGAGTGACTTAAAGCATCCTCAACCTCTAGAAAAAGTCCCCAGAGGTTGCTGGGCCAGCCTTGGTTCATGGGTGTGCAGGGCACTTCAGCCCGTACCTCCACTGCCACTGCCACTGCCCCACCTTTGAATGTCCCTGCGTTGGGAGGGCAGGAGCAGAGCTGTCTGTATTGACTTGATGGGACCGAGGAATCCCCCCTACAAGAGAAATCCCCAGCCCGGACAGTTTTCCAGCTGTTTTGCATCGTCTGAGCAGAGCTAGCCAGATGCAGGTGATGTTTTTGGGTTCAGTGGTGTATTTAGGACTTAAATAGCCTCTGAAATGCAGCGGTCTTTCCTGCCCAAGTGCAGGGGGGCTGGACCCAATGATCTGCAAGGTCCATTCCAGCCCCTAACAACTATGAAACGATGAAGACATACCAGCTGTAGGCCAGCTCCACCATGTTATTTATTGCTTTTCCCTACAAAAACCACAGACCTCATGTGACTCACTCCAGCCATTATCTTGCAGGGAAGCAGGTAAGTTGGCCTGCTGATTGTTTGCAGAGCCATATGATTTTTCTCTTCAGCTCCATAATACAGTTCTGGCATGATGAGCTATAGAAATGTTGCCAAAGTGGAAAAGGAATCTGATGCATATTGGCAGGAACTAAACTGTCCAGAAATGCTTTAGTTACTGAGGATCCAAATTCCTGCTGAAAGTCACTGCAACCAGGTCTGGTCTGCCCTACTGAGTTTCGCTGGGCCTGTTTTGTTGGTTATAGATGGATGAGGGGAGCCCGCTGACCAACAGAAGCGTGCTGGTGTCCTGCTGTAGATGCAAAGGGTTGTTTTTCTAATATATTGCATTTGACTTGGGTGGGAGGGGAGGTAGAGCCTGAAATAAGTTATACTAATAAAAAGCAGTTTTGCCCATGCACTGGGTGTGCACTACATACGCTTTGCTGGTATAATATCTTAGTGTAGCTATACTGACTAATGGTCCTTACTCCATGCAGTGCCTGTGACTAGTCCTGTGCATGTCAGGCGTGAGCATGCCCTGTTCATATTCTACCCTCTCGAATCCACTGATGCACTTCAGGCCCAGATGCTCATCAGGCTGCTCCAGACTTTCCTAGTGACTGCTTTCAGGTATGCCGGAAACTGAGGACTCAAGCTTGGGCACTGGGGACAAGCCCGGGGTAACCTCGCCGTTGAACATTTGGGCCTAGAACATGTCTATGGACTTGGGTCTGGAACATGTCTATGAGTGGGGAGTGCTGGGGCCCTCTGGATCCAGGACACAGTGCTTGCCTAACTTAGAGAAGCCTTCAGACCTTTTAGTCTAGTACCATTTCTGCGGTGTTCCCAAATGTCACTAAGAAGCACAGTCCCACTCTGCACATGCCAAACCCAGAAATGGTGCAACAACATGTCCCTAAGGGCATCTTCCTCTCCCCCTGCAGTGCTCACAAGATCCCAGTTTTTGCTGCCTGTGCAAGCGGTGTGGGGGAAGAGGAGGTTGTTTCTGGGTTTGGTACGTATGGGCTGAGAGTGGGTGAGCAGAGCGTGTGCCATGAAAGCAATATAGACGTGTGCCTTAAGGCTCTTGAAAAAAATCATACAACCTGCCCAGGAAGACAAATGTTTTTGCTGTTTCAATCCTAGTGACTGTCCATACTGATTTGGTGGCAGATCCATGTACTACACTACAGTGACCCTCTCACTTCCTTTCTCTAATTTCTCCCCAGTTGAACCACAGTCTTGTATCACTAGTTGCTGAGGCTTCCTTAAATGTTTGCTCATGATCTGAATATATCGTGCACATTCCCAGTCTGTTTTATAGTCCTCCCTCTCTGGGTACAGCTCTGTTGAAACGACTGTGCAGGTATCCTGCCATACCTTGTCTGCCTCCTGCCGTACCTGGTACTCTGGCTTTGCTCCCAGGCTCGGATGCTGCCAGATCACTAGCAAGTCAGTAAAACTGGGATGCCTTCTGGCTCTTGGTGCGTGATGTCTAGGTCATGATGTATTGCTACTAGAGCTTCCATGAGGCTCACTCAGCAGAGGAGAGTTTGGTCAGTGAAGATCTCATAGCATCTGGTACAAGCTGGTCAATATGCCTTACGAGAGACTATTCTGTGTGTCTGCGCTCATAGACTGATAAGTCATATCATTGACCATAGTGAGCAGAACATGTTTTTGACTGCAGCTGCTTTGGCAGATTTACAAGCCCTGTTAGTGGCCAGCATGCCCCTGGCAGTGTACACAAGTATTGTTCTTGCACCACAGTTGCTTCTACCATCCCCAATGACTCCAGCATTTCATACCACAGCATGGAATTGCCATCAAAGCATCAGATGTGATGCAGGCTGATTCACACAAACACGACCAGTAGATTCATAACCATTTGAGATGAGCAAAGGATCACCTAATGTTCATTGTCATTCACTACCCATTCCGGCCAAACCATGACGATTACACAGTATGTACAGTTTTGAGATAATAGGCTTGGTCAACAGAGGTCTTTTAGATTACTGGCTCAATTAATTAAGCATCAAGATATATCCTTTAACACAGAGGTTGCTTTTGGGCAGAATATGACTGAGCCCTTCTATGATTTAGTCTCTGGTTGCATTAGACCATGTAATAGGATGGCAGTATCCCCCTTCTCACTGTCAGAAGAAGTGCATACAGTCTGGGTCTCTGGTATGGCATATGTTGCTACATATTGCCTAAAATATTACTTGGGAGCTCCACATTTTTATTAGAACAATCTGTAGGTGCTATGGTTCCCTGTGATAGTATTGTGATTTTTTTCCCCTTTAAATTTGTATTGCTAAAATTGCCTGACATGTACCTATCCAGGTCAGTAATGCCCCTTCTGAGCACTCCCCAGCTATATTTCAGTGAGGTCTGTCTCCTCTCCTGTGGGTCATTTCCTCATGGCAAAAGCCACCTGGGGTTGTCGCCCTTGTTGCCATTATTAAAAATGGAGCTTATCTTTCAAAAGGCCCATTGGCTTTACCAGGAAAAGGGCGATGCAGGATGTCTGCTGACATCTGCACACAAGTGTCATTTGTAACATCAGATGAAGGTTTCATAGCTCAAATTGCTTGCAAGTCGGAAGGAGAGAATCATAGATCTCAGTGAGTTTTTCACGGCTTGGGAGAGGTGTGCATGGAAGCAAAGACAATTTGAAGAGGTTTTACTAAACTTCTAACTAATATACGCATGGGAAACAGGAACTGTTTCATATGATACCAGAGCAGAGCAACAGTTTATCCAGTCCAGTATCATTTTTTCTAATAGAGGCCAGCACTTGAGAGACGGATGCAAAAAATCTTGCAGTTATGGCTTAAACTGCCCATGAGGAAAGTATTTTCCTGTCTCCCATCCATTAGAGGCTGTGACAGCTTTGTAATAGAAATCCAAAGTACAGCAAGTCTTTTAGGGCTGGTCAGGAAGACAAACAGAAGATCAAAGTTGCCTTTGACCACTCTCAGTAGACTTTAGTCTCTCCATTGAATTTGGTTTGCTAAACTCTTGGAACTACTCAGATGGACAGTTTTATTGCATTATGCCTTGTCACTTGAAAAGCCGCTTGTGCATATGGGCCCACTCAGGTGAGAGCTGTTATTTTTCAGTTCTTGCCTTCAGCTTGTGCTCAGCTTTGTAAGACAGCTCTGAACTCCTAATTTTGGCATTAGCATGTGGTTGGGGGGAACTAGCCAAGCTAAATCCTCGCATGAAACTACATCAGCTTCTTGGCTATGAGTCAAGCAAATGCCATGCTAGGACTGGGAAATGAGGTTAGCAGGGATGGATGGTCAGAAGCTGAGTTATGCAAGTGTCCGGTGGCCAAACCCAAACCAAAACTAATCATAAAAACCATCCTGTTTGGGGTTCAGGCGAACCATTTATTTATTCTGGTGAACACAAAAATTATGGTTTTGTGATTGAAGGGAACATATTGTGTGACCCACAGCAGAACACTTCCCCCCCCCCCATTTTTGGCATTTTTAAACTTTTTATATGTAGAAGCTCAGGGAATTTGGAAAAGGACAGTGCTTAGACTTGCATGGGAAAACACCCCTCCCTTCTGTCGACTCGGGGTTGATCACAAGTGAGTTTGGGGCATTTTTGTCAGAGCCCTTTTCTTGCAGCACATCCCTGCTACTAACAGCTCTGTTCAGATGTGAGGCACGTTGCTAATGAGGGAGTGTCCCCCCGGGATCTTTAGAAAGCTCTCAGGAGAGAGAGCAGGGGGAGAGGGACGCAAGCTGTGAGGGGTGTAAAGCTTGCTGTAAAGAGAAGACCCCAGTTGTCTTTCCTGCCTAGTGCAGGGGGGCTGGAGCCGATGATCTTCCAAGGTCCCTTCCAGCCCCTCACGATCTTTGTATCTGTAAGCCAGAGTGAAAGGGGGCCCAGCGAGGACAAAGGATCCTGGTTTGGTTTGATTGATTTCATTAAAGACAAGTTTGTTTTGTGGAAATCGGAATGGTCTGCGAAACGAATCATGGAGTTGACTCCCTGGCAAAAAGCAACAGGATAGATGACCTGCTTACATTACCCCCACCCAGTTTCACACCTAACTGAGGCCATCTGTGGCTGAGACATGATGAAACCATGTTATCTGCGGAGGGGGGTGCAGAAACACCTAGGCCTGTACCTTGAACAGCGTTGAGTCGCCTAACTCCCATCCATTGTTGTGCAAATTAGATGTGTAAATACCACTATGGTCTGTTCCTTAGCCCTTGCTTAATAGCAGCTCAAATGTTCACCAGGAATAGAAAGGAAATTCAGTTCTTGCACTTTCCGGCCGTCTTTGAAGAACTTTTAAATGTATTAATGTATCCCCCCAGAGGCATAGCCGTTAGCCACCTCTTTCAGTGCCCAGGGCAGAGGCGGTGGTAGTGCGGACCACCACTGCAGGGTGGGCTGAGGGATGGGTGGGACGAGGGAAGAGGGAGAGGAGTCGTATCTGCTCCAGCTCTTCTCACTTGGGGCAGCAGCTGCTACTGCTGCGGCTGCTGCTAAGGCTGCTGCTGTACCAGCACGGGCTTAAGGCTGCTGCAGTTGAGGGACAGGCAGTGGGATGGACTCCCCAGAGCTATTCCTAGTGCCCCATTTGGCCCACCCCCCACCTAGGTGCAAGGCTGTGCCTCCCATGGTGTTCTTCTCCCCCCTGCTCCTCTCCCAGATGCATTACTGGGCCACGGGGATGTGCCTGCCCTGCGTCTTTGTCTGGGCAGCACAGGCCTGTGCCTGCAGTTGCAAGCACGCCTAGAGGGAGGATGCCATAGCGGTGCCCTACCTGGGGCTGGTGTCCTATTGCCTGCCCCCATCCCCAATTATTCTTTGGATCATACCTCAGAACATATTTTTGGTGCGGAAATATTGTGACCTTTCTTGTGCAGCTGAGGAAACAGGCAAGTTCCTGGGTAACATTTCCCAAGTGACCTCTGAGTCCATTTGACTCATTTTCTTAAGGTGTCCCATGAGCGCCGCCAGGGGCCTGCTTTTCAAAGGGTTGGAGCCTCTTCAAGCAGAACGGTGAGTCCCCAGCACATCCAAGTTGGTCCCTCAGGGTTTTACAGGTGAGTGTCCTGGCTGGAAGCCGTTAACAAGAAAACTGGGCGTAAGGTGACTTACCCACCGTCACTTGGGAAACGTGTAACACCAATCTGAGCGCTCATGCCTGCTGATGCCCAGATGCATGATTTAGAGGTGTTACTAGAGTCTTCTCTCTTGTTTCTCCTGCTCTTTCCTCCCATATAAATATGTGTTTTATTGGACTGAATGCAATATTAAAACATAAATGCCAATGGATCTGAGACAGATGAGCGCAGCAGTACTTGGATTCCCCATGCTCCCAGTGGGAGAACCATGAAGATTTATTTGCAATAGTTCAGTGAGTCAAATACGCCAATTGTTCTTTACACTAGTATGCTTGAATTGCCACTAAGAAATCAACCAAGAAATCTGTAATGCCCATACCCAGTGTTGTTATCCCTTAAAATAAACACAACTTTATTATGGGCAAATTTGATTTTCTCCTTGTGGCTTTATGTCCTGCAATTTAGTTCAGTTTATAGCAAAAACACTATACTTAGGCCAATTAAAGTGCAAAATGACATACTCACGGTTTCCCTTTGAGTGTGCACTTTAATTGGCACAAATGCTATATTTTAGTTACAAATTGAAATAAACCTCTCCCTTGGATTGTCCCTGTAATCATCTCATGTCAAGACTGCAAATAACATGTCTGTGGTATCTAACATCTTTCAAATGAAAGTCTTGGGCTAGCTTTGAGAGACTGGCATCACCATTTTCTGTGGCATCGCCAAAGGATGGATTTTGTATTCCACTCAACGCACACTTTTCTTCCTCTGATATTTAAAACATTTGAAAACCATTGAAAGTGTGTTTCCCAAAGTGGGAATTCCTGAAGTGAGAATGAAGCAAAGCCTCGAGGGCCAAGATACGGCTGAATCCACTCAACATAGCTTTTGGCCTGATGGGGAAAATGGTGCTCATTGCTTTACCTTTCAAGTCATATGCATTTCAAGATTTTGAAGCCAGAAAGGATATCATCCCCTTCATTTAATCTGCCTTCACTGAATAGACTGTGCTTATTAAGTTTCTCCTTATGATATATTTTCCAGACCTAAAATCATTCCTCAGCTCTTTTCAAACCTCTTTCCAAGTGTTGAATATCTTTTTAATGTAGACATCAAAATCGGACGCTATCTTTCAGTAATGGTCTTGCTTGACATGGCCTACCAACACCATTTGACCCCCTACTCCTACCTGATGTTCCCTGCTGGAAATCTTTAGATTGCGTTCGTTCCCTTTACAGGTCTTGTGATTTTTTTTTTTTTTTTAATCATAAGTCTCACAATATTTGGAGTATTTTTTCTTGAGGGTAAAGATTTTGGAGTTGGGTGGTTTTTTTGAGGCACTCAGCTTCCAATTTTTAACAAATGGTTGCAGAGAAAGGCTTCGTGATTTGACCCAGAAACCAGAAGGCAAGGCATACAATGGCAACGAGGAGCACCCATCCTGTGTTGCACGGCAGGTTGGAATTATTTGTAAGAGTTTGACAATTCTCACCAAATTAATGGAAAAATGTGTCCACCTCAGTTTGCATTGCAGCTTAGAAAAGCAGGCCAGCACCAAATGACAACCCTGTCATTGGCTTCCCAGATACAAATGGCTCCATCCAAACAGCACAGCCCCCATGAGACGATGAGCCTTGCACACAGCATGTTTTATAGCACTCTATTTTACTAGCAGCTAAGACTCGGATCCATAAATTGTTCCCGGTTCCCCACAGCTCAGTACTTGCTACAGAGAGACAGCTAACAGAAGAGAGGTGCCAGTCCTGTAACCTTATTGCAAACAGCTTCTATCAAATGCTATAAAATGTTTGAAATGTACTGAGAAGACAAAATGCACTATCGGCCAACTTACATGACAAAAAGCACAGGCAGTGGAGATGGATTAGCTAGATCAAGCAGGATAAATGTAGCCCAGAAATGGATGAAAGAGAATGGAAATTCTTGATGCCTTCAGCATAAATGCAATGCTCAAAACATGAGCCAGCTCCTTCTTAGTCTGGGATGCTAGCTATTTATAGAGAGCAGAAATGATTTATCTGAATCATGGACCTCATTGTTTGTAAATTTAACACCAGAGGATTTCCTCTGTGCCCCAGTGACCTATGACTGTACTAATTGCACCAATCAGTCCCGCAGCAAACTAACCTTGTCTCGTACATAGGTATCAGAAATCCCAGTTCTCCTGTCACTATTCCCAGCTGTCCCAGTAACCCTGTCTCTAGGCTGTTCTTGAGATTTGAATATTATGCAAAGATATGGTGAAGAGGAAACACTAATGTGATGATGAGATTTCAGGAATCAAGGAACAATAACAACTGTATTGAAGAGTGTTTTGTCAGAGTGATTGTAGAAATGTAGGTGAATGCACCAGATCTGCCTTCTGGCTGGGTCTGATGCCTCATCTCAATGATCTTTGTATTTGAGGGACTTATTTCCAGGACATTTTTATTACTTTCATCAGTTGTAAAATCAGAGGAGACCGAGGAATGACTTCAGAGCCTCTGACAGATGTTCAGTTAAAGGTGTGAGGGGATCTGATCCATGATCCTAACAATCACGCCTCGTGCCATGCTGCACATACATGGCAAGAGGTGCGACATCCCAATCGTGCCCTATTGCCGGTGCAATGATAGTCGGCTACCCCTGCACCGGCAAGCAGCAAGCCAGGTGCTTGGGGTGCCTGTGGCCAGGAGTGCCATTCGGCTGATCAGTGCTGTCGGCTGTGGGAGCCCGTGGGAGCCCTTCAAGGCTCAGGAGGGCTCCAGAGGCTGGGAGCGCTGATTGCACTGGCCACATGTTCAGTTTAAGGCACAATCGGAACCAGCCACAAAATTATTACACATGTTTTGTGTCATCACTTTGTGGCTGATTCCCTGTTTTATTGTGTGGTTAACTGCATGGACGTGTGGCCAGGTTACTGCTTAAGACGTGATTAATTGGTTAAACATGTCATAAGTGTAACATCTGCCAGGGAGCCGGTGTCAAACATTTGCAGACATCGAGCATTCAAAATGCTAAGAGTAAGTCCCAAAATTGAAGATCTCTCCGTAACCCTGATGGAGTGTAAATGCCTTAGTAGGGCTCTTTGCATTGTTTCTCCTAGTGAGACTGACTGAGGTGGAGATTTTGCCTGAGACCGTAGTGCGAACCTGTGCAATCCTAAAACTAAGTGTGTGGGGAAATGACCAGGCTTCTATATCTTTAGTTCTCCTAAAGACAGCTGTAAGGCTGCACAGTATCTAGAAATTATTGTTTTTCTGTAGCTGAGATTTAGGCTCAAGTCAATCTCGAAAGGAGAAGAAAATTGAAATAAGGAAGGAAGCAGTAGGTGATAAGTGGAGGCTAAGTCCTATTTTAATTGATCATGCAGCTGTCCTGGCCTGCAAAAGAGCAGATGTTACGGCATTTTTCACTTTTATCAGTGGTAAGATCAGTTGAGGCTACTTAAATCAACTGTTTGCTGTTACCTAGGTCTCCTAAAGGAGAATTGAGCTTTCCCTAACAACGGCACACAAAGCTCAGTAAGCATAATGGAGGGTGGGTTTCGCTGCCTGGGGTGGGAGAGAGGGAGCGAGTCCAGGAAGCTAATAATTCCCCCTTTAATTTTCCCCCCACGCTGCCGGTCTGTGGACGAGCATCCGTGCACATGCAGATTAACTTGCTAGGTATGCTGTGTGTCAAGAAGAAAACCGTTCCTAAAGCAAGGTCAAGCGTGTATTTATCAAGGGAGGGCATGACTCAGTGATTAATAATGAATCTCATGAATGAAAGGAGCAGCAAAGTAAAACAAATGCTGTTTACAAATGACTGGGCCTTATGGATGTGGATGTGAAATATAAGTAATGAAGTGCCAGAGATCACTTTGGGGACTTCATGCTAAAATGATGCCACCACACTGAAGCAAAGCGGTCTCCGCTTGTATAAATTAACGTGGTTCCTCTGAGGCCGTGCCAGCTAGCCGACACTTGATACAGACTGTCACACGTTGTACTCTTGTGGAGTCATCTGCTACCAGAAGTGCTCTCTCACTGTAGCTCGCCGAGGTATTTTGAAAGAACAAATGCTTTGTGTTTTGGAATAAGTTAAATTCTAGCAGCTCCAAAAGCACGGCGAGCGGAAAGGACCCCCAACCACTCCAGACCCATGCTCTTCCCCTCCGCTTCCACCCATGTCAAACCGCACCTTGCGAGACTTTTCAGCAGATGTTCCAGCCATGTCAGAGAGTTGTCCCCCCTCCCCTCCCCCTGGGGCAATTACTACCTTGCTACCAAGTGCTGCTGTTTCTGGGAATCCTGTTTGTGCTTGCTTAGGAAAATATACAGGGAGCCAGTCCGGAAAGGGAAAGTAGCATAAGTGCTCCTGTGTGGGCTCTTTGCCAGCAGGGAAGATCATCCCTGGTCTGGGTCAGATGGCTTTAGGGCTGGATTAGGCGGGTGGCAGAGTGCAAAGTGCTCGGCACCAGACAGTCTGCCCCCTGCTTCCTTGTATAAATGTAGGCCTTGATTTTCTGCTGTCATGCTGACTGGCATCTGGCCATTGAAGAGGAATCATGCCTACTTCTACCAGCAGAGGATTTGCCCCAGGGAGGCAGCGCTGGAGAACAAGTGATCCGCACAAAGCAGCCCCTTTAATAAGGTAGATGTCACTGGGCTTGTCTGTGCCCCCCTGGTTCTGCCTCTGAAAAGCACATCTCGCCCACTCACTTCCCGTCAGCCTGACCCAGATCCCAGACACGGGACACGGTAGTTGGCTTTGAGTGTGCTCCAACCAGCCTGCCTGAGAACGGCACTTGGGCACGTGCTCTAGACCGGCAAAGATCCCTTCTTTCTGCGATTTGGTGTGCACTGAGTAAGACCGAGGGAGCAGGGGGGCTTTTTGGAGGCAGGCCTGGGCATGGCATGAAGGTAGTTGTAGACAAGCCCCTGAGAGTGTTCAGTAACTGCTGAGGGTTGCTTACAAGCTAATATACAGGGAAAGCTGGTGGCGAAGGAGAATAACACACTGCAGAAGCACAAGTCCAGAAAGTGTTTAAATTCCAAGCATCTGATATCATGAGATAATAAAAGTGGAGATTTAGCAGATTGAATTCTTAGGAGACACTGATGTCCCAGGGGACTTGTAAGCGCAATGGCTACATGCTCTCACTAACAGATGGCTCCTCTTTACCCAGCGTAGGATTATGTGGAGATCTCTGGCTAGTTCTCAGTGCCCCCAACCCAGTGATCACTGGCATGTTGGCATTAATGGGCTGACGGGCTCAGTGGAGGAGCTAAGGAATGAAGGGCCGCGGGGCTTGAATTCAGCTTTCCTTCTGGATTCAAGTCAGGGCTGCGGGGTTGTCTTGGAGAGATGCTGGCACTGCTGGCTCGGGGGCAGATGGAAGATTTTGCTCCGCCGAACTTTTTACGATCACTGAATGCATTTCAAGAGAAATTGGGTTTCTGCTTGCCAACATGGATGACAAAGGAAACAGACACCGGAGGTAGATATGGAAGGTTGAGGAAGATAAATCTAGCTTTGAAGTGCATGGGAGGGAACAGAAAGGCCTGTTTTCCATAACATTAGGGAAATATGATTAAGGTTTCAAGAATGCAAAACAGCACCATACACTCCAGGAAAGCAGCAGCTATCGGGCCTTGTTTTAACAGTACAAACATCTCATTTTTCATCATTTACCTTATGATTATGGTCCTACTTGAATTGTGGCAAGACAAAGGGTTTTTTACAGCCCATGTTGTGGTGAGGTCATTATGAAAGGCATTGTTTTTAAAGGATTGCAACTTTTAAAGCTTTTTGGTTCTCTGTTGGATTTTGCTTTATAAAAATGAATAACTTTAGATTATAAGACAGTGTAAAGGGATATCACATTCATGATCTGACCCACTTACTACTTTCAGGAACCCTCACTGACTCCTTTAGAGATTTTTAGAAACAGAATTGGAATTTGTATGGAATTTTTCTGAATAATATAGCATGAATCTTGAAACTTGAAGATTGCAGGGGTGATGGGAGTGAAGGGTTGGGATTTCTGTTCTTTAATTCTTTTC
>NW_017729025.1:16154092-16158036 GCF_001723915.1 Gavialis gangeticus | reverse complement strand
GATTGGCACCAAAACACTTCTGCTTTCCTGACTGATGCCTTCATTTAGTCACTAGCTCAGGAAAGTGAAAGTGTTTTGGTGCCAATCAGCAGCAAGGGATGAGGCTGCTGGGGCTCCGTGTGGGCTATGAAAACTTGTTTTTCACAGCCTTTGCCATGATGCACTAATGAGCAGTAGAATTAGTCTACTGCGCATTAAGCATCTCGTGTAGACGCGCTCTGTCTCACTACAGAATCAATGTAATAAGGATTAAAATCTGGGTTAAATTACTCCATAGTAATCGTGTCACATGTCTGCATTCTCAGACTCAGAGAGAGATTCGATTCAGCATGCCAAATGTGTTTCAGCTTTGGCAGTGTACAGAAGAGTCAGATTCTGCTCTCAGTTACACTGCTGCCAACTTGGAGTAACTCCATTGCATTTTACTACTGAAGAGGCTGGAGGAGTTTCAGATCCTCTGGGATGGCTGAGAGCAGAGTTTGGCCACAGATTCCTGCAGCAACTGCATTTGATGAACTTGATTGATACCCAGGCACGCACTTTCTTTTGCTGAGGCAAGTGGTTCAATCTGCTTGTGCTCAATTTCATCATAAGTAGAGACCTACTTAAATCGCGGTTTCAGGATTTTTGCAGAAACTGTGAAATACAGCAACTCTGCAATTGCCACAAAAAATGGTGTTGGCCATGATTTCCCACAGACTGACCTAAAAAAACGCTTACCAGAACACAAAGATGGCACGGCAATCACTGCAGCCATAGAGCACGTGATTCGAGTGAGAGCTACTGCACAGTAGGAAAGGCGCACTGTATTTTTGTCATGCTTAATGCACATTAGACTAATTTTACTGCGTATTAGTGCATCATGGCAAAGGCTGTGCTAATGTGCTAATGCACAGTAGAATTAATCTACTGCGCATTAAGCATCACAAAAAGACTGTCTGCCTTTGCTACTGTGCAGTAGCGTCGGCTGCTGTGCATTTAGTTGGTACCTCATATTGGAGGTAGTAAACTTAATGTGCAGAGCAACAATGCATTAATTCATATGCAGTTGCACCCACAGACTCATGACCAACTCTCCTAAGGTAGCTACCAGCAGTAGTGCTATTTTAGCACCTGGCCAGTAGGTGGTGGGGGAGCTGATTTGCATTGTAATCCACTGTTCTGGGATCAAATTAACTAGGAGAGTGGACATATGACTACTATATTGCTATAATGTACTTCCATTCAAAGGGGTAATTTTACAACGGAAAAGATTGACGCACACTGGCCTCAGGTTGCTTTTACACCAGAGTGAAGTCAAATTATTCCTGAGTAAATATTATTCTGCTTTTACACCAGAGGGAAGTCAAATTATTCCTGAGTAAATGTTTTGTGTCTGTACCCTAATTGTATTCATAGAAAATAGGGTGGGGACGGGGTGGGAGGGTGCAAGTTAAAAGAAAACTTGGTTTGACCAAACTCGACTTCTTCCTCACTTCAGTGTGTGTGGCTCTTTTAGTTTATCCCAGTACTAACTCTCCTGGGTGGGTCTGTGCCCATAGGGAAGACTGTGAGAGACGTGACCTGAGCCCGGAGGGCTGTTGCAGAACTCCCACTGTGTGTTCCATGGGAGCAGGAACAGGCACGTCATGATTTAGTATCAGGTGCCAACTTTCTACTTGCTATTCATCATGCTGCTTACACTGATTAGCCATACACTGTGTTCTGCCGTTGTTTTAGTGAAGTAATAAAGAAGGCTTTCAAAGCCTAAAGTGGAGAATAGAGGCCATAGGCCTGAATAGGGAGAAATCGTAACTGCCCCAGTGCAGTCTGAAAAGCGGGTGAAGATAGGGTGCAGGGAGCCCCTTCTCCTGGTTGCCTTTGTGGCTAAGTACAGACAGTTAAAAAGCCCATGGCTGAATCAATCCAATCATAAGAGGTTAGTTTAAGCTGCATATATTGAACTGATAAGCAAGTAAACAGACATTCATTGCAGATTCCAGAAGTGCAGCCACATGAGTGCAGTGGCTCAGGCCAAAAGCTGGGGGAGCTAGAGCACAACTCCCTACTTGGCTGGAGCAGACAGCTTGGGCCAAGGTTAGCCTGCCCACCCTGCAAGGGGAGCTTTGTGGGGAGATGCAAAGCATCCTGGGATGCTTGCGGATTGTGCGTTAACTTGAATCTGGAGGGGATCTGGGACAGAAGTTCACTAAATAGATTTCACCTAAATCAGTTAAGTCTGATACTACATCCATGCAGGTGTAGCTTAAACTGGCTTTGGTCATTTTGCAAATGGCTTATGTGCACTGAACTTCTGTTGCGTTACAGATTTGAATTGGTTTCTGGTCACTTATACTGGTTTATGTGTAATTTCTGTCCCTAGCCTGCATGTCCTATCTCAGCAGCCAGAATGGCAGAGCTGGGTTCTTGGTACTCCTGCTCCAAAGAGGTTGAGCTAGGCTAGGCCCTGCTTTTCTTTGCAATGACTGGGGAGGCAGAGTGAGAGGTTTGGAGGATGGTGTACTGCACAAAGCACTAATTTCCAGCAGTAGTATAGGATTGTGGCCAGGCACTAGGGGCACAGTAACAGGCTAGGAGAAGGACCTCTGCAGTAGCACCCTGGCAGGAATATGGGTGAGGCAGCACATATATGAAAAACAGGACAGGTAAACTTGGCCTTGGAGCTCGATGATAACAACCATGATGTGAGGATCATGGGGTTCTGTTGGGTTATCATGACGTTTGTAAACACTGTGAACACTTTCTCCACTTCCTGCTGAGTTTGAGTTGTAACCTCCCACTTTCCCCATCAGTGTGACAGCAGCTGTGAAAACCAAAGTAGTTGTAATGATAGAAAGGCAAAGGATCTAGATGGATGAGAGACTGCAGTAGTGGGTATTCTTGATGAAAGAAACTAAGTGTCCGAGGTCTAGCCTGCAGTTCTCGCGGGGGACATTTTGGGAAGCTCAGTAGGAGCAGGCTTTGCTGTAAATAAATAATTTTATCAGCAGACACCCTTATGCAGCAGGCCACAGAGACTGCGCTCGGATTGGTTTCCCTGTGCCGTCAATGTTTCATTGCATAGGGTGAATGTTGTCCCCAGGGGAACACTACAGTTTTGTAACTGCTTTGTTGTAAGTGTGCTTGACTAGGCCTGAGGGGAATGGCTGAGGCTTTGAGAGAGCTTGGAGGTGAAAAAAGGGTAGTCTCAGGAAGGACAGACAGAAAACAGGTAGTCCCATGGAGTAAAGAGAAAAAAAACTATCCTAAGGAGGACAGAAAGAAAAGGAGCAGCCCAGGGAGGACAGACTAAACTCTGAGGATGAGGAGCTGGAATGGCACAATGGCTTCATAGACATTAGGGGCTGGAAGGGACCTTGTGAGATCGAGTCCAGCCAGGCAAGTTTGGGCCAATGAGGTTGGTGAGGCAAGACCTGCCAGTAACAAAGATGTGTTGTCTGGTGTTCAGAAGGTTGCCTTCTGTTGGCCTGTTGTTG
The DNA here is from genome assembly GCF_001723915.1 of Gavialis gangeticus. Taxonomy (NCBI): domain Eukaryota; kingdom Metazoa; phylum Chordata; order Crocodylia; family Gavialidae; genus Gavialis; species Gavialis gangeticus. Next base: position 16,154,560 of record NW_017729025.1, on the reverse strand, counting down.
ATGGATCCCATGATGATTTTCTCCAAGATCTTTCCAGGGATGGACGTCAGACTGATTGGCCTGTAATTCCCTGGATCTACCTTCCTTTCTTGAAGATTGGGACCACATTGGCTCTTTTCCAGTCTACCAGAACTTTGCTCGAGTGACATGAATTTTTGAATATCTTTGCCATAGGGAGTGCTATGATGTCTGCCAGCTCCTTCAAGACACTCGTGTGCGCTCCGCCCGGGCCCATGGACACGTGGATGTCTAGCCTCTCGAGGTGTTCCCTCACCTGATCTATGTTAATTGTGGGCCAGTCTCCTGCTCCCTAGGTTTTTTGCGTCCTGTCTGATAGTGTGACCCCCCCTTGGGAGGGTGGAAAACTGATGCAAAGTAATCATTTAGGAGATTGGCTTTTCCTTGGGTGTCAGATGTCAGCTGTCCCATTTGATCTTGCAGGGGTGCAGTGTTGCCTTTGATCTTTCT
>NW_017729025.1:16147935-16149092 GCF_001723915.1 Gavialis gangeticus | reverse complement strand
CTTTTCCTTGGGTGTCAGATGTCAGCTGTCCCATTTGATCTTGCAGGGGTGCAGTGTTGCCTTTGATCTTTCTCTGGCTTCCCACATGTCTGAAGAAGGACTTTTTGTTATCCTTGTTTCTGGTGGCTAGCCTGAGTTTGGTTTCTGCCTTGGCTTTTCTGGACCGCTCTCTACAGGTATGGGCTAGTGCATTTCAACGTTAATGATTCCTGCTTTCCATCTGGTGTAGGCTTCTCTTTTATGTTTCAGGAGGTCCAAAGTTTCCCTCTTTAGCCAAGGGGGCTTCTCTGCCCACTGACTGCATTTTCTGTGGGACAAGTAAGATGACAACACTTTGTTTTGAAGCAGGGACATCACCATTGATACCCCTCCTCTTTAGAAGAAGAAAACATGCCCACTTCTTGCAAGCTGACCAAAAAGAAGGAGCTCTCAGAGCTGTGGGTGCTACAGATCACTGGGGAAGCCAAGGACTGAGAAGAGCCAGGGCCTCAAAGGCCAAGGCTTGCCTCTTGTGAAGCCATGCCAGGGCTGGCTTCAGGGAGACCAGACAAGGCTTCTTCTAGGGAAGTCCTGAGGAAGAGCTTTCCCCTTCCCCTGGAAAGGGTCCTTGATCCCATGACAGCATTGCCTGTATGTTTGTGTGTGTGTGTGTGGGGTGGGAGTGCGTAAGGGAGAGAGTGCACTACTGTGTGCATGGTGCTTCTCCTCTACCTGTGTGTCAAAGTAAGTGTCCTTGTACATAAGAAAATGAGACTGGGTGAGAGCAAGGACTGTGAGGTTGCTGCGGTGAGCCAAAAGGCCCAATTTTTGCTCACCAGACTAATGCATTTCAGGTGAATCATTTTATTATCCATTTCAACAGGGGCCTTGATCTTGAAAAGGGCTGAGCACGCTGGCTGTGATCCAACCAAGGACTCGAGCACATGTGTTGGAGTGCTTTGCTGAATCACGGCCAGAGCGCTCAGCACTTGGAAGGCCTGGATGCCAAAAACTAAAGCAAAAGTGGGTGAAGAATCTTCTGTCAGAATGATTTTCCAATGGGAAATGCAGATTCCACTAAAAATCAAATATTTTCTGCAGGAAAAAGATATATATAAAGTATATGTACATAAAATGATATATAATATATAAAATTATACATACAATTATATATATAT
>NW_017729025.1:16125846-16147919 GCF_001723915.1 Gavialis gangeticus | reverse complement strand
TATATATATATATAAAAAGGGCTTAGTCCGTCTGTCTGTGTGTCTGTCTGTAGCGCTCTTGAGGGGCGTGGCTCCCGGTGGGGTGTGGCTGTAGCCAGTGCTGCATGTGGGGTGAATTCCCCGTCAAGAATGATGGCAGGGAAAGAGCGCTGTCATGATGGTGGGGATGGAGGGGACAGAGTGGCAATGCTGGCCTTGCCCTCTCCAGTTCTGCTTCTTGGAGGTGGTAGTGGTGGTGGCAGTGCAGTGCTAGCCTCAACCTCTCCCTGTTGTCATTATTGATGGGCAATTTGCTAGTATATATATAATGATATTATCTATCTATCTATCTATCTATCTATCTATCTATCTCAGTATATATATAGATATATTTTGGCAGGTCCAATCCAAATCTGGAATATTTCAGTTTATTGAAATGTCTTAAAATATTTCATTTTGAATCATTTCAACATTAAATTGCATTCCCCTGTTGTGTTCCTACTGCCTCGTGGATGCAGATCCAGTTCCTTTTGGCTTCTATGGGCTGGGCTCCATGGAGGATGACTTCTCCCAGGAATGTTCCTCAGCACAAGCCACATGGTACATCACAGGGGTCCCATGCATGACCCAGTGTGCTACGGGGGATACAGGCCGGCCAGAGAACCTGGCTTGCCGGGCTGGAGGAGGACATCCGGATCTGGAATGACGACTCCCTCAAGAGAGCGGTGGGTAATATTTAGGAATGGCAGGCTGGTGCTTGTGACCTGACTGCTGCCACAGGATGCTGATTCTCTTCACAGCACCACCCTCTGCAGTGTCCCAGCCCTCCCTGCTCTGTGCCTGGGGCTGCTCTCTTGTGTCCTCTTATTGCAGTTTCCATCTGCCCTGACCATCAAGTGAAGCTGACTTCGGTTGCTAATGTTGGTGGAGAATAGCAAATTTGATGGTGAGGGTAAATGCAGGCTGCAGTAGCAAGGTGAGAAAGCAGGCCCCAGCGCAAAGCAGGGTGGGCTGGGCTGCTACCTGCTGACCATTGCAGAGGGGATCAGTGGCACCGATCAGGGGAGGCACAGCACAGGACAGAGAAGGCGCCCCTGCCAATCCCACTTCCTGCATCCCACAGTGGACTGGGATAGGTTTCTCTGAGGGCTGGTCTGGCATGTGGGGTGTAGGCTATTGACCCTTGCCCAAAGACAAGGGCAGGCAAGGTTCTTTGGGTGGATGTGATATCTTTTATTAGAGCATCTGAATAGTTGGGGAAAAGTTCTTTGCAAGCTTTCGGGCACAAACACCCTTCTTCAGGCATTGGGAGACTCTGCACCTGTTATGAATTCTACAAGGTAGAAAATAATTTTGCTTTTCCACTTTGGAGAACTTTTTAACAGCAGCAGAGTCTCCCAATGCCTGAAGAAGGGTGTTTGTGCCCGAAAGCTTGCAACGAACTTTTCCCCAACTATTTAGATGCTCTAATAAAAGATATCACATCCACCCAAAGAACCTTGCCTGTGTCTTTAGGCCAACACAACTACAACCAACAACCCTGCCCAAAGACAATGCACCCTGATGGGAAAATGCGGTTTTGTATTGAACTGACTCAAATCAAAGCCTTAGGGGTCATTTCAAACAAAACAGCGTGACACGTTTCAATGTCAGGAATGTCAAAATGCTCAAGCAAAATGTTGTCCCAATTTTGAACATTTCTGAATTGGATTTTTTCAGTTTCTGTTCCATTGAAGATTCTGAGGCTTCACTTTTGGTTTCTGATGGAAACAAAACACCCTGTTGAAATGTTGGCGTTTCCCCTGAGAGAGAAATCTGAATTTTGTTGAGCTCCAGCTGAAAGCTGGCCTTCAGTAAGTCGCATTTTAATTCATGCTTCACAATGTCACACTTATGTTTTGTTGGCTAGTCACACCATGTCTTTCAAAATAGTCTGAATTTCCAGGAGTAAACTCTAACTCTATTTTACCTGTGTCAACAATTGGGAAGATTTTTTTCAGCCTGATTCGTCTCTCACTCTCATTAGTGAAAATTGAAATCGGTTCCACTGAAGTGAATGGAGTTACATTTGGTCAGCAGCAGAATCACCCCACTGTCTGTGCACGTGAGCATCCACACATGCACTCACTCAATTTTATTTTGAACAACAGATAGCTTTTGTATTAATTCCTGGCGACAGCTTAATTTCAAAGGCACAAAGATCTTTTTATTTTTAACAAAGTTCACGAAGCAGAAACTTACAGACAAATTGCTATTCTCCTGACGCATATTTACCCCTTTCACTTGAAACAGAACCGAGCACAGTAAGCAAGATGAGCGCATACCTCATTTCAGAAGTGAACTATTGGCCAATCTGAAACCTTGGCTTCTACACAAATTACTCTTCCATCTGGGAAGGAATATCATGTATTTTCCATCTACCATTCCTTAAGGTTGACTTTGTTTCCTAATTTTCTGATCTATGCAGCTCTTAAAAAGGGCAACCTGAAAAAGATAGCTTTGAACATAATTCCCAGTAAATCTTTTGTTTCTCATTGCTCTCTTGAGAGCTCCAAAATACATTCCACATTATTTTTTGGTAGCTTTAATCTATATACTGTGTATTAGAAAATGGTGACATACTTCTTCACTTACATTCAAAGTGACACTAATGGGGCGTATCGCTACATTAGAGAGTTAGGACTTTGAACAATGCTGTACGTAAAGAGAAACCAATCAAGAACATCCACAATTGCTTTCTGCAAAATAGTGCCAAGGAGATACTATGAACGCTTACAGTCGACAGTTTTAATTCTAGGCCTTACGAAATGCTAACAATTTGCTATGCATTATGAAAACCCTGTTTTGGCATTTCTTGTGTTGTCAGAGTGTCTTGATAATGATGTGCAATTTGGGAAATACATAATGCCTTTGGATGTACTGTATGTATTTCTAAACACTGTATTGGAAGCAAACTGTCCTCCATATGCAACGCTGAGAAACAGCCAGCTGTTTTTAAAGAAGACATTGTTATTTGTTATTTTTATTAAGCAATACTTCGAGGTCCCGGCCGAGATCACAGTTCTATTGTCTTCAGCACTGAACAAACATACAGTTGGAGACAGGCCTGGCACTAACAAGCTCACAACCTAACAGTAACAGTAGTTAAAAGGCGGGAGAGAGGAAGCGTTTTGTTTTACAGCATTGGAGCTAAAGAGCAGAGTTGAAATGACTCACCCGGGGGCCCAGGAGTGGGTCTACAGCAGAGTCAGGTACTGAGCCCAGATCTCCCAAGTCTTAGTCTCTTTAACCCAGCTTTCCACCTCCAGATGGAGATGTCCTGGGTTTTCATCATGTCTATCGACAGTAAATAATCCAAGTGCACCGACTGATAATCCACATAATTCCCCTGTGCACAGGACAGAATCCCTCCGCCCTAAAGGACAAACGCAGGTCCTTTGTTGTTCCAGGTGGACTCAGAAAAACAGAACGATAAAATTTGCCCTTGGGCGTTTCCAGAGCAATCGTTCCCGATCTTTCACTTGACCTGCTCGAAGGAGAGCACCCAAAGAGTTCTTGCTTCTCACTGATTTCATTGGCAGGAGGGCTGGGATCCCGAACCCAGGAGCTAGAAACCGTTTATTTTTTTTACATTTCTGAGAGGCAGGCACTGGACGTTTTTTTGACTTGGAGGAATTTATTTGGAAGTAATGTTTCCCCTTTAGTGGTAGGGATGCTGCTGCATTTTCAGGGATATGGTAATTTTTTTCCTTTTTAATGAAATGGCGCTGAAGACTAGAAAGACACGGGTTGCAAATCTTCCACTCATTTCCTCTAGATTGCCCACAGACCTGGGACTCTCTGATCTCATTAGATAAGGTATTTTTACCCTTCCTGCTCCACCTGCGTTACAAGTTCTCAGGAGTTAATTCTGCAAGCATGTCCATAAAGACTCAAACTGTCAGATTAAATCAGAATGATTGTAGTTTAGACCCTTTAAGCTCAGCTGAACAGATCTCTCTGTGTTAAGAAAAACTATGGTGGGGAGAAGATGACTTTTTTGTGAGCTTCTACCTGCTCCAAAAGCTTTTGTTCTTTGTGCCATAGGAGGGGCAAAAGGAACAAATATCCTGCCTCAGGCCACGAAAGAATGAAAATGTAGCTAGGCTTCTGCAGAAAGTACAATGAATAAACAGTGGGATTGTTTTAAAGGAGCTAGGAACTAGACGTAGGGTTTCTAACCAGCAGGTCAATGCCAACGTACCCAGCTAATGATCTGACCCTAATTATTCAGATTATAGAGTTAGAGGTTAATTTTTTAGTGTAGCTGCCTTAGGCTGTGCTACCTAGATATGCAAAGTCCTCCTGACTAATCAGCTGTGCGTCAGCTGATCCTGCAGTGGTTTAGAGTTGAATGTGGTAGTTTGTATGCGGTGTCCTGGCTTTGCTGCTAGTGTAAGAGGGAAAAGAGGATGCAGTTCATATACAGGTGGGAGGATCAGGGAGCTTAGCTTTTGGCCCTTCGCAGCCACCACAGATTGGCTCGATTTAGAACTGTTTGCAGGCTGCTGTGATACTTGTACACGCTGAGAGACTTGGGCACAACAGTACCAGGATCAGGGAAGTGGAGGTGGGAGTTTTCCTTTGGCTTTGAATGTGCCTCTTAACTTGCACTCTGCACTTGTTGGGAGCACCCAGGAATGTAGTAAATCCCCTTTACAGCTGGTCCTTCCTGGGGCACACGAGTCTGCCTGCCTCTGGTCAGCTGAAGCTGTTCTCTAAGGTTTGCTCTGCTTTGCAATTAATGACTGTATCATGTGCTCGTGATGGCCCATGGCATAACAGAGTGGAAAGGAGGAAGAAGCAGCCAGGAACCACAGAGTTTTGGCCTAGAACCTGAAGACACTGTTGAAAGAAAAATATTTAGGTCCGTCCCCCCTCCTTTAATGGCTAGTGTTCCCAGGCCTCTGATCAGGGCATGTATTCTCATTCTACCCCCCACCCCTTCTCTCTCTCTGTTTTTCTTCATCTGTCCAGGACTAATGAACCAGTCAAAAAGATTTTCATTTTGCAAAATATTTAAGATTGAACAGGCTCAACTGTTTCCATATAGCACTCTCTGTGTGTGACCTCTGGCTCAGCTGGAGCTCCTGCCATCAAAGCAAATCAAGTCTCTTGGAGCTGAACATAAACCATAAGGGAATGGGGTGTGGTCACTGCACTTGTGGAAAACAGAAGACTTAATGTATTTGTGCTGGGATTATAATGTAAGGCCTCGATTCTGGGATCTTATCCATGAGTTCATATGGGGAGGTCGTTTCCTTCATTTGCTCAGCCTGTTTGGATCAGATTGTGGGATCCAAGCCTTCGGCTAATAAAAGGCCAGTCTTGATCTCCCCGGCATTTGGTGAAGAAACTAAAAGACTTCTGAAGACTTTCTTAGGAATTTCACCCAGATTGGAGCACAGGGAGAATTCTGCTGCATTTAAAAAAAGCAGAATCCCACTTCCCTCTTTCACCGGTGGTTTTGGGGATGGTAGAATTCACCCACCTGCTACAGCAGAAAAGCAGACTTTGTCAGTGTTTCATAAGGCTGCTGACAAGGCAAAGTCCTTCAATGATATGCAAAATATTAGCTGCATCTAGGCTGCTAGGTTTTCCTGAATATTCTGTTTATTGGTCTCTACCTTCTGTTCAGCTCCTGGAAACAGATGTTCCACCTGGGATGAGTCTCATGCTTCACGTATTACAGGTAATAATGCAGTGACACAGGCTATGATTAACAGGGCAACTTCTTTACTAAGCTCCATGCAATTTTTGTTAATGATGGGGATCAGTTGCTTTCTAGAGGCTCTCCACTGTAAGGAATTGCTGTCCTGTTTTCTACAGGGAAAACAAGATCTTTTGCATACCTATATAATCTGAATCATAGTAAACCTTAGAGTATAAGGTGTTTACATGAACATAAGTTTGCCTATACCTTTCAGTGGACTAGCCACTATATAATATACAATATATAATACAGTGGATACTGCATTATTTTTGCTGACAGAGAATAAATGAACTCTTTGTTTTTGTGCTGTTATACATTGCATGCTGGGTCAATTTTCCACAGGGAAGATTGGAATCTGTGTGTACTTGTGCGTGAATTCTTTGCACCCTCAAAAAATATACTCTGGTAGATGCACTTTAAGAGCGCTTGTACACGTGACCCTATTAACATGTACATATGACGAAAATGCTATTTTGTGTGGCTTAATGGCATCACAGTGTACACATGCAAGACTTTTGGGGGTTTTAAATGACTTTACATAATTGCAAACTATACTACATTCAGATGTAGTTTAGTTTGCAATGTTGCAAATTGTACTGATGCAGCTGTCAGCTTGTCCCCCAGCTGTGGGAGAGGTGGGCAGACTCCACAGAACAAAAGATTCGGGCCCCTTGCTGCTTCTGGCTGCAGTAGGTGCCTGCTGAAGGCAGAAGTGGTGAGAGCCCGATCCTTTTTTTTTGGCGGAGTCTGCCCGCCTCTCCTGCAGTTGAGGGGTGAGCTGCCAGTGGGCCAAGCATCCCCTCAGCTGTGGGGGGTCCCAGTACTTCCCTTCATGGTGCCAGTGCTCTCTGGGGACACCTAGGTGGGCTGCTAGTGGGCCGGGTGCTGCCCCAGCTCAGGAATGGGGAAGAGTTGGATCGGGCTGGGTGCTGCCTCCGAGCTGGGGCAGCACCCAGCCTGCTAGCAGCCTGCCCGGGCAGCCCCAGGGGGCACCACCACCGTGGAGGGAAGGACCAGGGCCCCCTGCATCTCAGGGGCCACTCAGCCCACTGGCAGCTCTCCCCACGGCCATGGGAGAGGTGGGTGGGTTCCTCTGATAAAAAGGATCAGATCCCTTGCTGCTTCTGCTTCCAGCAGGTGCCTACGGGACGCAGAAGTGTCCTTCTTTTCCTGGCAGAGCCTGCCTGCACCCATGGGACAAGCTGCCGGTGGGCTGAGTGGCCCCTGAGCTGTGGGGGGACCTGCTTCTTCACTCCACAGTGGTGGCAGCTGCCAGGGCTGCCCAGGCAGGCAGCTAGCAGCCCGGGTGCGGCCCCAGCTTGGAGGCAGCGCCCAGCTCAATCCAACTGTTCCCTGAGCCCACCTGCTGGAAGCCTGCCTGGTGCTGCTTCCCAGGAGGGCTCAGGAAACCGTTGGATTGGGCCAGGTGCTGCCTGCAACCTGGGGCAGATTTGGCATGCTAACAGCCTGCCCAGGTGGCCCCAGGGGTGGGGTGGGGGCACCACTACTGCAGAGGGAAGAACTGGGGCGTCTTGCAGCTCAGGGCCCACTCAGCCCACCAGCAGCTCATCCCTCAGCTGTGGCCAGGCTCCAGCTCCCTGCCCCCCAAAAAAGGATTGGGCCTCTCACCGTAATGTGATGGAACAATTTAAATGGTGGGCTTCAGTTAAACCCACCTTTCAATTTAGGGGGCATAGAATAAAACCTTGGGGATTAAACCCCCATCATGTGTACAAGCACCCTAATTCTCCTCCAAAGGTTGCCACTGAATTTTTTCACACTTGTATATAATACATTCTGCTTATCTGTCTGTTAGTATACGTAAAGCACACAGTTCTGGTGTACGTGTGGTAGACAGACCAATAAACCATATTATCCAGGTGTCATCCATGGATGACAGAACAACACTGAGAGTTCTGCAAGGGGGGGCGGGTAGGGGGCAGGCGTTTTTCTAGTCCTAACCACACATCACTAAATTGGAGTGGGATGGCCAGTTTCTTTCCATTTTGGTTATTTGGAGGAGTGCTATGGCAAAGAATGGGATTTTTCAATTGATATGAAAATGCTATGAGCTGAAAACTTGGAGAAAGTGCTCACAGAGCACAGGATGGAAATGGACTTCTGAACTGAATCTTGTCTGCTGTTATCACTGGCAGCCGTATCATCCAGTCCCCTTCATAAACTGATCGTCATGCTCATCAGCGCCAGTGCTCTTGAGTCTGTACCTGGGCTTGCACGATTATTGCAGTTTGTGTGATAGGTCCCAAAAGGAAAGGTCATCCTGAGGCTTGTGGATTTATCTCTGTGTGGTCTGTGTTAATAAGGACCAGAACCTGAAAGGGTTCTTGTAGTGGAGAATAGGGAGCTAATGCTGTCGCAGAGCAGCAAACTGCAAAAATCATTTCCTGAGCCCGTCCCATTTCAAGGCTGGGTTACCATGCCTGTATCTGCACCTGTATCATTTATTTGCTTTAGGCCCAAGTAAAGCAGATTACACTAACTATGGTATCTCAGCATCTAAGTGGGATGGATGATGTCTTTTGCTATTCAGAGATGCTTAAAAGCACTTTCAGCAATGGCTGTTCGATTTCCGTAAGTCTGGTATGACACCGATAAACCACTGGTTGTCTTTTTGGCACAATGTTGTTAATCACTAATATTTAGAAGCAGTTTCTTCTTATATTAGCAGAACTAAAATCTCATCTAGATTATACCCGGGCTGCTTGGTTTTCCTATAAACTCCTTCCTGCCCTGGGAGATGTTGGAGCCAGTGCTGTCTGCACTGGATGTAAAGGATACTTCGAATTACATGTCTCCAGCATACTGCTGCTATCACTCCTTGTTGTTTCATGACATCCCTACTTGTAACACAAAGATGTTAAGTGTGGCTACAAGAATGAGACGAGTGGCACTCTTTACACAGGAGTATACTGTTACTTTGTCCTCGTTATTATTATATTAGATACCTTTTTAATGACATTCACATTTTTTCATGCACTGCCCACCCAACATTTCCATTGAACCAAGTCAAATTACAGCCTGGATCTAGTATTAAAACACTAACCAGCTCCACCGGTCAGCGATTGAAGATAACTGATTTTGTGCTTGAAGTTCAGTGTTTTTAGCTGGTTGTACAGTATGTGTCTGCAGAGAATCTAAGTGAAGGGAACAACTTGAGGACTCATCAACTGTACAAACGGGCCAGCAGCCAATTGTTTCTGTATGTATCTGGTGCCCATGCTCCCTTTCTTTAGTGCTAGATTTTTTCCCAGGAGTTTTAGCACTTTGTGACTTGAAGAGCAGTTCATCTCTGTTAGCCAACCCAAATCCCAGACATGGTCATGGAACATTTACTCAGATGTCCCAGTCGTATGCTCTTTCCTGGGAATACGGGGGGATGGGAGGAGTTGGCTGCACTTGGCTTGTCATCAGCTCAGAAATGTCCCAAACAACTGGGAACAACACGATAAAGTCTTCTGAGCCAGCTTCTCCTAAATGCTGGCAGCTTACCCCCCTCTTTGTTCCCTGGGCTTCTTCATTAGCTCTGTTTCACACCAGCCTGTCTTGCACTACTCCCTGCCGGTGAGGGACTCCCGGTACGCGAGTCAGTCTCCTGGTTGAAATTGGAACGAGCAGATGGAAATAAAATCCTTTCCGCTCCCAGATTCCCTCCTCACCGCATGCACAAACAAGAGGCAAAGCATCATGCTGCTTGTGTCAGCACCGGCCTCACTTTGCAAGCATCAGTCGTGTACCCATCCGCAATCAGGCACTTATCTACATAACACACCTGTACTTCTCAGCAATACAGCTCGTTGTTAGCTTCCTTTTTAAAACATTGCTGACTTGCTGCACCATAACCCGTATGTGAGGGACACAACAGAACTGGCTTCCGGCACAGTGATTGCTAAGACCCACATGGCGGTGGTTAAGCAATGCCTATAAAACATCAGTACATTAGACACGCTTCATAGTACAGGTACGTTAATTATGTGTCAGATTTACTGTTTGCCAGGCAGCTCACAGTTGAGCAGCTCTAAATAGCTGCTTGGCTCCCTAAACAATGTTGTCTGCAAGAGCAAGAGAGAAACCTCCCCGCCGAAGGCAGTTAACATGCTAACGATTTGTTTAGTATGGCCTACTTTGTGCAATCTATTCTGAAATCCATCCTCCTCAGATGAGTTGGACTTCTCTTCTGCAGCCCTGAATGGATGCTGCCAAAATCTTTCCTCAGATATTTGTCAGGCTTTTTCAGTAGATTTACACTGAGAGGGCTCAACATGATTTTTTTCTTAATAGATAAATAATTATGGCACTTTTCAATATTACTCAAAAGTTTCAGGTGTAAATTAAGCTTACAGTTAAACCAGTGCAAGCATGTAGTATTGATTTACATTAAAAATGGAAACCTTGTTTTATATATATAAAACTTGATTCTCTAAACACTTACGTGCATGCATGATCTTAGTGCCCTAGAGCAGGGCCTGGCACAGGTACCAGAGCACAGCATGCAAAGGCATTTTGCTTGGCACGCACCTTGGGGTGGATGGTGGGAAAGGGGCCGGGGCTACGCTGCCACAACAAGGATCAGGGCCCTTGCGGCTCCCCTGCCGTCTGCCCTGGCACACCAACATCTTCCACATCAAGGTTGCAAGGTTTTTTGGCACTCTGCCCAAAAACGTTGCCAACCCCTGTCCTAGAGTCGCATCTTTCTTTCATCCATGGTAATGAGATTTACACCCATTAATGTCAATGGGTGTAAAATCTGACTCTTTATAAACCTCTTAGAAACATGGGGCTACTCATCTGAGTAATGCGTGTGCCACAAGAGTTTCTAAGGTTGGTCCTCAAGGGTAGGAGGTTTTGGGGCAGGGAAGGGGGCTTGTTCTCTGTCTGGAAAGAATCAGGTACATGGCGATCACTACCAGGAACATGAATTATCCATGATGTGAAAAGAAAGGAAAATATGTGAAGAGATGCATGGTCATGGTTTTCAGAAGCGGTTAGTGAGCCCAGGTAAGTGTTTGGATGCTCAGCTTGGAATACCCTAAAGCAGTGGGTGCCAACCTTTTTGGCAGGTGTGCTACAAAGTAGTCCTACACACTCTCCAAGTGCTATTCTGATCCCATAATTGTGCCCGATCTGCTTTTTGCTCCTACCCATATGTTCCCTGCCTAATCTGCTATCTGCTTCCTTCTCTGTGCTCCCTGTCCTATTTTCTGTTGTGTTTTCTGCTTCCTGCTTCATCTGCTGCTCTGCTGCCTGTCCCCTCCCTAATCTGCCACATGCCACACAGAGGCTGCCTGTGCTACTTGTGGCACCTATGCCACAACCACTCCTGCCCTAAAGGGACACGATTTTCAGAGGGAGCACAGAATATGCCCCCAAGACCAGCCTCTTTATATTTTCTATTAGCTCTATATATACAGTACTGTAAAAGTTCTTACTGCAGTTTCTTTTACCCAGATCTCAGGAGGAACGTGTCATGCATTTCATCCCAAATGAAAGGTGTGTTTTATACCCCAGTGACACAAATTACAGGTGCAGTCCAAATCCAGGTCAGCTGCAGATTACTTCTAGGGGTATAGGGTGAAAGCTGTCTGTAGGCTGGATGTTCTGTGGTCCGTAACTCGCCAGTAGCAGATGGGCATGCTAAAAGCAACCTTAAAAGACATCTTTGTGCTTGTGATGACACACACCCCTTCCTAGCACGATTCAGGACCTAGATAATGTTTATTAAACTCTCAGTAGCACTAGCATCCTTAAATACATGACGTGTTATGTGAAAGCCTATTCAGTTGCATGCATCCCAGTGCGATGCTGTCAGCATTGTAAAAGGATTTTCTGCCTCCCCCATTTAAATGCCATGTGTCATCACATGCTGTCAATGTGACATTAAGTGGGATGGACAAAAAAAGGTGTTGTGTTAGGGTTTTATTGATAAACTTTTTGACCACGTCTGTGCCGCTCCTAGAGAATAGGCCCCAAACGCAAGGCTGTCTTAAGCCATCTACACTCCCTAAATTGCAGGCTTGGGCATGCGTGGAGGAGAAGTGAGTGGGTCCGGCTTATTCCTCAGCAGCTCTTGTGGGCTTGCTGTGGACTTGATGTAGACACCTGGACATAGCTTTTGCCTTCAACCTGGCTACTGGATCAGTATGGGAAGATCCTTATCTCCACACAGAGTCCCACTGACTTCAGTAAGACCAACTAATGGGTATATGGCCGAGCTGCTTTGAAGGATTTAGGCTTTAGGGTGGGATATTCAGTAGTGTCTAAGTGATTTAATAGCAATCATCCACTGACTCCCAATGGCACTCATGGTCCTAAATCACTTGGGTGCTACTAAAAAATTCACCTTCAGTTACTTTTTTTAATGAAGTAGTTCAACCAGTATGCTCCAAATCTGTTACTGATCTTGGGTTCCTCAGAATTTTGGGAGCCGAGTGATTAAACCCCTTCATTGTTTCAAGTTGGGCACCAAATAATGAGGTGTCCAAAATCACTTGTCCCCTTGGAAAAACTGGCCTCTCCTTTTCACGGCTTGCTTTCTGATTGATGCAGGATCAATCGCAAATGCTGTTTTTAAAATAGGCTCTTGATGTAACTTACTTTCAGAGCTTACCTTGACATCTATGAATTTATGTATAAAGAATTCAGTGTCATTCTTGGGAAATTACAGGTTGTAGCTGCATCCTATTAATTGTGTGTTTAATTATTAATTGGCCTATTACAAATTTAAATTTCATGTGTTCCTAAAGTGCCAATTCCAGCTGATGTCATAGTGTTAGGGAAAGACCCTTAATCTAATGATGGCTAAATTAACTGACATTTAAATTATTTTAACATTACCAAACCCTTAAATCTCTTACACACCAGTTAACATTATTTGCATTTTTACTAATCACAAGGGCCTGAATTTGGCCTGCAGTTATTCAGGTAAGTTCACTGACTTCAACTCATTAGAAATCAACCTGAGCAAAGATGGGTTTTGTATGAAAATATGCAGAAATTCACGGGTCTTGCACGGTTTCCATTTTGCTGCAGATAAAATGAATTTCTGAGGTTGCAACATTGGACAAAACGTCTAAACAAGGAATTCCAGTCAACTTAATCTTGAATTTCTCTCCGTTAAACCAGAAGACTGCTCAGTCATTCTTAAAATATATTGTTAGAATCATATGTTCTGATCTGTGTTCAGTGTGCATCCAAGTATTGTAGCAACCCCCCCAGTTTTTCTTTTTCTTTTCTTTTTTAAAATGTATTCCCTCCCCTTCCCCAACCATTTCTGAGTTTGTCTCTCCCTCTCTCTTCCCTATAGATAAGTACAAGTGAGCTAAGATGTAGGATAAGCTTCAGCATTTTATTTTGGTAGCCAGTTGTGTTTGTTTTGTTTTTTCTCCTTCTTTATATTGTATAATTATTATGTTTATATTGATCTTTACTGTTCTGTATTACTGTTTTACTGGTACTATATGATTTAGGCCTACATATGTAAGTTAGCATAAGTCATGTCAAGTTTTCGTTTTGTTTGTCAAGTCTCCATCCTGTCCCCAGGCCCAGTTGTGTAACCTATGACTCACACCTACCCCTCCTATGTAACTTGGTTCGTGGATGAATGGGGATGAATGAGGGTGCTTGAGAGACAATGGCAGTTGGTCTAAAAACAGCTCCCTCTGAATGACCACACCATCAACACCAATACCTGGACCAATGTCCCACCCCTTGGAACCACCCTCAGCATTCAAGAAACAAAAGTTGAAGCAACCCACCATTGTGCCAGGCTGCACATTCTCAGTAAGAACACCTGGAGCCCTCTGGAACAGGACTGACCTTGCCTGGACAGGCTCTCCCCATAGGAGATCAGAGGTAGTCTGCCCCATAAAAGGGGTAGTGAAGACTGACTCCTTGGGATGCCCTCTCCATTGGACCAGCACCATGTCACACCACTTATCCACCCAGAGGCCCTGCCAGTGACCCCCTCACCCCGGACAACACCTACTGGACAAAAACCCCTTTCTAGCCTGGATAGGTAGCTACCACCCCCCACCCCCTCTTCAACCAAGGACTTGGACTCTGTTTCTCTTCCCTACCTGGACTCCAGCCCTTCCACTGCGTCTTTCTCCTGCTGCCATTGTGAGTGCTTGTGTATGTGTATGTGTGTGTGTGCACGCATGTGCATGTGTGAATCAATAACTTCATGGCGCTATGTAGCGTGTTGTCTGTTTAATAAACCTATTATTTGGACCCCTGAGTTGGGTTTTGATTTACTGTGGTTCAGCCCTGCTCCAATCTCTGCTCCTCATCCCTCTAACTTCTGTCTCATTTCTCCCTCCTCTGCTTCTGGCTCACTGCCACCTCCAACACCTGTCCTGAACTCCTCTCTGCCTCCAACCCCCCTGTTCCTTTGCCACTGCCTTTTCCTTTTCCCCTGAGCAACCAGGTTTCTGCCTCAGTTTCTTTCCTGGCTGTCTCCTCCTTGCCACCACTTATCTGTGCCCCCCTCCTCCCCCCCCATAGCTCAGCTGTCTGCCTCAGTTTCCAGCCCCAAGCTCCCAGGTTTCTGTCTCTCTCTCTTTCCTGGCTGTATCCTCCTTGCCACCAGGCTTCTTTTTTTTTTTTCCCTCCCATGCACCAGTGACCGCAAGTAACTCTGGGGCCACTTGATCTTAAGTAAACCAAAGCCTCAATTCCTCAGTCAGCTTCTCTCTAGTCCACCGGTTCTAATCCCAGTTCTGGCAACTTTCACTCCCTACACTTCAGCTCTCTCTCTCTCACCTTAACCTTCCCCCAGGTACCCCAAGCACACACATACATACCGTACCATCCAAGTTAGGAACTTACCTGTGTGTAGGTGGGTTGTATGTGTGTGAGCTGCACACATATCTCATTGTGTGCATGATAGATGAATTAGTGATCTGTGTATGTGTAGTGAGTGTGCAGGTATTGACAATTGATTTTTGTCTAATTTTTAGTGTGTATGTGCTTGAATTGGTGACAGGTATGCATGTGCCTAGGTTGTGTGTGTATATGCACCTAATTGATTTGTGTGTTTGTATATGTGCAATTATGTCACACCCTCCTGTCTAACAGTGCAATATTGAGATCCTGAGATCCTGAGAAATTGGCCTGACCTCACAGGGCAGCCGTATTTTTTTTTTTGGCAGTCTTGGAAAAGGGTGAACAAAATTTCAGTGAGTGTAGTATCAGCACTGAGAAAATACTTCCTCTTTCTCTTTCAGGCAAACCCATGCCTGGGAAAAAGCCCTGGGAGACAGTGGTGGCAAAAAGGTGATTTGAGTTTCAGAGACTGATAGATGTAGAAGAGTTGGGGTGGGCTAAATACAACCTTGAGGAAGGTGCCTTTCCAAAATGTCTCCAGAGCCGTTCAAGCTCAGTGACTTCTGTGCCATGCTTAAAAATCTTAAATATTAGTCTATGCTGTGGCAAGCTGTCAAATGCTTTTGGAATCTAAGTAAATCACCTCTTTCTGCTCACTGTGTTATCTCTTCAGAAACAGAAAGAAAACCCTTTCTTTTTCTCTCTACAGCTGGACTTGAACTTTGGTCTGGAAACGGATGATAGAGTGCATCTGCAGTTGGCAACATTTTAGAGCCATGGACTGGAACAGGCCAGCCTGGGTCTGAGGGAGGCCAGCTTTCCAATTCAGCTGCTGCAGCTTTTTATTGCCACCACTTCTCCATGCCCCCAGCTTGGGCACAGGTGGAGCTCCCAGCTGCCTGGCCCTAGTGCAGCTCCTTGTCCCCTGCCGTCAACACATGGCTGAAGCCCCCTAGCTCTGCAGGCCAGATCCAGTAGCTCTGCAGGCCAGATGTGGCTGAGCCTGGACTCCATTGTTAACTTATTATGTGTTACAATTTATTATCGCTTTCTATATACCAAAGATGTGGGGGCAGAATTCACCTCTGTTCTGTGGGCTAGCTTATGGTCTATGCATAAAGTATTACAGTACTTCTGCTGGTCAGGGAGTTGCATTAGTGCCAGTCTGAGATTTAAAAGGGGTTGAATTCTCTCTCCAGGATCAGAGTATTCTGATAAAGGAAAAGCCTAGCAATTATTGAGTTCAGGCAGAAGCTCAGCCCAAGGTTTCCTTTATTGCTGTTTGAGTAAACAACAACGGCAAACCGCAGAAAAGGAGCAAGTTTTGGACTGTGGCTAGTGTGTGCCTGTGCTCCATCTGGAGCATGGTAGGGACTCTGTCTGCGGAGAACAGCGAGACTGAAATGTAGAGAATGTTCTCCCTATTCCAAACAAGCCCCTGTGTGTATTCAGAGCCATTCAGAAAAAATGGCTCTGTTGTACCCAGCTTTCCATACTTGATACAAAAAAAGGCCTGTATTGTATTTTCCAAACAGAGTCTGCATACAAATGGAGAGATGCAGTTTTGATAAAAGGTTAGTATGGCTGTCTTGCTTCCACATCATTTTTCCTAATAGACCCAGCTTAATGAAATGTTAAGGCCTTTATTGACGTTCCAGTGGCAGTGTTGCCAATGCTTACTCCACAAGTCATCAGGAATCAGAGCAAGTTAAAATAGCCAGAGCTTTGGGACAAGTATGTTTCATAGGCTACCTTGAAAATTCCCCATCATTTTGGCTGAAAGGCCGGCACTCTTTGGGGGTCCCCTTTGGGTTTTTACCCATGAAGCGTTTTTTTTAATCAATCCAAATGTGGTCTTATTTAAAACAAACACTTACCAAACCTGTAAGCCGGTCATTGGATGGCTTTGCAGTGTGGTATTTCACTAACATTAGTTTCCCTAGTGTTTCAAGAAGTAACGGATTGGCCCATTGGGTTTGGCTATATATTGGTTTTCATTATCTCATATAAACGGAGCTCTGTGCATTTCTGAAGCAGGAAGCAGAGAGCGTCGTTGAGAATGCCTTGGGCCAGTCTACTTCCTTTGTTGTCCTCTTCAGACTTAACTATTACTGGCTGCGTTTCATCGACTATAACTTTTAAAACACTTAAAGTGTCTATTTTTCTGTCAGTGAAAACTTCAGATGTTGAAACAAGCACTTCATATGTTGACAGGAGGGCCTAATTGTGACAAGGCATAACCACGGTGAGGTGTGCCAGCCATACTCCAGGAAACATTGAGCCTCAGAGACACATATAGTACCCTGCTTCCCCTAGAGAGGCCTATGGCTCTCCTTGCTTCTCAAGGCCACCCGGGACAGGAGAGTCACAGGTCCGTCCACGCCCTACCCATACTGCCCAGCTGCACCAGGGAGGGTATCTTCTGCACCCACTTAAAGGATTAAGTAGGACTGAACCCGAGGTCCTGGTAGTCCAGGTGACTCGGGGAGCTTGTACAAAGCACATGGCTCAAGTGAGAATCCTGCCCCACTCTAAAAGAAGGTTTATATTGGACACCGATGTGGACATGGTTGGATGAGCTAAATGGGAGGCTCTCAGGGCTTGAATATCACACAGGAAACATCTGAGGGGACCAGCCCTGTGGTGTGACAGCAAAATCCCAGCCAAGTGGAAATTGCTCATGTCAGGCCTGGGCGGGTGGACTGACTCCAGCCGACCGCATGTTGCAGGTAATTTATTCTCTGAGTAATAGTGGCCCTGGCTTCTTTTCTGCTGAAGGATGGAAGGAAATGGATGTACTATTGTACCTCACAGAAGTTGCTAACCATCCTGGCTTCCTAGTTTAACATAAAACAAAAGGAAATATATATATTTTTTTAAAAGGTAGAAAGCAGGGGAATGGGATTATCCAATTCCCAAATGTGTCAAAGGGCAACTTATTTTTCCTGTTTTGCTTTGCATTTTATGAGAATTGGGATGCCAATTTTTTTTTTGTTTGCTAGACCTGGCGGTGCAGCATGGGACCCGCGTTTTCTCTCACTGGGGAAGATTGCAGTAGGCATAGCCGTGGAGCATTAATTAGTCATTTGAATGAAGGTTTGTGCTGCTTATAATTTTTTACAGGCACATTGCATAGTCAGGATGTGAGTTATAATAGTCACCACTACTTTTACACGTTCAGTATTATCACTAGTGACATTGTATCATAGCACATGTGATTTCTCCAGCCGTCCCTATTTAGGCATCAAATGGCTGCTGCCTATAGGACCTGTTACTGCAACAAGATCCTGTAAGTTATAGGGGCCCAGTTGTGATCTCTGTTGTTCTGATTTCGTTGCATTGGCTTTGGTGGAATCGCCCGATTTTTATCAAGGAGCAAGACAGGAGAGGATACTTGTATGGACTGGAAGCAGAAGAGAGAGGAAGAGGATACAAAGGAGGCAGAGGAGGTGGTGGCTGTAGACAGCAGAGGGGAACTCTTCATCTGGACAGCGGGATGGACTTGGGGCATCCTTCAGGTCTCTTCCAATTCTGCAGTTCTAGAAATTGGAGCCTGTTTCTTAGCTTGATTTAACTACTGCTTTGAATGGTTAGGAAGCAAGTTTGTAAAAGTTTGAATATATCTGTCTGAATATATAATTATATGGTTCCAGTGTAGCGATATGGATAATTGGAACATTAAAAGGAAGTACTTTAATCCAATATTTTTGTATTATGGCTGTTTCAAGGATCATAAAGTATTATCCGCTTCAGGAGTTAGGGGAAGAAAATCCTTTTTTTGGCATTACCACAGTGAGACAGAGAGAAAGAAAGAGCAGACCACTGACAAGTGATCCAGCTGAAGAAAAAGTAGTTTCCTGGGCCAGATTTTTTATTCATTTTGAATGATATTGTGCCCACTGTAGAGCTCGTACCTGTTCAGCTTGAGGAGGATTGTCACAATTGGTAGCTCAGGTCCTATTCAGGTCCTATCATGCTCACGTCCTACTCGGCTTGAGGAGGATTGTCACAATCGGTAGCAGTATTGACTGTGAAGCACAGTCCAGAATGTCAAGCCTTCTCTCTTGCACATGCACATCTAGCCCCAGCATGGCACTGAGGATAATGAAATTCTAATTAAAACATCTGTTACAGATAATGCCTACATTATAACGTGGCCTGAATGATTTTGTTTATTTTACGGGGAAGCTGGGTGAACCAGAGCTAATTAGATATTGTCCCTCCAAGGACCAGACTTTTTTCATCCATGCAGCAAATTCCTTTACTGTGTTTTGGCTCTCACACCTCAACAGCCTGCAGGCACCAACCGCATCAACTAGAAACCAGAGAGCTCGTTATTATAATAAAATGATTTAAATCTCAAAAGCAGAGGCTATGACAATAAGAAATGGGATAGCAAAGGTCTGCTTTTCCACTTAAGTCTTCCATGAAATTTAGCACAAGGTGACAAAAGAGCGGCATTATGGAAATCTTCCAGTCTGGATATTTTCTAAGTCCTCCCAGGTTATTTCAGGAGTCCAATGTTTCATAGGTGTAGCAGGGTCAGACTGATTGCCATGTTTGGCATCAGGAACTTTACCCCGTAGTCAGACTGGTATGGGCTGCGGCGATTTTCCCTTCCTCTGTAGCGGGGCTCTGGCCCTCTCTCTCGGATCTCTCAAGTGTATTTTAACAAACCTTTTAACAGCCCTTGCAGCAGCAGGACATTGTCCACCACTGCCTCCCTGCTTCACTTGTGGCAGGTTATCACTGGGGCTATGTGACAAGGTTGCTTGTGTAATTAGTAATAGGTTAGGCACGTGTTTACTTGGGATGGTTTATACAGGGATGATCCTGCCTCAGGTGGGCTAGATAACCTCCAGAGGTCCCTTCTAGCCCTAATTTGCTAAGATTCTATGATTTTTTCTGATATTACTGGATATTCTTGGGCAGCAAGGCAAACATTTCACAGGGACACTGTACTGTCCCTGAAGTGTCCCTTTTGCACAGTGCAAATAATACCAGTAATAATAAAAAAAAAAAAGATTTCTTGGATCATTTAGTCCATCAAGCCACAAATCAATACAGGATAGATTTCTACAGAATCTCTGTTAATTTCCTGTCTATGATTGCCCTAACTACAGCATCTGTAACACTAGAGATGCACTAAGAACGTCCCTTTGCTGTTCATTCAGCTTTTTTAATTGACTAAGTGTTAAATCATCCTTCCTACTAACACATCTTCTTCTTTATTTGAAGTTTCTTCTTGCATGGGCTTTTGATAATTCAGTCTTTCCTTCCACCTCAAACATTTTCTTGTTTATTTCTTGCCAATACTTTTACAACGTTACCATATCATTCTTTTATTTTTTGCTCAGGTTGTGGAAATGCATTTCTATTACAGTTTCTGTTTTCATTTCTCTTGTTATTCTAAGTTTCCTAAACCTTGAATTGCTTTTGTCACTGTCTTTGGGTTCTGTTCACTTTAACATAATCCTTGAGTCCAAATCTTTTTCCAGTAACTACATTTTTTACAGAGTAGAATACATCCTACCTGATCTTTTGTTTGATACCTCCTTCTATAGGTTGTCATAACGTACTATTGGCTTTTGTAGCCACACTGCACACTCGTGTCCAATTGTTCCTGTTCTTATTCACACCCACTTGAGTGTGGGGCTTGCTATTTGTAGCAGGCTGAGGGCAATGTGAACAGCAATAACACATCTCTGCCTCTCCTATGACTAGACACAATAGAAATAAGATGGCTGTGAATGTCTGCAAGGCTCTAGAGGAACACCCTTGGAAGAAAACTTGCAATGCAGCTATACCCCACTCTGGGGTTGGCCTAAAGAAGGGAAACTCCTGGCTAGGGACATAAGTTGCATATAAACTGGTCTAAATGATCAAAACTGTTTTTAACCAGTAACAGAACGGAAGCTCAGTGCACATAAACCAGTTTCAAAATGGCTGAAACTGGTTTAAGATAAACCTGGTGGAATGTAATATCAGACTTAAGTGATTTGGGTCAAACCCATTTATGAAACTTGTGTCCCAGACCCCTTCCTAGTTCAAGTTAAATCACAATCCCCCAGCATCCCAGCATGCTTTGCAGCCTTGGACTGGGCTGTGTTGTTTGCTCTAGAAAGCAGGGGTGGCCCCGCTCTTCTCTCCCTAGCTGGAGCAGTGAGGGCTGGCTGACAAGGGAGTGAGAGGGCAAGCCTGGCTGGGGATGCAGCCCAGTCTGTGGGTGGTGGTGGTGGTGAGGGAGTCTGAGTCCAGGGAGGGGAATTAAATACCCCTTCCCCCGCTCAAACTTACCACTGGCTGCAACTGTGGACTACAAATCCCAGAGGCACTTGGAAGCAGGAAGAGGAAGTGATAAGCAACCCAGCAGAGTCTTGCTGCTGTGATCTTGGACTACAAATCCCAGAGACCTCATGGGCAGCAGGAAAAGGAAATGAACTCACAGCCCTTGCTGGCTATGTGCCAGAGAGCTGTGCTATAGTGGCCTAAGCCAATTGCATGTGGCTGTATTTCCCGAATCAAAGGAAAATGTCTGTTCACTTCTGTTTCTGTTTAATCTCTGCAGCTTAGCCTAACATGCAAAGACTGAATCAATTCTTCCTCGGGCTTTTTGACTGTCTGTTCTTAGCCCCTGAGAATATCTCTTTACCCCTTGGGAGGGGTATATCACAGTCCCAGTGGGGGTTGCCTCTCTGATCTGAATCAGTCAGGTGCACCTGATTCTATTTAGACAAGTAGCCGTACCAAGAACTGGACTATTTGATGAAGAATGGAAGGAAGAATTTCTGACCAGAAACTAGGACAAGGTGATTGGAGACTTACACTATTTATGCTTTCTTGGATACTTAGATATTATGAGGAATGTGGCCAGGGGCTTTGCAAGTTTAACACAATCCTTGAAAATGGAAGTTCCAGAAAAAAAAGTGCATCAAACTAAGGTTTACTCAGCTGCTATGGTCCTGCTGCTGCTACACATAGGTTGCAGGTCATATTCAGAAATGCTAGCTGTGGAGTACAGTGCTGTTTGGGAAAGAGCTCAGAGATGCTCTGCCAAGGTGAACATCTCCTTCATAGGGCTTGCCATTCAGTCGCTCATGCAAGGAAGACAAATATGAGCATTGGCTGGGAGAAGTTAAGATTGAGAGTCAACAACAGCTCAGATATCTTTGCATTAGAGGCTTATGGGGCCATTATCTAAGGGGGATTAGATCCTGCTGGGCAGGTTATGGAATAAGGCAACATTCCTCAGCGTTTTTCTTTCACTTTGAGACACTTTGAGAATGCCTGTCCCATAGGAGCAGGGTTCTTAGTTACCCCACCGAAGATACAAACCTGCTCCCCTACACATTCACTCCTGTTTCATGTGAGGCAGTGAGGTTCAACCCCCTGCACTGTGCTCAAGATGTAGGTTTCTAGTGTGCTCAGAAGTGGTGGTCTAGGGTGCCTCAAAGCACCATCATTGCCTTGTTTCTGGGGTTCATGTGCCCAGAATGAAAGG
>NW_017729025.1:16119775-16125497 GCF_001723915.1 Gavialis gangeticus | reverse complement strand
GGGGTGTGGAGGGGAGGGAAGAGGGGGGGGGGGGGGGGGGGGGCTTATTGCCTCAGCAGCAAGACTGAGCCCTCTGTAAATGCAGCCACAGCAAGTGGGTGCCCTCCCAAAATGGTCAGTGTGGGTTGGCCAATGATAGCATAGCTTGTGTTGTCTGAATCTGTAAATGTAATATAAACCAGAGTGAAATGCTGGAGTATTTAACGTGAAACTTGTTGATACTAATTAGTCAAAGTGTTTTGGAGTGTGAGGAGATAAGTAGATAAGCACAGGTTCAGGTTTGTCCCTATCTGGCTGATCTCTTATCCCCACTGCTTGGACTCTCTGCAAGGAAGTAAACACTGTAATATATCAATTGATTTTTTAAATTGGGTGCCAGCCACTCAATTCACACAAGTTGTGGAGGGGTGCCTTGAGTTCAATATGGTTGAGAACGACTGGAATTGCAATATGCAATTGTGCATGATTGCACAGTCCTTCCATGTTTTTTATGGGTGGAAGACACTCCTGTTGGAACAACCCTTTATCTCGCATGCTTGTTTCCAAAGGGGGGGAATTGAACAGATTCTGACATGAAGGAAATAAATATATAGAAAGATTACGAGGAAACTCTAGGTTAATAATGTGACCTTTTGGGTCATTAGTCATGTGAACAGTTCCTCTGAACACAGTAAAATTATTTGCATACAAAAAATTACTCATGTTGGCTAAACATTTCATGGGGCACATGCTATCTAGCAGTACTAAAAGGAATAAAAGCAAAGCACTGCTATCAATCAGAAGGAAATTAATACTTTTTAAAGCAGTGTGTGAAGTATTGACTACATTGAGGTCAATGGGAGTTTTCTCTACAGACTTTATTGTTCCAAGATTTCACCATCAGTGTGAAAAGCCATAGTGAAATTAAGTGAGGGAAGATCATGTGCTTGTGGTTGTCTGGGAAATGTTCTGGTGTGTGAAGAAGGGTATAGACCCTAGATCAGTGGTTTCCAAATGCTGGTCCTTGAGATGGAAGTGGTCTGTGAAGCCATTGTAAGCAGTCTGCAAATAGTCTACAAGTTGTACTACTTTTCTACCTTCAACTGAAAATTTGATAAGGGTATGTCCCAGCGGGACACAAGCAGAGGCCCCGGAGAACCTTCCTGTGGCAGGACCAGAGGCAGGGCTGACCCGCCTGAAGAAATAAATGAAAAGCCCTGAAACAAGGGCACACTTATTCTCATTTACAGGAGAAGCAGAGTATTGCCAAGAAGGGCCACCGGCACGGTTCATCAGCTGCTTTTATTGCTGGCTGGGAACAGCGCTGGCTGCTGACGTCATCAAAAATTGCCGCCCAGCTGATTTAAAAGCCAGCGACAGGGAAATGGAAGTGGGGGCAGGAACACTGGAGCCAGAAGGCGAAGCTGCTCCTCGGGCTGCACTTTGGCAGCGTTGGCAGCTCAGTAGGGGGCTGGACTGGGACCTACAGGAAGGGTCCTGGCTCCATTAAAAGGATTACACACCCGGCTCGGCAGGGCAGCTGGGCCAAGGAGGATGGCACTGAGGGATCCTGAGGATCACAGATGCCAGGTCTGTGAGTGGGGTGGGCTGAGGCTCATACCCTGACTATTCTTTCCTTCTCTTTTCTTTTATTTGTAATTTTTGGAGAGAGCACAGAGCCTGGACTGGGGAAGGAATCTCCAAGTGACCCCAGGTCAAGAGGGAGAGCTGAGGCAGCACAGTGGACTGTGATGCCTCAGAGGGAGAGCAGATGCAGAGATGAGAATGGTCCCACAGCCCGCAGTCATCCAGGGTAAAGGGGCATCGAGGGATGGGCAGGGAGAGAAGAGGGCAGGAGAGAACATCAAAGGGACAGGCCGGCAACCCATCATCCAGCTATCCTGAGGGCTGGCGTATGGCTGGGGTGGAGGGAAGGTGGAGCCCCAAGAACACCTGCAAAGGGCAGCACCCAGTCTGCGAGAATCTGCGAGGGGGTGTGTCAACACTGAAGAGCAGAAGATCAAGTTGTGGCAGGCGAGGGTTGGGGCCTCCCGCGGGGGTAAACGCAACCCAACGCACAGGTCCTGGGGACACGCCCCACGGCCGGAACTGGGTGTGTGCTGTAAGGTGACCAGAGAGCACTTGTATGAGACCAGGTGGGTGCAGGGCCCAGTGTTATCCATGAGAAATTGCGAGGGTTCACAAGTCTTTTTTGATCCAAAAAATTTAAGAACCACTCCCTTAGAAACTTCCCGTGCCTAAAAAGAGAGAGAGAGACCAACTGGTCCCTCCAGAGAAAAGGAAGGTAGAGTTTCCTAGTAAAAAGCCCCTTGGACCAGGGCACTGAGATGCATTCTTGGCTCTGCTGCTAGAGAGCTTTGAACAAGTCACCTCCCTGCTGATGCCTCAGTTTCCTCACATGTAATGTAGGGACACGGAGTCTGCTGGCCTTTATAAAGTATTTTGAGAACTACTGATGAAAAGTGCTAGGTAAAATAGGATGTATAATATAATATGATATAGTAGTATTATCATTATACTTCTTGCTATATCTAAACTGAATTTAACATCAGTGTAGAATGGTTTTTCATCAAGCATTACTTCTTTAAAGGAGGATTATGATGTTCTATAATAACTGAGAAAAAAATATCTAAAATAATACTACCAACACACTGCAGGTGTTAGCTTTGGATCATTCTGGTCAGATGGATACAATAAACAAAACAAAGCAAAACAAAATCAAAATATGTTAATTGATGGGGGAGGTTTCAACACTTTTATGACCAAACACCCTTGGATTTTTAGCATGGGGATTTATTGAATTAATATCAGCATGCTGTACCTTGGTTAACAGAACAAGCCAATACCCCTGTATGCTATGTCCTCACTAATATCTAGGACTGATCCTGAGGATTATGTTCAAATCATGTAAGTTAAATGAGCTATTCCTCCCTGTCTGCATCTTACTTGTTTCTTGAGTAGGGTTCTTCTAGGAAGTATTTCTTCTTCTGTGCTTAGCTGTAATTATGAGCAGTCAACACAGAAATTGGAGTGCAGAAAGGCTGGAAATGAGGAAAAGGGTATTGAGGGACTGTTGCTGGTGGATTTCATGTGCTTGAATCTGCAATGTCTGGGTGAGTTTCATATACATTTTATGGAGGGTCTGGCTAGGAACAGGCTCGGCTTCAGATCTTGAAGTTGAAGAGAACTTCCAGATTTGGACTGCTCCAAGGTTTGAATGAAGGTGTTTCACTATAGATGGTTGGCAGGCATTAACTCTAAAGTTGATGCTAAGTGTTCTTTTTAAACCATACTGTTTTTCAGTGGTGAAATGATAGTGACAGCTTAATTTGTTTTCAGCTATCACTTCATTGTCTGGGCTTATTTAACTTTAAATTTCTACTAGGAAATATTTTTAGGGTGTCAATTTAGGGCCATTCCTCAGAAACAAACCTGAAGCCTTCTTTATCATGCAAGATCGTGAAGGTGTGCAGGTATAGTCTAGGCATGGGTACCACATACAAGCCATTTTTCTCATTAAGGTGGAGATCTGCAGGAGAGATGAGTTTGCTAAGAAGTTTACTTTGTTCACATGAACATTTTAATTTTCCTCTTCTTTTTAGATGCATTGATTTCCATGTTCTTTTTTCAAGTTTTAGACCATTTTAGCTTTAAACTAGCTGCTTGTCCAACAGATATATAGTCCAGTGTACCAACAAGGGATAGAAAACAGTTTCCCATAGCAGGAGAAGGACAAGCAACAACAACAAAAAAACCAGCAAGAAATTCTGTCCTTGCCTACTGCAAGGCCAACTCAGTCCAGAGACCCTTTTTCAGAGTCAATGTTTCTCATCTACCAACTGCCTGATCCAAGTCCCACCAGATTATTCAGGAGGGTACTAGTGTGTGTTCATTAGATTCATCCTGATGGCTACAATTGTTAGGTAATTAGCATAGCTTTTTGTTGAATGTTGTGGAATTGTGGGCTCTCTGGTAATGAGAAAATTGAAAACATTCATTGTATGCCTAATATTAGTTTTTATAGCCACAGGGTAAAGATACTCATACAATTTTTTTAAATGAAACTTGCCAGATTCTTGTTTAATATCCATGGCTAAGTAAGGTTAACCAGAAGTCATGGAGGCCATTGTATAAATCCAGAGAAGGCAACATTTGTAGGAACACAGAACAGGAAGGAACCACTTGAGTCACAAGTCTAGTGCCCTGTGGTCACAGGCAACCACGTAATAAATATTTGTCCTAAATTCATGAGAACATCCACTATAGCCCCCTCTGAAACATTCCAGCCGTAGAGCACTACATAGCACCTCCTCATTAGCTTAGGATTTTTAGTACAAAAAACCAAACTCTACCAGCCAAACAAAAAACAACTAGTATATGCCACAGAAAGGAACAGAAAAGACTAGGCATAGGAATAAATAGATGAAAGTGAGTTAACAGGAGAAGGAGGGCTTGTTATGGAACATCTGGTGCACCATAAGGCTAGGTAGGGACAGACATTCAAAATGCCTGAGCTTGAATTGATTCAATCTTTGCAGGTTAGTCTAGCCTGCAAAGCTTGAACCAATTTGGAGGTGGATAGACATTCCCTTTTCATTCCAGAAATGCCAGCACATGCCTGCAGTGGCTCAGGCTGGAAGCCATGGGGGTGCTAGAGCAGCTCCCCCTTCCCTTACAAAGTGCTGAGCTGAGGGCAGGTGTGCTCAGCCTCCAGCAGGATGCTCTGATTGGGATGGAGTTGGTAACACAGTGTTTATCACCCCTAATTCAGTGTTTAGCAGCCCATTAAGACAACAAAAGCATCTCTCATTAGTTCAAGCTCTTCTGAAACAACTTCTTCCCAGGAAGGAATGGGGGACATTACCAGCTACCTGTTGATTAGCTCCAAAAAGCCCTAAGCAGACACTGTGCTGTCTGCCTTTGTCCTGTCTCCCACAGCTTGGACTGGAGCCAGCATGTGGTCTGCTGGCTAATGCTGAGAGGTGTCTGTGTAAAGCTGAGGGGATGGGGGAGTCCCTGCAGGGAGCAGGGAGTTGTGGGAGGGGGGAAGCAAGAGGAAGTCAGGCAGGTGCCCTTTTTGTGCAGGCTCTGGCAGACCTGCTACCAGGGAGCAGAGGAGAGGGGCCAGCCCAGCTCTCTGGAGAAGAGAACCCCACCCAGCCCAGAGAGCATGTCAGGAAGCTGGGGGACTCTGGTTTAACTTAAACCAGGAAGGGGGCTGGGACAAACATTGCAGAAGCCAGTTTGAACCAAATTGGTTAAATCTGATACTACATTCAACCATGTTTATCTCAAACTGGTTTCAGCCATTTTCAAACTGGCTTATATGCACTGAACATTTGTTCTGTTACAAGTTTAAACTGGTTTCTGATCACTTAAATTGGTTGATGTGTAATGTCTGTCACTAGCCAAAATGTTCATGTGCCCACAATTACCCTGTAGTAGGTGGAAGTAAAACTGAGCCAACTTTGCCTTGAATGAAACTGGGCTAAAGTTACCCCAGTTTGCCTTTCACTTAATGCAGGGAAATTGTGGACGCACAAACAATTACCCACATCAGCTCTTTTGCAGTAAGTTCCTGCCCCAAGTTGATTCACTTTAATTTGATAATTTGTCCCTACCCTGAGGCTGCAATGACAGGGAATTAATGAGGTAAAATATGGCCAGATCATCCTAAAATTATCCCACTTTCAGAGTACTAGGTGCTTTGAACTTCTTAAAA
>NW_017729025.1:16104093-16114775 GCF_001723915.1 Gavialis gangeticus | reverse complement strand
AAATTATCCCACTTTCAGAGTACTAGGTGCTTTGAACTTCTGAAAATAAGACCCTACATGTGTTGACTGTGTCCAATAGCAATAGGAAACCCCTGGGACACCCAGCAACTTATCTGAATGAGCTGTTACTTCCTTGGAAATTAAATGAGGGAATTATCAAAGGGGTCTTCAGTGCCTTTGCACCTGTTTAACCTCCTTTGGTGCAGTTTGTGTGTACTTAAAAACAGGTGGAGGGAAAAAAAAAGCTTTAAGGTATAAATTCTGGGCTGGCACCTGTGTAACAGATCATAGGATTGGAACCATTGCCTTCATTTAGCAGCATGCATCTCTGGGAATGACTTGAGTGAAAATTGCCTGACATGAAAACCACAGGCATTTCTCTAAATGCCTTGCTAAGTGAATGTAGTGAATGAGGTGAAGGGGGAAATTTAGGAAAAGTAAACAAACATTCTTTGTCATCTAATAATTTTTTCCTTGACAAAAATTAATGACTCTATTATTAATATATGGGCATTTTCATTGAATCTTCTGCAAATATGCAAGCAGAAAATTGATACCTCCTTCCTGATAAATTAACTGTTGTGCTTCATGAATTACTTCATTCTGATTTCTTAGGTGGTTAGCAGTTTGTGCAGAAATGCATTAAGGAAATTATTTGCTTCCTTTGTTTCTTCGTTGATCGGTTTTCTTGTTGGCTTTTTTTTTTCTTTTTTTTTTTTTACATGCAACACAGTCTTTCACTTCAAGGTTTTCCTTTTGCTTAGAATTTGTTTAGCCCCCACTACATAGTTCAGGACCTTGTCCTTCAATGATCATGTCTATTGCAAATGAGGCTTGATTAACGGCATATCAAAGGGTGAGCACAGCTGTAATCTATCTGCCTCCTTCTGTAGCGCTTAGCTGGACATATTTATTTTAAGTAGGAGCTTCTACAATCTGCTTTTCCATCCTCAGTAAGATTTTTCTTCCATTCTATGGATGGCAAGGCAAAAGTTACAGCAACGATTGATGTGCAGTGAGCAAACAGTAATAGATATGATTTCTAAACTCATCCTTTGGTTCTCATTGGGGATTGAACCCCTTTGAGCTAACATTTTAATCTTCCATCGCTTCAGCTACAGAAGGAACTCCATTAGCTGCCTACTGTCGGCAGTAGATTCTAGGGCTGTGCAAAGCTTCAGTCCCTGATTTGATTGGGCAGAGATTCGGCCTGATTTGGTGGCCGAATCTCCAAATCCAGATTGAATCAGAGGACTCTTTGGCCTGATTTGGTGGCCAAATCTCCAAATCCAAATCAGATCAGAGGACACTTTAATCTCTCCAAATCGAATTGGAACTCTCCAAATAGATTCGGAAAGATTTGGTGATTTGGACATAGACACAGCTTTAAATGTTTTTTCTATATACATCTAGGTACCAGGCGGCTCGTGAGCGCTGCGATGCTGGGGTGCATGGAGTGTCCCACAGGAGTGCGGGGGGCTCCCCAGCGTGCTTAACAGCAGACCCAGAAATGAAGTGGAAGTACTTCCAGTCCTCTTCTGGGTCCGCTGGGGAGTGCACTGGGACCCTCTGCACTCCTCCTGGCTTGGCTACTGGTACCTCCCAGGTCTCGGTGGGGCACCTGAGGTCCCTCTGCGGCTGACTGCTGAGCTGGGGGGCCACAGAGGGCCCCCCCAGTGTGCTCCCTGGCAGACCCGGAAGTGGACCAGAAGTATTTCTGGTCCAATTTTGGGTTTGCCACCGAGCACACGGAGGGCACCCCTGCACTCCTGCAGGACACTCCATGCACCCCATCACCACAGCATTCATGAGCCATGCTGGTACTTTGAGGTATGTAGAAAAAACATTTAAAGCTGTGTCTATGGCCGAATCTCTGATTCTCTGAATCAGCATCGAATCTTCGGATTCAGCCGAATTGAATCAGGGACAGTGATCCAAATCAACAAATCGGATCACTGTCCCTGATTCAGGCTGAATCTGAATTGAATAGGACCCACGTCGCACACCCCTAATAGGTTTTTACCCTCTTCGCACTCAAGGTTCTGCATTCAGTCCTCACTGTTGATCCATGACGTAGTTGCTATAAGCAGTAGGCCAGGCAGGGATTTGAATTACTGTGGACTTTAGATACTGCGGGACAGAGGGTGGATCTAGAATTTGAAAAAGGTGGCTGGGGGAGCAGCCACCTGTGCTGCAGGGATGGATGCATCCCCCACTCCCAGCCTCCTCCCCACCCACCCACTGGTGTGTGCAAATGGTGCCATGGGAGCTGATAGGTGGGGTCCCCTGGGAGCAGGGGCAGGGAGAGGGAACCCTTTGCCCCTCCTATAGCCACCGCTGCTGTTGCTGCTCCCAGCTGAGCCCAGCCATCACACAGCCAAGCTGGAGCTGGCAGGAGCAGCTTGGAAGCTTCCCCAGCCACTTGCACAGCAAAGAAAGCAACAGCAGCACATGGGGGAGTGGTAGAAAGGGAGGGGAGGGGATGTACCGCTAAGCACAGAGGGAAAGGAGGGTGAATTTGTACATGCTTTGGGACTTTAAAAATATCCCTAGAGGCTCCCATGGCACGGTTCAGTCCAAAATGGGGGTGCGGCCATGCCACTGCACCCCCCCCCTGGATCCGCCCCTGCTGGTGGGTGAGCTTTCACCAATTGGGGAACTATATAGTCTACACTAGGAAAAGGGTAACGTAGGCCTCTAGGGTGCCTAAAACAAGCGTGGAGGCTGCTCCGATGCGCTGCAATTACAGCACATCGGAGCAGACTTGATTGAGTCTGTTGGAGCATGGCAATCACTGTGCTCCAGCAGCTTCCTGCGTCTCAGGTATCAATGTCCCCAAGCTTCAAAATGGGCGGTGTGGTGAGGGCAATGGGCTTTTTTCAAGTGCCCCCACGGCCATTTTGAAGTGTGGGGACAGTGATACACGAGACGCTGCAGTGCTTTAATTAGAGCCACTTTAATGAAAGAGCTGGCTCCCCCACCCCCCGAGCATGTGTAAAAGTGCCCCTAGTGCCTACCTTATGTAAAAGGGTAGACTTCTACTGAAGGTAGCTCTAACAGTTACTCTTCTGGCTTGGTTTTTTTTTCCAGTTGCAAACCTAAGGCCCAACACCTGATGGCAACCCCCGATGGCAGTTCAGAGAGCTGAGACTAAAAACTGGAATTCAGGTCTGATTCTGCCTTTACACTGGTTTTACATCATTATAATCCCAGCAGTTACAATACTCTTATTCCTGATTTTCAGGAGTATTGGGCTGAAATCAGGGCTTGTGTGTTTACTTAGTCAAAGAAGCATAAAATGAGAGTGAAAATGCTTACAGCGTTTTCAATTCTTTTTATACCTTCCATTAACTTCAGTGAACATGCACTGGAGAGCGGGACCCTTAACTGATTATTCATACTAAACACAAATGCAAATTTCAGTATCAGAGCAACTATATTGCTGGTAGAACACCTGCTTTCTCTAACACAGATCAGCCTTCACTCAGATTCCCCTGCTGCCTCAGCAATTCAAAACCCAAAGTGCCTTGCACAATGAGGCTTAAGCCAGATTCTCCAGGTGCAAATGAAGAAGAAACTATTTCTGAAAGTCGTTAATGGAGTTGCTTCTTTAGATACTTAAAGTCTGGAATCAATCCCTAAGAAGATCGTGTATGTGTGCTGGGGGGAGGATCATCGTATTTAGCCGTAGACTTTTATTGTGGGTCAAGGATTACAAATTCTGCACCCTTTAGGATGAAGCTTGGTCTCATTTCCACCAGTCGTATTCCTGCAAATGGTCCTGGAAGCCACAGTATTGTAAGGAATGACTTTCCCCTATTGTATATACCATAAAACCTCATTAGCCTGGTATTGGAGAGCTCAAAGTGTTGGCTACCATAAAGCTATTGTTGGCTACCCCAGCCAAAACTGTAAGTTTCTGTATGCATTATGATATAGCTAATTCAAAATATATCTTCTTTGGAATTTAGAGATGTTTTCTGGTCCCTTGGACCAGGAAAACTTAATTAATTCAAAACACAGGGAACCAAAAAATACTGGCTTTGAAATACTGTAAACAGGTTTGAAATAAATCTGTGGACAACAATTTGCATATACTCAAATTACTATGGGTCTGTAGCAGACTTAGTTCACTGATATGTGGACCTTATTAACTGATAAGAGTAAAGTAAGGAGTTATCCCACTAACTGGTTAAGCAGCTTTCACAAGGAGTCTCTAATGTAGACCAGCAGCAATGATCTAGGGGCCCTTCTTCTTCTGCTTAGATCAATCTATGTGCAGAACTGTCCCGCCACTCCTCTTTCCCCCAGTCCCAGCAACTTGCTCTGTGGGCCCACTGTTTCTGATCCTGCAAAACTGCCCCTGATCCCACCGAGGACTTGCCCTCAGTTGTGCATGCCTCCATTTTTCCACCTCTGCAGACTCCCCTGCACCCTGGCACTTGCTGTCCTCAGCCCCAGTCACTCAGCATGCCCCTGCCCCCTTGGGCAGGGATTCCTGTGGCAGGGAGGTCCCCAACCTGTTGCCTGCTACCTGCGGAGGCCTGGCCACTCCTCACCCTCATACTGCAAGGCAGAGAAGGTGCAGCCCTTCCTCTGGTCATCACCAGCCAGGCTTTTTTCACACAGTGCTCCCCACGGGAACAGCACCATGGTCCTTAGCCTCAAAACATTGCAATTTGGCACAACTGGGGTTTGGCCTGGGAATGCCTGAGAGGGTGGTTTCATGGCAGCAGGGATGCTAAGTCCATGGGGGGATTTGGTGGGATTGGAGGGAGGGCGGGAGGCAAGGGTGACAGGACATTTCCACACTTAGGTTGATCTAAGCAGAAGAAAATGGGATCCTGGTCTTCATTAGGAGCTTTCTGTGCTACATCCCAAGAAATCTTAATTAGTCACTGGGGTAACTTCTCACTTTATTCTTATCAGTAAAGTCTGCACGAGGGTGAACTAAGTCTGTGCATGCATACAAATGACTATTGGTACATTTCTTTCAAACCTGTTTATTTCAAAGTCAGTGTTTTGCTTCCTGGCAATTTGAATTAACGAGGTTTTACTGTGTTGGAGTGTCTTATGCCCTTGGAAATAAAGCACTGGCAGTGGTGGGAGACGGGGAACTGGTTCCTAGTTCCCCTAGTTCCTCTCGGCTGTTGCTGTTCTCTGGCATCTCACCGCCTTTCTCTTGAGCTCTTGAACTTTGATTCCCAGGTTCTTCTGGGAGGATCTTACTGCCGCAGTGAAGGGTCCTGTGTGTTATCACTGCAGTGCAAGCTTAGGTCTTGCAGCGATTTACCATTCCTTGGTGAATTTTTAATGATGACTTTGCCTGCAAAATGGGGTTGAGCTAAAGCAAATATCCTAAGCAGCAACTTCCGTGCTGTTCGGGTGCTTTCAAACTACCTCCACTTGCCCTCGGGTGCGCCTATGTACCTGAAAGCAATAGTGTAAAGTAATCAAATGCAAACATAGACTCTGCAGCAGATTTTATGCAGGGGGGACCCTAGGCCTGCATAAACTCTGTTGCAGAGACCACATGCATGTGGGCCTGCCCATATTTGAAGCATCAAGGCTTGTCCTTATCCTTAGCAGCTAAACTGAGAACAGCTCTGTAGCTCCTAGCTTTTCTCACTTTATTCCCTCAATGCACCTCCTGACTGGTCCTCTTTGCACATATCCAGGAGAAAAGACAGGTTGTGTTTAGCTTTCCTTGAAGACATGCTCCGTTGAAGCAAGGCAAGGAGTTATTTCCACAGCAGAAGGCTTTGTGTGGAAACTCCCCATCTGTTAAATGCAGACGTAAGAGCATGGATTCTCCATTTGCTATGGTCATTACAATGGAGGTGGCATTGCTTACAGAGAAAGGAAGTCTCGGGTAAGTGGCCCAAGGGTTAAAAACACCAGCACCTTGAAGATAAAACGGTCACACAACGATTTTACTTTGTCCAGTGAGTTTTGCCTTGCGGAGTTAGCAAGATTGCAGGGTTGAGAAGTCTTCGCACGTCAGAGCGGGCTGGTCCTGTCATGACACAGCTGCTCGTAGCAGTTGTCTTGCTGCCAGTTTTGAAGCAAATTTCAAAAACATTTTCCAACCTGACAGGCTTTTTCTTATGGCCTATTCTCAGGAAAGCAGTGCCGTTATTGTAAACACTGACTCTTTTTTTCTAATTGGGAAAGGGGCAGGTTTGTCACGTTGCCCAGAGGATAAAAAATTAAGATCATGCTTGAATATGTATGTTTTCCCATTTTGCGCTAAAGCCATTGCTTTCCACAAGGTCTGCAGAAAGCTCTGTGCTCACAGAGCCTGTGAACATCATTACTTCAAAGTCACTGCTGAATGTCTTTGCCAAAGAGGCTTTAATAAAAGACACTGGCTCCTTC
Organism: Gavialis gangeticus; assembly: GCF_001723915.1. Lineage (NCBI taxonomy): Eukaryota > Metazoa > Chordata > Crocodylia > Gavialidae > Gavialis > Gavialis gangeticus. The sequence goes on along the minus strand of NW_017729025.1, from coordinate 16,108,397 downwards.
CCTTTAGAGTGGATGGGCTTGGAAAGGAGCTGTCGTGAGTCATCTCTTCTGTCCTGCATGTGGCAGGACTGAGCCCTCCCATGTCACTGCACAAGCCCTTGTTAACGCTTTCCATCGCAGTGCCTGATGTGCCTCTATCAATACTGGTGGCACAGGCTTTTTTGTCTGTAATGAGCTGGGAGCACTTTCGTTGTACCCAGCACTTGCCATTTTTCTTCTCCCTGAGCAACACTCTCCTCCGTCTTCTCTGCAGATTTTTACAGCTGTACCCTGTACCTTTGGGGAGAGGATTGTACCCAGCTTCCTACCCTGGAAGTTTTTACCAGCATCTATCTATTCCCCTTGGGACTGGTCCTGAGGTCACATATTTCTGGAGCAACAGAAAAGCATCTCTGCCGACGCACTGGGCATGACCTAAGGTTGTGTCAGTTGTACCATGGCAGTGCTACAGGTCTGTTTGCCAACGTCCCCTGCCTCCAATCCTGCCAACATCCCCTGCCTCCAATCCTGCTGATGTGGGTTTGGAAAGCTGCAAGTGGGAAAAAGATGACAGTATCTAAAGAAGTGAGCCCAGACTCATGAAAACTTCAGCTACACATACCTGATTTAGTTAATCTATAAGGTAAAAATCTATACTGACTTCAGACTAATGTCTCTTTGTCTCTATGAGACACATTAAGGAAGCTTATTTCTTTGCCCACTGCCTTTTCCATGGTATAGTTAAACCTTACCACGATCCCTGAAAAGCTGGGGTATCTATACATGTGGTCTGGGTAGGGGGGAGGGGCATTTTAATTAGAGCGGCTCACAGAGAGCCACTCTAATTAAAATGCTGCAGTTATGTTTATTCAGTGTCCCACATTTCTAAATAGTGGTGGGGCATTGTAACTAAAGGTTGTTCAGTGAGCTTTAGTTGAAGTGCCCTCGCTGCCATTTTGAAACATGGGATGCTGAATTCATGTGACGGTGAGGCTTGCGGGAGCATTCTAATTAGAGTGCTTGAGTGGACTTGATTAACTGAGTCTAATTAGAACGTGTTGGAGCAGACTTGATTAACTGAGTCTGCTGCAACATGTTTTAATTAGAACATGTCAGAGCATGTGTACAGGCACCCCTAGAGCATAACCAAGTCACTGTATGTCAATGGCATTAACACAGTATGATAAGCTGCAACGTGGATATGCATCAGTGAGCTAGGTATGTGCACCAGGGCTTGCTAAAGGGACAGCACATGCAAAGGAAATTGAAGGGGAAACTTTTCATTGACTTAATCAATGACTAAGCCATTACCATGGTGATTCAGTATAGCAAGAGCATACCACATCCTGCATAAATGGAAAGGTTTCTGTGAGGGTAGGGCTAAGGATATCTGTTGATTAGAAACCCTGGGCAAACTCTTTCCCCGCCACCCTTTGTCCTTTTCTGTGCTTCCTTGTCCCTTTGTGTAGAATTTCTCTTCTGGAAAAAAAACTGTTCAGTGAACCCAGCTACTGGGAATCAGTCATTCTGGTATAATGTATATGTGGTGTTGCTACTTAAAGAGGGCAATAAGCATACAAAGAGTTTTTAGATTTGGCTACATGGCACACAGCAGCTGAGTCATGCTGAGATGAACCATGTCTGCTCGACACATGCTAGCTTCCAAACAAGAAGCAGCGTGACTGTGCTACCATGGCATGGCATGACCTTATGGCTGCAGCTGTGGTGCTCAAGCTCAGACAGTTGACCACATCATCTTACAGCCCTCCTCTGGGCACCCAAGGTCTTACTGGCATTAACCATTCTACCTGTTGCTGGTTTTCTGGCCCTCACGCTTCTGACATATGAGTGTGGTGACATCCACATCATCACCATCATCATCATCTTATGGCTGCATGTGTAGTACCTCCCTCATGCAGCCACCCGGCTTCAATTCCAGAGTTACTCCTAAAAGTTCCAGGCAGTCAAATAGGGAACAATAATAATAGTACGTAACACAGATTGCCATTCACACATGAGGAATAATGAAGTGAAGCAGTTTAAGGAAATAAAGGATTATCAATCCATTTAAGATAACTTAACTCTTGGGCTTCGATCAACCTTATTTGTGTACCAAGAATAATGACTTAGTCATTATATGTCACTATTAACTTGCACCATGCAGTCATGACTGAATTGTTCCATATGCTATTCATTAGCAAATCACTTACAACTCTTAATTTTCTTCAAACGGTGCACTATCTGTAGGCTTGGCAGAATTCATTTTTAAATGATTTAGACAGGTAATAGCAATGTTTATTTTTAAGCATTTACTGCGATCTTTATCAATTTAAATTTTGGGGATTGCAAGAAATAATGGGTATGTGGGGCAAACAATTTATTAATGACAGTATACTGTTATTATACTGCAGTTTTTAACCGGCTCTCATGACAAACAAAACTACTGTAGGACTGCTGCCAGCTGAGCAGTGCAGCTGCCATCACTCCCATCTCTGCTCGCCTGTACCTCCCTTGTCCACTTTGTGACTTCCTCTTCCTTTCTTCCCAGTCCCCTGGGGTTTCTGGGAGTTGCGGTCCAAGCTACAGTCAGCGCAGTTCTGTAGGACTGCTCCCCCTCTCGTCACACATTCCATCAGCCATTATTTTTCTTACATCCCTTTTCTATATATTTTGATTATTAACTGCGGGAATATTTTTTTCTTGCTCTGACAGGTGAAGCCATTTATGAACATTTACCAATAAAAATTGAATCTTGCCAAGCCTAACTATCTGTAAGTATTTACTACTTAGTTTAGATGGACGGTTTTCAGCCTAATATTTTTGTGAACCATTCACTTTAATCTTATGTGCTGTTGGCTAAGTCACATTGTGTTGATGCTGCTTCTTGATTGGGCATCATATAAAATAGAAAATAATGTACTTTGAATATGAATTTCAGGATGAATAAGAAATACTAAGTTTCATGCAGTTGTTTTTTTTTGGGATGGGAACTATTGTGCAATGTCTGGTTGTTTTTTTAAATATTCAGGAATAACAGTAGTATGTCCCGATCAACCAGTTTGTTCCTATTTGTCTTGCTCTACTAGTGGGTGAATCCAGTTTTGTGTCATTACCATATCAGTCCTGACTGATTTCAGCACAGAGTTGGGTACAGTTTAACTCACTCTGATTTCACTTGCTTTGTTCAGAGCAGGTCAGCATTAGAACTGGAAAGGTGGAACAAAGCCAACTTTGGTAGAAATGGCTCAACTATGCCAGTAGCACTTATTGTTAGTTATTGTCAACCATATCCTGTTTGTCAGAGGGATAGAATTCTGGTTTGCCTGCCACTGGGAATAGATGTTTATCCAAAATATGAATTATTTCATCCATGACCTGAACTTTTACTTTTTCTACAATGCAAGGCTGCCCATCCAATGCTCTGGGTGCCCTAGACAGTACACTGATAAATAAAAGGATGTATTGTTTAGTCCTGATCAGATAAAAGAATGAAGTAACAACATCCAATATGACAAATTAATCACCCACTGGAGTCCTAGGGCACCATTCTCCAACCCTCTCCAACAGCCATCTCATCCTGAGCTTGGAAGGAGAGGTACATCTTGCTCTTACAGGGTATTGGGGGTGGGATTTGTTATTGATAATTGCTTCAGGGAAGAGATATACTTCTTCATTAATGGTCCTGGATGCTTGTGTACTGGACTTGTTTGTATTGTTAAATATCTGCAACATTCTGGTCCACAGGTCACTGCATTTCAGTAGTAGAAGAAGTGGTGACCATTCAGGCTGTGCAAAGCCTTGGGCGCTGATTTGATTTGGAGGAGATTTGGCCCGATTCAGCGGCCGAATGAATCTGAATCAAATCAGGAGACCTATAAAAAGGTCTGAATTGATTAGAAAAGGTCTCTGAATTAATTTGGAAAAGATTTGGAGAGCTTTGCAGATTTGGGCAGTGCCTGCCCGCTGCCGCAGGGAGCTGGACCCAGACTCCGTGCTGGTAAGTAGGAGACGGGGGGGCTGAAGAGCGGGAGGGGACCATGGGAGGACCCCTGCCAGGACCCATCCCCTGCCTGCTCCCCCAGCCCTCCTGAGTGCACCCTGACCACAGCCCCAGTTCCCGGCTCTTTAAAAAAAGAAAAAGAAAAGCCCCTGGTCACCAGCTGCTGTCAGGCCGGGGGGCGGGGAGCGCTGATCACTGCTGACCTGTGCTGCATGGGGGGGGCTCTACCATGAGCCCCCATCCCACCCCCGCTCTCCCGGTCCCCCTATGGCTGTCCTGCCTGACCCCTGCTTGAGTTACTTAAAAAAAAAAAAAAAAAAAAAAA
>NW_017729025.1:16092574-16104026 GCF_001723915.1 Gavialis gangeticus | reverse complement strand
CCCCTATGGCTGTCCTGCCTGCCCCCTGCTTGAGTTTCTTAAAAAAAAAAAAAAAAAAAAAAGCCCCCACTCACCGGCTGCTTCAGGGTTTTGGGGGCTCATGGCAGAGCCCCTGCCCCACACAGCGTGGGGCAGTGGGGAATCCCCCTGTTTGCCTGGCAGCAATCAAATACTAGCTGCTTCACACAGGCCTAGTGACCATCTGTAGAGGGCCTTTTCTTGTGTGCTGAAGCCAATGTTAGGTTTGCTTTTGACTATATTGGAGGAGTGGGGCCTGTATTTTGTACTGGCTGGTGCTCTATTGCAGTGGTTCTCAACCTTTTTTTCTACCAGGATCCCTATTTAAACATTGGTAGCCAGTCCTGACTCAGGAAATAGTTTAAGTAGAAAACAGATGAGTATTTTGGCCCCCAAATATTTATTGCACATTACAAGTTAAAGCAGCTCAACAATCTTAATTTTAAAGACAGAAATCAACATCAACAGGACAATATTAACAGCAATATCAACATGTGGCCCTCCATTACTCCCAAGTGACATTCATCATTGTGCAACTTGCACAATGCAAATTGCCAGTGCCCCTCACTCCTGACTCGCAGCCCCCCAGCTGTGCTGGTGCCCCTCATTCCCAAGCCACAACACCCTACTCCCCCAGCCCTGCTGGTGCCCCCCACTCCCAGGCCCAAGCCCCCCAGTGTGTGGGGCAGGAGGTGGGAGTGTGGAGCAGGATGTGTGTGTGTGTGGAGGGCATGGTGGCATGCCCCCCACCTCCCAGTTTGTGCAACCACAGCAGGCACAGGGCAGCAGCCTGCACCACCTCTGCAGCCCAGTGGGCAGGACCTGGTGCAGGGCAGCAAGACTCATTGCTGTTTCTGCTGCTGCCAGGATCCCTGTGCCAGCCGCATCACCAGCAGCACCAGGAGTAACGAATGGGGGGGCATGCTGCCCTCACCTCTTCCTACTACCAGCCACTTGGTGTGCTGGGCCATAGCTCTCCCCCACCATGACCCACTTGCCACCGCTGCTCCCCTCAGGCTGCCCATAACCCCACCTCACCTGTGGCAGGTGGCAGGAGGAGGTGAGGCCAGCATGGCCTCCCAATCCATTACATTGCATGCTGCTGGCAGTGCGGCTGGTGCGGGGGTCATGGCTGCAGTGCTCCCCACTCCATCCTCCTGTGCTGGGTCCTGCCTGCTGGGCCACGGAGGCAGTTCCTGCCTGTGGTAGTGTGGCCAGATTGCAGCCCCATCCCCACTGTGGGCACACAAATTTGGGGGGTATGTGCCTCCCCCCATTCTCCTCCAGCACATCACCTGTGCTCCCCACCCTCCTGATGCATTGTCTATGCCCCCTCACCCCATAGACTTACCTGTGGGGAGCTGTAGGCATGGGCGGCTAGTACCTCCCGAGTCTGGGGGGGCACCAGATCGCCAATGAGGGGGTCCCCCAGCGGCTGATCGCCAAGCCAGCAGTGAAACTGGAAGTACATTTCGACTGGTACTTCCAGTTTTGTGGCTGGGTTTCCAGGGGGTGCATGGCTGATCTCAGGGGGTGCACCTGCACGTGCATGCACCCCTATGCATCGCCACTGGCTGTGGGAGCTGCTATACGTATTACCTGGCTGCCATGTGTTTGTGTGTGTGTGTGCACATGGACTTGGTGCCCCCTGGCTGCCTGGTCTCCTCCCATTCCCCCGAGCCCTAAGCAGCCCCTTGCAGCCCCTGTTTTTCTTTAAAGGAGAAAATCCATGATTTTCTGCATTTTTCCATGATTGGATTTTCTGCACATTGTCCTTGAAGTTGATGGCTTTACAATGTCTGTGATCAGAATTGAATTCCTTTACTTGAATGCTCTTTTCTCTAAGAAAGAAGGAAATCAGTAAATATTCTGGGACTTCCAGTCGGGTCATGACCTTATGAGATGAGAAGAATATGTTGCTAATGCTTCGCTATTTTAATAAAGCTAGCATTTTTGTTAAATGAAAAAAATGTTTTTGTCAAAATCAAAACATTTTGCAGCCCTGTGTTGATTTCAACGGGGTTTTTTACATGCGAAGGTTGGCATGTTGTTTCCACCTGTTGTTTTAATAGGTCAAAATGTTTCCTTTCAACTTTATTGTTTCTGTTCATTTTTGGTGTTTTTAGTATATTCAACATATACTCGATATTCAACGTTTCAACTTTTTATGGAGATTTATAGTAAGAACAAATTTTAAAATGTTGGAATTTTCTATGGAATGAACATTCTGATTTCTGAATGGCCCGAGGTTTTAACAACTGTGTTCAGAGAGGATTTGTCCCTGAATAGGTTATTAATATCTGAAGTATTTTGTTTCCTTATCTTTCTGGTCTTTCTTAGTATTAATGCTTTCCTTTGTACCTATGGTTCTTAAAAGTTCCAATAAAAAAGTAACTGGGGCTTGTAATTCTTCAGCATCTGAATTTGTAAAATATTTTGTATGGGAATATATGTTGTTTTTATATATCTTTATTATTTTTTCTATACAAACACATTTGCTATATGAAGACTTTTTAAAACTGATCCTTTGAAATAAGTGGTGGGAAGGGGTAGAAAGAGCATACTGCTGTTTGCCTGTACGAATGAAGCTACTACTCACTCTTATGAGGGGAAGAGGTCTTCATGTTACCATGCATCAGTCTTAGCAATTACACAGTTTTCTTGTTTGGCCATTATACTCTGCTAAACCTGACACGAAGCCAAGGTGGAAGCAGAGATTTTCCTATTACAGAGAAGCAAATCTATGATAAGCCACGCCATGCAAATTCAGCCTGAAAGTGGAATGGGGAGAAGTCGACTGCTGTAAGATATGCGATGTGTTTTGCAGTGCTTACAGAATCTGCTTTTGAGGGATCATATTAACAACCAAAAGAAAAAAGCACTTTATCAGTGACAAAAACATTATGAGGAAAAGCCACACTTAAGAGAGTTTAAGCAACGTTTGAATGCGTTTTCAGCCTATTGCCCCATACATGCACTGACTTTAAAAGCACCTGAAAAAGTCGTACACAATTGCTACAGTAAAAGAGGTCTGTGAGTACTGAACCTGATCGGTGGTCTTCTTAATCCAACCGTGTTAGTTTTGCCCTGTGTGAGCACCTATGATCTTTGCTACATGCTGGTAAAGTTTCTGGGGTTTTTTGTTCTGAAGCTCATTTAGCATAAAACACTAAAATCAGTCAGTACTGTGGCTTTGCTTGCCATCGCATTACAACATTACACACAGCTGCTAAAAGTAATTTCTTGTGCTATGGAAACAGAGTGAATTTCATTCCAGTTACACTGGACATGAGCTCAGTGGTTTTCCCAAAGATTAGTTCCTAAAAAGGATTTAACTGTTTCAACTTATGAATCATTTGCCACAAGGAAAAAAGACAGCTGATAAAATGCACGTGTCAGATTTATGGTTGGGAAAGTTCCCAAATGCAGAAGTTAGCAAACAAACGGACCCAGCAAGTATTTACACGAATGCTGAGCTGTGTCTGTTGTCTTTTGAGCTCAGCAGGTTTTCATTCCGACAGTGTTGCTACCTCTTCTTATTTGCCAAACACAAGATAGATACTGAAAACAAGCAAACAAGTTCCCTCTGGACAAATCCTTCATTGCCCCAATTGTATGAACTGCCCTTTACGCTGGCTGGATACTTTCCAGACCTGAACCACAGCCCTGGATGAGAAGTAACCTCTACATCCCCTTTGAACTGTTCTCCTCTACCCTTCATCCCTCCTACCCCTTTCTACCCCCAATTGCATGTTTTTTTGAAAAGTGCTTTCTTACCTGCATAGTGGTCAAAGACGGTAGGCACATACTCTTCTGGGAAGGCATCGTTGGCATAACTCATTAACAAGCAGGTTTTCCCCACTGCACCATCCCCAACCACCACGCACTTTAACATCTTTTTCCTGTTATCGCTGCTGCCATTCGTGCTGTTCTCATCTTCCTCCTTGCAGTTCATTCTTGCTGCTTCTGCTCCGGCTGCGGCTGCTGATACTTCCAAGTGCACATGAAGGAAAAATGAAGTGTGATTGTACTGACTGTTCCTGAGTTTGGGGGGGGGTTCTCAAACTCAGGAAATCATACTAATGTTTCCAGGCTAGGAGAGCCGCCTCTAACAGTGCCCCGATCAGTAATTAGAACCATTGAGATAACTACATTAAATATTCATAGATATATTAATTAAAAATAAAAAGGATTGTCCTCTCTTGTTAGCTGGAGTCAGGAAATCCTCATGCTGACCCTGAGATTTTGCTATTTATTGCGACTTGAAAAACGTCAGCAGTCGGAGGCTGTGAAGTTCTTCTTTCCCTCTCCGGCTTGGGCAGAGGGATTCCTGTTTAAATCCACTCCATTTTCCATTGCATTTCTAACATGGAGGAAAGCTAGAGGTTTTTAATGGAGTTTTTCCTTTCTTTCCCCAGCTTGCTGTGTGTCAGGAAATCATGGGTTTCCTGCTGAATTCCATATTAGGATCAGTGGGCTTGTGAAGGGCTGCAAACAATGGGAGCTCTGTGTGTGTTTGTACTTTAGAGGAGCTATGCCAGGACATAGAGTAAGAAAAACACTAGAGGTCTCCCTGCAGGCTAAAGTTGTCAGGCTTCCTGTTTCATCTCGTACGTGCAGTGCTGTTAGCCGGCTGGCTTAGAGGAAACTGAGGATGATGACTTTTAATGGAGGGTGCTGTGAAAAAGGTGGGGGGTTCTGGCGTAACCGAATATGTAGGGGCTGGCAAAGCTGCGTGATGGCCAGTCGATTGTTCTCTCTCGGGTTTTTCTGCTCCAATACTGTGCTGTATGCATTTTAAATGCGGGGATGTGCATGGTGGTAATGGGGAGGGCGGCGGTGTGCGTTCAGAGGCGGGAGTAGCATCCGACACAGGCTCTCATGCCATGTAAATAGCTCCATGACAGTTATGTCAAATTGACAACTGGTCAGCTCTTCGACCGGGGGCTAAGGAGAAGAGCCCCCTGAATTTCCCCCATCTATTATTTTTCCTCTCTCTCTGTGTCAGGGCTAGAGAGAGAAAGCAGACTGAGGAACCTAGCTGTTCAAAAGAAATCAAGCACGAGTGCCGTATGGCTGGTGGAAGGCAGGCTTTGATCTGTACAGCTCTTGTGCCTAACGCTTGGACCATGCGGTTCAGCTCCACGCACAGGCACTTCACACATCTCCCCCATCTAAAGGATCCCGGTGTGGCCAACCATTTAGGAGCACACGCTCCTCTCTTTATTCTGGGAAGACCTTGCCATCTTCACTAGGCCTTGATAATTAAAACAGATCCTTGCCCATCCCAGCCATCCAGTCCCCCTGCATCCCAGCGCCTCCTGCCTTGCGCAGACTGGGAGGGCTCAGAGCAGGGAGATGGACACGCAGCACATGCAGCATGAGATAACAACAGGAAGGGCTTTACAAAGGTGGAAAGCTCATTCTGTCTAGCTCAGGAAGGACCCGTACGCTAGCCATAGTGCTGGGAGGAGGCATCTGGCTCTGGGAGGCGCACGGCCCAAAACATAAATAACGTAATTTAAAAATAAAGCCACAATGATACTGGGCCAGACCCCAACTCCTTCCTCAGCGAGGGACAGATGTCTATAAAACATCAGGCATAGCCGAGTCTGTGATAGCCAGAGAGCTGAGGGTCTGTCCCTGCCCACATGCAAGCCCTTATCTGGGTCCATGTCTGGGCAGTGCGTACAACGTAGTCCTGGATCTGTGGTCCCCTCCACTTCCTCCGTTAAGCTTATCTGACTATGGAGTGTGGTCCCATCTGCCACAGGGCAGTGCCCCATGCAGCAGCGGGGTAAGCACTTCTTCCTCAGACTTTCCTTCCTCCCTGGTGCTGCAGCCACTGACCTGACAATGTGGGCATGGGGACCAAGGAAGGAATCAGCCCAAAGGAAAAAGAGAGGAAAAATTGCCTAATTTTGCAATTATTTTACTGAAGGCTTTGCGCTCCTCTATTCTCCTGTCCTTCTTTCCTTAAAAGAAAAGCTTTTGTGAAATGGTTTTATGTGCTGTAGCTGCTCGCGATAGCGGGGAACTGGGCATGATGTCCCATGAAGTCCCTGTCAGGCCTATTCTCCTCTGTTCCTGTGTTTGGGAAACATCTGGGGAGGTTGAAATGAGACCTGCCAATAAAAGAAACCAAATTGCTCCTCTCTTGTTTTGGCAAGTAGCTATTTCAGTGCAGTGCTCATTTTGGCCCTGATCTGAAGGGCTAGCGAATGGCTGTCCTTGAAGAGGCCAACATGATGATTTATGAGATTAGCTTGGAAGTGAGAGAGGCAGACGTCTTGCCCATAAATCTCTTGACTTCAGCACTGTCATTTTCCTTTATAAACACAAATAGTGTGAATAGCACTAGCTGAAGCACATTTGCAGAAAAGGTACAGACCAAGGGCCTGTCCCCCGGCTAAAAGCATATTTGATTTTACTTTGCTTTTTAAATGTGGTTTGGCACCGTTCACCTAAGTCAGACCAAACACGATGGAAGCTGGTTTGGCTGCAACCAGGCTTAAGGACTCTTCTTAAAGGTTTTCTTTGGCTGCAATGGGATTGGACCAAACTAATATTAACCCTTCTGCTGCTGGCACCTACACTGATGGCACCATCATCTATGTGGATTAGCTGCTCAGTCTTGCTGTACTTTTGCAAAGTTTGAGGCAATGCTAACTACTTTCCAGAAGCGACCGAGGGACTCTAAGACATTTTGCCTTGCATTTCTGTTGTGAATAGCCGAGCAGCTACTGTTACAGGCTGCTGACAGTTTCTCTTGCCTTCAGTGCTGTGTGAGCTGTGTTTTCTGTGATTTCTTCAGCTGTGACTTGAAAGTCCCAGTGATTTAGGGGTGCTTGACCCTTCTACCAAGCATGAGTCTCACAACGTCTACGGCTAGTTCTACACAATAGAGCTGTCTTAAGCCTTCTAGTTTGGAGGCTGATGGTTATTGGTAGCGACAGACAAAACTCATGGAGCCTGGAGACTTAGTGGGATACAAAGCATTTCTGCATTTTTTCTAGTGTCTCTAATCTGGAAATCAGGGTAGAAGTGCTCAGATTTTCTCATGAGATTCCCTGTGGTTCCCAGTCCAGCAGAAGTTTAGAGAAAAGTTGTAAAAAAAACGAGAGAACTGTCTAAGCCAGGCTTGTCCAACATATGGCCCGTGGGCCGCCATGTGGCCCGCCAAGCCATTTTCTGTGGCCTGCGGTGCTGCGACGGGAAACGAAAGTAAACGCCGTTTGCTTTCGTTCCCACCCCTTGTCCCTCCCCCAGCTCCTCAGCAGCTTCCTAATGGCTGCTGAAGGGCTGGGGAAGGGACAAGGTTCCCACACGCACCGCGTCAGCTTGACGTTGCCGACATGGTGCGGCCCCTCCCCTCCCCCCTCATTTCACGGTGCCCTTTCCTCGCCCCACCCCTCCCTTCCTCATTTGCATGCCAGCTCCTCCCCTCTCCCACATTGCAGGGTTTCTGTTCCTAGCCCCGCCCCTCCCTTCCTCATTTGTATGCCGGCCCCGCCCTGTGCCAGTCCCTGCCGGCCGCGTGGGCTGGAGCAGGTCGCAGTGCAGTGGGCAGGCGGGCACAGGGCGCGCGGATGCCGGCTCGGACGGATGCTGCGGCTGGGCCTGCAGGAGATGCTACTGCTGCTGCTGTGGCTGTTGGGGCAGGAAGCCGGCGCTGCTCCCGCCTCCCTGCATCCCCCCGTGCCTGCAGACATCGCGCCGGGGGTGGTGAGTAGTGGGCCCTGGGGAGGGAGGGAACCCTGCCGCTTGGGCTCGGGCTCAGGCTGCCCTGGGGGAGAGGGAGCAGAGGGGTGTCCCTGCACATCCTGCACCCACATGTCCCCCTGGCTGCTGAGCCCAGGTGTGGGAGCATCCTCGAGGCTTCCCAGGTGGCAGGGAGGACATGGCGGGGTCAGGCGGCACCCCTTGACCCTTGCGCCCCCAGGCTGCGGCCAGACTGGACTGGCCGCATGAGCACCAGCTCCTGCCGGCCCACTGGGTGATAAAAAGTTCATGATCCTGCCCCACATTCAAAAAAGGTTGGACGCCCCTGCTCTAAGCATTTCTGTGCCTCCCCTTCCAGCCAAAAGTTGCAAATAGCTGAAGGGTGTGAAAATGCAGAAGTCAAGCGAAAGTTAAGTTCACCCAATTTATTTAAATTTGTGGGAAGGCTTGTTTAAACTATTGGGTAAAGATCCAGACCAGTCCATTTCTTACCCAGATTGGTTGTTGCAATGTTCCAGCCTCAAGTGGGAAAGTAAGCCTATGCCAGTGGGAAAATTGGGCAGTGTGGCTGAGCCCATGGGACAAGGAAGTTTGTCAAGGAAGATAGCTGTGTTCAGGGTGAAGTGGCTCTATGGTCTTGCTAATTAAGAGGAAGCTGATTGGCAGGAGCTTCAGTGCAGGGGCTGCCAAGTACCTCAAGCTCTCACTCATTTATTTGGGTGAGTCATTTCTCTCTTCATCAGCACGACCCTGACAGAGGAATCCCCAGCGCAGGTCTCCCCAGGACACTGCACGCTCCTGGGGTTGTGCAGAGAGTCTGGCAGTAGCTCTGGGGGCTGGAGGGGGAAATGGAGGAATTTCTACTTTGACTGATGCTAATTTGTAAATTCGTTCTGCCGCAGCTCTTTGAACAGTACATCTGCTAATTAAACCTGTTCTACAGGTCAGTTGTGTCCTGGGTGCAGGACAGAACAAATGAAGGTGAGAAAGAAAGCGAGGTGAATCCATCCTTCTCCGTGCCCCCAGCAGTCTCAGGCACCCTCGGGTTGGCTCTTTGCCATGTTTTATCCCCCTCACTATCCATTGCTGAGAGGCTGTCTTCAGTAAGTGAGCTTAGGACTTGGGAAATAGCCAGGGTTTTCCAGTCCCCATCTTTCATACTATCATTGTTCACACTGGTCTGATGCGCAGATGGTTTTGCAGCCTTCATTTAGACCTTGTGCTCCTCCTTTTCCACATCCTTGCTCCCACACCTGGACCAGCCTCACCCATTACCACAGTCCACTCCTTCCTCCCTCCTTGCTACGTTCCTGATGCAGAACTCAGTCGCCTCTGCCTCTCGTAGTACAGTTAGCTGTAGATGATGTCCCTGGTCTTCACCCTCTTTGCATCTATATGCTTTGCATTCCTTGCCAGATTTTAACACCCCCCACCTCAAGCCTCAGCTTCCTCCTTTCCTCTGACCTCCAGTTGGCCTCCCTCCAGTCTTCCTTCATGTGGTTTCAGTAGGTCTGGCAGGCTGTGCTGTGTGCACACCAGCTGCCTTGTCTAAATCTTATGCTTCAAGGCTTTTCCAGGGAGTCGTCAAGACCTGGTTCCCTTGGTCCTTGCCCAACCAGAGCTGAAAATGACTTGGCCATGAGAGCAGGTAGGCTGTTGTGATGCCTATTGTAGGTAGCCACCCTTTGTGTCACTGTTGGTGGAAATGGCAGCAGAGAAAGATTCCTTCTTACCACCTGCAATTAGAAGAAAATGTCCATCAAAGACAGAAATGGGCTTCTATTTCTGGCTCTGCTACTGACTTGCTATTTGACTATGATTAAGTCACTTCACCTCTTGCCCACTCACTCTCAAGCAAAGATTGGGCTTTCTAATCCATTCTTAGAAATAGAATAAAAGGGCTGAAAGGGGCCTCAGGAGGTCTTCTAGTCTAGCTCCCTGTTCAGGGCAGGATCATCCCTATCTAAACCATCTCAGATAAATGTTGGTTCAATTTGTCCAGTGATGGAGACTCCATAGTACTTGGCATAAAGGAGATTGTTCTTAAGTGAAGCCTCTAGGTATTGTTGTAATTCAAGCAAGGACTAATAATAAAAACCAAAGGTCCACCTTAGAACCATAGTTTGAGCACCACTGCTGTAAATGCATGGCAGGCAGAGGCCAAGAGCTAAGCCCATTCATTTACAAAGGTTTCTGCTTTGCAAGTCCGAGTGGATTTGGGAGCAGGCTTGGTTCTCATCCCGGATACCCCCTGTGTTTGGTTTCTGGCTCCAAAGGCTCCGTTAGAATTCAGCAGATTTATTTTTATAGCAACTAAATGCAGATTTTGGCTCCTTTTCTCCAAAGTTTGAAGAGAATGTTATTCTGTAGACTCCCTTTATTATATTTTATTACTTCCTTGATCTTTAGGCAAAGAGGAAAAACTTACCCATTCATCAGAAACAGTGCTGCTTAGTATTCCAGAATCCCCTGGAATCGACACACTTTTACTTGGAGTCTTTGCCCACTGTGTGAGTTGAAGACGGTTTTCAGTAGAGTTCAAGTGCTCTTTATGCATCAGGGAAGAGCTTTCCTCAAATAAATGAGGAGAATAATGTGATGAGATGGTGAGGCTTAATTGTCGCAGTGCTGTCCAAACCATTGTTCCCCAGCCAGCGAGGGACTTGCACTTTTATACCGAGAGAGGAATGCACCCTGAACTGAAAACTGACTGGATCAGTATGCTTGTACTCTTGTCAAGATGTAGACTTGCTTCTCAGTGGCTCTATTGTGACCCCTAGTGCAGGTACCAAACAACAAGGACCATAATGGCCTTAACCCAGGGATCGACAACCTATGTCCCACGGGTCAAATTCAGCCTACCAAGCAACTGAATTTGGCCCGTGACACCAGGAGGTCTGCAGCATGTCAGCACTGTTGGGGGAAAGCGCTGCAGTGGCAGTGGCAGCGTGGGGTGGGAGCTAGCTGTGTTAGAGCAGCCTGCTGCTTTAGCACAGGTTTCCGACCCCTGCTTTAACCCACCTCTGCACTTCCCTTATTCTCAGGGTAGTCGGCTGGTCCCTTGGTCTTAGTTGGAATAGCTCCAGAGTTGCTTCTACTTACATTTGGGCTGCGCTAGCAGTGGCAGTGGGTAGCTAAGGATAGCTGGAAAACTGCATGCATGGGCTGTGTTGCCTCCTTGCCTCTGTCTTGTTCCTATCATTGTCAGCAACGCCCATTATCCACCAACTAATGTGATTTACCCCTCCCCCCCATATTATCTATAGGAAGAGACAAGTAGCAAATAAGATGAGAATAAAAACAATTTAGCCCTCAGAATTAGCTTCTCCATCCTCCTGTTGTTATGCATCAAACATTTTTAGCTGTAAAGTCCACTGGAGTCGGTGTTACAGCTTGGCTTCAGAGTTTGTTTACTGATAATGAGTTCCCATACACTCATTGTGCTGCTGTTTTACCACTTCCATGTTGTACAGTGATCCAGTCTTTGGGAAGCGATTTCCAAACAACTGTGGTCCTATAGTCAATCCTCGGGCCCGCACTGTTCGACATCTTCATCAGCGACTTGGACGAGGGGGTAAAAAGCACCCTGTTCAAATTCGCTGATGACACTTAGATGTGGGGGGACATGGGCATGCTAGAAGGGAGGAACAGGCTACAATCGGACCTAGACAGGTTACAGGGGTGGGCGGATGAGAACAGGATGGGATTCAAC
>NW_017729025.1:16070310-16092268 GCF_001723915.1 Gavialis gangeticus | reverse complement strand
GGGGGATCTAGTGGCCTGGTACAAACTAGTCAGAGGGGAGCAGCAGGCACTGGGGAAGTCCCTGTTCGCCCGAGCACTGCCAGGAGTGACTAGAAATAACGGTCACAAGCTGGCAGAGGGTAGATTCAGATTAGACATCAGGAGGCGCGACTTCACTGTCAGGGCGGCTAGGATCTGGAACCAACTTCCAAGAGAAGTGGTGCAGGCTCCTACCCTGGGGGTCTTTAAGAGGAGGCTAGATGAATGCCTTGCCGGGGTTGTTTGACCCCAGTACTCTTTCCTGCCATGGCAGGGGGTCGGACTCTATGATCTGCTCAGGTCCCTTTTGACCCTACTAACTATGAAACTATGATAGTGTCACTAGTGACATCCCCAATTTAGCCTTGAAATTAGTATAATGAAAATGATTCATAACAGATGAGGTCAAATAGAGAATGATTCATGTCCAGCCCATCAGATTACGGTAATCTGTAAACTAAGTTGCCTTGACCAAGGCGATTGCTATATCATGAGAACTGCACGTTGTTAGGGGGGTTGTGTTGGGCTGGGAAAATGGGGGTTGACTTAATTTACAGTTATTTCTGTATTGTAGCAACTTGAGATCATGTCAAGTTATTTACTCATTAGTACAACTGGTAGCACTTGAAGGGTGTCCATGTTTGCAGCTGTTTTGCTTTTAGTTTCTTGTATTTAGTCTTTTAGGATGTAGTTTTCCATGGGAGGTGCAAAAGCTCACAGAGACCTCTGAATTCATGCACCTGGGAGACTGCTGGTCATCTATTTCAATCAGTATTCTCTAGTTTCAGAAAATCCCTGCCTTTCTCCTGCCCTGGCTCTCCTTTCAGTTTTCTCTCTCTCTTGCCGGTCTCTTTTCTGTAGTTCATTTGTTTGCCCTTCCTTAAGTATCTTTTCTTTCCTCTTTTTATTTTTCCCCTTGGTTTATCTTTTGAGCTCCTCCTAAGATGTTCTTACCATCAGTCAACATTTGACCAAAGATGCAGACCTCCTTTATGGACACCATCTCTATAGACTATATATCTGCAACATTACTGTAGACTGCAAAAAGAAACTGGTCAGCCTTGTGATTCCTCTGCTTTTGATATTGCAGGGAAGATGCCATCAAGTCAGGCAATCTTGTCTTCTCTGCCAATACAGACTTTTAGTCTATATTACCTGTATTTTCCATCAAGAGAGAGACACAGCAAGCAGCCAAAATCGAAATACAAGAGAACACAGTGTGTGCGTCTTGGCCCTAAACGATGGTCTTGGTTGTGCCTCGTAAAATGGCATCTGCTTCACTTGACTGTTAATACATAAAGATGCTGTGATCAGAAAATAGTTTAGTGTTAATAGTGCAGACCAGCCGTTGTGGCCATAGTGGTGTGTACATGACGTGTGTACATGTACCAGGCTTGCCTTTCGGAGCTTGGGTTGAGTCCCAGGCTTGAAATTTGGCTGTTTTGATTGGTGGAGCCCATCCACCAATCAGGAGGCAGCAAGAGGAGTTAAGTCACGCCCCTTTCCTGAGGGGAGGGGGACAGGAGCTCCCCTGCTTTGACCTGATTGAAAATTGCAACACTCAGGTCCAGAAGACTTCAGGGGCAGAGCCATGGAGAGTGTAAAAGGCGCTGCATGCCCGGCACGAGGGGACACATCTGGGACAGAGAAGAGGGAAGAGCAGGGCTTAGAAGAGCTGAGGAGAGCCTCAAAGCAGTAGCCCAGAAGCGCCCCTGAAGACTTCCATCGGCAGGGACTGGTGGACGGCTCCAGCAGCTAGGCTGTTGGTGTGCAACACAGTGCATGGC
Organism: Gavialis gangeticus; assembly: GCF_001723915.1. Taxonomy (NCBI): domain Eukaryota; kingdom Metazoa; phylum Chordata; order Crocodylia; family Gavialidae; genus Gavialis; species Gavialis gangeticus. Next base: position 16,090,463 of record NW_017729025.1, on the reverse strand, counting down.
GTCCAGACCCTGGGAGCTGTGTGAGGCAGCTCGGGTCTGCAATCGTTGGTGCGTGGCCAGAGACCCGGTGCACAGGCTAGTGCACGAAACAAGATCTTTGGAGCGCTTGGGTAGCTCAGGTCCTCAACCCCCAGAACGAGGCTAGTGCAGGAGGTGCTGCACGGAGGGTCCGGGGGTGGCTCGAGCCTGGTGCTGCACGAGGCAGCCCAGGCCTCCAACCCATAGCAAAAGATTGAGTCCAGGAAGCCAAACGGTGCTAGGGCTACTGAGCCAGCAGACAGGGCTGAGCCGCAGGCCTCAGAAGCCCTGCAGAGTGAAGCCCTGTTCCAGGGGACAGTGACCCCCCCAAAGCCCACTGCAGGCAAGAGAGCAGCTTGGCGCAGAGGATGAAAGCCACCCTCCAGGCCTGGGAGCCGTGAGTTGCAGGGAAAAGAGGATTCCCACATGGGAGAGGAAGTCTCCCCTGGTTAGTTAAGGGCTCCTGAAAGTGGAGGTCCCACTGGGAGCCCTCCCCCGCCCTAAAATTACCAGCTTCCTTGTAGGGCTTGGGAAAAGCCCAAGGGCATTGGGGTTTCCCCTTGGGATTAAGTTTATCTTTGAGGTTCTTGCACCATAAGTGGTGTGATGTTGTGTCTTATATTGTGTGAACACTCACATTTCTAAATTAGTAGATAAGTAGAGTCCTAGTGCTCGGCTGGGACCCCATGTTGCTATTATTTCACCTGTTGTTTATTTGTATTTATTTGTGGCTTATTTATTGTTCACCCATACTTATCTATAGTTTTCTGTTGGCTGTCTATGTTTATTTAGGGGTTTATCTGTTTCAGATCAGATACTTACCTGTAGCTGAAGCATTGGTGTAAGGTTTTATAGCATTTACCCAGAGGGTATTGTTTATGTTACTTGTTTAGATTATCATATATATACAGTAAAAGCTCTGTTATCTGGCATCCCCCGGGAATGGGGGATGCTGGATAACAAAATATGCCCATTAGTTGAGCGGCCCCGGGCACTGCTTCTCTCACTGTGTCTGAGGCGTCCCGCCACCCCTCCCGCCACATTGCCACCCCTTCCGCGGGCCCTGCAGGACAGGGAGACAGGCTGCACGCAGCCCCACACAGTCTCTTATGTCCCCAGGCCGTCGGGGCTCGGGAGCACAGGCTGCTTTGCTCTGAGCCATGGGGGCTTAGAGAAACTGGAGGTGCCATGGTGAGCACTTCCGGTTTCACTTTATCTTACAAGCTGGCATGCTGGTTAGTGGAGCATGCCAACTTGTAAGATGCTGGATAAGAGAACTTCTACTGTGTGTATGTGGGTGTGGGGGTGTGTGTATATACACACACACACACACACACACACACGTACATATTGTACATATGTTTATATCTATGTTTCTTTCCTTGTGATAAGTTAATGTAAATAAATTTGTATATAGCTAAGTCCCCTGGCTGTCCTGGCCTGGTTCTATAGGGATGGAGGGAAACGGAGCGGTCTGAAGTTCCCCCAGAGCACACCTCTTAGCTAACAATTCCCTTCAATTGGAGAAGGGGGGTATATACCCAAGTTACCTGGGCTACATACACATGCATGAATAAGCACGTAATGAGATGGCTGAAGGAAAAAAAGAGCGTTTCACTTTATATTTCAAGGTGAATCCCATTTTGTTTGCCTCTCTGCTTGAGGTGGTACTCACCACTGATTTAATACTAGAGAAATAGCTCAAAGTCATATGAATTTACAGTCTCTAGGGGAAACAAGCTTATATTTTAAAACATGCCAGTTGGACACCATAGGTTTCCAGCTCCCCATTTTCACTCCAAATTGCCAGGCTGGCTTTATCATTGAAATATGCACATGGCTGATTCATAAAATGTTCACGCGGCGTTTTTACACTCTTTGAAAAACTGAGTGGACAGCTTCCAAGAAAAGAATGTGCTTTTGTACTTCATGTGATTTCCTCTGTCTCCACTTGCAAATACACAGAAGGCTCCTACTGTCTTCCCACGTTCCAGGAGCAGGTAGCTGAGGATGCGAACAAAAGAGATGAACTGCAAACAAAATGTAAGCACCACTGATTTAAAACAAAGTGGGAAGATGCAGGTTTCCCTGGGCCATTTCTCTGCCATGCTGTCTGGAGAGTCTACCTCAGAGGCAAGGATGGTTTTGTGATGGAGGCACTGTACTTTGACTCAAGAGGTATGGGTTTATTCCTGTGGTGAATCCCATCTTCCATCCTTTGTAGGCCTTTCTTTTTAGCCTCAGGAGGTCTGCTAGGTCCCTGGAGAGCCAGGGGGGCTGCTGTGCCCTCTTGCTGCCTTTCCTCCGAGATGGAATAGACTTAGCTTGTGCATTGAGGATCGTTCCCTTGAGGAGCAGCCACTCTTCCTGAACTCCCCTCCCCCTGAGGTCATGGTCCCTTAGGGCCTCACTGACAAGCCTTCTGAGCTTGTCAAAGTTGGCTTTCCTGAAGTCGAGGACTTCAGTGTTGCTGACTGACTTGCCAGCTTTACGGTGGATGGTGAAGGTGATCAGCTCATGGTCGCTGTCACCCAGCTTCCCATCGATCACTAGGTTGCCGATTAGGTCATCCCCAGTAGCCAGTACCAGGTCGAGCAGTGCTTTGCCTCTCGTTGGCCTGTAGACTTCTTAAGTCAGGTAGAGGTCACCCACGCACGATAGGAAGCTTTGCGACCGCTCGGATTTTGCTGGGTGATCCTCCCACTCATCCTCTTCTGTGCTCTGAGATCGTTCCTTTGAGGAATGACCACCCTTCCTGAACTCCCTTCCCCTCCAAGTCCTTCTTGCCACTATTTCTCTAAGCTCATTGAAGTTAGCTTTCCTGAAGTCAAGCACCTCTGCCCTACTGCCTGACTTTCCTGCCCTACAGCAGATAGTGAATTTTATCATTTCATGATCACTGTCTCCCAAATTACCCTCATTCCTCACATTTCCCACCAGCTCATCCCCTTTGGCTAGAACCAGATCCAACAAAGCCTTCCATGAAGGTCAAAAACCTACGTGACCGATCAGATCTGCCCAAGTGCTTCTCACAGCAGGTGTCAGGGTAATTGAGGTTGCTCATGACAAGCATGCCCCTTAAATGTGCAGCCTCCATCAGTTCTCTTGAACATTCTATATCCAGCTCCTAATTTTAATTAATTAAATGCAATGCCAATCCCCCTCCACCAATCAGTGGTGAGGGGCAGGGCCACTGGAAAATACTGGAGAAATTAGCTCTTTGTGCTGTGACCAAGCTGCAAAAATTATTTTGTCTTGTCATGAGTTAAGTACACCCCTAATTATGATCCCCAAGGTAAAACACAGGCACAAAGAGATATGCCCAACCTTGAAAAGGCCAAGGCAGAATTTGACTCCCAAAACATGTCTACTGAGCAGTCCACAAGTGAGACTACAGCTTACATAGACCCACCCAAGCTAACTACAAATTAGTTAGCTGAGCAAAAAATATCACTAACACTGTAGCAGAGGCTCTGGTGTAGACCGCAGAAAACCCACCTAGGCCCCTTGGTAAATAGTCAAACAGCTAACCTTCCAGTAGTACCCATACTAAGCAGTATAAGGCAAGCTCAGGGATGTCTACTTAAGCTGCAGTCACACGCTGGCTTCAAAATGAAACAAGGGCACTCGAAATGTTTCAAAAGTTTTGAAACATTTTGAGTTTTGAAGCTGGGCTTAATTGGCTTCAGTGCCAGTCCCAGCTGGCAGCACCAGCCTCCTGTCATCTGGCACAGAAATGGGGGCTGTGTCCCCTGGGAGGATTCTAGCACAACCCCCAGCCCTCCTGGGGGTATGGGCCCCTGGATCTGTGTGCCAGATGACAGCATACTGTTGCTGCTGACTGGGGCCAGCGGCAGCACCAATCTTCCCGACACTGGGTGTGGGCTGCACCCAGTTCCAGTCCCAGCTGGCAGCAGCAGCCTCCTGTCATCTGGCAGGCATATCGGGAGTCTGCCTGCACCCCCGGAAAGGCTGTGGGGGATATGCCAGACTCCTCCTGCGGGTGTGGGCCCCCAATATGTCTTCTGGGTTACAGAAAGCTGGTTCTGCCTCCTGGGGCCAGTGGCAGCACCAGTCTTCCCAGAGCTGGGTGCAGGTTGCACCCGGCACCAGTCCCAGCCAGCAGCAGCAGCAGCCTCTTCTCATCTGGCAGGCAGACTGGGGGTCCGCACCCCTGGGAGGAGTCTGGCGCAGCCCCGCAGCCCTCCTGGGGGTGTGGGCCCCCGGATCTGCCTGCCAGATGACAGGAGGCTGCCGCTGCCGACGAGTGACAGGAGTTTTGCTTGTCAATACCTTGTGCTGCAGTTTCCCAGAAACCCCTACACCTATCTCCTTGAAGCTTGGCAGACTTCATGCCCGCAGAAGGGGCTACCATCCCTGCAAGTTTCATCCAAATCACGCAAGAAATGACGAAGTCATAGGCAGTTTTGTGCTTTCCCATTATAGCCTATGGGCAAAATGTTGAAACAGTGTCGAAACAGTGAAACAGTTTTGACCAAACAGAACCATGCTTTGAAACAAAATGAAACTCGAAACAAAAAACTGTTCCATCACAACGTTGAAATGGAAGTCAAAGCGGAACGGTGCTGTTTCGCACAGCCCTAGTAAGTGTTGGGACGTTCTAAAACAGTGTATTATTTGAACAATACACTGTGTTTTGTTTTGTTTTGCTTTGTTTTTTAGGTTGGTTCTGCAGGAAATTATGGCCTATGCAATATTTCCTGGTGAAATAATACCATGAACTAAACAGATCCCTAATGATAACAGTGCTGACAGCATGTTCTTTCATATTATTAGAATGCTTGGAAAAGCAATAAAACTCCAAGAACTTGCTGTTACTGTTCCTATCTATTAATTGCCACCGCCTTTTGTGTAATGCAGCAAGTGTTATCCTGGAAATTACATTCGTGCAGCCTTCTTATTCTGGTACTCTCTATTAACAGTATCCGCTCTTTGTTTCACAGTAAAGGAAAATTGGTTGTAATTTTAATTTGCCATCTTATCAGAGCTGCTTTAGATTGTTTCTGACCTTGCCATTAAAGATCAGAATCACCCACTTGTCCTCAGTACAGAAGTATTTTTGACAATGCTATCTTTATAGCAATGAATTTGTATAATATGAATATGTCATTCTAATATAATTGGGGGAAGGGACCCATGAGAATTTCCTATCCTACTTAATTAAACTTCAGTGGATTCAAAGTTCCTCTTTAATATACCATGAGCCACAATGAAGTTTGATCTCCTTCCCACCCCCTCGATATATAATGCAAATTCCATTTTTTTGCCTCCTCCCCCATAGGTGGCTGACTGCCAGAACTGGCCTTGCAATAAATTTCAAGAATTTCTCTCTATAAAATCCTTTAATCATGGTAAACACTGCCACGTTTCTATAGTTCATCTCTCATGAATGTCTTTGTTTCTTGCATAATAAATATATTGTAGGCTACAACTGCAGTGGAAAAAAGATTAGCTTCCAATAGTTTTGAACTATATTGTATTATAGAAGCTTCTAACTATTATTCATCTAGTCAGACCCAATATTTTCCCAGTAGCAGAAATGATAATTGTATAACAATAATAAAAAAGAATGCTTTACTATTTCATCAAGTTACTTTCTTTAGACGCTCTTGAAATACTCCAGTAATTTCAAATCCCGTCTGCAGCTCGTCTTCACCGCTTCAGCTACTTTCAGACGGGCCATAGAGAATAATTTCAGTGTCTTGGTTATTGAATCATTTACACATCCTTAATTAAAGATAAAGTCTTTTCGTAATCATAAAACCTGCATAACACTGCATTCCTTCTCATTTTGGAGCACCTTGAGTACAATTAAATATATCTTTTTTGTATTAGTCTACTCAAAACAGATTATAACTAGTCTTATGCAGACCTCTGGTGATGTAAAAGAGTGGTGAGATGCAGTAAGATGTACAAGAGCAGTCAGAGAAAGCTTTTGGCACAAGTTTTACTGGTACTACACAACCTTGGGTCTGCGCTCTGTGAGAACTAACTAACTTGTTACAGTTAGGCAAATAGAGAGCTCTGTGATAACAATCACTGTGGGTTGGAGGTTCAGTTCAGAAAGATATATTACTTAGTTCACTGTTTCCAAGAATCTTTGTACCCTGATTGTCTGGAGTATGCACATTGTAGATCACCTCCACCTTTGAGCAATCTGTCTGTACACCTTTCCTTGTTAATTTTTCTCCCAAATATGTTACTTTTGTTACATGGAACTTATATTTTGGTTTGTCTAGTTGCAGTCTGGAAGATGTAGTTGCATGATTTCCCACTGTCTTTTCCACGATCAAAATATCCATTACACTTGATGACTTGCAGCACCACCAAAGCTGTTGTATTTTTTGATGAAACATCTCAGGTGCCAGATGCAACCCTCACAGCAGAAGGAAACAGGGTCTTCCAAAGGGGTGTACACTGTGTACAAATATGGACTGGGCTTTAATGAGGGCAGTGGCTAAAATCTTTCTGATACATCAGATATGGACAAATATTTGGCATAAGCTGTCCCTCTCAGGATTTATCTCCTTGGCAATAGTGAAATATGCTCCCTTTGTACCTACTATTTAGTTCTTAGGACCTGTATATGAAGGCATCTTCTTTTATCTCCACAATGACCAGTGAGTGCAACTATGCTACTGATTCTTCCCATCACTCCAAACAACAAAGCTATCCAGCTTCACTTCCAGCTGTGCCTTAGCATGAGCGGAGCTCTTCTGAGGAAATGAACTGTGAGATGTTGGCACTTTCAACGCTCTTCTGTACTCAGGTGAGAAACATAGTTAACTTTGTTAGTCTAAAGTCAGGCAGAAGGCAGGGCAGATGGATAAATATTAGTGTCTGACAGAGTAGGCTGTCTCCTGCAAAAGCTTATGCCCCTCTGAACAAGTTAGTTTCTAAGGTGCCATCATGACCTGCTTTCTGCCTGTACTCAGTTAAGTGCATCCCTGTCCCTCCAAAGATGTCTTCAAACTCTTCCTCTATTCTTTTGCTCCACTGGCCTACCAGGGAGTGCATCCTCTTGCTGAGAACAAGGGCTTAACATGATTTTAACTTAGTAATGGGCACTCCTGGCTCTGGTATAATTTCAGATTGTCTTTTCCAGTTGGCTATTGATCCATACATTATGCTAATACACTGTATTATTTATCAGTGTATTAATAATCCTCTGGTGAGGATTAACACTGCACTACTAGCCCTGAATTTCACCCTTTTACATTCTATGGCATGTTGTTTTTCTTCAGAGTTTGTGATGACTGTCTCTTGCCTGCACACAGGGAGTTGAACCAAGGACCTTGAGAGTGAAATCCTTAAGTAAAAAGTTAGCAGGGCTGACCGAAACAGTCACTGTTGTGTAAAGCTCATATCCTCTGCAGATCAGGCACAGAGTGGGATTTGCAGCACACACTTTTCAAGTAGGTTACTTTCTCTGCTTAAAGGAAGCTCAACTGAGATTTGGTCTTGGCTAGGCCTGCACCTATATGACCGTGTGTAGACGAAACGAGGGGCATGTGTGCATGACACTTTAAAGCGGGCTAAATGCTTTTGCGCCACTTTAATGGTGTCGGTGTTTGTATGTGTCAGCAGTGTATTGCACAGTAATTCCAGCTGCTCTGGCAAATTTGGTGGTGTAGTGTGCCTTAAATAACGTGGGGCGCAGCAGACTAAAACTCCTTTAAGGAGTTTTAGTTTGCTGCCCCTACAGCCATGGACTGAAGCATCAGGTTCTGTGTAGCCCTGCAGGCAGCAGCCTGGAAAGTAGCTGGAAACTAGTTCCTCCTGCAGCCCAGGGACCACTCCACCTGCTGGCAGCTTGCCCTCCCCTCCCTGCCGCCAGAGAGGCAGGTAAGTGCGGGGTGTGCACGACACAGGGGTTTAAAACCCACCACTTCAACTTAGGGCCCCCGTTTCATCTACATACACCCTATGAGTAGTCCAAAGAGAAATTACTGGAGTATGACTCTCTTTGTCATTATTGACTCCAAGATGAACATGGGCCGACAATGCGAGGTCATGGTTGGCAGGGCTAACCGGACCTTGTCGTGCATCCACAGGTGCATCTCGAGTAGAGCCAAGGAGGTGATCCTCCCCCTCTACGCAACGCTGGTCAGGCCACAGCTGGAGTATTGTGTCCAGTTCTGTGCGCCCCATTTCAAGAGGGATGTGGACAACATGGAGAGGGTCCAGAGGAGGGCCACCCGCATGATCCGGGGACAACAGGGCAGACCCTACAGTGAGAGACTGCGGGACCTGAACCTATTCAGCCTCCACAAGAGAAGGCTGAGGGGGGACCTGGTGACCGTCTATAAACTCACTAGGGGGGACCAGAAGGGTTTGGGGGAGACGCTGTTTCCCCTAGCGCCCGCTGGCATAACAAGGAGTAATGGGCACAAGTTGATGGAGAGGAGGTATAGATTGGACATCCGCAAAAACTACTTCACAGTTAGGGCGGCTAGGAGCTGGAACCAACTTCCAAGGGAAGTGGTGCTGGCCCCTACCCTGGGGGTCTTTAAGAAGAGGCTGGATGCCTACCTGGCTGGACTCATTTGAGTCCCGTTTTTCTTCTTTTGGGGTTTTGTTGTTCTCCCGACCTGGCGGGGGGTCGGGCTAGAAGATCTACTAGGTCCCTTCCGAGCCTTAATCTATGAAACTATGAAACCACAACTGAAAGAGACTTGGGGGTCTTGATTGACCACAAGATGAATATGAACCACCAATGCAATGCTGTGGCTGGCAAAGCAAACTGGCGTGCATCCACTGATACATCTTAAGCAAAACCAGGGATGTCATCCTCCCACTTTACTCGGCCTTGGTGAGACCACAGCTAGAGTACTGCATCCAGTTTTGGGCCCCCCCACTTCAGAAGAGATGAGTAGAAGCTTGAGAGAGTCCAGAGGAGAGTCACTCATATGATCCAAGGGCTGGAGGGCAGGCATTACAAGGAGAGGCTGAGGGACTTGGGACTCTTCAGTCTGGAAAAGAGAAGGCTCAGGGGGGACTTGGTGGCAGCCTACAATTATATAAGAGGGGTACATGAGGACCTGGGAGAACAGCCATTCACCAGAATTCCCCAAGGCATAACAAGGTCTTATGGCCATCAACTCCAGGAAGGCCAATTTAGACTGGACATAAGAAAAAAGCTCTTTACCGTGTGTGTGTCCAGGGTTTGGAACAAACTCCCCCCAGGGGTGGTGCAAGCACATACTCTGGACTCTTTCAAAAAACATGCAGATGTTTTTCTTGCTGAGGTCACTTGATCCCAGCTGACTTCCTGCTGGGGGGGGCTGGACTTGATGATCTCATGAGGTCCCTTCCAGCCCCTAATGTCTATGAAATCTAAGAAGTGATGACAATGGGGTGAAAAGCAACCTGTTTAAATTTGCTGATGATACCAAAACTTGGGGTGAGGTAAGCACGCTAGTAGGGAGGGAAAGACTGCAGCAAGACCTGGATAGGTTACAGGAGTGGGCTGACAAAAACAGGATGTGTTTCAATACTGACAAGTGCAGGGTGCTGCACTGGAGCAGTAGGAACCAGCAGTACGCTTATAAGTTGGGAAACTCCCTTCTTGAGAACACGAAGGCAGAAAGGGATCTTGGAGTCATTATTGACTCCAAGATGAACATGGGCCGACAATGCGAGGTCATGGTTGGCAGGGATAACCGGACCTTACCGTGCATCCACAGGTGCATCTCAAGTAGGGCCAAGGAGGTGATCCTCCCCCTCTACGCGACGCTGGTCAGGCCGCAGCTGGAGTACTGCGTCCAGCTCTGTGTGCCCCACTTCAGGAGGGATGTGGACAACATGGAGAGGGTCCAGAGGAGGGCCACCCGCATGATCCAGGGACAACAGGGCAGGACCTACGCTGAGATACTGCAGGACCTGAACCTGTTCAGCCTTCACAAGAGAAGGCTGAGGGGGGACCTGGTGACAGTCTATAAACTCACTAGGGGGGACCAGAAGGGTTTGGGAGAGACCTTGTTTCCCCCAGCACGCTCTGGCATAACAAGGAATAACGACCACAAGTTGTTGGAGAGGAGGTTTAGATTAGACATCCGTAAGAACTACTTCACAGTCAGGGCAGCTAGGATCTGGAACCAACTTCCAAGGGAAGTGGTGCTGGCCCCTACCCTGGGGGTCTTTAAGAGGAGGCTTGATGCCTACCTGGCTGGAGTCATTTGAGCCCAGTTTTTCTCCTGCCCAGGCAGGGGGTCGGACTTGAAGATCTACAAGGTCCCTTCCGACCCGTCTTCTGTGATTCTATGAACGTTTTGGCCCATATAGAATCAAACCAAGGCTCATCCACAGCTATAAAACAATCACACGCTTCTCCAGCTTGATCTGGAGAGTTCAGATCCTGTAGCTGGGGGCTGAAATAATTCATAACCTCTGGAGATCATACACTGGGGGGAACTAGTAACATACACTTGCCAGTGAGTTACATTAATATCTATCTATATAAACTAATTTTTGTATTCTGCAGGACAGGTCTGTCTGCCTATGCCAATGGAGGGGAATTCTTTTAGGTGGAGGGCCTCTTAAATGGGTTTTGGTGAGCTGTTGAGGGCTTCATGCATAGTCCCGCTCCTTAACAGTTGCCTCCCACCCCACCTCTTGTAATTATTTAATGACAGCACGTTAGCTTCTGCACCTGTGTCCAACCTAAAATGAATAATATTCTGTTTGCACTCAGGCTGATGGTGGTCTGTGTATCTCCTTCTGCAGTGTTTCCACTGTTTCTTCAAGACATTCTGCTAAGCTTATGATGCTGCTCCTGTCATCGGTCTCCTTGTCCAGGATGAGCAAACTCTTGCAAAACAGTGTACTCTATTGCACTGCTGTCCTTTCTTTCCTAGAGCTGAGTCTTGACTCAGTTTATTGACTCTGTGTGTTGATTTGCAGGCTTTACCCTAGAGCTCAGTATGCCTTCCTTCCTCGGGTCTCTTTTCTAGCGGTACTTTAGATTCTCCAAAACATTTCCCTTTGGGTGGAGTGGCAAAGGGTTCATTTGGGCCCTTCCGGCAGTATTTTCCTCAGCTTTTTCTTCCAGATCTGATCTATTATTGAGGACATACGTTTCTCCTCAACAATTCAAGAGTGGTTAAAGAGATCTTCCACTGACCTATCTACATGTTCACCTTTTTTGGTACTTTCTGTTTCAAAACCTATTATTAATATGTTTCCTTTTCATCAAGGAGTACAGTATTCATACAGTTTCTGCTAGAGAGTTTCATGGCTAATTACTTCTGTTTGAATTAACTGAAAACAATTAAGAACATTGAATGCTTCAGAAATGGCTATTGTGAGGGACAGCTGTTTCCAGATTATCTCCTTTTTAGCTGGCACCCATTGAGTGCAGTTAGAGTGAAGCTCTGTTTAAATGTTTCACATTTTCCATTTCAACCCCAGTGGGGCTTTTTACTGCCTCATTCTTCCCCTTGGCATATTTTCATAGTTATGTGCCTAGTAGCATGAAGCCAACACCCTTGACTGAGGTCTGCTTCATCATTCAGCATCTGAGTCCCAGCGGAGCAGTACTGCATAACACAAGCTTCTCACAACATAACAACCAATCCCACCTGGCTCAGGGAAGAGCTTCTCAAAGGAACAGTTCCCCAGAACCACCATGCCATACTGGGTGTGTCTACATGTTCATTAATGTGCCATAGTTACAATGCATTAAGTTCAGTACTTGTATAATCAAGTACTAAGTCAACGTGCAGTAACTTGTGCTACTGTGCAGTAGTGCTGGCACATGGGGTTTTTTGGACGTTAACTGCACAATAGCCTTATACTATTAGCTTGGTTTTTGCCCGGCATGCTACTGTGCAATGTTATTAGACTACTGCGCAGTTAGCATCTCATGTAGATGCACCCACTGACTCTTAATAAAGCTTGCTATTGTCTTTCCTACTAAGGTCTTTATCTGAACAGTTCTTGAATATTTGCAGTGGTGCTGCCTTGTGCATCTCCCTTCAGAGTTGATTTAGCTGCCTAGATAGTTCCGCTCCTGGTTAAGTTAAAACTCCTAATTCCTTTAGCCTCAGGCAATTGCTCCATGTCCTGCCAATCCTCTGAGACTTGAATAAAAGCTCAAGCCAACTGCCACTGATATGAACTCTCTGGTCTAAAAGCTCTGAACACACTTGGGTACGCCAAAGCGTCAGATGGTCTACTGTGCCAGTAATCTGCATACTTAGGAAATGCTGTCGCTCTTAATATTCAAGTCCCACTCTGTGGATTTATCTGCAACAGCTCAGAATCAGGTCAGTAATGTGCACTTGCAGTGGCTCTAACTGAGTTCACTGGGTCAGTAATATGCTATTTAAAGCTCCATAAATGCTGAGATTATTGGGCACTAACATTTAATCACTTTGATCTCATTGTGTTCTTCATGGTTTCTTTTTTCTGTTTTATTTCATTTGCATGATTGTGCTGGACTTGGACTTTGATGGGCGCATCCTATATTTTGTATTGGGACTTTAAATGATATATCTCTTGGCGAAACTATTTCCTTAGATATGAAACAGGTCTGGTTGGTTTCTGCATTGGCTATTCAGATACATCTTGGAGTTGAATGTAGCCTCCACATAATGGTTGTGGGTAGGGATAGGAGTGCCCAGGCCCCTTCTCACCCCTGTTTCCTGGGGAGGGAGCCCACCTGTGGGTAGTTATATAAAACGCAGATATAACCCACTGGGGAGTGTGTCCTGCAAGTCTGTCTCTGTGCCTAATCCCAAGAGGCTAAGAATCAGTTATAGCCTTGGTTAAGAAGCCTTGCTGTTTAGCTTATGTTGTAGAGGGTCACATGCATGTCCTGGAGGCTCAGTCTCCAGCACGTTGGCTTATAGGGTCGGCATCACTCCAACCTTATCCTTGCCTCTTCTGTTTGTGGTTACCATATTTTATGGTGTATAAAATGCATTCTTTCCTACCACACACACATATACACATACTGCCCCAGTAAAGCTCTTACAATAAGGTGCATCTTATATACCAAAACTGTAGGATGAAAGACTCTGGGTAACTGAAATGAGATACTGGTAACTTGAAGACACCATCATAATCTGGTCCTGATAGTCAGCCTGGAGACACTGGTGAGAGTCAGCAGATCCAGGTGGGGAAAAGCAAGGAGAAGGGATGTGGCAGTCCTGGTGTGTGCAGGGTTCCAGGGCATGGCATGTCACTGCATTGTAGCCAAGGGAAATGGGGAGGAGGGGCAATGTGGGAGGAAGGCTGTAGTTGCCAACTTCCCTGGGTGTACCCCAGACTCACCCACAGGTCACTTTTGTCTCCATCTGTCTGCCCCTCCTCCTCCTTCCTATATAAGTAGGGCTTTACTTAATTCGAGGAGGCGCCCAGCCAATTTTGCAGGAAGACCATGTGGCCAGCCACCATATTTATGGGTTGATTGGGGCAGGGCCCCCCTGATGCCCTTGATTGGCCAAGAGGCCCCACCCCTTGCTGCTGATTGACTATGAAAGCTGTCCATCATGTGGCCCTGCCCCACTCCACCAACTGTAGTAGGCCATTGCTGTCCTTCCTTGTATATGACCTGGATTGACCCATAGGGCATCTCTGATCCCCTTTAGCCCACCCAAAATGACATGACTGAGGAGCAGATGAATACAGAAGATATCAGTAGTTCGCTGTGTCATTACAAGTTAACTATGCATAGTAAAATCAACAGCAGAGAATGGTAATAGAGCAATGGAAAGATGTTTTTGAACTCTTCCCACAGAAAAGATGATTTGCTCCTTTGTAGAAGACAACAAAATTTGTTCAAAAATGAAGAAAAGGAGAAGCATGCTACATGTGGGAAAGAAGAAATATTGTACTGGGTGGTCAATCATAGGCACAATGGAATTGCTGTTTCCATCAAAATGATCGTGACTCATGCACAGAAGGTGACAACAAAGAAATATAAAAAATGCCAGCAGTTGGATAAGTTGGTGCTACTAATTTATGAGATGCCCTGGACTGTGTGTGCAACCAAGAACTACTGTATAAAAGCTACCAGCAAAACATGAGAGCAAAATTCATTATAAGTGCAAGAAAAAGAATGAACATGCTGTAGGTAAGTCAGGTTGGACACATGAATGAGGTTCCTCTCACCTTTGATGTGTCATTCAATAAGACTATAGATGTGAAGGGGGGGGAGAGCATCACAGTAAAACCTCTGTTTGTGAAAAGATGCACTGCAGTGTTGTCTGGGCCTGGGTGCTGATAGCATAACACTGCAACCAATGCTGACTTTCAGACAGAGAGAATTCTCTGTGGTGTTTTTTTTCCATGCCCATGATAAGGTTATAGATCAAAATGGAATGGGATTATGGACTGCAAAACACAGCGCCAGCACACTGGAGCCCTTTATGAAGAAACCATCCCTACTGGTCCAGAATCGGCTTCATGCAGACATGCCATCAAGAACAAAGAGGAAATTCTATGAAGAAAAAACTGGTCTGGCCACCAGATACCTCCACATCACAGCTTCAGCCGTTGGATGCATCTATTAATAAGCCTTCCAAAATGTTTATGAAAGAACACTAGGATGAGTGGATAATGGATGAGGAAAGTCAGGAACTCACAGCTTCAGGAAGGCTAAAAAGACCTATCAGTACCCAAATCTGTGAGTGGGTAAAACTACTTGAGATTGAGTCCCACTGGCAATTGTTGGGTTCTTTAAGAAACGTGGAATCAGGAATGCACTCAACGGCATGAAGATGCTCTGTATGAAGCAAGTAAAAATGAGAGCTGCGTTTCTAAACAGGAAGACTTTTCTTTGTGGTTTCAGTAGCTATGGAAGTGCAGAGATGTTTTGTGCATTTAATGAATTACAAAAAGCCAAGCCCTGAGATTTCTGAAGGTAAAAATACTCCCCATAAAGACAGATAAATCCTGTTGTAGCCTAGACCGTTGTAACCAATCGTCGGTCAGATATATGTTAAAACTTTTTATTTTCCCACACTGTTATCCTTTCATTGTGTGTCTCATACACACTGGAAAAATATGGTTGAGTACTTGTGGGTCATATGGTGCAGTCATTTGCAAAGGCAAAACACTCAGCCCCACATGACAGGAAACATTGGGGGAAGAAGCAAAGGCAAGAAAGCCTCAACGCTGTAAAGCAGCAGCCTGTGTCTGATGGAGACCTGGGTGCTGTTTCGCAGTTGCCAGCAGAGTAGGGTAGCCAGGCATGCAGACAACAGCTGAATCACCAAGGAACACTGTTACAGAGCCAGATGTTACTCTTGGAAGAACATTTTACTGAACTTGGCAGACGAGTGCTGCAGCTGTCAAGTGCATCTTTTGTTTGGTCATAGGTAATGATTCTGCTGCTGGAGAAGGTAGAGGAAAAGGAAAGAGGCTGTCCAGAGAAAAACCTCATCCAAACATTACAGGGGGAACATAAACTCCTAAGAATCAAAGAGATTTTGGGGCTCCTGAACATCTTGTTCAAAGGGTGATGATGTTTAACACTGTGCACAAAGGGAGAAACTTGCAGGAAGTGAAGCCAGCGCTTTCAAAGTATCTGGTATTTGAAAGGCTACTAAGAAGTTGTGGTTATCCATATACCAACCATAGTTATTTGTGGATGCTGTTTTAATTCTCAGATAAGACTGCAGGGAAGGAAGTTTGGACTTCTTTTTCTCTGGTTGCCCAGGTTTCTGAGGGTGTATTAATATGGCAGTCACAGTTGTGATCGCATTGGAGAGTAGATGGCTGCAAACTAGTTTTAAGCAAGCTTAGGAACTGGTAGCAGGCTAGCTATAGTAATATGGTGTTTTGTCTGGGTTTACCAGCCAAGTATTTACCCAGCTTCTCTGGGTGGGGTTTGCAGGCCATGCTGAGCTCCATCCTGCAGTGGTCATGTTACTAGCAGTACCAAACTAGCTAACTTCAAGTTAGCTGAGGTCTGTTCCCACTACACTGTGATGCAGACATACCTTGACTTGGATCACAAGATATTTTCCAGGGCTGATAATTATGACCTCTAAACCTGCTATCAGGGTGATGTTATGGAACCAGAATTGTCAGTGAAACTTTGTCTAACTAGGTCCCAGAGCCCGTAAGGGTCTGGCTGTAGTTTGAACACAAGGGCTGTGAACACAAGTACACATTTGTGATCAATCAGACACAGCAGGCACTGCATGGGCAAACACAACACAGGTGCTGAATAACGTTATACCAGTTAACAGGGTTTTCTGACTCTGCATGCACCAGTGGTGTATTTAGATATCTGTGCTTTGCAAGCATCGGTATATGGATGAAATGCTTAAATATTTTGTGTCTGCTGCATAAAATGTTCTTAATTTCTATTTAACTATTACCTAAACCCTATTTTACTTAAACTATTGCCTAATAGATGTGGCATGAACAGTAGCACTTCCATGTGAGGTGTTTTGTGTTTTATTGAGATATGCTGTTAGAATCATGAAACCATAGACAGTGAGGGTGGGAAGGGACCTCAGGAGGTCGCGTCTAGTCCGGCCCCTGCTCAAAGCAGGACCAGCCCCAGCTACATCACCCCAGCCGAAGCTTCATCTAGCTGGGTTTTGAAAACCTCCAAGGATGGAGCTTCCACCACCTCTCTGGGTAACCTGTTCAGTGTTTTACTACCCTCCTAGTGAGAAAATTCTTCCTACTATCTAACCTAAACTTCCCTTGCTGCAACTTGAGACCATTGCTCCTTGTTCTGTCATCCCTGCATGCCCGAGCAATGCTCTTATATTCTTCCCTAGTTATTTGACTAAGCTTCCACTTCTTGTAAGCTTCCGTATTGTGATTTAGTTTACTGAAGAGTTCCCTGCTAAGCCAAGCTGGTCTTCGGGATGGTTTGTCCCTGCGCTCTCAGTAAGGCTTCCTTTAAATACAACCAGCTCTCCTGGACTCCTCTCCCCTCAGACTGACTTCTCAGGGGATCCTGCCCATCAGTGAGTCAAAGTCTGCTTTTCTGAAGTTAGCGATCCATTAAAGGTGTTTTCCTATTACAAAAAATGCGTAAAACGTAAATATCTTGTCAAAAGCAGAAAGAAGGTTGCATGGTTAAGGTGCTAGGCTGGCACTCAGGATTTATGTGACTTTTGGCAAATCACTTCATCTCTGTCAGCTTTGGTCTGTCTGTCAATATGTACTTTCTTCTCTGTGTATTTTGACAGTGGCCTTTTGGTTACAGGGGCTACCCATCATGCACATGGGAAGTATCTAGCAAAGGGAATCCCAAACTGTGGTCTGTGTACCCAAGGGGTACGCAGGACACCTCTGGGGGGGTACCTGGGAGAAATTGTGTAATGGTGGATTTAATTTTCATTGCCATAATAATTGGCATTTAATGGGTTAAATATAAAATGTATGCTGGTAGGGGTACACGGACAGCTGGTAAATCTGGAAGGGGGTACACAATAAGAAAAATTTGGGGAACCTCTGATCTATCAGAAGGGGTTCCAGTCTCAGCTGATAATCCCCCAGCACTATCATCAGACAACAAAATGTGGACTCTCGAGCCCTTTTGAGGTTCTTGAGCACCTTGATCCAAAGCCCACAAAGGCTAATGAGAGTCTTTCCACTACTTCTGTGAGGTTTAGACCACAAGTATTAGAACTGTATCCAGGGCAAATTGTCAAAGGCATGAAACCTATCAGGGGCCTAACTCTTTTGACCCTTCAGTGGGAGTTAAAAGACTTTGGGCCTTTACTTTCATCATCATACAGGTGATACCACAAAGGACACTTCAGTTCTCTGTCTCTTTGGCCATCTCAGTCGCACTCTTCCCACTAGATGAAGCTCCAGTGGGACTTTTACATTCCAATCCCGTGCACAGCTTCAAAGAGCTGTTTCTTAATAAGCCCAGAGCAGGCAAAAAAGTCTATGCCAGATAATTTCCCCTCCCAGAAGCAATTACCCCCAAATTACATTGGCCCAGTATTCAGCACGGGCAGTGGCCCAGCGTTCAGCACATGCAGTATGAAGTCCTTTTCTGGACCCATGACAGGTTTCAGATCTGACATCTCACCAATTGCATTGGAGCTAGGAAAACCCACAGGCTCTAAATGAAACGCATAGGGTTTGTCTTACGGTTTCTATTTGTCCCCAGTCAGATCCAGCTCAGAGGCTGGACTACTCCTTTGCAATTCAGGGTAGCAAAAGTTCACTTCCCAAATGTAGGTCTGAGATGAGAATGTGTTGCCCTGGGTTTGACATCTAGGTTTTGTGTTGGGTTTTTTTTTAAGCCATTAGTTTCTTTCTCCACCTAGTGGCCAGGCAGTGAGGCACACCAAGGGAAAAAACAGGATCTGAACAAATGGTCATTATGACAACGTCTCATATGTTTGCACTGTTGTCTAGATAACCGAGTTGAAAGCAGAGAGAGATTCCTTGATGATTAATACTCGTTAGCCAAAATGAAGCAATGGAAAGAAAGCCGAGTCAAGTGTGAACAATGGCCACAATAGCTATTGATGCTTTATACTTTCCACAGGCCTCTAACTGCTGGCTTTGTGGAGGGGAGGTTCAAGTTATGAAATGTAATGTTGACAGGCCTTCATTACTCAACTGTACCTGGATTTCTTTCTTTCTTATTTATGCATCATGGTGGCAACCCAAACATTGCAGTACTGGGCTGAAGTAGAAAGTCCTGAAAATGAAGCGAACTAGAAGCTGATTCTTTGCAAACCTGGTGCTGACTATTCTCTTGCCATAGCAAATTCCAAGCAGTGAGCAAGGAGAAGGAGTGACAACACCTGCAATTTCTTGAATTCTTTGCATGTTAGAATTCAAGGTGTTATAAGTTACATGAAGAAAAGAAAATGTAGAGAGGGCTTTAATCACACCACCAGCCAGATTATCTTCAAGAGGACTATTCACATGCCTAAAGTGAGCAGAATTTGTAAACAAGAAGTGTCTGCCCTTTATTAAGTGACATGTTGTTGCTGCTGTTATTAAGGAGATCTCAGCTGTATTCCCAGTTCTGCAGCTTACCTCCTAAGAACTTGGAAGTTATTTCAGCTTCTATAAAATGGGCATAAAGAGGCTTTTGCCAAGTGTTTTGAAATCAAAGGATGCTTAAAGTAGAAAGATGATGCTAATTTGGAGCCATTATTCTTATCTTTTATCGTTACTTATTCATTATTTATAGGGTATATGAGAGAGCTCCATGTGGGGTAGATCAGCCATGCAGAGCTCCACTGTCCTGCACCTGGTGGTTAAGCTGTGTCATGGGTATAAGAAAGTCAGGCAACTTTGTAGCATCATCATGCCTTATCAAAACTGACCTAACGTTGTAAGGTGGCATAGAGAGTCTGTTGAAAAGTTCATGAAACATACGGTTGCACTGAATTTGCAGTCATACACCTATGTAATTTGGGACAGCAATGGATTCTGGACTCCATGATAACATGGCTCAAATGGATCTGGGCTATTCAGAAACTGAAGAGAACTCAAATGGTCCCAGATCCAACTTAGAGGCATGAGGCTATGAGCAGATGAGTTATTTACTGCAAGAGAAAAGAAAGTAGGGACTTACCCAGCAGCAGCTGCTCTAAGGAACGCACCTGTGTGCAGCTCAGCTCTGACCTGGTGAGGCAAGTGGAAGCTAACCTGCACTAATCTCCCCCCTCTCCCCCACCCCAGTGCAAGAGGTCTGAGGTATAAGAGGTTTAACCTCCATGTATCAAAGGGCAAGAGCATTTACACAGGCAGTTACTGCAAAATATCTACCATATGGTAATTCCCCAGCTCCTTTTACCTTGGAGTACATTATTTGTATGTTCATCCATTAGGATTTTACCTGGAGGACTCTGGTCCCTTGTGAGCCTTGGAGGGAGCCTGTTACTTCGGGCCTAGCTGCTACCCATTCTTCACTGACCCTCCCATCATGGTATAGAGTTGTATCCACATCCTCCTAGAATCCTCCTCCAGCTTGGTCCTTCCAAA
The DNA here is from genome assembly GCF_001723915.1 of Gavialis gangeticus. Lineage (NCBI taxonomy): Eukaryota > Metazoa > Chordata > Crocodylia > Gavialidae > Gavialis > Gavialis gangeticus. The sequence goes on along the minus strand of NW_017729025.1, from coordinate 16,070,492 downwards.
GGGGCTGGTTGCAGGATGATCCTCACAGTTTCAATTAAATCAGCCTACCATGTGAGTAATGAAACCTGTTGTGCATTTAACCTATTGTGGAGGAGTGCTCTTGGGGGAAAAAGAAATATGTAATATTTTTCAGTTTTTAACAAAATGTCCTATTCTTTTCCCTTTCAATCATGTAGAAGTTT
>NW_017729025.1:16061572-16065310 GCF_001723915.1 Gavialis gangeticus | reverse complement strand
AACCTATTGTGGAGGAGTGCTCTTGGGGGAAAAAGAAATATGTTATATTTTTCAGTTTTTAACAAAATGTCCTATTCTTTTCCCTTTCAGTCATGTAGAAGTTTGACCTGCCATGGTCTGCAGGAAGTACAGCCCCTCATCCAAGTCTGTTGGGGCTTCTCTTGGTGGTTGGTCCACAGAGGGGGGTCCATTTCTACCAGGTAACAGTTACAGCGGTTGTCAGTTCAAACTCACCAACAGCCCTAGATGGACAGTATCCTAAATCATCAGTCCATATTAACATTTGAACTGCTGTAGACCTCAGAAATTGTGGACAAACTTCCTTGGACGGGAATCATGTGATCTCTTCATAGGCACCAACTAGTAGGAGAAGACACACAAAAAGTTCATAATTCTGTCCTAAGAACTACAAAAGTGTGTTCTGGTGCCTGGCTCAACCATTTGATCAAGACTGTATTGTTAATAAATACCAATCCTGTACAAGAAATAAGGGTGAGAATTGTATTCCATTGGCAGGAAGCAGTCCCAGCCTCGTTTGCAGTCTTAGCTCAAGAGGAAAAGCAACCCAGCTGAATGTTTTTTTTACAGATCCTGGCGCCTCTTGAGAGATTTGGTCAGAACCTAGGAAACCGGAGTGTGATTTACTCAGCCACTTTTTGACAAACCTAGTTATTACTTTCTCTTCTTGACTTATTGTGACCTTTTCTGTGCTGATTCTCTTGCTTCTGTGGCATAACGAAGCATATAGAGACAAATGTGTGCCTTTTTGCTAACCTTATTGCTACTTTTATATTTATTTCAATAATGTAGGATGGGTGCTCATTCCCATGGTATTAGCCAGATTTACTTTCTTAAAGCAGACTTCCTTGTTTGGTTAGCCATTCCTACTTCTGATGCACAGAACCAAATGATTGGACAGGGCTGTAGTTCTCTTTGTTGAAGCTGGGTCTGGGTCCTGTTAGTATTCCTCCTGTCTAGTTTGGTTAGATTTCTGCCAATGTGCCAAAGAAGCTAATTGCCTACAAAGGGAAACTAGTAAATTAACTAGGACCAGGAGATAATTAATACCCAAATTTGCACTTTGGTTCATAGAAGGAGAGCATATGCTAGAGGGTGTGTCTCTTGACAAACCTGTGGACCCTATTTAGCAAACTTGTGAAACACTTGAACACTCAGACTGCTGCATACTCAGTAGGGCTGTGTGAAACACCCATGTTTCGTTTTGTTTTTGGATTTGGCGTTTCTGAGGGACAGTGTTTCATTTCAGTGTTTTGTAGAGCTGCCCCAAACGGCTGTGTTTTGTTTAGTTTTGGATTCGGCATTTCAGAGGGACAGTGATTTGTTTTGGTGTTTCGAATTACTGTTCTGTTTCATTTAGTCCGAAACTGTTTCGGAGCTGTTTTGGAATTTCAATGGTGTTTCAGCCGTAGGCCATAATGGGGAATCGCAAAACTGCTTATAATGTGGTCATTTCTGGCCTGATTTGGATGAACCTTGCAGGGATGAGTCCATGAAGCTTGCCAAATTTCAAGAACATAGGTGTAGGGGTTTCTGGGAAACTGCACCTCAACCTGTTCAAAGCAAAACTAGTATCACTTGCCAGCAGCAGCATGCTGTCATCCTGCATGCAGATCCAGGGGCCCACTCCCCTGGGAGCAGTCTGGCATAGCCCTACAGACCTCCCGGGGGGCATGGCTCCCAGATCTGCATGCGGGATGACAGCAAACTGCTGCTGCCATCTGGGACCAGTGCCAGCATGCAATCTTCCTGGCGCTCGGCACGGGCAGTGCTACAGCGGACTCGGGTGCTGGCGCTGGCCTCAGCTGGCAGCAGCAGCATGCTGTCATCCACATGCTCTGCAGCCAGTGAGTGCGGACCATTAAAAAAAAAAAGCAAAAAATAAAAGCCCTGCACTCACTGGCTCTGGCAGCAGTGACTGGGGCCTCTGAGGGCTTGTGGCAGAGCTCCCCATGCAGCACAGGGCAGTGGGGAGCAGCAGGCATCCCTCCCTGACTGGTACCTGCACCACTGCATGGGTGCAGTGTGACTTGACAGGGTGCCACACACTGCCTTGGAGCTGGGATGGATCCACCTGTCAGCTGGAGCTCCCAATTCAATTCCCCAGCTCTCTGATCATTCCCCCAGCTCTTCCTGAGGGGAGCAGTCCCCAGATCTCTGCGTGGGGTTTCAGCAGGCTGCTGCTGCTGGCTGGAGAAACAGCCCAGAGCCACCACCATCACCAGCTGGCAGCGGCAGTCCACTGTCATCCCACATCATCCGGGAGCCCACGCCCCCCAGGAAGAGCTGGGGGAAGTGATCAGAGAGCTGGGGGGAAGACGGGAGCTGGGAAATTAAACCAGGAACTCCTGAACATTCCCCCAGCTTGCAGTTTGATTCCCCAGGTCCCAGTTTGATTTCCCAGCCCCTGGTTCAATTTCCCCAAGCCCCGGTTTGATTTCCCCAGCACTGGGGTTGGAAGGGACCTCAGGGACAGGTTGTTGTCACTGGCTACCACCTACAGAAGTCAATATTAGAGCAGTTCCTTTCTGCCATCCTCCCCCTCCCTCTTTCCCTGCAAGCCCAGCTCCGAAACGTTTTGGAAACACCTGGATTGTTTTTGAAGATTACCAAAATGTTTCAGATGACCCGTTCCATTTCAGAGCTGTTTCAGAACCCTGCGTTTCATTTCGGATTCAGTGTTTCAACTGTCAAAACGTCCGAATCCGAAACGAAATGAAATGGCCGCCAAAATTTTGCATGGCTGTAATACTCAGGTATTTAAGGCATGCTTAAGTGCCTTGCTAAATCTTGTCCCGTTTTAACAAAGTTTAATTGGGTCCAGGTGTGCTAGTTACAGCAGAATGCAGGTCTGCTTCAAGCCATCCAGCTTTCAGATTCTGTGGGGCACCACTTAAAATGTTCTCCCATTGTGACAATGAACCACTGATGGCTTCTATTTTACTCTGTCTTTGAACAGAGTTGTGATTTTATCTAGACCATATCCCCTAATTTGCCTATGAGAATATCTTATGGGACAGCGTCAAAGGCCTTGCTAAAGCCAATCTATAACACATCTGCTGTTTTCCTTTTTATCCACTAGCCCACTTATGCTGTCAGAGAAAGAAATTAGATTAGTTTGACACCATTTGTTCTTGATACATCCATGTTGACGCTTATTGCTTTTTATCCTTTACATGCTTATAAATTGATATTTTAATAATTTGGTTAGGCACATTCTTGAGTAGTTGGTTTGCCCAGTCTGCAATTTCCTGGGTTCTCTCCCCCGCCTCCCCCACACTTTACTGATAGATACAATGTTTGCTTTCTTATTATGCAGTGAAGGTGACTTCACACAGAAAAGAAACAAAATGACTGCATCAAAAAACACAAAAATTATGACTCATTGCCAGAATTAATCAGAAGCAGTGCTAGCAAGAAAGGATGAACCATCAGAGCAAAAAAGAAAGCAATGAGAAGAAAGCTGATAAAACAAAAGACACAATGGTACAGAGTACCTCATGAATGGATTGATAGGCAACTAAACTCCAGAGTTAACATTCTAGTGCTTTTCATTGGCACACAGTTCATTAAAAACTTATGGAGGAAAATATTTTTAAAAACATTACTTTTCAGGATAGTAACTGGTGGTATAAATATGGACTAACTTTAATGAAGATAGGGTTCCTCTGGATTTACACTGGGAGGCCAGTCTGAGAGGGAGAGGAGTCCAGGAGAGCT
>NW_017729025.1:16045816-16056572 GCF_001723915.1 Gavialis gangeticus | reverse complement strand
AAAATACTATCAGTCTTTGTAAAAGAAATTTATGGAGGAGAGCTGGTTATACTCTAAAGGAACCTTACTAAGGGCACAGAAATGAAGCATCGGGATATGCAGGAAGACTAGCCAGTACGGCAGAAGACCAGTTTGGTTTAGCAGGGACCTCTTCAGTGAGCTAAAACACAGAAAGGAAGATTACAAGAAGTGAAAACTTGGACAAATAGCTAGGGAGGTGTATAAGGGTATTGCTCAGGTATGCACAGAAGAAATCAGGAAGGCCAAAGCACAACTGGAGTTGCAGCTAGCAAGGGGTGTGAAGGGTAAAGGGAAAGGTTTTTACAAGTATGTTAGCAACAAGAGGAAGATCAGGGAAAGTGTGGGTCCATTACTGAATGGGGGAGGCAACCTAGTGACAGACGGTGCAGAAAAGGCTGAAGTGCTCGGTGCCTTTTTTGCCTCAGTCTTCATAGGCAAGGTCAGCTACCAGCCTACTGCACTGGGCAGCACAGTTTGGTGGGGTGAGCAGCCAACAGTGGTGAAAGAACATATTAGGGACTATTTAGAAAAACTGGATGTATACAAGTCAATGGGCACGGCAGGGGGAATGCAATGCACCCAAGGGAACTGAGGGAGTTGGTTGTTGTAATTGAAGAGCTTCTGACCATTATCTTTGAAAACTCATGGTGATTGGGAGAGGTCCTGGATGATTGGAAAAGGGCAAATATAGTGCCCATCTTTAAGAAAGGGAAGAAGGATGATTTGTGGAACTACTGAATGGTCAGTCTCATCTCAGTCCCTGGAAAAATCATGAAACATTTCCTCAAGGAAGCTGTTTCTAAGCCCTTGGAGGCAAAGAAGGTGATTAGGAACAGTCAGCATGGATTTACCAGGGGCAAGTCATGGTGGACCAACCTGATTACCTTCTGTGATGAGATGACCAGTTCTGTGGATGTGGGAAGAGCAGAGGGCATGGTATACCTTGACTTCAGCAAGGACTCCCAAAACATTCTTGCTAGCAAGCTAAGAAAGTATGGGTTGGATGAATGGACTGTAAGGTGGATAGAAAACTGGCTGGATTGTTGGGCTTAGAGGGTAGTAATCTATGGGTCAATGTCTAGCTGGCAGCTGGTATCAAATGGAGTGCCCCAGGGGTCAGTCCTGGTGCTGGTTTTATTCAACAACTTGGAAGGTGGGATGGAGTGCACCCTCTGCAACTCTGCAAGTGACACCAAGCTGGGGGGAGTTGTAGATGCATTGGAGCATAGAGCTAAGATTCAGAGAGACATTGACAGATTGGAGGATTGGGCCAAAAGAAACCCAGTGAGGGTCAGTAAGGACAAGTGCAATGTCCTGCACTTAGGAAAAAACAATCCCATGCACCACTACAGCCTGGGGACTGACTGGTTAAGCACCAGCTGTAGAGAAAAGGACCTGGGGATTACAGTGGACAATAAGCTGAATATGAGCCAACAACATGCCCTTGTTTCTAAGAAGGCTAACGGCATACTGGACTAGAGTAAGTAGGAATGTTGCCATCAGATCAAGGGAAGTAATTTCTGCCCTCTGTTCAGCACTGGTGAGGCCACATCTGGAGTACGGTGCCAGTTTTGGGCCCCGCACTACAGAAAGGATGTGAACAAATTGGAAAATCCAGCAGAGGACAAAAAATGGTTCGGGGACTGGGGCACATGATTTATGAGAACAGGCTGAGGGAACTGGGCCTATTTAGTCTGCAGAAGAAAAGTCTGAGGGGGGATTTAATAGCAACCTTCAACTACCTGAAGCATGGTTCCAAAGAGGCTGGACCTGGACTGCTCTCAGTGGTGGCAGATGACAGAACAAGGAACAACAGTCTCAAATTGCAGAAAGGGAAATTTAGGTTAGATATTAGGAAAAGCTGTCTCACTAGGAGGGTAGTAAAGCACTGGAACAGGTTATCCAGAGAGGTTGTGGACTCTCCATCCTTGGAGGTTTTTAAGACCCAGGTAGACAAAGCCCTGGGTGGGATGATGCAGTTGGGGCTGGTCTTGCGTTGAGCAGCGGGTTGAACTAGATGTGACATCCTGAGGTCCCTTCCAACCCCCACTTTCTATGACTCTAAAGCTGAGAGCAGAAGTGGATCTTCCATTTGTAGCAAACCTGAACATCCTGAGAGGGCCCTAGGCCAATGTATTATTTATAATGTTGATCACACGCTAATCTGTACTGCTCATCAAGGGAAAGGTCCTTGTAGTTTGATAAAAAATGAATTAACTGAACATGTTATTGAAAAGCCTACTTTTTTTGTTTGGCATTAATATTTTGGCCTGTTTGGGAAGATTTGTTACTGAGAGACTGTCATTATATAAACTTGATAACAACATCCATTTTTATTATTCAGGAAGTGACTGAAGAACAAAAAAAAATCCTTTGGATACTTGTATTGTTAGCTGCTTTGTAATCCCCTGTTTTTCCTCATCTTTTTTCAGAGAGAGCCTTTTTGAAACTGAATGTAGTCCTGGCTGGTTTTGTTCTGGGTTTACATTTTGCGTTTCTCTCAGCTTCAGAAATAGTCTAATGAAGTCTGTTTCATTCTGCTTATAATGAGTTCCCAATCCTAAAATGTTTGGGTTTTGGATACTACAGAAAATGTTTATTTGCTGAACATTAATTGCTTTAATTAGAATTTGTTAAAATATGTCTATTGGCTTTAAATAAGGAAAAAAGCTTCTTTTTGTAGGGGACTAAATAACTCTTAATCATACACACTTCAGTCTTCATGTATGTTGTGTGTACAGTATGCATGCATACTGCTCCAGTCAGCAGTTGATGGGACTTCTTCGTTCCTGAGGTTGAACGCACATTGACGTGTTTTACAGGATCAAGTTGTTAATTGGACAGTGTTCAGTGACATCTTAATGGAACTCTGGCATTGCTGGTTAGTTTGCACGTCACAATAAGCTGGGGGGCTGAAGAAAGAAAAAAGGCAACACAGTGATATTCCTAGTGATTATTGACTAAAATGACGACAGCAACAACAAAAATCTTACATCTGTGTAACCTGATTGTGATGCCCAGAGGCTACAGCGTTCTCTTGCCTTTTCATTCACTTATCACATCTCTCAGAAAGCTTCAGGGATTTCCTTTGCTGCCAGGTCTATTGAGAACACTATTCACCTCATTGGCAGTTTTCAGGTTATTGTGAATTCATACATAATGGAAAAGAAATGAGCAAACTATACCCATTTTGCAATGCCTTGTTGTTCATAACGGGGATGCTCTTTGTGAATTGGATCTATCCAACTCATATTGTCACCAGTCAGTTTTCTAAATAAGCTCATCTATGAAAGAATAGTTGGGAACAAATCCCAAGTTGGTTTAAATCAGCTTAGCTACATTGTAAGGCAGTGGAGCTAGACTGATATACAGCTTGTCCTGCTGCTATACCTATCCTGGCATCGATGAGTCAGCAGAACCCCTCTGTGAGGACTGGAGCTTGCTGGCAGAAGATTTCTTTCTTCTGGCATCTTCATACCCTCTCCATGAATGGCACTAGTAATATAGGCAGAAGCTTTATGGCATGGCAGTGTCCAGGGCAGGCATTCTGCTTGCACAGCTATTTTGGTGTAGGAGAGGAGGTAGGGGAAATGGGGAGGGGAGAGAGGTATAGCTGACATTGCTGTACTGGTGAAATCTTGTAGTGTAGACCAGGTCTTAGGCCAGGGTTGCCAACTGTCAGCAAGTTTACTAACTGTCAGTAAAAAACCAACCAACCAAAAAAGAAAAACAGGCTAAAAATACATGTGAATTAGGTCCTGAAGAAAACTTCAGCTGTTAGTAAAAACACTCAGCAGCAACAGCTTGATTGAAGCTAGGACAGATGGAGCACAGGAGCACCACCTGGTGTCCAAATGGGAGTGCAGCATCCTGCAGGGAATATTGTCTCAGCCATGTGCTGCTGCTGCTGTATACTAGACTGCCTGTAATATTTTTGGGTCACAGGTAGGCTTCTTTGGGGGTTGGTGCTAGGATGAGGTGAATGGGGCTAGCAGGAGAAAAGGCTGGAGGGGTGGGTTTGGGGGCCACATAGTGCACAGTTCAGTTGAGGGCATTGGTATGTGCATAATAGGGGTGTGCGAAATAGGCCACATTCGATTCGGCCTGAATCGGGGACAGTGCTTCAATTCATTGATTTGGATCACTGTCCTGATTCAATTCAGCTGAATCTAAATCTGATGATTCGGCCATAGACACAGCTGTAAATGTTTTTTCTACATACCTCGAGGTACCAGGCATGGCTCATGAATGCTGTGGTGCTGAGGCAGATGGAGCGTCCCACAGGACCCCAGCCTCCCCCCACCCCCCACATGCTCAATGGACCCCAGAAGTGGATCAGAAGTACTTCCAGTCCGCTTCTGGATCCATTGGGGAGCGCACTGAGGGGCCCTATGCACCCCCTCAGCTTGGTGATCAGCTGCAGGTGGACCTTGCCTGCCCCCCCAAGATTCAGGAGGCACCAGTCACCGAGCTGGGGGGGCACGGGAGGTGGGGGGCCCAGCACACTCCCTGATGGACACGTAAGTGGACCAGAAGTGCTTCTGGTCCACTTCTGGGTCTGCTGCTGAGCGTGCAGGGGACTACCCCCATGCTCCCATGGGATGCTCCATCTGCCCCATCATCTCAGCATTCATGAGCTGCCTGGTACCTTGAAGTATGTAGAAAAAATATTTAAAGCTGTGTCTATGTCTGAATCATCAAATCTTTCTGAATCTCTCTGAATTGATTCAGAGAGTTCCAATTTGATTCAGAGAGATTAAAGGGTCTCCTGATTTGATTCGGATTTGGAGATTTGGCCACCGAATCAGGCTGAATCTTTGCCGAATTGAATCAGTGACTGAAGCGTCACACAGCCCTAGTTAGTGCATAAGTAGAGGGCCTCTGGTGGGGGAGGATGCCACATAGTGTAAAACCATCACTGCAGCCAGGGAGGGTTGCCAACCAAAGAAATTTTTACTTACTGCAAACATTTTACTGACAACCAACCTTTTTTCCTTTTTTACTATTGTTGATGTTAAACCTCTAAATTTGAAGCAAGCTCTTCTAACTGATGCCTGACAGAGAAATAACATTTACATTATATAAAACATATCAGTAAAAATGTGTCAGTAAAAAGTTTGGCTGTCAGTAAAAAGCTTGCAGATTATCAGGAAGAAAAATGTTCTTGGATTAACACCTTTGCCTTAAACCATTTGAAGATCTGGTCCTTTTCTTACACATCTGATTTTCTCGGTACCCAAACCTGTGAGCCTTTGTTGCCATGCTCATTCTGTACTTATTGATGTGGATGGGAAATGCTAAACTGCTGAGTGGGTGATTTGCGCTTACCTTGCATAGATATAAAGAAATGTGAGGAATCAGTTTCCCTGTTCTTAGTTTCATAAATACTTAACAAAGACCAACACACACTTTCAGGGAGGCTCATAGAGTATTTTGAAGCTGTTTCTGTCACATTGCCTCTACAAATTTTCTAGAGTGTTCTGTGTAGGCGCTTGATCCAAAGGAGCTGTACAAAAAAGTGCACTGTTGAGATGAAGTGGGGAATTAAATGAGATTAGACTCCTCCACAGAAGACTGTGATGTATGGGAAATGGTTATTTTCTAATAAAGTCCTTCATTTAATTTTGTTGTGAACTTCTTACCATGATTTTCCAGTAGCCTTTGGGGATATCACATGCATTTGTCTTTTCCTTCCTTCTGCAGATCAGTTGGGTCACCCCCCCTCTGTGAAACACGTAAGTCTGAAATGTCTTCCTGAATTATGGGTGAAAAAATTAGGCATCATCATACTTTCTCCGTGTTAAAGGAGCTTTTGAAGGCTCTTAGACTGAGTACCTCCACTGTAATTTAAATACTTATTCCATTGGCTCCTTCTAATATTGTGATCTCTGATTAAGTTAGCAGAAAACTTTGGATGACACAAAGCTTAGTTTTCTAACATTTAAAGTGTATGGACCATCTTTGTCAAGTGTTAACTTTGCCAATTTAACCATGAGGTTGACTAGGTTGATTTCTTAGAGTGCCTTAAATGATTTAAGAAAAACTTGCAAGTGAGTTTTTAGTCCCCTCTACACATTACATTTGTGCTGCAATTCACATCTTAATTGTGGCAGAAATGGCATGTACACCTAATTTAAAGTGCCATAAAATGGAAAATGAGCCATAAAAATGTTCCACAGATGAAAATGTTTTACATTTTGGCTGGTTTATATGGCACCTTAAAGTTAACATGTGGCTGGGGCCAACAATCAGCTGATTGTCAGTCCTGGGACCCAGAGTGCACTGGAGGCTGGAATGGCCCCAGGACCAACAATTGGCAAAGTATTGGCCCTGGTCTGAGGCTGGGGTGGGGTGGAGCCAAAGGGCTTTGCCTGCTGGGGATGTTAAACCCTGCATCTAGCAGCTCTGGCTTTGAACTTGCCAGTGCAGGGTATAATAATCCCAGGCTCCTCCTACACTAGCAAGTAGTAATGGTGCATTTGAGATTTGATCCCTGATTCCAAAATTGTGCCTTCTGCTGTGCACCTGTGACATGGCAAGAGGCACAATCAGATCAGGGATCAGATTCCATTGTGCCATTAAATGAATGTGTGCCAGGGGGCTTTGCAGATCCATTGCAGAAGGATCACTTTTTTCAGTCTCAAACACTCCAAGGACAGGTCTGTTCTCAAAGACCCTGCCAGCAGCCACAGGGGGAGGATCTTCTGGAAAACCCATGAACATGACTGGATGCATACATGAGAAGGCTGGAGAACAGCTCTTTAAATGTACTCTCCTTCTTGTGAAAAATAAAGTAGGGAGATGCTCACCCTGTTGATTTAAGTGGCAGTGGGAGGAAAATGAAGAGTTGGACTCATCACTTGCAGTATTGTTGTCCATTGATGTTGGAGAGTTGCAATACTTCCCTTTGACTATTAATGGCCATGTGGATTGAAAGCATTACTGATATATCAGATTTTGACTGCTTCTGTTATGGGTGCACTGTGATTAAATGCACCATCATTGGAGGGGGTTTTATTCCCTTTAGTGAGTCATGAAATGTCCCTCATTCGAGGATAGAGTCACACTTTAAAGGTAGGAATGCTGCTGTTACAGGCCACATAGACATACCTAGGCTACTAATAGTAGTGTACTTGCAGCAGCACCTGTCAGGGTCTACAGAGGCATTAGGCCTAGCAGTCAGAGCTGGGAGATGTTATCAGCCTTTGTAGTCAGGTGGCAAACTGCAGTTAAACTGGGGTTCACATGTTGAGCCAGAATGGTTCCCAGAAGTGGATGTCAGGAAATGAGCCACGATCAAACCAGGGTCTATGTGCCTTCTTTGGCGGTTACCAGAAGTGGATGTCAGGAAGTGAGCTGAGGTCAGACTGGGACTTTGAAGTTCAAGGACTGGGAACATGAGCAGGAATGCAGGAGAAGGCACCGGGAGAGTCACACAGCTGAGAGCTACTCACAAACTGAAGCCGGTTTGTTGCACAGTGGGGGCCAGGTGCTGCAAGAGGTCCTTAAAAGCAGGTCTAGAACCAGTCACCAGGCTGAGGTTCAGCTGGCCCTGCTTAGAGGGTTGAGTGTTGCTGGCCTAGTTGCCTGGGTGCAGTTCAGAAGCCTTACACCACTGAGATCACTCTGGGTTAGTTATTCATGTACTTACCCAGGGGCTTGGGTAGGTTGTGCAGCCAGGGCTTGCTGTGGCTGAGACTGTTAACAATAATTTAATGCTAGCCCTGATCAGTGTATGTAAGTGCAATTGCATCTTTGGTTTGTAGCATGAAGATGCCCTGAGGGCTGTATTGTGTCACTTCACTGACATCATCAGTATTGCACACAAGAGGAATTTGGTGCAAGTGTTATAAATAAGAACCAGGTCAAGAGCTAACCCTAAACTCTGTTCTGTATTTGTAGCATCTTCCTCAATTGGGTCCTGGTCCATAATTAGATCTCCTTGCTGTTAGCGTAATGCAAATAAATAATAATAATAATGCAGGTAAACTGTTTTGTTTGTAATACACTGTCTGCATTATCATTTTCATAATATAATTTGGAAATTTCAGTTCAGTTTAATCAATGTGAAAATTCCAGACAGTTTTGCTGAAAACTCCAGTATTGTGCAGAAATGTCAGAGGCAGCAACTCCAAAATACTTTTATTCGAGTCCTGAATGCCACTCTGATTATGTTGACTAGGCTATGTAGATTACTCTAATCTCCCAAGAGATAGGATTATAGTTTTGTTATAGTGCATTGGTGACGGCAAAATGAAGGATTGGATTAACTTGAGAAGAGGAGGTCTTTGAGCACAGGGACAGGTCTCAGATTTGGTTAATTAAATCACACTAAGGAAATGGTTGCTTTAGTAGCTAAAGCACTGTTTTTACTGTTGTTTGGCAATTCTCCGTGGAGTTCATACAGATGAACTGAACTCTCGCTGCCTATTCACTGATTACTGTTCACGGTGAATTTTCTGCCCATTCCCTATTCTCCAGATGCAGAAAGTATCCTTGGCTGTCGCTCATGGGCATGGTCTTGGTAATATTCAGACTAACTTCCTCTTCAGCTTGCTACATGTGGGCAGATCTCTTCCAAGGGAAGTAGGGGACACAGAAAATGATGCTCCAGACCCATGTGAATAACCTTGGGGTTGTTCACATGGTGCCTACAGGTTGATTGGATCAGGATAGGCATTAGGGCTGTGCTGAACAGGCCCTATTCAGTTCAGATTCGGCCCGAATCAGGGACAGTGATTCGATCTGTTGATTCGGATGGCTGTCCCTGATTCGATTCGGCTGAATTCAAATTTGAAGGTTTGATGCTTATTTCGAGAATTAGCATCAAATCTTCAAATTTGGATTCAGCCGAACCGAATCAGGGACAGTGATTCGATCTGTTGATTCGGATGGCTGTCCCTGATTCGATTCGGCTGAATCCAAATTTGAAGATTTGATGCTGATTTGGTGAATCAGCAGTTTGGACCCAGGCACAGCTTTAAACGTTTTTTTTCTACATACATTGATGTAGCAGGCATGGCTCGTGATCGGTACGGTGCTGGGGCAGATGGAGCATCCCACAGCTGCTTGGCAGTGAACCCAAAAGTGGATCAGAAGTACTTCCAATCCACTTCCATGTCTACCATGGAGCTCATTCTGGGGTCCCTCTGTGCCCCCCGCCCCCCCAGCTCTGTGATCAGCCACAGGGGGACCCTGAGTGCCCCCCCCAGACCCAGGAGGCACCAGTCACCGAGCCACAGGGGCGCGGTGGGGAGAGGGGCCCCAGCGCACTCCCCGGTGGGCCAGGAAGTGTACTGGAAGTGCTTCTGGTCCACTTCTGGATCTGCTGCCTAGTATGCTGGGGAGCCCCCCATGCTTCGGTGGGATGCTGCATCTGTATCTGCCCCAGCACCACAGCATTCAGAGCCCCTGCTACCTAGAGGTATGTAGAAAAAACATTTAAAGCTGTATCTACGTCCGAATCGCTGAATCTGTCCACATCCCTCCGAATCGATTCAGGGAAGTTAAAGGGTCCTCTAATTCAATTCAGATTTGGAGATTCGGCCACCGAACCAGGCCAAATCTCTGCTGAATCAGAACAGGGACCGAAGCTTCGCACAGCCCTAATAGGCACTGCTGAATCCAGCATTATCCTGTGTTGTGGCAGCAGATCCCCTAGAGGATACCCCAGGTGGCGTTAACCATGACTCAGTGTCTGCATCTTCTCTCATGTAAGCAAAGTCTGCACTGAACCCTGTTCTCCAACCCCTGCCCCCCCTCCCCCACATTCCTGTCCTTTGGGGACACTTTCCACAGCTGCCTTAAAATAATGTGACTAACATATGTCATATGTAGTTTGTTCTCTTCTTCCTTTGTTGGGAGAATTCTCTGTGCAGAGTAATTCATTTTACGGTCTTTGTTATTCTACATATAAAGAAACATGTTCTATGCACATGTACATGCTGTAGCAAGGATGTAGATAGGTTTTCAAAGAGGCAGGGCAAAATCTTGAAGTGGTTCCTCCACCCCTGTTTTGGGATTGGTTTCCTTCAGGCAGTCATTCAGGAACCCCAGAACGAATAGCAGTCCAGTCAACCATTCTTAATGTCTCCTTTATCTATGCCCATTGACAGTGGAGAATGTGGACCACAGTGCACTGTGTAGTTAAGGCAACAATAGAAAGGTTTGTGGTGGTCTTATGGGAGACCATACCAGACTCTTGGCCTGGCTGACAAGAAGGCTTTCTCTCTTTGGCAGATACACTTTATTCTTTATGGTAAAAACTTCCATTTTACATGAGAATTGAAGGTGTCAACCCTGGTCTTCCTCCTAGAGCATTAGGTAATGTTGTGCTTTGCCCAGGTTGTTGAGCACTTGGAGATAAGGAAGAAGATCTTGAGTTCGACTCTCTGATGGGATGTCAGGGTAGAGAGCAGCGGGCAGATATGAAACATTGTGGGATAGTCACTGTGGTTGAGGAGAGGTATTGCAATATTCTGTACCAAGGGTGTCTAACGTATAGCCCAAACCCATAGGCACTGATTTTGTTTTTTGCTGGTGGGTACTTCATAGTTTCATAGTTTCATAGTTTCTAGGGTCGGAAGGGACCTGAGCAGATCATCCAGTCGGACCCCCTGCCATGGCAGGAAGAGCACTGGGGTCAAATGACCCCAGTAAGGTGGTCATCCAACCTCCTCTTAAAAACCCCCAGGGTGGGAGCCTGCACCACCTCACTTGGAAGCTGGTTCCAGAC
>NW_017729025.1:16043816-16045331 GCF_001723915.1 Gavialis gangeticus | reverse complement strand
GGCCGGCTGACTTAAAAATGTCCAGCCCCTCCAGAAGCTCCCTAACTAAATCCTCACTCACTCTAGGCCCAGGTGAGCCTCCCCCGGGGCCCAAAGGGGGCCCAGCAGGGAGGTGGCAGTTCTGGTCCTTACTGAGGAAGACACAGGCAAAGAAGTTATTAAATACTTGCAGGTGTAAAAAAAAAAGAAGCAAAACAAAACAAAATGGCACTTTACTTTTAACTCGGTGCATTCCTGGGCTAGGCCCCTCACATGCCCAGAAGAGGCAGCACATGATTTCTACCTGTTTCTGCAATATCTGTAAAGATTGGGTGCTTAAGTGGAGCCTTTTTGGCACTTTTATCTAATAACTGATTGAATCAGCTATAGCTCAAAGCACCAAAAACCCTGCTGAAGCATCCAATCTTTACAGACGCTGCAGAGCTGAGTTGAAATCATGTGCTGCTTCTTTCGGGAAAGCATGGTTTTGGTTTTTTTAACATCTGCAAGCAGCTCTGTGGGTTCTAAGCACCTGCTAACTTTTTTTGGTGGGTGTTTGAGCCCCAGAGCACCCACGGAGTTGGTGCCTATGCCTGGACCGTGGAGCCATTTCATCTTGGCCAATGGGTTTCCAGAAGACCTGTGAATTCAGGGGTGAGGTGAGTGAGGGACAGGGCCAACTGCAGAATTTGGGGCAACAGGATCCCACTGGGGATGACCTTTGGTGTCATTGGGGGCAAGCAATGGCTGTGTTGATATAGCACTGCTTACCCCTCTTCTGCTACTTCTTGCCTTGCTGCTATCAGATCCAGATCCAACCTTCGAGGAGCCCCTCAATCAGGATTCATCCTGGGGCACAGGGTGGGTTTGCCATTGCTGTCCGTGCTGGTTGGTATTTTCTGTGAGCTGTTGTCTTTATGCCCAGACATAGTTACACTGATGTACCTCAAACAAGAGCTAACAAAGGCCTGGATAACCCCCATACTCCAAGATGTGGCAGTCTCCTGGACAACCAGACATGGCAGGAAGCTGTATTCATGGAAGCTGTTTTGTGAGGCTGGGTGACACCAAGCACCCTTCATCTGACTGAATGATTGAGCAGGGGCATGTGCCTTCATGCAAAGATAATTGTATCATGGCAGAACTTCCTCCAAGTACTTCCCTTTGTCTGTCAGCTAACTTCTGTCATCTGTGGGTTCACCTTCAACAAGCTGTTCTTCATCCATGAGTTGATCAAGCTTTGCTGACAGGGCTATGGTTATATACAGCAAAGGACAAAAGATTGTGCCATTGTGCCTGCATTCTGGCCATGTCCAGACAAGCAGGGGTGTGCGCTTGCAGTGGCACAAATTTGTGCCACTACTTGGTATCACAGTGCACGCCCCTACACATGCACTTTGTTGTGGGACACATTTTCCTGTTGTGGGCAAACTGCCCATGCCCAGCTCCTCCTAGCTCCTGGTGTGCTGCTCCAATTAGGCTCCATGTGCTGTGGGGTGGGGAGGCGGGGTGGGGGGCGGGGCTGGCTGGAGCACA
>NW_017729025.1:16038364-16043526 GCF_001723915.1 Gavialis gangeticus | reverse complement strand
GAGCACAGGGTGTCTCAGGGAGGGGCTAGCTGGATGGCATTCCCCACACTGAGGCACCCCGTGCCCGGCACATGAGATGAGGGAGCAGGCAGCCCTGGGATGCCTGCTCCCCCATCTCCATGTTTGTCCTAATGCATGCTATTTTGGCATGCTTTGCACTGCTTTTTTCCCCAGGGTTATGTTTGCTACTAGGAAATCCTGGTAGCAAATTTTGCTCCCACACTGCAAATTAACAGTGCTGAGTATGGCTTAACTTGCAGCGCATGTGGTTTGTGGTGCCACAAAGAGGTTTATGGCACCATTAACCTCATGTGCCTGCATGTGTGGATGTGACCTTTTAAGTCCATATAATTGTATCAGTTTGCTTAGTAGCTGCATCTAGATGTAGAAGAGAGTGAGGTAGTGTGGGCTCCCGTACATGTGCCTATATGCTTGGAGGAGTTAGGGGAACAGCAGTACAAAGAAAAGACGTTTGCGTTCCATTTTGTTTGTGGACTCCCAAAAACCCTTTCCAGTGAAAGAAGAAAACTGCTTTGCAAAGGGTCTGGGTGGCTTGCTGCCTTCCTGCTGTTAGTTTTGCAGGAAAGCTCACTCTGGCCCATTGTGACTAACAGGAAATTGCTCTGAATGGTGAGAGTTACCTCCTTGGTCCTTTTATCCCCAGGAGAACAATGGAACAAATAATAGTGGATAGTGGTGGGGAAGGGATATTAATACGTTTTTATAAGGTGACAGGACTGTAGGTACCAAAGCAGTGGGGCTTTCAAAAACAAGATTGTAACAAAAAAGAGAAACCTTAGTCTGACTCCCAAGAAAAGCTTTCTGGCACCAAGTTGTTTTGTTGTGGAGTAATTTTCTGAGGGTTGCCTTGGAGAGCCCATCAAAAGTGATATTTTAAAGTAGGTGAGCTGAACAATAAGTTCACATGAAATCAGAACCGACCCAGCACAGGGGGAGCTGATGCTGTAGTTTCTATCCCTTTCCCATACTTCTAACTGCATGGATTAATTATTAAATGATGATTGCTGCATATCTTGGTTCTTGATCCCAGTTATTGTTAAAATAATTTCTTCTCTGACATTCCCTCCAGAGAAATATTAACGGATTCTTTTTGCCCATCTGTCTACCATGATTTTTCTACTGTTGAAATAAATCCAGTTTTGTAATTAATGCATTGGGAACAGTAAAAGATTTGATTAGCAAATAAAACATAATTACAATGCATCTCGGAGTCCCTCTCTAGTAAATATTTTAACACCTCAGTCCAAATCCTCATCTGTTGTAAACCGAAGTTAGTGGAGCTATGCTGATTTACCTCAGCTGACGATTAGGTTCCACCTTTGGAAGAAAAGAAGCTGTTGCCATGCAGAATTGCACAGAGAGCTTCAGAAGAGATGTCAGGGGAAATCAAAAATGCAATTCTACAAAAATTACCCTGGTGGGAAAATGAGGCATAACAGCAAAATAAGGACAGGGCTGCCTGGCTTTGTGCTCCAAGTCCTGGAGGCAGGCTTGCTTATCTCTGCTTTATGGCTGTTTTTGAATCACCTGAAATAGGCAGATGGGAAAGAATTGTGGAGGCCTAACTTTGAAAACTTGTCTGCAAATCTGTGCCTCAACTTCTGCACGTCCACCCCAGTGCCTGAGGCAGGAGTAGGCTGGACTTATACCTTGTAACTGCTACCTCCCATATTGAATCCTCACTTGAAAGAAAAAGCGAAGCTGGCGTGACGTCTCCAGGAACCAAGGGCCTGGGCCGTGTATATGGGGACACTGAGCTGCCCACGTTACAGTGTCCCACTCTCGGACTTGTTGGTTTAATCCGAAATAAAGGCAGGTGCCAGCATGTTTGAAACCAGCTTGGCTGCAGGAGCTGCTGGAGCAAAGGAGATCATCCATTTGTCCATCCTTTAGGGCTCTGCTCCTAGACTGGCTGCCAGCCAGGGTTAAAGAGCCCAGTCTACCCTAGCATAGAGTGACTACAACATTTTGGTGGCATTTCCTCCACCAGAGGTAAGACTAGTACCCTGCTCTAAGGTGTTCATTTGTCCAAAGCCATCAGCACTCTAGAAGTTGCCAGGTTATTTAACCGCTGTCCAGTGTTAACAGTCACAGGTAATGCCTGATGTAATGCTCTGCTATACGTGTGCAGATAAGGATTGCAGACAGAAACATCTGCATAATCAAAAACCTATGGAAATGGCATAGAGGACACTTTTTGATAAAAGTTCTGATCTTTAGACATATCTTGTCTCTCCTCAAGCTGTTTTCCACAGACTCAGCCTCCTCCCTCAGTCTCAGGGGCAGCCTCTCCTTGTTGGTGCCCGAGGACCTGGGTCTGTGTGCAGGGAAGGTACTGGGGCTGCCTGGCTGGCCAACCGGCCACATTTTCAGATTCTTCCTCTGTCCTGAATCTGTGGGGAGATATGAAGCAAGATTAGCAGCCCCTTGGACTCTGTGGAGGCTTACACAGGAGTCCTTTTCATCCGGTGGAGCCGGTCTACAAGGTAAGCACTGAGAACAAGGGTTTTCAGGGAAGCTCAGGCCAGAACAGCTTTTGAAGGAGCTGGGGTCTTCAGTGACAAGAGGGAGCTGTAGAGAAGGGGTGCCAAAGATCAGCATGGAGGTTTGGGGCCAGTGAGCACATGGGTGCCCCAAGTCCATGCATTTACCACGGTCCATGAACGTGCTGTAGCACTCAGTGGAGGAATCCCTAGGGAGGCAGTGCAGATGAGCAGGGGATGCAGAGCTTGTATCAGCTCCTGGCGCAGAGTCCTTGGGTCAATCAAACAGTAACTTCCTAGCGGGTCCCAGGACTCGCTCACTGAACAAATATTTGAATCTAAACATCCCACCTGTGGAGGATGAACAAGCCAGCAATGCCAGGTCTCTTCTATTTCCAACTCATACTATTCTCTTGGGCTGTGTTTTAGCAGCTGCTGTCAGGTAGCTACAGAAACAGAAATGCTTCTGCTAACGAGACCTTTGTCGAAGGAGGAGATTTGAAGTCAGCTTACTCGCTCCTCATTAAAGGCCTGATCCTCAAAGGGTTGAAGTCAATGCAAGTTGACTTCAGTAGCCTGTGGATCAGGCCCAGAAACCTCAATTGTGTCATACAGAAAGCTGACTGTTCAAACTGCTGGGAAGCCAATGCATTTCAGTTTTGATTCAAAGAGACATTTGTGAAGTTTTCAGGGGGCCATTCAGACTGTGCTGTCCATATGATTGCACTGCACTTTTCACAGATTTTTCAGGAATGAAAAGGCAGCAGAAACCAGACGAGAGAAGAATGACAGAGGAAAACTAAAAGGAAGCACATTTCAATGGCACGGAAGCCCGTGGCAAAACCCGCTTGCCTTTTGCGACAGAACTCCTAATGTAAGTAGTTTATGAACAAGGAGAACAGCATTTAGCTGCTAATATGCAATGTACAGCAAAATAAAAAATAAATCTCACTCTCTTTGGCTTCAAGAGTAAACTAGAGCTTTCAAGGCAATAACAGATCTATAAATACAACCGAGGGTGTGAAGGACAAGTTCAATACGAATGTAACTTTTTGTAATCAGAAATCTAACAGGAGCTGTGAAAGTCTCACTAGAATTGCAGTTCCTAGATTGCTAGCTGGATTCCCAGGGTAACTGCAAAGAATGTACCTTAAATGTATGCCGATGCTTTTTCTGATCAAAGAGTGAACCACAACAGTTTTTAAAGTCATCTGAACAATTTCACAATCTGTATTGTGTGCGTAATGTTTTAGTGATCTAAAGCCACAGATGATTAGCTAAATAAGAGAGGAACAATTTATTAGGTTTCAGGGATGCCAAAGGTATCGTTGCCCTGAAGAGCCTGCCAACTAATTTAAGACAAAGCTTAAAGGATGAATCAATGCACTGATCTGGAGCAGTAACTCTGCCAGAGGGAAGCCAGTTTTTCATGCATCCAAATCCTTTACATCCACAGAAATAAACTATGCATAGATTGAAAGAGACATGTGCCACGCTGCTCAGCTGCAAGTGGTGATGTCCATCCGTTTTGGTATGTAGCATAAGAGAGGAGTTTGGTCTGACCATAGACCTTTAAAACAGGTTCTCAACATTTGTAGTCTTGAAGTTCCACTTGTTAGACTCAAGAGACCCCTCATTAGATTCAAGGTGTCCCTCAGAAAAATGCCAGCTCTTCATTTTCACTTGTTTTTTGACTCCAGAAAAATAATGGAGCAATTTTTCTCTTACAAAGTTCTCAAAAAGACCAGGTCAGAATGTTTTAAATGCTATGAATTCCTATTTGAAATGTCTGGATTCATCCTGTGAATCATGCTTGCATGCCTAATGTTGCTAATGTTGCATGGCACTCTTGAAAAGATCTCAAGGCACCCCAAAGTGCCACGGCACCTCGTTGAGAATCACTGCTTTAGAAGCAAAAGGAAGAAAGGCATCAGAAACAAAGATATAAAATAGGATGATGTACTTATAGAAATGTGATACAGTGGTTAAATACAGATCCAGAGAAAATATATGAGTTGCTGACATCTTAACCAGAAAGTTTTTGGCAGGGATGACAATATTATGGGGATATTTTCGGCATAATTTAATTTTGTCATGTCCAGGTAGTCTTCATCAAGCAAGAAACTGATAGAACTAGAATTGCAAGTAAGTTATATCCCCAACTGCCTGCATAGATGGACACTGTCATGGTCAAGGAAAAATGTTTGCATTTGCCAAAAGGGACAGAATTCTAGACAGTCTATGAGGAGCTAATATCTATGGGTCACCTGAATTTTAGAAAGTAAAGGCTGTGGGTGCTGTGATCTTCAGATCAGGATGACACCATTAAGTCATTGGAACACAGAGCTGTGAAATATTAAAGAGGGGCAGGTCCAGAAATACAATACGTGCAGTTTGTTGGAGTCACATGCCCTGGGGTGAGGGAGCTGGCTGCCTTCCCCACTCCCTGCCACCACGTGAAGATACCAGGACTCTGCCAGAAGTGGCAGGGAGCCTTGCTCCCTGCTTCCTGGGATGCCACAGACCACGAGCATGCCAAGGGCCCACTGCCTGTTGCTGCTGCTGGTGGGAGGGACTGTGTGCCATGGGGATGGGCATGTGGGGGGGGTCACCCAAACCCTCACCCTTCCTCACACCCAACCCCCCCCCACAACCTCA
>NW_017729025.1:16033688-16038021 GCF_001723915.1 Gavialis gangeticus | reverse complement strand
CCAGGATGGAGATTCCACAACTTCTCTGGGTAACTTGTTCCAGGTCTTTACCATCCTCCTAGTGAGAATGGTTTTCCTAATATCCAACCTAAACTTCCTTTGCTGCAACTTGAGCCCATTGCTCCTTGTTCTGTCATCTGCCACCACTGACAGCAGTCCAGCTCCATCCTCTATGGAACCCCCCATCATGTAGTTGAAGGCTGCTATCAAATCCCCCCTCAGTCTTCTCTTCTCCAAACTAAATAAACCTAATTCCCTCAACCTCTCCTCATAAATCATGTGCCCCAGCCCCCTCACCATTTTCCTCTGCTGGACTCTCTCCAGCTTGTCTCCATACTTTCTACAGTGGGGGCTCCAAAACTGGACACAGGACTCCAGAAGCAGGCTCCCTAGTACAGAATAGAGTGGGATAATTACTTCCCTTGATCTGCTGGCCACATTCCTACTAATGCAGCTTAGTATGCCATTAGCTTTCTTGCCAACAAGAGCACACTGCTGATTTATTCAAATTATTGTCCGGATATGACTTATCATATTCAGTTTATTGTCCACTGTAACCCCCAGGTCCTTTT
Source organism: Gavialis gangeticus (assembly GCF_001723915.1). NCBI lineage: Eukaryota > Metazoa > Chordata > Crocodylia > Gavialidae > Gavialis > Gavialis gangeticus. Next base: position 16,037,449 of record NW_017729025.1, on the reverse strand, counting down.
TTGCAGAGCTGCTTCCCAGCCAGTCACCCCCAGCCTGTACCGGTGCATGGGATTGTACCATCCTAAGTGCAGGACTTTGCACTTGTCCTTGTTGAACCTCAGGCGATTCCTTTTGGCTCAATTCTCCAGTTTGTCTAGGTCACTCTGAATCCTAGCCCTACCCTTCAGTGTATCTATTACACCCTCCAGCTTAACGTCACCCACGAACTTGCTGAGGGTGCACACCGTCCTGTCCTCCAGATTGTTAATGAAAATATGGAACAAAACTGGCCCCAGAACCAACCCCTGGGGCACTCCACTTGATATTGGCTGCCAGCTAGACACCAAGCCATTGATAATTTACGGTTGAGCTTGACAAACCAGCCAGCTTTCTATCCACCTTACAGTCTATTCATCCAGCCCATACTTTGTCAGCTTGCCTGCAAGAATGGTGTGTGAGACAGTAACAAAAGCCTTGCTAAAGTCAAGGTACACTATGTCCACTGTTTTTCCCACATCCACAGAGCCATTCATCTCATCACAGAAGGTAATCAGGTTGGTCAGGTATGACTTGCTCCTGGTAAATCCATGCTGACTGTTCCTAATTACCTTCTTCTCCTCCAAGTGCTTAGAAATGGATAACTTGAGGATCTGCTCCATGATTTTTCCAGGGACTGAGGTGAGGCTGACTGGTCTGTAGCTCTGGACCCTGGATCCTCCTTCTTTCCTTTCTGAAAGACTGACACTATATTTGTCCATTTCCAATCATCTGGGACCTCACCCAATTGGCACAAGTTTTCAGAGATGATGGCCAGTGGCTCTGCAATCACATCAGACAACTCCCTCTGCACCGTTGGATGCATTGCATCTGGCCCCATGGACTTGTACGTGTCCGGCTTTTCTAAATGGTCCCTAACCTGTTCTTTCCCCACTGTTGGCTGCTCACCTCCTCCCCAAACCTTGCTGCCTGGTGCAATAGTCTGGGAGCTGACCTTGCCTGTGAAGACCGAGGTAAAAAAGGCATTGAGCACTTCAGCCTTTTCCTCATGATCATCACTAGTAATATGTTATAATAGATGTTTGACTTTTAGTATATGATTTGTTGTTTTTATGGCACCCGGCCCCAAAGGAGTGCTTCTGGGGTGAGGGGCTGGACTTCAAGTGGCAAAGGCCAAGCATTAGGGAGTGGTCCCAAAATGGTGACCAGGGGGCGCGGCATCAGGCAAAGGGCGGGGCTACAACTGTGGACCTCAACAGCTCACCAAACTCATTAAGTGGCCCTCCACCTGAAATAATTGCTCACCCCTGCTATATGTACTAATGTGGAGTATCTTGAGAGTCCGGTTCATCTGAATATGTAACGACTAAATCATGGCAAAATACTTGTTGTTAGCTGTGATGCACAAGTCTACTGTAGCCTAATCGTTCACAATTATTTTTAACACCAACTACACTCACATCTGAGTGCTCAGTTACAACTCAGTGAAGAATTTGTGGTTGTCTGTGGTTATAGCAATTCCTTTGTGGTTTGATGGTGTCTCTTGATGCACTTGTACAAAACTAACTCTTCTGAGGGGAAGTGCTTGCCTAGTTTTGATACCTCCAGTCTCTTTGGATTGTCCAAATACACACAGCAATGCACATAATCATTTTTATCAAGCTGAAGTAATCAGAAACCCCCAAGTCTGTTTGTCTTTCTGTTCTTCAGGTAAAATTTTGGCTTCTTTTGTAAATGAAGAGGTTTTATGCGGCATATAAAAGATGCAGTGCCAACATGGAAGAGCTTACTAGTGGAAGGCTTATTGAAAGGGTTCAGACAACTCAAGTGCTTATTTGAGATCATCTGAATTCATAATTAATGGGTCCTACAAACTTGTCTCTCAAGATTAGCCTAAGGCTGTGACTTCATGGCTCAGAGGATGTGTCACTGCTCTTCTAGGTATGTGATACAATGATTGAGATGTTAAAAGACTTCTTCATTAACTAGTATTTTAGTGGAAATTTTAGTTTGGTTAGTGAGGTGTTTGGGCTACTGAGCAATTGGATAATCTAGTCCCATTACTCAATGGACCCATGGTGACAGCTCTCACAAAAACTTCTCTCTCACTAAAGCCAGTAATAATCTGCAAGTTTAATAAGTAGAAAATCGAGGGGCAATTCATTTGTACCCTAACTAACCATACTTTCTGGGTGCATCTATACATGGAGCAATACACTCTAGTGTAGTTTGAGATGGGGTGGAGCAGCCCTGGGCTGGCAGCAGGCTTGAGGGGTCAGCCCCAGGCTTTGGGTGGTAGCATCAGGTGGCGGAGGGGCTGGCTGGGACATGAGAGTGTCCAAAAAGCAAGCTAAGCAGCAAGCAGGGTTCTCCTGCCTGGACTGACCGGGTGCAATTTGCACCTGGGTCAGTGTTTACATATGTGTTTAGGTGCAGTTATTTTTGCTACAATAAGATAGCACTGTCCCTGATAGTACTATTTTACAGCAGCGAAAATTAGTTCGCTGTGGTCTAATAGCGCTGCACGTGCAGACTGTGATGCTTTACACTGAAGCCAATTTGTTTACTGCACAGTTAAGTGCACATGTAGATGAACCCAGTATGAATCCACAATGTCTCAGCATCTCTTATATCATGTTTCACAGTAATATTTGCCACAACCACACTCCCTAGGGAACAGTAGGAGGTACACAGAAGAAACCCCCCGGTCCTGAGCTGAATATTTCTTTTGAGATTAACGTTTCACAGCCTGATTCTCTGCTATATTAGGCTAGTTCAGTCCCAGGGGTTTCCAAACCTAAAAACAGAGATTCAGGCTTATAGAGTGAGAATACAAATTATTCCTTGCATGCTACATGGCTGTATCTGTAAATTACTGCAAATAGTGAGAAACAGCGGGTAGCGTGGGGCAACAGGTGCCATTAACTTGGAAGAGCAGGGCCCTACATGATTAAACAGATCTTGCTTTTTTCAAGAACTAGAAAAGTCTTGCATCAGCATTTCCTATTGTGGAAGTACTGCACGTTCTGCAGCAACAATAAGTTAGACACAGGCCTGGGTGGAGATCTAAGACTTTGACTGACTTCTGAACTCTTGCATCCTGTGCGTGCAAAGAAAAAAACCTATCTAAAAGCAGACAGATAGTTTTGTAGTTTAGCTACACACTATTTAAAAGCTCTGGTGCAAACTGGTGTAGGTGTAGTTATATTGATAATGCTCAGGCGGTTATTTCAGCTAGAACAATGCTGGCTAGAAAAATATTCCAGCTAAAAAGATGATGCTTAAAACGTATTTTAATATTGTAGCCATATTTAAAATTCTCTAGAAGAGAGGGAAATAGTGAGGTAGAAACATCTGCTGGATGAATGAAATATTTTAAGTTACTCAAAGTTAAGCAGCAGCTCAAGGAACCCCAGAAGAATTAAGTGAAGCTGAAAAGTATTGTAGGCCAATGAAACATAATGCATTTGGAGAAGGAGCAATTTGAACTACTGTTCCTTCCACACTGATTTGGAAAGTTCTTGGCCTGTCAGTTGGAAGAGAAGGATCAATGCATCTGTGTGAAGCTCTTGTACAGGATTTCAATACAATGCAACGTCCCCTTCAGAAAGTTTCATAGTTTCTAGGGTCGGAAGGGACCTGAGCAGATCATCTAGTCCGACCCCCTGCCATGGCAGGAAAGAGTACTGGGGTCAAACGACCCCAGCAAGGTGTTCATCTAACCTCCTCTTAAAAACCCCCAGGGTAGGAGCCTGCACCACTTCTCTTGGAAGTTGGTTCCAGA
>NW_017729025.1:16030490-16033279 GCF_001723915.1 Gavialis gangeticus | reverse complement strand
GATTGTAGCCTGTTTCTTCCTTCTAGTGTGCCCACGTCCCCCGACATCTTAGTGTCATCAGCAAATTTGAACAGGGTGTTTTTTACCCCCTCGTCCAAATCACTGATGAAGATGTTGAACAGTGCGGGCCCAAGGACCGAGCCCTGCGGGACCCCACGGCTCACGTCCTTCCAGGTTGAGAAGGACCCATCCAGTACCACCCTCTGGGTGCAGCCCTCCAGCCAGTTGGCGACCCATTTGACTGTGTAGGTGTCTACGCCACAGCCCCCCAGTTTCTGACACTAAATGAATGACAAAGTTAATAACACTAAATGTGCTGTGATACCAAAGGAATGGAGAATAATAATGGAAAATCCTTGCCTTAAACATTGAGGTCAGTTTAGGTTGCCTCATCTCAAAAGAGTCAGCAGCCATAGCTAAGTAACTAAGGGTAGGCGACTGGGATATCAGCCCTAGGCACTGACTTAGAAAGAGTTTAAGAATGGCAGCTGCCACAGCCTGGCCATCAAAAAGCCCTAAACAGAGGCAGGGAAAATGATTTGCAGCTTGGAAATGGGGAGCAAGAGGGAATTTCATCAGAAGATAAATTAGACTTTGAGCCCTATTCTTTTTTTGCCTATCCCAAGGGATCTCTACAGCTGTCTGTAGGAGGGAGATTCTCAAATCATGGCAGGTAGTGGGAGGAAGGAGAGAGATTTGATTATGTTGAGGTCCCTGAGGCTATGATGGGTAGAAAGTGGGAGATGATTGGGCATGAACTTGGTGCTTGAAGGTAGAATGGCACCAACTTGCCACTTATGGTGCTAGGGTGTGGAGGGGGAGGGAAGGAAAGTGTCTTACAAAATGATGCAAACTTTGGACCCAACTTTGCTACTGGGTTTTTGAGGTCACTGGCATTTAGCCAGGTCCCCTGCTTACCTCAGAATCAGGAGACTATAAAGATTGTATAAAGCTGGAGGGGGAGAAAAATTATTGAGGAGAAAAGTTAAAGCAGGTGGTAATGGAAGAAAAAGAAAAAGTGGAGGACATGAACAAAAGGTAGAATTAAGAATCAGTCATTAGGGGCATGGACATACAACACCATTACTATGGAGTATTTTCTTCTACAGTAAATTTATTCCATAAGGGGCGCGTCTACACTTCATTAATGCTCCTTAGAGACTGGGCACTTAGTTTAGTACTTGCTTAATAAAGCACTAACTAAATGTGCAGTACCTAGAGTTACTGTGCAGTAGCATCAGTTCACAGTTATTTAGTGATGCTTAATGCACATTAGCTTAATAACACTGCACAGTAGGCTATTAGCATGGTTTTTGCTGTGACACGTTACTGTGCAGTGTTATCAGGCTAACGTGCAGTAAGCTTCTCATGTAGATGTGTCCAGTAAGAAGCAGATGGGTAACCAGTTCTCTGACAATAGGCATTCACAGCCACTAAGTGGTGGGGAACAAGCTTGCATTGTGTAAATGGCTACCCCAGGATGACATTAATGAAGGAGGGGACATGTGACACATTCTGCACAGTAACTTTCCCATATTGCCAAGTTTTACTACTCATTTTTCAAGGAGTAACTTTACCCTGGACTACACGTCTTCTGTCCGTTCCAGTTTTACTCTGTAATAAAGTCAATTTACTATGTAAGAAACACATTGTGTAGCTTCCCCATTCCTAGGTAGATTCTCAGGCTGGGCTGGACAGGCTCAATATACAATATACAAAGGCTCAAAGGCCACTTGTATTTTTTAGAGAGCAGATTAAATTTAGCCTTTGTGTAAGCAAGTAGAGTGAAACGATTAGATTTGTACCCGTTTATCCTGTAGTTGGCTTCCAGTGAGTGTCTTTTGTAATATTTTCTGATAAAAGCTATCAGGCTTGATTTGGATGATTATGCCAGCTCATACATCAGTACTATGTATGTATAGCTCTACCCACATATATCTATTACTTCCTCATAATCCTTAATAGGCAGAGGTAATCTTTAGATCCAGATTGCTGCTGTTCATTATTTATAACATCAGAATGGGAAATATACTACTTCCCTTGGGAAAAAAACCTGTGCCATCTTTGGTAAATTCATCTGATCACTCACGCATAATATGGTATAGCATTCATTATTTAATGTAGCCTCCTATTTTGTGGGTTGATGGATGCAAACCCAAAATTAAAAAATATTGTGACAAATTCATAAGTAATGTGTAATGTTGATTTCCCTATTTACATTAATGGAGATTCATTTCCAGTCCAACTCTCCTACACGTGCACCTGCTGTATTAAAATATGTGTGAGGCGTCCAAGTTGGTGTAATATTCAGATGAAGTATCCAAAAGATACCTGCCACATCAATGTCTACAATTTTACAATGCCTACACTTGTAAAAACAAGGTACAGCAGCAGAGTAATTGAGGCATCTTGCTATAGATCTGTAAGAGTAAGTCCAAACTTTTCTCCAGACTTAGTCTGAAGCCTGTCTCCAATTAGCCCATCTGTAAATGAGTCATTTGGCTCAGCGAGCCTGGACATGATGCTTGTCATGTTGCTCTCCTGTGTGCCACTGGCTATTATGCTTAACCAAGCTGACCCTGATGGGCCACGGAGGACATGGCAGATTTCCAGATAGGTGAGTTGAGAAGGGGAGAACTCAGGATCCAAGATGCCCCTGAAATAGCAGCACAGCTCAAGAGAGGATCTAACTATAGGGGGCAAACTGCAGGTGGGGAGGTCTATGCCAGGCAGAGGTGGACTCAGTAAAGAAGGCCTTAAAGGGAAGAGGAAGTGGGGTAAAGCAAGGA
>NW_017729025.1:16029764-16030417 GCF_001723915.1 Gavialis gangeticus | reverse complement strand
CACATTTCTATGACAGTATAAAGAAGGCCTTAAAGGGAAGAGGAAGTGTGGTAAAGCAAGGAAGGACTGAGGGCACCTATGCACGTGCTGGATGTCTGCTCCTAAGTGTGCTAATTAGCATACGTTGGAGCAGACTCAATTAAATGAGCCTCCGTGTCACATCTATTCAACACCCTGTACTTCAAAAAGGCAGCAGGGGCACTTAAAATAAAGCTTGTTCAACGAGCTTTAGTTCGTGCACCAGGCCACCATTTTGACGTGCAGGATGCTGAATTCATGTGATGCTGGTGGTGTGCCCCCCTCCACCTGGAACAGGTGTACAGACACCCTAAGTGGCTTAAGGAAGGACGTGTGTGAGACAGGGGATAGTGGAAGAGAAGAAGGACAGGAAAGAGGACTGCACTAATAAATAAACTCAGCAGGGCTTAGCAGGGGTGCTGAGCCAATAGCAGGTCTGTCAAAGGTGGGGGGCCCTCAGGAGGAGCTGGTCAGAATAAGAGATGGGAGCAGAGGTGAAGTATGAAAATGAGGGAGTGGGTAGCAACAGAGTCCAACTGCATAAACCACCATGTATGTTCATCGTCTCATCTTGGGTCCATGGAGCAGCTACTTCTGTGGCAATCATAGTATCATAGTGCTTAGGGTCAAAAGGG
>NW_017729025.1:16011892-16024764 GCF_001723915.1 Gavialis gangeticus | reverse complement strand
CTGGAGATGTATCTGTGGATGCATGGCAAGGTTTGGTTGGCCTTCCTGACCGCGTTCCCACACTGTTGGCTCATGTTCATTTTGGCATCAATAATGACTCCAAGATCCTTTTCTACCTCTGCAGTGACGAGAAGGGAGTTCCCCAGCCTGTAGGTATGGTGCTGGTTCTTCCTCCCCAGGTGCAGCACCTTGCACTTGTCGGTGTTGAATCCCATCCTGTTCTCATCCGCCCACCCCTGTAACCTGTCTAAGTCCGATTGCAACCTATTCCTCCCTTCTAGCATGCCCACATCCCCCCACATCTTAGTGTCATCAGCAAATTTGAACAGGGTGCTATTTACCCCCTTGTCCAAGTCACTGATGAAGATGTTGAACAGTGCGGGCCCTAGGACTGAGCCCTGGAGGACCCCACTGCCCACATCCCTCCAAGTCGAAAATGACCCGTCCACCACCAGTCTCTGGGTGCGGCCCTCCAGCCAGTTGGCGACCCAATTGACTGTGTGGGTGTCGACACCACAGCCCCCCAGTTTTTAATGAGAACGGCGTGACAGACAGTATTGAAGGCCTTCCGAAAGTCCAGAAAGTTCCTATATGGAAAAGGTATAAATGAAATGAATATATTTATGTAGCAAAAGGGAATGGAAGCCTGATCATGGCTACAAGTTGAGAAGACCCTGACTTCTTTGCTTGATGGCACAGATCAGTGATTCTCAACCAGGGTGTAGTGGCACCCTCGGGTGTCTTGAGATCTTTACAGGGGTGCCGTAGCCTGCCAAAGAATGCCAGCATTGTTAGGTATGCAAACATGATTCACAAGATAAACCCAATGGTTTCAAACAGGAATCCATAGTGTTGAAAAACTTCTGACCCGCTGTCTTATTTTTTTATAGTAAAAAAGTTAGTGAAAACAAAGAGCTGGCATTTTCCAAGAGGTGCCTTGAGCCCCAAAAGGTTGAAAACCACTAGCATAGCTCATTGTGATTACATTATGTGTTTTCTTTGCGTGGGCAAAAGTTCACCACCAGGAAGCAACAACCACCTTTTAACTTATTGGGAGGGGTCAGCAAAACATTATTTTTTGAGGATTTTTCCATTAAATCTGCATACCCCTTTGGCATGTTGAAAGAGCAATTCAAAAAGAATGAGTCAGAAATCTTTAGCAAGTCTCTCAGTGAAAAATATCTTTGCATGTAAAGCAGTGACAGCTACACAGGCTTAGAAGAGCTCCAAAGCTAAGCCACCTCAGCGCTCAGTCCTGCAAGCCTTCCCAAGTCTTGCATGAACATAAAGCTTTTGTACATCAGAACTTGACATCCAAATTTAGTAGGAAGCGAAGGAGAGCAATTTCTAACCCTGAATGGGTCATTTGATGACCCCAAAAGCTGCAACACTGTTCTTACTATTAACTTGCCTCATGCCACGATCACAATGCTGCTTTGCAGATGTTTTTTTTGTTTTGCCCTTTTCTTTCAGTTCTGCCCAGCGGTTACATGGATTGGTGGCATTATCACATGTGGGTTTTTTTAAAGCTTTTGTTCAATTGGATTCTATCTCCCCCTTCCCCATGCTACCAACCTCACGGGCAGATTTGCAGGAATCCTTGGTAGATATGACGTTGGATTATTTTAAAAGCTTTGCTGTTCTTATCTTCATGGTTAGAAGGGTCAGAATGGACTACATATGAGGATTAACATCAGCTTGCCCCAGAGCAGAGTAAAGTCAGACTAGATTACACAAAACACTTTAACAAATAAATCTGAATACTCCATTCAATTTTCCTCTCTCTTTTTTCACCACTAACCAAGATTTTAAAAATATATTTCAAATTGCCATTTGGAAGAGTGCAAGAGAGAAATGTAAAACTACTAACACCCTCCCCCCCTCCCCCCTCTAATTTTGGCTAAAAAGGGGAAGACTATTGGATCACTTGCTTTATGAACTGCTTAGTGTAGATATTTTTTGTGTCCATAGAGAGCAAAGAAATGGCCTTGGGTAATTACCTGCAGACTGAGTTTTGCTAATGGAAGTACCAAGAGCCATTTCCTGAATGATGTTTTCTGTTATAGTACAGAGAAAACAACATTTTCTTTTTATGAAATAATTTCCAAGCTACTGCAAAGTGGTTTCAACAATAATGTTTATTATGTACTAGGCTTTGCCAGATTTTATTCAATGAAATGCCTAAAGCTTTGTTATATGTTGTGTGTGTCATATATCATCATTCCACTCCTGGCTTCAGTTTCAAAGTTGCCCAGTACCCACCTTGAAATCTTCAGTTTCAAGGTGGTTTGGTTATTATTTGGGAAACCCTGCATTTTAGTGTTGAGAAGATGAGGGAATACAATGTACTCTATCAGAGATGCCAAGTATGTGGGGGCCCAAGGGCCCTGGCCCCCCTTGGGAAGAGGGCTGTCACCTGAAATGCATAAAACTTTCCACATGTCCATCATCTTAGCCCCTCCCCGCCTTGGAAAAAATAAAAGTGGGTGCCTAGGCACCCTTTAATATATATTTCCAAGGAGGAGCATTTTTTTTTTTTTACAAACACTGTAACCTCCTGGACACTGGTATTCAGAAACTGTCTAAAAAATGAACAGTTAGAGAGAACGTGTGTTAGCTAGAGGCAGAGTGTCGTCATGAGACAGAGCAGAAAATTCAGAGTCAGGAGTCTCTGCGTCGCAGTTCTGGCTCTGCAGTCAACTTCCATCCAGAAGCATAACGGGCCCACACGGTGCATGGGTGGATCCAGGAGAGAGGTAAGAGGGGTGCGGTCACCCCCCACTTTGACATGCCAAGCTCATCGGCCTGGCAGAACAGCTCCTGCTGGAGCTGCACACGGGCCCTGAGCTCTCTGAGCTCACCAGCTGATCTGCAGAAGCTCTAGCCATAGCCCCTGCTTTCATGTGGCGAATGCACAGCTGAAAGCAGAGCATGAGCATGCTGCTGTACCCAATGGATATGCCTCTGGTACAGCACCCTGGGAAGTGCTGGTGTAGAAGCAGTGGTCAGTGATTTGCTGCTGTGGAGAGACCCTTTGCCTCCTGTTATTGCTGCTGAGCAGTGTCAAGTGGCCATTTAAACACTGATTTTCAGTAGCAAAAAAGGTGGTGACCGCTGCTGCTCCTGTACTCTGTGCCACCACTGCCCAAGCCACCGTGCATTTCCCCTGATGCTTTGCCCCCTCTACTGCTGGAGCCAGAGCCATTGCAGGGAAGGTGCAGGGTTGGGGGCGGGGGACGGGGCAGCTGGTGAGACTGAGCACCCCCCCTAGCCATTCTGGTGCACACATTCTTAGGCAGTGCTGCTGCTGCTCTTGCCCAGGGCTCGTGCTCTGCTTGCCCACTGCGACAGGACTCTGGGCATGGTCATATGGCCCACTTGGCTGCACCTGGTCCTTGCTAGCCCAAAAAGTCTTAAAGGAGCCAGGCCTCATCTGGTCTTTTCTCTTCCCCCTTCATAGCAGGGACTTGACCCCCTTTTCCACCGCCCATTGTTATGCTTATTGCTTCCATCTAACTTTGGCCAAGTTGTTTAGGGCCAGATGCAACCAAAGACCAATGTACCTGAAAGTTAGGCGTGGGCGCGGGTGGGGGTGGGCAGGGCTTATTGCCTTGGGTAGACTGAGTCCTGTACAGGCACAGTGTAAACGCGCCCTAGGCTCTCCACGGAGGGCAGAGTCCATTCTGGTGGGTGGGGTAGTGGAAGTGGGCTTCTACGGTTAAGCTTTACATATCGCTGAGATTCTGTGGCTCTGTACATGGAGGCCCAGCTCCACTTGTGCCCCCAAGCTCTGTTGTTCCCTTGGAGTTGGCCTACTAGAGAGAGAGAGTCTACAGCAGAGCTGCCCTCACAACCCCAGGGCTAGTACTGGAGCAAGGGAGGGGTGAGTGGGATGCCAAAGTGAAGCCAGGGTGAGGTGTGGGACGGAGCTGCAACTGGCTCATATGGTGGGGGGGCAGCTCCCGCCACCGCGTGCACCCCCAGGCAAGCATGCAGCGGGGTGTGCACCCCTTGGATCTGTGTACAGTGCCAGGGCACAGAAGAAATTGGTGAAAAGAGGTAATGAGCCTGCATTCATTTTACACTGGATTCCCTGTGTGGTTTTTGGGCTACTCAGTGTGCACCTCTCTTCCAGGTGCAGAGCCCCAATTCTACTAGAGCTGACATTGTGAATGAGAAGCTGCCTGTTTCTCCACATGTGGCTTGGCCTCATGCCACCAGGTAAATCCATCCTGCCACAAACAGAATATTTAAACCCAGCGCTTTATTGTAGGTGTCCCTAATACTTGGTATAGGAAATAACTGAAGGCATGGTGGCTATTAACAGGTGCTGATTTTTTCCCATGGAAGCTGTACTACGCTAAGGAATTACATGGTGTGTGGTTGAAATGCATTACTGCCTCTGCCGTATTAAAGGTTAGAAAGTATATTCCAGATTAAATAAAAAAGATAACTCTAGTACCTATGCAGGTCTGACATAATGATTTGTGAGTGCACTTAGTTGCATAAATCTAGAGGACAAAGTTGTTTTCAGTGGGCCTCTATATGTGCATGTTTGCTTTCATCAAGGAAGGGAGGAAAGCTTTTGTGTACACACAGCAGATTTTTTTTTTTTAATGACAAACATCCACTTTCCAGTGTAAATCTCGTCCCAGAGAGGATTTCTGGGAATGGAGTATTAGCTTTCTGTCCCGGGCTGATTTTTGTGGATGTGTGATAGCTAAATCCTCCTATAATTAATATGTAGCAGGAAGTAATGATATTTAGGGTGTAAAATGCAGGGTGAACTGGGCATAAGTTATTATTTGGTCCTGGTTCTTCATATAAGTTGGCCTGACGAGTCTGGATCTGGAGGATTGATTGATATTTTGACATTGGTTGTGTTACATGGTCAATGGTGTGTTTTCACTTCCTTAAACAGAACTAGGTAAGGTTGCTGACACTCAGATCTCACAGGACCTGAGACAGGAATGTGGGGGGACAGTTTTATCAGGCTTCCAAAGTCAGAGCAGCCTCAAAAAATCATGTGAATTTTTTTTTTTAATAGAAATTATCGTTTCTATCCTAATTACCAGTAGGGAGTGGTAGTCCATGATTCAGCTGGTTTCTACATCCAGCTCACTGCCCTAAAAGGGCACCACTCCTGTGTAACACTGGGCAAGTCATTTAAACTCTCTTTTAACTTAATGTAGTCATCTCTTTATTGGGGATAGTGCATATTTTGAGACTTGGAAAACTGAGATGGATGGGAATGCTATTAACCAGACACCCAGCTCTGCATCGCCATTGGACTGAATCCAGCATCTGTAGCTTCCTGTGTTCAGAAAGGCTACTGTACACTGTCCTATCCTGGGAAATGTAAGTTTGTTTTTCTTTCCTTTTTAGGTGGTGTTTGAGTTAAAAACCCAGAGGTCTGTATTTCTACCTCTCCCTGTTTCTTTAAATCTGGTGCTCTGGGTGAAGAGCATGAAGAGCGGTCTACAGATGTGCACAAACTACAGCCTATCTCCTGCCAAAATGGTGCACAACTTGGGGAGTTCTCAGTCGTTCCATTTCTGCTGCAGCAATCTCAGAGAGTAGCAGCATGTCCGTATGGTCTGTCTACTGCCAAAAGAGCTGATAGAGCGAATATTGAATTTTAAAAACCAAACCATGTTTTTTCAATGGCTTTATGACCAAAACTTTTTTTTTTTTTGTTGGTAAAAAGTCTTGCATTCTTGTCATATACTTTTGGTTTTTCCATGGAAAAAGAATGAAAAGTTAAAACATTTAGATAAGTATTTTAAAGGAAAAACTGAATGCTTTTCCCTCATTTTCTAAAAAAAAAAAAATTAGTAATATTGGTTTTCAGGTTTGACTTTTCAGTAAAAGCTATAAATTTTTAATGCAAAACTCAGGAAAATCTTTCAAAAATAGGTGGTGTTTTGACTTAGTCTAAATGCTAGCTGTACAGAGTTTTTTTCTGATTGAAATCATCTACAATTCTGTCTCCAACAAACCAGGCTATTATAGAATACCCTGCTGTGGCTACCCTTGTCTGTACATGAATCATATGTGGCAGATTACAGATATTTTCCAGTAGAATAGGTCATTATGACCCTTTCTACATGTTACATATATAATGCAATTGACTGGTTAATTGCACAATACATTTAGACTGGCCACATGTGCAAAATAATTATCATGCCATAAAAATGTCTAGCCAGCTATAAAAAGAGCCAACCAGCTACAAAGTTAGTGCCTGAAAATGTGTAACAACTCTCTAGCTGGTTTCTAGCCAGCTTTAATTTGAACATGTGGCAGAGACCTATGAGTGCATCCAGGTGAATTTGTATTCCAAGTTCTGCATGTGGGTGCAATTAAAGATGCTTCCTAATTTGGAGGAAAGCGCTGGATGATCATTTGAACTGGATATCTGTGTTACAGAAGGGCCCTTATATGCCTTTAGTTGCATTCAGCTAGCAAAGGCATGATGCTGAAGTAATTGGGTTGAATAGAAGCTTTATAACAGGGTGATTGGGCCTCTAACTCTATTTAGCAGAAGTATGATTGGTCACGAATCATTGCTGATTTACCAGAAACGAATAGAGCCTATTTTCTAGCCCATGGTTTTGCCCAAGATGGGGACAAAGACAAATATTTTCAAAGAACAGATGTCAAATTCGAATTGGGGTAACTTCTGAATAAACTGGAACTCAGAAACCCATTGACAAATATCCTTCAAACTTGCATTCAGAATAAATTGGAAAATATCAGGCAAAACAAAATTTTCCGAATAAAAGTTGTAGCAGAGCTACGGTAGGTCACACAATAGCTTATAATGGAAATTGGCCGCAAGTATGGAAAATCTGCCCCTTCTCTTCAGTACTGGATTTTGTACTACATTAATATTATAGTGCTGATTATTACAGATGCAAACTCCAACTCCTACTCCTTTATGCAGAGTAATTGTTCCAGGTTTATGTTCCAATCTCTATTCCTTTTGGAGAGAAAAAAAGTTACTCTGCTCTCCAGCAGTTTTATTTGGCCAGCTGCAGTTTGACAGGTACATCTGCTCATTTTGTTATTTTCAAGACTTTTTGTAGCCGGTTAGGTGAATTGCTTTCTGAATTTGAAATGATTCAGTAGTATGTTAAAGGGGTAACAGCTAATTGTATTTCTATAACAGAGCTGATGAGATTTTTCTTTGTAAACCAGTATGCTTCTGAACAAATTGTGGGGCAGAAAATGTACATTTGCTCTGGGGTTTGAAAGGTTGGCATAATTAGCTGCCTTCTGCTTAAAAGGTGCTTAAAATAACAGAGCAACTTCAGTAGGACTAAAGTGAATTAGCAGTTATGATTTAGAGATGAAGTGTGCAGTGATACAGAATCATAAGTAAACCAACAAGCTATAAAGTTTAAGGTCTTCTAACTGCTGATTCATCTAGACAACTGCACATAGTTTGGGCTACCTGTGTTTTTTTCTGGCTTGTATTGTCATTTGCTAATCTCCTATGGCACACTACTCACCTCTGTTGGCAGCTGCAAGACCTTTTGTGACTTAAGATTCCCAAATAAATCACTGACTGTAACAATATTTTGCCATATGCAGGATATTAATGCATTTATAGGCCCTTGACTATAAAATCCTAATGTATGTTATACTGCATCTCTTACCTGGCACATGTACAATCCCAGCGAAACAACGTGATCATCTCAAAAAAGGCTTTGGAACTTTTTTTGATCGGTGTTCTGGCATGGTATAAATGTAACATCATTACCTCATATAAAGTGAAATTTAATTTACTATTTGCTTATACAATATTTTGCTCAGTCCAAGCTGCATTTCATGCTGAAATACCTTTATTGGATTGGTTGTTATTAATAGTTTTGTGTATACGTATCCAGCAGATCAGTAAATTAGGGACATTTTTGATGTTAATCAATTAGTTATATAGGATGCTGGAGCAGAAGCTACATTACTTGCTATGAAGGATCGAGTATCAGCAGATTCTATGTGTATGTTACATTTTATGCATAGCCAACATCAAACCTAAAAAAATTTTAGGTGAGAAAATGTGGCAGGGGCAATGATGGGAAGCTGAGATTTTCATTGCATGAGAGGTAATTCAGAATTTAGACTCTTAACTTATCTGATGATTCAGCATTTTAAATATGCCAACTACTAGCTTAATCCCATGAACAACGCATGTCCCTGGCGGCTGGGGGGGCACGGCAGTGGTGGGAGCGCAACAGTGGTAAGCGGGAGCTCCCGCAGATGCCACCGGCACTGTCGGCAGTGGGAGGGGGTGCGGGGGTGGCGAGCACCGACCAGGGGAGATGCCTTTGGCAGTGTCAACAGCAGCCAGCAGCGATCACTGACTGCTCACAGATGCCCCCAGCACAGGGGGGGATGGCAAGTGGCGACTGCCTGCAGGCGCCACCGACACTGTTGGCAGCGCCTTTTTGTAGGGCATGCACCATCATGCTCAGGGGGTGCACCTGCACCCCCTATGCATTGCCCCTGCTTAAATCCTGCTAAAGCAGGACATCAAAACTCTTACAGACTTCAGCTGGAGGGGAGAGGATCCAATCTGTCCCCAGCCCTAAGTTCAAAGGACCTGTTTGTACATGCTCTGTGATGCCATTAGGTTCAGACTAGAGATCTTCAATGGTGCAAAAATCCTTTGCTAACTGAGACGTTTGCTGTCTTTCTGCCCTGTAGGCTTTCAGATTTGGGGCCTCAGAGTTGGGAAAAGGGAGTGCCCCATCAGTGTATTGCAGGCAGTGATGAACAGAAGAATTGTGTGAGCAGGGCTTGTCGGAACCACGTCCTCTGAGTCTTATGCTGTGTGCCTGGTGCTACAGGTTATTTTTTATCAAATATCTTAATTTAAAATGATAGAATGGCTGCAACCAGCTGGAAGCTGTCTTTCTGAAGAAAAACAGCACAATTAAAAAGTTCATGCTAGCCTGCAACTGGTGTTAGTCCAGATGAGCAGTATGGCTTGGGACAGACATACAAAAAACCTGAATTGATTCAATTTTTCCAGGTTAGTCTAACCTGCCTAACTTGAACCAATTTGCAACTACACAGACATTCCCTCTGGATTGAGGAAATGCCAGCACATGCCTGCACATTGCTCAGGCCAGCAGCCGGAGGGTGCTAGAGCATGCCATCAGCTTCAGGGAAGCTGTGCTGGGGGGCATGGTCAGCCCAGGCAGTAGCTTTGGCTGAACTGGTCAGAGAGGGTTTTAATTCCCCCTTCCCTGTCCCGCCAAGTCTGCCGGGCACTCCTCTCTCACTGCTGCAGCAGCAGGGCTGGGCATGGCCAGACACCGGCCAGCATGGCTCCTGAGGCAGAGGGAGCAGGGAGGGGGGTTATTTTCCCCTCTACCCCCACTGCCCCTGGGGGACTGCAGCTGGGTCTGCTCACCCCGACCACCACCGCTTGCTCCCTGCTGGGGCAAGCGGCGGAATAAGCCCTCTTCTGCCCTCTCCGCCTAAGGAGCCCTGCCGGCCGGCATCTAGCCATTCTCCCACCCAGCTGCCACAGCAGTGGGGCTGGGGGGGATGTGGGGCCCTGGACGGAGGCAGCAGTCCCTGTCACATTGTTGGGGGGGGCAAGCCCCTTCCTGGTGGGGGTGCCATGCTGCGGGGGGGGGCAGAGCTGCTGTGGACTGTGTGCAGCAGCAGCACCAGGGCTCGTGGCAGGGGGGCAGAGCCCCCCACAGTGCCACCACTGCTGTGGTTCACAGCAGCTTTCCCCACCCTGCAGCACTGTCCCCCCACTGGGAAGGGGCTTGCACTCCCTGACACCATGACAGGGGTGCTGCCCTTGTCGTGGTCACTCCCCCCATTGCCACTTAGTGGCTGGGAAGGGGCAGAGCCAGATGCCAGCCAGCAGGGCCCCTTAGGCAGGGGGCAGGGAGTGGGGCTATTCCCACCCTTTGCCCCCCAGGCACCACAGCAGGGTCTGCCCACTCTGGCTGCCACTGCCGCTACTCACTCTGTACCCAGGACAAGAGACGTGATAAGCCCGCTCCTGGCTCTTCCACCAAATGCCAGAGGGAGGGGATGTTGGAGGGAGGGGGGCAGGAGCAGGCTTATTCTGCCACTTGCCCCAGGCACAGATATCAGTGGTGCTGGCCAGAGCAGGTAGACCCCACTGCAGTGCCCTGGGGGGGATAGCCCTACTCCCTGCCCCCCACCTAAGGGACCCTGCCAGCTCTGGCCATGCCCCCACCCAGCCACTGAAGCAGCGAGGGAGGAATGACCATGATGGGTGCAGCAGCCCCTGTCAAAGTGTTGGGGAGCATGAGGTCCTTCGTGGAGGGGTGCCACACTGTGGGGTGGGGAAAGCTGCTGTGGACTGGAGCAGCAGTGCTGTGGGTGGCTCTGGCCCCTTCCAGGCCCTGGCCAGACTCCTGCCCCTGCCTATTCCTGCTCTGGCTGGGGAGGAGAGGGATGGGGCCAGCCCTACTGGGCTGGAGCAGAGAGCCCAGCCCAGAGACCATGCCGGGATGCTGGGGGACTGGTTTAGTTTAAAACACGAAGGGGTCTGGGACAGACATTGTATAAACCGGTTTGAGTTCAAACAGTTAAGTCTGATGCTACATTCAACCAGGTTTATCTGAAACCAGTTTTGGCCATTTTGAAACTGGTTTATGTGCACTGAATGTCTGTTCTGTTACAGGTTTAAACCAGTTTCTGATCACCTAAACTGGTTTATGTGTAATGTCTGTCCCTAGCCTATGAGGCATGGCCTCATAAGAAACTGAACGGGGACTGGCGGACCTGCACTCAGCCCGACTTCCTTTACATCTTAGCCTTCTCTGCCTCCGTCTTCTACCTGTAAAATATTTCTTCTACCCTTTGTCTTGAAAACTCAATTAATATGTACAGGTACAGTGCCTAGAAAGCTGGGCCTTCTAGATAGTGTTAATAATGAGTATCTTTAAATTCAAAATTTAGCATCCTGCTGAGTTTTAATGAAAATTTCTGCAAAAAAATTCACTTTCAAACTGAGACCAGGCATAAGCAACTAAATTCTCAAAGGCAATTTTTGAGAATTGCATTATAAGTATCTAAACAGGTTTAGAATTGAAGAGCCCATCTCATTCTTAACTGCACCACCCTTATTGCAATATGTTAATATATGAAATGCTTTACTTGTAATGTAGGCACTTAGATTTTCAGCAGTCTTTTAACAAAATAAAACAAAGCATTGCTAAAAAGTGGATGATATCTTAGTACACATTCATGCCTTCAAATTACAGTGGTCTCAGCTGTCCAGATGGTTGAAATATTTCTAGTATGCCAAGGAAAAAGAAATCATCATGCTCTCTGATGCATTCATATACTACTGAAGCTTCTTGATACTACTGGAGTGTTAGGGGACTTTCTCTTAGCAAGCTGTAATCTGAAGGGAGGCCCCAGAACCTCTGCATGGCTCTTGCAGAGAAGGGGAAAGAACTGGTATCTGAGGTGGGAATAGTTGGTACATATCCGCTTGGGGAAGAGAAATGAAGTAACTAGCTCAGACTGTCTTGCACAGTGTACTTTGCCTTCAGCAGCACCAGGGCTATTTTTTTCTCTCTCCACCACAGTTCCTCTGTTTGTCCATCAGAAGTGTATTCATTTAGTCCAGAGCTAAATTTTTCTTTTTTTACTTTGGATGCAAGTAAGGAATAGGCATTCTGGGCCCATGCCTAGGGTGCCAGCTCCTGTTTTCACATGGCTTACATGTTCCAGTCTCAGCTTTTGCATTTAAAAGAAGTAGGGGATGGGAGAAGTTTCTTGCCCTCTGTAACAGGGAGCCTGGGGCTCCTGTTACTTCAAGGAGAGAAACAGCAGCAGATAGGGCCTGGGCAGCTGAATACAGACCAGCTACAAGAGGGAAAACAGCAAAGGAACACTTTTAGGTTAGCTCAAAAGCCTATTAACGTGCTTAAATTTGACATTCCTACTGCCTTGGATTTTGGAGGAGGGGATCCTGATATGATAGAATTCTTGACAAAGAAAAGGAAGGCATGAAAACAGCAAAACAAGGACATTGGGCTTGAAAAGGTCAGATTTCAATTGACTTAAAGATAAGGTCCCATGGGGACACAAGTTAAAGGATAAAGGGATCCAGGCAGGCTGGCAGTTCCTAAAGGATATGGTATCAGTACCTCAATGGCAAGCTATTCCAACACAATGGAAAAGTAACTTCAGGAACCTGTGGTGGCCACACAGGCAATAGAAAGAAGGGTGAGACTCCAGGGAGCAGCAGGAGCTTGTACAACAAACTCATGAAAGCAAATGAGGTACAGCTGGCAAAGGGTGTTAAAGATGAAAAGAAGGACAAGAAGGGGCTCAGTGAATGTGTTAGAAAAGAAGGGCCAAGGAAACTGTGGGTCTGCTGTTCAATGGTAAGGGTAAGCTGTTAACAGAAGATGCAAAGGTGAAGCTGGTTGATGACTACTTTTGCATCTGTCATCACGAAAAAATAAGCTATAACCAGACAATATCAGAATTAACATAAACAAAGTGAAGGGCTACAGATCGTGGCACAGAGTATATCAGAGAGCTTGTGATAAATAGGAGTGAATTTAACTTAGCAGGGCCTGAAAAATTCATCCAAGGGTGCTGAGAGCAACTAGGTAAAGACATCTTGGAGTCACTGCTGCAACAATGCTTGTGAAGTCCCAGGGGACTAGGGCTGACATATAGGGTGCGTCCACACATGCAAGCACGTGTGCTTGCAGCAGCTCAATAGAAGCGGTGCAAATTTGAGCTGGGGCTTTTTGCTTCAGTGCAAATGCTTGGACATGCACTTTGTTGCGGAGCAAATTGTGCCACTTGGGGCAAAATAACCCTGCCTGGCTCCTCCTGGATCTTCAGTCAGG
>NW_017729025.1:16005876-16006892 GCF_001723915.1 Gavialis gangeticus | reverse complement strand
ACTTTGTTGTGGAGCAAATTGTGCCACTTGGGGCAAAATAACCCTGCCTGGCTCCTCCTGGATCTTCAGTCAGGGGGAGCTAGAGCCCGGGACCAGCACCAGTGCTGTCCCCAGCAGTATAAAGAGCTGCCCTGGAAAGTAGCTCAGGGCTACTAGCTCTCAGGACCTTCTGGGGCCCAGCCAATTGGTACCTGTAGACACTACCCCTTGTGCCAGCTGGACTGCTGCAGCAGCCCTGAGAGTTCCCTGCACCCTCTACCCGCTGCAGCAGTCTGGCAGTGGGGGCTGCTGCCTGGCTGTGACTGGCTGCGCACCTGCCAGACCCAGATGAGGACTACACAGCCAGTAGAGGCATCTGCCCCTCTGGGCCAGCTGCCAGTGGACTGTGGTTGCAGGGTTGGCCTCTGTGTGGCACTACTGCCATGTGTGCCCCCTGCCCGGCCATCTGGGCAGCTATCGCCCAGAAAATGTTCCGGGTGTGGTGGCCTGCTTTGAACTGTAAAAGCATGTCCTCCTGGCCCCATTTGGCCAGGAGGGCAGCCGGTGCCAGCTCTGAGCCGGCAGGGTCCTGCCACTGGCCTCCCTAGCAGGAATTCTGGTGTTCCCTATTGGAAAACTGAAAAATCCCTGATAAAAAAAATCCCAAAGTCACTCTGTAAAATACCCCAAATCCATGCTTCTCCACAACTAAAACAAAAGACCACTATAAAGAGAGAGAGAGAGTGAGACAGAGACAGCGATCAGTTGGATAATGTTTTATTGACATATCTACAGTGTTAAAGCAAGTCTCTTATCATAATAATAAAGTGAACTCTAAAAACATGTTTCATAAATTCATCAATACGTATTTTACTTCCCTCCCACAGGGGCAATGGCTCCCACACAAGGGGTTCAGCCCTCCAACAGGGGACTTGGCCCCCCAACAGGGGTTCAGCCCCCACACAAAGGGTTCAGTCTCCCAACATGGGGCTTGGCCCCCCAACAAGGGTTCAGCCCTGACACAAGGGGTTTGGCTC
>NW_017729025.1:16000548-16000876 GCF_001723915.1 Gavialis gangeticus | reverse complement strand
CCGCTTACCTTAGAAGCGGGGGGGGCTTCAGGGCCTCGTGGCAGAGCCCCCTGGGCAGCACAGGGTAGCGGAGGGGCAGCCCGGGGTTTTTTTGTTTTGTTTTTTAAAACTACAGGGTGGGGGGAGCAGGGATCAGTGGGGTTTGGGGGGATGGGGCCGGCCACAGCAGGGTTGGTGGACTCAGGGGCCTGGCAGGGAGAGGGGCCAGCCAGGGTAGGGGTCGGGGGGCCTGGGGGAAAAAGCGGGGCCATTGGGGCATCCCCCCATTGTCCTCCACCCCCCCCAACTCCTTAATCACCAGCACTGGAGCCCTGGTGCTGAAACATGT
>NW_017729025.1:15979729-15995548 GCF_001723915.1 Gavialis gangeticus | reverse complement strand
TGGTGCTGAAACATGTGGCATGGTTGGCCGCGTGTTTCTGCACCAGGGCGAGGGGGCAACCATAGAGACGCTCTGGCAGCCAGAGCATCTCCATGGAGGATCCAGCCTCTGGTTGCCTCAGGGCATGGTCCTGGACCTGCTCTACTTTTTTAAACTTTGGTTTTTTTAGACCCCTGGATATCCAGGGGTCTAATTTTCTCCCCACACTGCAAACCTGCAGCATGGAGAATGATTTTTTGTTCCCACACATGCCTGTTGCCCCGCCTCAAAGGGGTTTGAGGCGAGGCAAGAGGCACGTGCGCGCTCCCATAGTGTCTATCTATATACAAAGGGGGAAAAGGAGGAATTGGATAATTATACATTGGGACTAAAACAAATTATCAGAAGGGATGAACACTATCAGGCAACAGATTTGTTAAGAACAGATCAAGTTTATTTAGCATGATTTTCCCCGTTGACCAGGTAAGTTGTTTGGTGAATGAGGGGAATGAAGTGGACATAATAAACCCAGACTTCAGTAAGGATTTTGACACAGGCTCGTGTGACATTCGTGTAAGAAAACTGGATAAATATGGCTTTATAGAACTGCTGTTAGATGGATGCATAATCAGTTGAATAACCACAAGCAAAGAGTAACTCTAAAAGGAACGATATCAGAATAGCAGGAGGTCTCGAATAGATTCCACGGTGGTGTATTCTGCATCCGGTCCTGTCTTGTCATTATAATCACATTACACGATACAGGAATAGAGAGCTTCCTGATAAGTCTGCAGATGACACAAAACTGGAATTCCAATCCTGAGAGGTTTAGAATAATTAAGGATCTTGATAAACTAGAGAACTGGGTCTTGACAAAGACAAAATTGGACAAAGACAAATGAAAGGTGCTATACTTAGGGAAGAAAAAACAGATGTACAAGCACAGAATGGCAGATAACTAAAAATGTAAGAAGTGCTATATTGGGTCAGACCAATGGTCAGTTTTGCACGGCATCCCATCTCAGCAAGTAATAGATGCTTGAGAGGGAGAATGGGCATATCGAGAGTGATTCATCCCTTCTTGTGTCTTCCCTGGCATCAACTGTCATTGATTTAGGGATGTCAGAGGATACAACTGGCTTTGTAGTAGCAGTGCCAAGAACAGTCTGAGGGTTAGGATAGATCATGAACTCATGATGAGTCAGCATTGCGATGCAGTTGCAAAAAAGCAAATGCAACTGTGAGCTACCTTAACAGATCCTGTATACAAGGCATGAGAGGTGATCACATGGCTCTCTCTTTTTTTAATGATGGTTTAGCTTCAGCAGGTGTATGGCATGCCATTCTGGGGTCCACGTTTTAAAAAGGATGTAGGAAAACTGAGGTGAATGACAAAAATGATGAGGGGGTGGGAGTGCATGCTGTACAAGGCATATAAAACAAGGTATGTTTAATCTGAGAAAAGGAGATTACAGGGTCAGGGAAGGCCAGGATGGCAGGTTTCAAATATTGGAAAAGCTGCCATAAAGAAAAGGAGAAACAACTGTTTTGTTCTCTCTTGCTGCAGAGGGCGGACACAAGGCAATAGACTTAAACTGCATCAAAGAAGATTTTAGATTAAATCCCAGAATAAAATTCCTAACTGTAAAAACAGGAAGACAAAGGAACAAGCTGCCTTCAGAAGCTGTGTAATGTAACAATGTAATTTTACACCAGAAAAGTGTAAGCCTTTGTCTGCTTTTACTGCCTGGTTCATGTAAGATGCATTTGTTGCAGTTGTTAGCTAGGGGACTTGGGGCTAGAGTTTTAGAGGTATTTAAGTATATAGTGGTATTTTTCAAATGTGCCTAGACAGTTTCATTGCTAAACTTTCCCTGAAATGAATGAGTATCTAATCTTTTTAGGTACTTTTTGAAAATCCCAGTAGGGACTTTATCTGTGTATCTAGGCACTAAATACCTTTGAAAATCAGGTCCTTGGTTGTTTGAAGAAGGGAAGGTTAAGGATTCTAGGCTCACTTCTCCATTGACTGCCCAAGAATCAATGGACACCTTGGAGGTGTTCAAGAAGAGATTGGACAGGCACCTGGCTGGGGTTACTTAACCCCAGTGCTCTTTCCTGCCTGGGGCAAGGGGTCAGACTTGATGATCTACTAGGTCCCTTCTGACCCTAGAAATCTATGAAATCTAGGAATGGTCAGTTATACAATAACCCCGTAAAACAATTTGTAAAAATCAAATACGAGCTGAGTTTGTGATGTGAGCATGACCTTAGTGATGCTTTAGAAAGTGTGCGCCTTGCTGGGGTCAGATGACCCCAGCAGTCTTTCCTGCCCAAGTGCAGGGGAGGCTGGACCTGATGATCTTGTGAGGTCCCTTTCAGCCCCCTAACATCTGTGAATCTATGAAGTACTTTCTGTTGAAACACTGCATATAAAAATGGAGCATCATCAGGTGACCTGAAATTCTGTGCAGGTATTACAAACCAAATCCTTTACTTAACACTCATTTGTACTAAAAACCCTGAAAAATCTTTGCGCAGAAAGACTGCGTACGTGGAGTTATATCTGGGGCACAGTTCTTTCCTCTGACGTCATAACGATTAATTTCATATCTGCTTCTGAAGCAATGGCAGACTAAATTCCCTGGGAGTGTTGTATGCATGATGGCTGCTGGATTGGGTTCACCTGGAGACTAAATCTGCAAATGCTAAATGTTCCTATGATTACTTGCATGTGTACTTGTATACAAGGATTAACAGGACTTGGCTCTAAGTCAGATGTGCCAAGTGGAACAGAAGATGTTTCAGGGGTTCTAGCTGCACCCAGGGTCTCCTCTCAGACAGTAATTGGAGGTCAGGTGTGTCAGTGAGGTGGCCCACAGGCTGGGTCTGGCCCACGGAGCTGTATCATCTGCCCTGCTGTGCTTCCTGTCCCATGCAGAATGTGCTGGCACTGGCCTTGGCTGCACACACAGCATGTGGCTGGTTTGGGGCAAATGCTGGATGCAGTGTCCTCGTCAGACCAGCCCTGCATGCTGGATCCAGAGCCAGTCCAGATTGGGCTCACAGACCCCATGGTGGATTCAGTGTGCAGTGCTAGGTTTGCATAGATGCCATAAGCAGCGTGCACCCCAGATCGGGCCTGTGGAGCCAGCACGCTCTGCACAAAGTGCAGGGCTGGGCTGGGGTGTGCTCTGCGTGGAGTACATGCCCCAGGCCAGTCCCACACACCAGATGCCACGCGACGTGGGGCTGGAGGTGGTGTGCAACATGTATGGCTAGCCCAGGACACATGCTGCATGTGGCACCCACGGTAGGTCAGTGCTGGGGGCTGGTCTGCGGGCTCAATGTGGCCTGCATAGTGGCCCCATATGCCTCATCCGGCCCCGTGGACACCCCTGCTGTAGACCATTTTCAGTTATCATCCTTTCCTGTGATGAATGGCCTAACAGCAGACATACACCAGAAAGACTGTGATTTTTAGAGCACGGGGTCGGTTGCAATCACATCCAACATGATTTGTTATTTCAGGCGTTACCTGTTTGTGGCTAGAAATGTTTTTCTCTAGTTTCATAAAGCCAAGAAAAACAGGCTGGCAGGTATTTGTTTATTCTTTCCCCTGATGTGGCAAATCAGTCCTTTTACATCTAAGAGTTGAAATTATTGGTTTCAGCACCTTATTTCTCAGGAAGAAACCTTGCTGAGCGAAATCCCCACTGGTCCATTAGAGACCTGTGATAAATTTCAGCTGGCACTTTGCCTGACTTCAGACTAACATGGCTAACTACCTCCCTGCTGATAACAACTGATCTTTTTTATTGGAGAATCACCTTTTCTTTCTTATTCTGTGTACTAAATGTATTGCATGTTGACCAGTTACATCATCCCTTCTGTGTTATCTCTGAATTATGGGTGTGTGTAGATGAAATGAGTGTTTATTTCACCCTAAATAGAAGTGGTGGGTTTTAAAATCTCACTGCTTCAATTTAGAGCAAAGTAAACCCTCCTCTAATGTACACCTGTGCCTTACCTGCCTCTCTGGTGGTGGGGAGAGGATGGTGAGCTGCCAGCAGGTAGAGCGGCCCCTGGGGGGGCTGGTGCTTCCCTCCGCGGTAGTGGCGCTCCCCGCCCAAGCGGCACCTGCCTGCAGGCACCTGACTCGGGCAGTCCTGGGGGGCACCACAGCTATGGAGGGAAGGGCCAGGTCCCTATGCAGCTCATGCAGGCAGGCAGGCTCCAGAGGGCTTGGTGGGGGTGGGGGGCACAGGAGATCAAGCTCACCCATTTTTTTTTTTTTGTTCTTTGGTGGAGCCTGCTTTCCCGGGCTGCTGCCAGGCTGCCTGCACGGGCTGCCAGCACAGCCCCTGAGCCACACAGAGCCTGGTGCTTCACTCCATGGCTGTAGGGCAGCAGACTAAAACTCCTTAGAGATATTTCAGTTTGCTGCGCCCCAACATCATTTAAGGTGCATTATGCCATTGAATGTTTAAGTTGGACATCAGGAGGCGGTACTTCACAGTCAGGGCGGCTAGAGTCTGGAACCAGCTTTCAAGTGAGGTGGTGCAGGCTCCCACCCTGGGGGTTTTTAAGAGGAGGTTGGATGACCACCTTACTGGGGTCATTTGACCCCAGTACTCTTTCCTGCCATGGCAGGGGGTTGGACTAGATGATCTGCTCAGGTCCCTTCCGACCCTAGAAACTATGAAACTATGAATGTGCTACAGCCGCTGGAATTAATGCACAATATGCCACTGACGCGTTCAAACACCAGTGCCATTAAAGTGGTGCAAAAGCGTTTAACCCTCTTTAAAGTGTCATGCACACATACACCTTGTTTCGTCTACACACTCCCTATATATGCCTAAGTACACATATGAGTATGTACGTTATGCACAAGGAGGTGGCATCACAGGGATAAACTTTAGAGCCATTTGAGATAAGAGTGCATAAGTACCTTTTGATCATCTTGTGTGCTTCCTGTCAGATCGGATAGGATCTGTCTTCGTTTGCAACTTTCCTAATTCCTGAACTGCCTCAAATAGCTTCTCCTTTTCTAACCATAACCTGTGTCAAGAATGGTTACCTTTTTGTCTTCATGGGGTTAGAAATAAGAGCTTTCATGCTGTTGGGAAGAGTGGGGATTACTTGTCGCCCAGCAAGCATTTGGAGCCTGATTCATAGCCCAGTGATGTTTTGGATCAAGCCCTAGAAGGCACAATGGTAATGCACTTCTAAAGCTGTGGCACTTTTATACAGAGGTGACCCGAGCAGGGTGCGGGGCCCAGGGCAAATCAGGCCATGCGGGGCCCTGCTCCCGTTCCGATCCTGGACTCAAAGAAGCTGCCAGGGCGGGTGTAGTGAGCGGCTGGATGCAGGGCCCCACAAAGCATGGGGCCCGGGTTGGTTGCCCCATTCAGTCCCCCTAGGGACAGCCCTGCTTTTATATTAAAGCTAACTTCAGTAATTTGGGAGGGTTTTACGTTTCCCTCTGAGGCCTGCACAGTTGAACTAAAGTGGCTTTTCAGGCAGAGGCCTACAGAAAACAATCCCAATAAAATTTTGAGGACTGTTTTCTGCACTGGTATTTTTTGTAATGTATACTACATAATAATTACAGATTATATAAGATGGATTATGGATTGTGCAGGATGTTTTGCATAGGGATGATCCTGCCTTGGGCATGGGGTTGGACTAGATGACCTCTGGAGGTCTCTACTTCTCTATGATTGCATGAAAATATTACTCCTGCCCGACCTCCCCCAGCCCCCCCAAAAAAACCCCAAAAAAACTCCAAACAAACCAACCCTCATGTTTTTAACGAAGGTTGTAAAGTTCAGCACTCAAAAGGAATGAAAGCCCCCTCCCTCCCCCTTGTGTGCACATTGTGACTACAGTCTCTGATTCCATGATTATATTGTTTATTTTTTTCAGGATCCCTGATTCATTCACTGCATAGATGGACTGTGCTCAGGGGATGAATGGGGGCTGAGCTGTGAAGGAGGTTGTTTGTCAGAACGACAACTGCTTCATTTGCTGGAAGATGAGACAACGGACTACAGGAAGAGAATGGCTGGTCCCATGGTTAGGCTGAATCGTACCCTGGAGAACTAGATTTTAGCTCTGCCTCTGCAACAGAGGTGTGATGTAATAGAAGGCCAGTGACTTGGACCATGCTTTTCACTGCTGATCACTAATTTTGTGTCCTTTATCACATGAATACTTGTGATGTGATCTGCAGAAATGTTGAGCACTTGCAACGGCAACTAAAGTCCATGGGAATTGAACTAGCAATGCACCACAGGCCCTGAAATCTGGTCTTAGGCTTCTGAGCTTGGACACCCAACATTATCAGATGCTTTTGACTCTAATTTCTCCATACCTGATTTCCTCATTCATTCCTTAGCTCACAGGGTGGTTATGAAGATATGCTCATTGATCTTTAGATAAGATCGCTGATGTTTACAAACGACGCTGATATTAATTCTTCACTTGGAAAGGAGTTTGGAGGGTGTCCAGCAAATGTGGCATTTGGCCACATATCGAATGAGAAGTACAAAAAGAAATTATTGAATAGCTACCCATTCATGCAAATGCAGTATCATTTGGCCTGTGCACTGCAGGCAGCCTTTGTTCTAGCATCGCCTAAGTTCTGGGCTCCTGCTGTTGTAACCCAAACACTTGAAAGTATATCTGTTCTGTAGGTGATTTTCTACCTCCTTTTATCATAGGTGATTTTCTACCTCTTTTATGTGTTGGGAAAACGACAGAAGCCAAGAGATGGGGAAATGTGTCACCACCTGTTGTGTATTCATTTGGAGTTAATTGTATAGCACAGTGAGATTGGAGAACCAGCACAGCCCTAGGCTTTCATTATTGTGATGCCACAAACGTAACACAACTGGAGTGCTGGCGGGGGGCTTTCATCACCTACCCAATAACTTTTGACTCTAAGGGCTATTTGACCTTTTGTGTCAGCTTTTTTCCCCTGACCAAGGAAAAAAGGCTTTTTGACCAAAAGTTGGCTTTGATGAATTCTTGTAAGTATGTTGTTTTGATAGAAGTCTCTTTTTTTTGAGAGAGAGGGAAATCGATGTGTTCATAAATCTATTTCTTAAAAAAAATGTAAGGGCTTCCCCCCCCCCACAAAAGAGAGAATTCTACACAGATATTTTTAATGGAAAAAGCTGCAATATTGCAGAATATTTAATTGAAATATATAAGAAACTTTACTGTAAAATTCTTCATGAAATGAAAAATGTTTTCTGATGAGCTCTACTGGCTCTTCAGCTGACATTCATTATGCCCACTGCTCTTTGGCAAGAGAGATAAGAACCTAAGAAATGCTATACTGGGTCAGATCAATGGTCCACGTAACCCCATATCCTGTCTCAACAGTGGCAAGTAGTACATGTTTTAGAGGGAGAATGTATGAAAAGGGCACATCTGAGGTGATCTATCCATGGAGAGGACGCATTCCTGAGCTAGACGGACAAAAGATCTACAGATTTTACATACTGCTCCACAAATTTGTGTGTGGTTTTTCTCATTTCTTGTATGCTTGTATTGAAGCCAGTGATCCCTACGTGGTGTTAGCAGTGGTGAATGAGAAAGAACTTTAAGGAATTTGATTTCCAAACTGAAACACACGTTGGAAACTCAGAGTAATTAGAGCTACACATCAACACGGAAGGACAAGGACCTCTAAATGATCTTCCTTCACTGTTATAGTCTAAATAGAAGAACCAATAGTCATGAAAGTTTTGCAACCTCCATCTGCCCTTCTGATGTTAGGCACTGTAGAAGGGCACTGGAAGGCCTTCAAACAAAGGTTTGAGTGGTACCTGAGCAGCCACAGGGGCAGAAGAAAAAATGACAAAGTCAAATCCTCAATACATTTGCATATTGTGGGAACTTCTGGCTGTTTATAACACCTTTACCTTCAAAAAAAGGTCACCATATGAAATACTCTCCAAATTTGAAGAGTACAGCATGCCAAAAAAGAACGAGACCCTTGAAAGACACTGATTTTTTTTATATGCAAACAAACAACAGAATAAAGTATAGATCAGTATGTTATTAAACTAAAGAGACTGAGTAGGAACTGTGAGTTTAAGACCTTGACAGAATTTCTGAGTAGAGATAGGATTATTTGTGGCATTGCAGACACTGCATTGCAAGAAAGGCTATTGCATGAAGGAAATTTGTCTCCCCAGAAAGACTGTCTAAATGTCCAGGCTTGGAAACTGCAAAGACCCAGGCTGCAGGGCTAAATTCACCAAAAGGGATAGGTCATGCATTAGGCATGAAAACATGTGGCTAGAAGAAGCCACCTCACCACATGACATTTTCCTATGATAAGAAGCCTCCCCACAGAGTGAGATTTTCTACTGGCAAGTAAAAATGCACCAAATGTGGTAGGCAACATGGCCCTAAACATTGTGTTGTATATGGAAAGCTCTGTTTTAAGTGTAACAAAAGGAAGCATTTTGCCAGTTCTTACAGATCCCAAATACAAAAACCTCACATGCATACAGTTAAAAGCACACCAAAGAGATGTTACAGAGATATGGCAGAATCAAGCAGAATCCATGCAAGGGACTGAATTTTGCTAGTGGAAGTGCAAGGAATGATTGTTCCATTGCAACTGGATGCTGGAGCTCAGATTCATACTTTACCAAAGCATGAATATAGAAAATTCAACTTGAGACCAGAAGTGAGTCCAACAAACATCAAAAGAATTAGCTATTCAGGAAAAAAAAACATATTAGTGAAAGGCATCACTAGAATATACATACTCCCATTCACTGGGGTGCTTCAGGAGGTGAGATCAATTTTTAAGCAGGTGTCAGCTTGTGGGAAACTGAATCTAGTTAAAAGTGTGTTCTTGCAGTAGAAGAAGACACAACTTCCGTGCCTCTTGATGATCATCCTGGCCATTGTGTCCAAAATCCGGATAGTTTTCTTAGGAAGAAATCAATCAGCCCAGAACACAAGAAGCAACCATGTCCTTATGGGAAGCGACGTGCCTATATACATAAATGCCAGCACTATCATGCAAAAAGAGGACATCAGCCTCAGTGGTCTGTAGCTAATGAACTTTGTGCTAGGTGCAGAAGCACAGCTACCAAAAGTGCAAATCAGTCGGATCTTTGTAGAAGAACCCAGGTCTAGCAAGACTTGGAAGAAAAGCTTCCCACCAAAAACAAAACAGAAACTGGATCTGGTGCTTTGTCCATCTGAGAAGAAAGTGAAACCTCATGACAGACTCACAGAAACATGTGAAAAGAGCTACAGAAAAGGAGGAATTGGAAAGTGAGTGGTAAAGACTCACTCCACAGTGACACACGAGTAGCCTCTCCTCTGCAGATGGGCATTAATAGATTAGGAAGTTAATTGATTTTTGTAATTTTTGTTAGGAGGAAAGGCGGAGGTATAAAAGTTATAATTTAGAGACACTTCCTAATGAAGAAGAGTTGGGGATTGGGAAAGGGTCCCTCTTGTGGAGAGCCAGTTAATGAGAGAGAGACAGAAAGGATCTGCAGATTTGCATCCTGCTGGTCCACAAATGAAAATATTTTGTTCGCGTTCACTGTGTGCCTGTATTTATCGAACCCAGTGATCACTATGTCTCCAATGATTTCAAGGTTTCTTTCCTAAGTAGTAACAGGTAGTTCAGAGCCCAGCACTGTGCATGTATAGTGGAGATTATTTTCTTCCCTGTGTATATTACTTTGCAGTTGTCAACACTGAAATTTATCTGCCACTTTATAGCCTACTCAGTTTTCTGAAAATCTTTCTGCAACTCCTAAGTATCAGCTCAGGATTCGACAGCCCCAAATAAATTTAGTATCATCTGCAAACTGCAATTTCATGATGTATTTCTCTGTGCTTATGGTACATGGTTTCAAGGCAGCTTTGTAACATGTTTCAAGGGAGAAGAAGAGAGATCATTCTATAATTTAAGAGCAGCAGAATTGCCATACTGGGTCAAACCAGTAGTCCATGTAGCCCAGTATTCTGTCTCCACCAGTGGCAGAAATTATTGCTGTAGTAGGAGAGCACTGAATCTGTGATCTCTTCCCTATTCAATATCCTCACTGGCATCCACCGTTGTTGGTTTAGAAATGCCAGGGGAAATATCTCCAACCATTGGGCTCCTACACGTGTGGGGAGCCTGCTCTGACATGCTGGAAACCCAGCACATCTTAATCAAGTCTGCTGGAGCCTGCAAATTGATACGCTCCGGCAGCCTCGCACGTCACATGTATCAGTGTTGCTGCGCTCAGAAATGGCGGTGGTGTACTTCGAAATAAAACATGTCCGATGACCTTAGTTCAAAGTGCCCTGCTGCTGTTTTTTCAGCATGGGGATGTGCAGCGATGCTGATACACATGACATGCAGACAATTTTAATTAGCATGGCTTGCTAATTAAAGCACCCGGAACCTTGTCCAGAAGCATGTGCAAAAATTCCCATTCTGTTCAAAGCCATTAATAGATTTATCACCCATTATTTTATCCAGTCCCTTTCTGAACTTAGCTATGCTACCTGCCTCCACCACCTTGTGTGGCAATGATTTCTACAAGTGAACTACATTGTATTAAAAAGTACTTTCTCTTGTTAACTGTAAACCTGTCACCTACTAATTTCAGTGGGTACCCCCTAGTTTTGGGATTTGGTGAACAACACCTCCCTGTTCACTTGGTCCACACCCTTCATGATTTTATAGACCTCTATCACATCCCCTTCAGTCTTCTTTTTAAACTGAAGAGTTGTTGCCTTTTTAGTCTCTACTGGTTTGGCAGCTGCTCCATGCCCCTGATCATTTTGGTTGCTCTGTACCTTTTCTAATTCCACAACAAGCTGAAAAGATGATACCCACATCACAATAATGCTTACTGACTTCAGTCCCTTAGGTCCCAGAATAAAAACAGGAGGCAGAATTTACCATTCCCTGTTCTGCTATGTCATCTGGGGTTTCCCTGTTCTTTGTCACAAGTTGTTTCACTGATACTTGGCTGCAGATACTATGGATAGGGCAGCAGTTGTGAAGCAGGAAAACTCATTTGATGTCAGTGAGCTAGTATAACTTCATTGGATTTAGCGGTGTTATGTTAGTCTTTTCCAGTTGAGTTGAACTCTGCCTACTGGGAGTTGTGTTATGCAGAATAACACTCTTACATTCTGTCAGATGTGGCTTTACTCAGGAGTTTTGATTGTCTTAAAGTAATATTTATAAACCATAATCTGCGGTCTACCGGATTACCTTTTATAATTGAAAATCTCGTGTTCTCTGTACTAGCGAGGCAGAGTGGAATATGGAACAGCTTTGAGCACAGCCAAGTTCATCCCACCTCAGAGTCCTGCATGTTTAAAAATATATTTTAGTATCTATGTGGGTGGTTCCTGCCTTAGTGCCCAGACAGCTCCAGGGGAACCTGATTCACCTTGTTACATATAAACATTGCAAGCAAAGGCAAAACTATGAATAAATTAAAAACTTGCTATTACTTTAATGGCAGAACTCATTTAAGTGAAAAATTGAGAAGCATCTTACGTGCAGTTTATGCTGACCAGATGATCTCTAGGTTTCCTTTTCCTCTCGCAGAATGAATTTGTGCCAAAATGAGATTACTTTTCAATTAATACAGTAATTGAATCAAAGATATTTGAGCAGGCTGCTTGAATGAATAGGTCTTTCCTACCAAAGGTGGCATAAAAATATTACATCTGGCCTAAAGCAGGCTGAAAGTGTGCATCTTTCTGTTAATTTATGATCGTGGCAAGTGGAAAAATAGAGACTTTTAGTTTTATGAGTAACAGAGGCTCTCGTTTTATTTTGGAAACAGTCCTAAAGTAATAAATCCTCCCTGAAGTAAAAGAACCTATTCCAACAGCATTTAGATATTTAAGGGCAAGGTGCTCAGCTGGTATAAATTAACTTCATCACATATATTGAGATCAGCCCAGGATCACTGGCTCTAACTTGAGGGAGGTGAGCAGTTGTCTTTCTGGAAATGTCACTGGAGGATACTGCTGAGGTCTGAGCAGGTGTCCCAGATTTCAAGTTGGAGGAAGAGAAGTGAGAAAGGGAGGGAGTGGGATTTACCATTTAGCATTGCTACTCCAACTGTCCCATTTTGATACGATTTTAGACTGTGGTTTCTGTTCTCCAACCAGAAACAGTATTGTATATTTTTTCTGAAATAGTGGATTCTCTAAAATTCCCCCAAATTCCAGGGGTGTTGAATGTAGTAGAGGGCACAAGTTCGTGCGACATCTCTACAGCAAGAAAGTGTGTTTGGAACCAAGTACATTTTCTGTCCCACTTAAGAGCAGATGGTTGAGAGGGGCATTTTTGACTTGGAAAGAAAAGAGAAGTAAGTTCTCTCCAGATCATGCTGATCTTCAAGCTATCTGACAGCTTACTCCTTGCTAGTTTGACACTTTATACTTCCAGCTAACAACCCAGTATAATTTGAAGATCCCTACAAGATGATGAGTTTCCTTTGCAGCTCACGGTTTGTTGTCTCTTACATCAGGCTTCTTCTTTCCAAGGTTATCTTTAACCTTTCCCAGCATTTCAGGAAAGAAATGAGGTGTCCTCTAGAGCCTTTTGGCGCTAGAAATATTTGAAGGAAATCTAGCATCCCATCGTGCACATTCTGCTGCCCCTGTCCTGCCAGACAGCTGTGACATTTAAGAATTTCTCCTTGGAGCTTGCTCCTTTTCAAAACTTAGAGTCCAATTAATGCCCCTAAAACCAGAGTGGTAAAACTTTTTTTTTTTAAGTGGGATATACAAAGTTGGATGCACAACGCATAGCAGATGGGATGAGTGTTGGATTAGGTTGTCATATTTCAAATGTTGAGAGAAAAGTAAGTAAATAGAGAGAGGGAAAGCAAGAGAGGGGTTTGATTCAGAATTCAGAGCTGGGGAGGAGGGTGGTTTGAATTTCAATAATAAAGTGGGAAATGGATAAAAAATAAATAGAAGAATCCAATCTGGGTCAGAAGGGGGCTGGGCTGGGAGCGCAGTAACTGAAAACGCTATCCAGGCAGATCAGTCATACAGCATTTGGCTATGCATAGATGCACCTCAAGGGCTATCACACACTTTAAAGACACAGACATGCAGTGCTCGGTATATGCCAATTACTAGATGCCAGCGCTGCCTGTATCTGGGGCAGGGCTCAGCAGGGGCAGCTCGTAAAACACATCCCTGTAGAGGGAGCCCCTGAAGGTTTCAGACTTGTTCTTGAAGAGTGAGTCCAATGAATACACGCTGTTTTGGGACTGATTCTCCTCCAGGACCAGTTTTGTATCTGTGTGAGCCCCCTGATTTCAGTGGAGCTATTTCTGATTTGCAGGAGTTGAAATGAGTACAGCACCAGGCATTGTATTTTTAGCAGTTAGGGCAACTGTTTATTGACAGGGCGGCACGTAGAATAATAACTGCCTTTGGCAGAAAAAGGTCCTGATGTGACCAAGCACTTAAGTATGTTCTAAACTTTAAGCAGTTGAAAAATTCAGTTGATTTGGGTCCGGCTCTAAGCACAGGGGAAAGTTAAAAGATTCGGACTTATTCACAGCATACTTGGAAGCGCTTGTGTTTGAGCCAATTAAAGTGAGTGGGCAGAGCACTTGAAGCAGATTCTGCAGGGCATCCTCATGTTCTGGCAGGGATGGGCTAGATAATTTAATAGAAAGAGAAGAAGGAAGATGGAAAATAGCTGTGATCCCATATAGTCTGAAATGGCTTTAAAAATGGCATAAGCAGAAAAAACAGATTATTCAGATAGCTCCCAGGATTTTAGTGTCCACACCTTTCAAAGTTATTGTTAAAATTACTGTGTGACTTATGATCCTGCTGGAGGCAGAACCCGAG
Organism: Gavialis gangeticus; assembly: GCF_001723915.1. Lineage (NCBI taxonomy): Eukaryota > Metazoa > Chordata > Crocodylia > Gavialidae > Gavialis > Gavialis gangeticus. Next base: position 15,981,682 of record NW_017729025.1, on the reverse strand, counting down.
ATGGGCCAGGAGTGTGGAAAAGCATGCACAGCAATTAACGTGCAGTCTCTGTTAAAACATTGACTCATCCGTTCCTCTGGGACTCTCGCATCGGAGAGAGATAGTAGGGAAAGATCCCAAAATAAAACAGGGAGGTCATAAGAGGCTGAAACCCCCTCTGCGCATAGCTGCTTCCTTCTCCTTGGGTTTAACTATCCACCTCCTACCAGATGGCAACTCTTTGCACCTGATGTCAAAGCACTGCTCTTTGTGTACAAATCCTTACAGCAGTGCTGCCAAGCTGCACAGTTTTATTGGGAGTCTTATGATTCCTGGAACCTCCCTTCCCCTTCCCCTTCCCCCAAACCCTACTGCTGAAATCATGTGAATACATGAGAATCTCATCTTTCATTTAAAAAAAAAAAGAAATTTCTAGCCTTTGTACTAACAAAAGTATCTGAGAGGCAAGGATATTTTTGGGGGGGCTGAGAGGGGGAGGGGATGACATATTTTATTGGACCAACTGCATGGTTGGAATAAAGTTAAATGGCCTTTCAGAAAAGTACCAAGGTGTGAACTCCATCGAGCAAAATTTTAAGGAAGACAACACATCCCCAAGAGACATTTTAAAATCTCATGCTTTTTAAACTAATCCCATGATTTCTGAATGCTTGGGGCGGTAACAACATGTGCATGGCTATTTGCATTGGAATAACATTCAAATGCCGCTGTAGTGCCAGGTGCTGTACAAACACCCAGTGTGACAATGCTTGCCCCGGGAATCCTGTAATCCAGACTCAGTTGCGTCATCTTGGCATCTGCAAGATGTCAGCCAACTTTTAATGACGCCAGCCGGAGAGGCTGCCATGGGGGGGTGTACGATGCTTACTGATGTAATGACAACCATGAAAGCTCAGTGTGATTAAAACGGCGTGGCTGTGTTTTGTCTTGTTGGATTGCAAGCTGTATGGGGCTCGGGGTAGGTGTAGTTGTTCCAGCTGTGCAGAGCCTGGAGCATCCCTTCTCTTTTTGGGGAGAGCTTGGCTGCTGCAAGGCTATCTAGCGGGGTCTCATGGATTTGCTGCCAGTCGCTGCTGCTGTGTACTTGTGAGGAGCTGGGCTAGTGCTCGGTGATGCAGATGAGCAGTGCTTATTTGTGGGGAGCTGGGCTAGTACTTGGTGCTACAGGGTTTGCTAGTAGTACATGCAGCTGAACAATGCCAGGTTGGGGGCTGATTCTCAGCCATGCTCTGAGTCATTAAAAAACCAAGGTCGTTTCACGAAGTCAGGTTCTCCCATTAGGGCCAACACAGCTGTGCCAGAAGCCAGCTCAGCTCCCTGGCCTAGAGGGGAGGCATTGCCTGGGGGCCAGGCCGCCCCGCCACGGGCGCACACAGGTGGTACAGGAGCTGGTTAGTGGCAGGGCAAGGAGAAGCAACAGTGGCTGCGGGGCTGGCTGCCCCCATCCTCCACCCAGTCTCTTCCCCTGGCGCCCGGCTTGCTGCATGCATGTTGGTCTGTGAAGGGGACAAAGCCTTGAGGGGGGCAGCGGGAGGGAAAGGCTGTTGAGGCAAAGAGGGGCAGGAGGGCAACGAGCACCACCAGCGGTATGGAGGAGCTTCCCCATGAGAAGGGACCTGAGAGACGTGGCCTGTTGTGTCTAGAAGAGACCTGGAAGGGGGAGAGGAGCGGGGCCTACAGGCCGCTCGTCTTTCCGGCCTGGAGCAAGGGGGGCTGGTCCTGAGGTCCCCTCCAGCCCGACCCATGGGTGACGGCGTCGCCGGCGCATCCGTAGGGCATTATCGCCCCTCACAAGACACCCTAGGGGTCAAGACACGGATGAAGCCGGTGGGCGGCCTGTCCCTTGTGGCCACAGTGCGGGGAGGGGACACTTCAGGCAGCTTCTGAGAGGAAAGAGGCGTCTGGGGGCCGGGCAGAGCGGGAAGAAAACCCTCGCCAGCCGCAGCTCTCAGC
>NW_017729025.1:15978028-15979310 GCF_001723915.1 Gavialis gangeticus | reverse complement strand
GGGACCGGGCGAGCCGCGGGGGGGCCCCGCTCAGCGCCCGCCGCCGCCGCCTCCCAACTTTCCCCGGCGCCAGGAGCTGCTCCGGCGGCGGCTCCGCGCGCTGCCCCGACAGCGGAGTTTGTCCGTGTCCCTCTCCGTCTCGTCCTTCTTTCCTTCTGTCTCTTTCCCCCCAGCTCTCTCTCTCCTGCAGTCCGCCGCTCTCTTTCCGCGTCTGCCTCCTTCTTCGCGGTGCTTCTCTCTTCCCTTCGGTCGGTCTCTGGTTCCGTTGGTTGTAACAGAGGCACCGGCTGCTTCTTGCTCTTCGCTGGTCTCAGCCCTCCAGTATTGTGATCGACGTCGAGCTGCGTTTTAATGCTTTGACTTTTTGGAGCGATGCTGAGAATAACAGCGCAGAGAGCACATTTTGAAATGATGTCTTTGCTCTTCCTGCCCTTCTGTCTCCTGTCTGCGGGTCTTTCTGGTTCTGTTTGTTATAACCGAGTCGCTGGTTTCTTCTTGCTAATGTGTGGTCAAAGCCCTCTAGTATTCCCTGAGACATCAAGTTGTGTTTTAATGCTTTGACTTTTTGGACCAATGTTGAGAATAATGGATTTGGAGAGCAAATTTTGAAATTACCTTTCCCTTTCGCATTTGATTTATTATAACAGAGTCGCAGGTTTCCTTTTGTTATCCTGTGGTCTAAGCCCCCTAGTATTTTGTGGCATGTTAAGTCTGGTATCTGTGGCAAGGACTTATAGTGAGGATTTATAGTGATTTTTGGTGGCGGTAATCCTGCAGGCGTGCAAACATGAAGGGTGCTGTCTGCCGTTCCACATCCGCAGGCTCCGTCGGTAGAAACGCTGGTGGTTCTGTAGCTTTTCAAGTTCCGTGGCTGTAAAATTATTGACCAGTTTGGGAATTTATTTGACCCTTTCAGCATCTCGGAAACCAGTCGGGAACATTGCATGCAGCCCCTTATCTTAAAGCGGTGACGTGGGGACAGGTCGTGCCCCTGGGGATCGGTACGCATTAGGCCAAATGCATTTCTTTACCTAGTCTGTACACAGGCAAATTCTGATTCAAGCGTACGGGCTGTTGTGTGAATGAAGTTGGAAAACAGACCTCAGAATTTAGCCCACTGAAGCCTTACAAGAGGTTTCACTCCGGACAAAAAGTGTAGAACAACATTAGGATGTCTAGCACCACCCAGGTTTTCTTCTGCCAAATCGAAAGGAATCAAAACTCACGGCAGAGGTGATATCTTTTATTAGACCAACTAGGTATTTGCAACCCCCCCCCCCCC
>NW_017729025.1:15967921-15977925 GCF_001723915.1 Gavialis gangeticus | reverse complement strand
GGGTTTTTCCCCCCCCCCCCCCCCGCAGATCAGTATTTATGTAGTAGCATGAATCGATTTAGGTAGACAGAGCCCCAGTGGATAGCATTTAAAAAAAGTTGCCGGGTGTATTAACAAGTGCACGCATGCAGTTTCAAATCCCATAAATCATCATCCCTTTCACCCCTTCAGTTGCAGTGTTGGGTCCACTTCTCATCTCTGCCTGAAGTGGTCGGGTCTGGTGGGTTACGGTTGATTTTTGAGGTCAGAAACTGGCTTAGGGAGCTGATTATGTTCCCAGTGAAGACAGTGGGAATTCTGCCGTATGCCTTCAGTGGGAACAAGGCAGGGACCTGTGCTTTGGTTGAAGGATGTTCTGCTTGGTGATTAAATGTCAGCTTCATAAAAAAACAAACAAAACAGCAAACATTTTTGCCTTCCCCTTGCACTCTTACTATCAAGCTATGTGATGTGATTGACTGCTGATTCGGTGTCACGTTCAATAGCTGATGGATCGCTGAAAGCTAGGGGTTCTTGCAGCAGTGTACGCACCAGAATACTAAATGGAAGACTGAGTAATCATGCATTTGATGTATACCTTTCCTCAAAGCATTGGGTGGATTTTAATTAAAGTTCACAATGTTACCAAGCAGGTGCAAATAAACATTCACATTCTGGTTTAACACCAATGAGGAAACTGAGGCACAGGCGGTTCAGTTGTTTTACCCTATGTTCACACAGCAGGTCACTAGCAGGGAACAAAACATGAGTGTCTTAGTTTTTAGGTCTTTCCTAATGAATTGTTAGTAAGGGGTGAGGCTTCAAAAAGAACTGCCAGTAAGTTTGTTTTTTTTTAAAACCATGTCTTTAAAACACATTATTTTCCATCTCATTTTAAATTTGACCGAAAAATGGAAATTCAGGATTTTTCATATTGGATCAAGTAATTGATTCCTGTAGTTAGCCTGCCTGATTCAAGAAGGGACAAAAACTCTCCCTAATGCCCCAAACCATTTTGGAAAATGATGTATAGATTGGGACTTGCTTTCTGGAGCATGTAGGTGATCAGTTTTATGCCCTGAAGCATGAAGGTAGATTATCCTTCCTTTAATTAACCACTGAAGTTGTCATGGTCATAACATTATTCTATTCTTTTTAGAAATAACCTCGTTCATTAACAGTGAGTTTCCCATCTAATGAGCCAAACTAAATGGATTGGGAGTGGTATTCCTTAATATTGCTCAAGTAGTCCTGCTTGCTACGTGGTAAGGAGAAGTTGTCCCTTTTTCAATATATGGCAGGGTTTTAGTCAATGATGTAGAATCCAGTGTATGAAATAGTACTATTTTATTTTTACATACATTTGTATGCAATCATTTTGAGAGATTTTTCAGTGTCACCGTGTAAAACGGGATAAAGAAAAAGAATTTTTTTTATTGTTTAGAATCGCTTCTGCATCTTCAATTCCTCAATGACGTTCCCTCTAAATTTTTTCCAGGGTAAAAAAAAAAAAAAGATACTATTCTGAAAAGTTCTCTTATCATATGTGAAATCCCATCATGCTTTTTCTTGGCCATAAATCTCAACTGAATAACTTTGCTTTTCTGTACAAAATTTATAGTAATTTTAACATGTGGAAAGCTGGCACTGGCACTATTTGCGATGGTGGGAGTTGTGTGCACATATTGAGTGTGGTAGATAGACTTTGGTGTTAAAAACAGTCATATGTTTTATTTTCAGCATGAATTGGAAATTTTGTCTCTTAGGAATCTTAAGTACCATTTTTCTCCCCAACTTCAACAACAAAATAGCTTAATGCCAGAGATCCCATGATGAGACGGTCATGATTTAAAATGCATATAAAAAAAATATATTGACCACTACTTTTCTGTTGTTCATATGCTGAAATGGGCTCCTGGGAACGCCTTATTAAAATATGGCTTCCTGCTGAAAAGTGTGGATGATTTGTTGTTGATGGTTTCCTTTTGTCTTGGGATGTTCACTTCACTCTCTTCTTGTCTGGGAACTTCAAGCTAATCTTTTATCACGCCGAAGCTTAGAAAACCAGCATAGCTTGTCTTTTGGACTGCACCGTGTTACTTCATCAGGAGCACTGGAAAATTGAAAGGATTTCCCAATAGTAGCAAATTGTTCACTTATCCCCCACTCCCCAAAATTGATGTCATCCCAAGCTAAACACTCTGCAATGATATGAATGTGTTTGGTATGTTTTTTAGGGGTATAAAGAAAACATGTCCACTGAGGACCTATATGATCTAATAAAAAATACAATCTTTCTCTGAAGTTCATTATGCCATGGACCAAGTCCTGCTTGCTGATCATATACCATATACTATTGTCTTCCTCCTGGCTAATGGTTGTGAGAGAGCTTGCGTAAAAGAGAAAATACTAGATTTGAATTTGGTTCTTCTGGGTTCAGGGGCCCTTGCTGCCTCGAGTATTTCTTGGATGAAGGAAAAAATCTTTTGTCATTGTACCAGGTTAGAATAGTTAGCGCTGTTTTCTTTTACGTTTATTAAAATTTGGGGGTTTAATAAGGGCTTTCCTTAAGACAGGGGTTGTCAACTGGGGGTATGCATATCCCTGGGGGTAGTTGGGAAGGCCCCAGGGGGTACCCAGCTGCAGCACAGAGAAGCGGGGGCACTTGGGAAGTGTGCTGCCCTGTGCTGCTGCCTGACAGCTCCCCCCCCCCCCCCCTTGACCAGCCACTGGGAGACCTCCCTCCCCAGTCATCAACCAGCTGCTGGGGGACCCTCCCTTCCCCCACTCGTTCAGGGTGTGCAGTCCAGGAGAGGGACCCACTGGATGGGGTACACTCCTTAAAAAAGGTTGAAAACCCCTGCCTTAAGGCAAGGAGAAAGCTTCACAGTAGTCTCTCATGTTTTTTACTGCTTCTCCATGAGTAGAGCTCCCCTGATTCTAACTTGAGATCAGCATATTGGAGAAGGGACCTGGCTCTAGACATTGGCAAGTTTTGACTCCAGAGCTGAACTTTGTGGCTCAAGCCTATCTCTATCACAGGCCAGGAAAGCCAGATGTAGAAGTTGAGTACTGAGTTGTATCAAGATAAGAGAAGAACTGTATCCTCACTGTCCAACTTCACCTTTTGCATAATCCATCAGTGCCATCTCAAGCCTGTTTGTTATAAACGGGCTTATTGGAACGGTGTGGATTTGTAACAAGTTTTACCCTTGGGAGTTCATTACAAAATGCAAAAGCAGCCTGCAAATGTGCAAACCCAGGTTAAAGATGCGTAGCAATAATCATTGTCTGTATTCTTTCTGTTAACACTTGAAAGCTCAATTAGAAATGTATGCTGTTGTGCTAGATCTTGTAGAGGTATGTATAAAGGTATGGCTCTGCTGAAGGCAGTGGGGGTCTTGCTGTGACTTCAGTGTAGCTAGGGTTTCATTTGTGCACTCTGTCCTGAAGAATTCACTGTTTAGCATCACAAGCATGCAGTCAGATCCATAATACCCATAGGGATGAGTTCTCTTTTCCAGTTGGAGCTTCAGTGGTTTTGGTGGGTTCTGTTGGGTTTTTTTTTTTTTTGGGGGGGGGGGGGGGGGGGTTGAACCAGTTACAAGACTGACACTGATTGCAAGTTAAGTAAAGGAAATGGGTGCAAGCAATCACAGACCAAATTTAGACACTTTATTGATTTCTCAGAGTCTGTCAATGGATAAAACAGGAGCCAGCATTCCTTTTCTACCCCTCAACTAGCCATTGTGAGTTGCCTGATCTCTCGTAAGCGCTGTGACAAGCCTGGTAGGGGAGGAAAAATAAAAATTAACTGGGGATTCTTGTGCGACTCAAATGCAGTTAATGTTCTCTCCGGTGTGAAAGTTAGCAGACACACGAAGTATGATCCTCCTCCTATGAGTATAATTGCTTAAGTATAAAGGGCTATAAATTGGGCCAATTTAATTAGCAGTCCAACTCCATTGTCTATACAGAGGTTAGCCCAGAGATAATATTGTTCCAGTAAGATTATATAACTAGTGGTTGCTTTAGTTTTTCAAGTGCACAGCCTTCCCTTTGAAATAACCAATTAGTTGCTATTGGAATTTGATTTATTAATCAATACAAGGATTGAATTGGAACCTGGATGGCATTATGCAATGCAGATGAGGAATATACAAACTCCCTTCTTCTCCAGGCTGCTTTCCTCTGTTGAGCCTGATCCTGAAGCTGTAAGTGCATGAGATCCTTCTTAAAATAAGGAAGAGTTGTATTAATACGGCTCCAGGTCTTTAATATGTAGAGTGCTTTTAATAAAGTCAGTATTTGTCCATGAAAATTGTATACCACTATAATAATTAAGAAAAATGAAGAATATCGTCTAACTGGACAAGGGAATCGCAACATTTTTTCACTGATATTTGATTAACTGTTCTTTAATGCAGGTCTCTTTTAAGTTTTTTAACATATGTGTATATTTTTTCTTTCCAAGCCAGTAAGAGCAGGATGCTGGAACTAGAGAGGCATTGTTACGTCTTTTCTGGGACAGCTTTGAACAGTATTTAGTACTTGCCACAAGAGGTCACTGTAAGTGTTGCTGCATCTACAGATTAGTGCATAACTCTGAAAGGAAATAGTAAAATGAAATTATTGGGTTTTAGATTAAACATTTAATTTGTTATTGCTATTGGAAGACAGATATAGCCAAAGAATAATGTAAGAAAGTGAATTGAACAAGAAATGTGTTTAATTTGTCTAGTTTATCGTGCTACTATTTGGTAGCTAGCCAGAATGTAATGTCTGTTTGTCCTTTTTTTTAAAAACAAACTAATAAAAGAGTATTTTCTCATTTGAGGGCTATGTTTAAGAGGTAATATTGAAGATACGTCTTTGAAATTAAATTCTAACTTGCATTTTCAAAATCTTATAGAACCATAGAAAATCATGTTTGGAAGGGACCTCAGGAGATCATTTAGTCCAACATGCTGCTCAAAGCAAGACAATCACCAACCATATTATCCCAGCCAAAGGTTTGTCTACCCAGGTCTTTAAAACCTCCAAGGATGGAAATTCTGCAGCCCCTCTGGGTAGCCCGTTCCCATGCTTTACTACCCTCTTAATGAGACAGTTTTTCATAATATCTAACCTAAACTTCTTTTGCTGCAGCTGGAGAACATTGCTCCTTGTTCTGTCATCTGCCACCACTGAGACAGTCTAACCCTGTCCTTTTTGTAGCTGCCCTTCAGGTAGCTGAAGGCTGCTTTTAAATCCCCTCTGTCTTCTCTTCTCCAGACTAAATAAACGCAGGTCCCTCAGCCTCTCCTCAGGATTCACATACCCCAGCCCTCTTAACAATTTTCATTGCTCTCTGCTGCTCTCCCCACTAGTTTGTTCACAGCTTTTCTGTAGTGGATTGCCCAGAACTGGACAGTTTTTCCAGTGTGCTGAACAGAGGGGAAGAATCACTTCCCTTGATCTGCTGACAACGCTTCTACCAATGCAGCCCAGTATGCCATAAGCCTTCTTTGCAAAAAGGTCATGCTGTTGGCTCATATCCGGCTTATTGTCCACTGTAGCCCCCAGGTCCTCTTCTGCAGAGCTGCTGCTTAGCTAGCCGGTCCCCAGCCTGTACCAGTGCATGGGATTGTTCTGTCCTAAGTGCAGGACTTGGCACTCTTCCCGATTGAACTTCATGAGATTTCTTTTGGTCCAGTCCTCCAACTTGTCTAGGTCATTCTGAATCCTAGCTCTACCCTTCAGTGTACCTACTACTCCCCCGCAACTTGTTGTCATCCACAAACTTACTGAGGGTGCAACCCATCCCATTGTTGATGAAGATTTTGGACAATACTGGCCCCATAGCCGACCCCTGGGGCACTCCACTTGAAACTAACTGCCAACCAGACTTTGAGCTATTGATTGCTACCCTTTGAGCTGATGATCCATCCAGTTTTGTATCCACCTTATAGTCCATTCGTCCAGCCTGGACTTCCTTAGTTTGCTTGTGAGAATGGGAGACGATATCAAAAGCCTTATTAAAGGCAAGGTATATCACGTCCACTGCTTTCCTCACATCCACGGAGCCAGTCATCTTATCATAGAAGGCAATCAGGTTGGTCAGGCATGACTTGCCCTGGGTGCATCCACGCTGACTGTTCTTAATCACCTTCTCCCCCAAGTGCTTAGAAATGACTTCCTTGACGACTTATTCCTTGAGGACTTGCTCCAGCTTTTCCAGGGACTGAAGTTAGGCTGACTCATCTGTAGTTCCCCCTTCTTCCCTTTCTTAAAGATGGGCACTATATTTGCCCTTTTCCAAATATCCAGGACCTATCCCAATCACCACAAGTTTTCGAAGATAATGACCAGCGGCTCTGCAGTCACATCAGCCAACTCCCTCAGCACCTTTGGCTGCACTGAGTCTGGCCCCATGGATTTGTACTTGTCCAGGTTTTCTAAATGATCCCTAACCTGCTCTTTCACCACTCCTGGCTGCTCACCTCCTCCCCAGACTGCTGCCAGGTGCAGTAGTCTGGGAGCTGACATTGCCTGAGAAGACCGAGGTGAAAAGGGCTTTGAGCACTCGAGCCTTTTGTGCATCGTCTGTCTAGATTGCCTCCCCCATTCAGTAAGGGACCCACACTTTCCCCAATCTTCCTCTTGTTGCTGACATACTTGTAGAAACCCTTCTTGGTACCCTTCATGTTCCTTGCTCGCTGCAACTCCAATTGCGCGTTGGCCTTCCTAACTTCATCCCGGCATGCCCGAGTAATACTCTTACGCGCCTCCCTAGTCATCTGTCCAAGTTTCTACTTTTTGTAAGCTCCCTTTTTGTGTTTTAGCTTACTGAAGGGTTCCCTGCTAAGCTGGTCTTCTGCCACATTTGCTAGTCTTCCTGCACAGGGGGGTGGTTTGTTCTTGTGTCCTCAGTAAGGTTTCTTTATGTCTGATTTTCTTGTACTCAGTAACTTGTGTTAATGACTGACTATATTTGGAGAGCTAAACCTAGAAAAACTAGGCTTTAAGGCCAAGTCCTGCAGCCCTTATTGGGTGTGGGGAGGGAGTCCGGCTTAGCTCAGGTGAGTTTTGCCTCAGTGGGGTGAATATAATCAGATTTAGAATTGAAATCTCCCATGCGAGTCTGACAGCGGTATATGCTTAAAGTGACGAGCCTAATGCTACTGATTTGTGAATAGCCCCACTGACTCGTTTGGGAGTTGTGACTCAGGAGAAGAGAGCTCGATCCTAATGCCTGTTGTATGTAGCACTTAGCTTTCAAGGAGTTGTCAGTCATTCACAAGAACCATGGAGCTAGTGAAAAATCCAACAGAATTCTTAGACAAAACACATTTCTTGACATGCATTGAGTTTGATAGCATGACTCATAGTTTCACATATGTAACTGATTGCAGGATTAGCCTGTGTTGGAGGAACTACAAGTAAGGGCCAGACTTTTTTCCAAATGAGGAGTTTAAAGTTTGGATGCTGTTTAGGTATTGGTTTGATGATCCCCCACCTCCTCCCAACCCGAGATACTCAAAGCCCCATTGTTCTTAGTGGGAGCTGTGTAGTGCTCAGGAACCTGAAAAAGTAGGTAGGTTCCAGAAAAAGGTCACAATCCTGTACAGACTTACCGCTGTCCTTAGCTTCATGCATATGAACTGTGCCATTTACTTTAATGGGATACTTGTCTGCGTACAGTTAAGTACATGCCTTTGCAGAGTCAGTCATTCCCCCCCCTTCCCCCCATTAATTATTCTGGAAACAATTAATAATACAAGGTGGTATAAAGGTTTGCCATTCATCTTCCAGCCTTCATTCTTAATTGCATTACCTTCTGTATTGCACTAAGGTTCACTATAACTTAGTAAATAGGTATGTGGGGTGGGGGGTTCATACCAGATAGTCCAAATCCCACTGGTCTCACAGCTGTGAATAGTCCCGTTTGAATGTAAGGTGATTGTCTCCATGAGCAAGGCAAGATGGATCTGGCTCGGTGGCACTGTGCATAATTTTTGTGAAGAAAAAAATTTGGCAAACAGCTTATGGGTAGTTTCTTGGTATTTGAGGAGATAATTGGCAAAGGCATGGTCTGATTTAGAAGCCAAGGAGTGGCATAAAATGTGTGATCAGACTCCAGTGACATGGATTTGTTCAGACAAGTTGTGGGGCAACCTGCTTTCTTTATTGATAAAAGTCCTATTAAAGCCAGTGAGAGTTTGGCTTTGGTAAGCACTGAAGGATCAGGCCATACTTGGGAACACATGTCTGTGTACTGTTGTTATAATCCCCACTGAATGGTTAGAGAATAAATTACATCCCGATTACCGTGTTTTCTTTTTGAGTTTTCCCTCTGCATTGCCCGAAGTGCTGTGTGCTGAATTAAGTGACGCAGCCTATGTGCTGATGAAACCTGGGGATTTATATTGGAGTCCCCAGTTTCATACTTTGGGGAGCTGCAATTTGGGCAGGGTCTATGCTGTTGTAGAGCACCCAGTGCAGTAGCACCCTGTTCTTGAGATTGTCCTCGATCTGCTTTTGAGATGTAACTGTTTCATAATGATACTACAGATATCAGGAGTGGAAAAGTGTTATTTGACCTTTGTTGAGCTGGTCCTCTGAGTCTGCCTTGGGTGAATTTGGAAAGACTGATATCCTAGAAGGCATGAGAAAAAACAACTTTGTTAAGAAATGCCTAATTGTCTCTGGGGCTAGGGAGAGATGGTCAAAAAGCCAGAGCCTGAATTGATTCAATTTTTGCAGGTCAGTCTAACTTGCGTAGATTGAACTGGTTTGCAAGTGAATAGATGTTCCCTTTGATTCTGGAAATGCAGGCACATGCTGTGGTTCAGGCTAGAAGTCGGGGGGGGTGCTAGAGCAGCCCTCCCTTCCCTTCAGGCTGGAGGGAAGCTAAAGTGAGGGAGGCATGGCCAAGCTCCAGCAGGCTGAATATGATTGAGGAGGAGTTTAAACCCCCACCCTGGCCTGCAGGGACCCCAGCTGGGGTGTGCCTGGCTTTTCCTATCTGCTTGTGGCTCAGCATAACCTGGGACCCCCAGAGCTCCCCCCCACAGCCAGTGGGCGATCCTATTATGTCCCCCTGCCCCACTCCAGCCTGCAGTGCAGCCCCCCATCCCACTGGGAAGAGGCTTGCGCTCCCTGGGATGCCATTTCTTCCCCCTTGCCGGTCCGGCGGCAGGGACGGGGGCCTGGCCAGATGCCAGCCAGCATGACCACCTGAGGGGAAGGAGGCAGGGACGGGTTTTATTCCCCCCTCCATCCCCTCTTCCTCCAGGGGACCACAGCTAGGGTCTGCCAGCCCCAGCTACAGCCTCCACCGCTTGCACTTGCCAGGCAGACCCAAGCTGGGGTCCCCCACAGGGGAGGGGATGGAAGGTGGAATAAACCCACTCCCTGCCCCCTTCCCCACAGGGAGCCATGCTAGCCGGTGTCTGGCCATGTGCCCACCCCTGCTGCTGGACCAGTGGCGGGGGGGATGATGTCCTGGGTAACGCAAGCCTCTTCCTGGTGGGGTGCTGTGCTGTGGGCTGGAGCAGAGTGGGCAGAGCTTCTGCAGCCTGTATGGGGTGGGCGGCGGTGGCAGCGGGGCTCAGATGTGTGGCTATGGGTAATAAGCCAAATTTTGGGGTGGCCATAGTCCCCCAAATCCCCACTAGTGCCACCACTGCTGCTTGCCCCGTGCAGTCTATGGCAGTGCAGCTCCCCTGCTGGGAAGAGGATTGCAGTCCCCAGGACACCATCATGGGGGCTGCTGCCCTGTCAGGGAGTGAGCAGTGGAGGCAGCGGTTGGGGCTGGCAGACCCTGGCTGTGGTCCCCTAGGGGGAGAGTGGATGAAGGAGGGAATAAATCCCCTCCCTGCCCCCTTTCCCTCAGGAGGCCATACCAGCCAGCCTCTAGTCAGGTCCCCACCTCTGCCACTGCAGCAGTGAGGGGGAAGACGAGGGAGGAGAAAGCCTTGGACACTAAACCAAGCGGCACTCGCAAGTACAGCCCAGCCTAGACCGATGAGCAGAACATATAC
>NW_017729025.1:15961702-15967910 GCF_001723915.1 Gavialis gangeticus | reverse complement strand
TTGACCCCAGTACTCTTTCCTGCTATGGCAGGGGGTTGGATTTGATGATCTCCTCAGGTCCCTTCTAACCCTACTATGAAACTATGAGTGACCCGAGATGGACTGCTGTGCCCCAGGGTCTGTGCCGGTGGGACAGATTAAACCCCTTCTCTGGCCAGTTCACTTCAGGCTACTGCCAGGGCTGGCCATACCCCCCACCCCCCACCACTCCAGTGGCAATGCGGGGGGTGGTAAATGCTTGACAGGGGCTGCTCTGATTATGCCTGATGGGCTGGGGTTCTGGGGGGAGAGGTAGGGAGGGGGAATAAACCCCCTACGTGCCCCCTTTGTCTCAGGGGGCCATGCCTGCACCCCTGCCCTGCAGCAGTGAGTAGGGGGACCTTGATGCAGGCTACTCCACCCTGGCCAGGTAGACCCCGGCTGGGGTCCATGCTGGTAGGACAGGCAAGGGAGAGGAGAATAAATTAGGGGTGCACCGATAGAGATTTTTGGGGTCGATACTGATAGCCAATTTTTAAGGAGGCATATCAGCCAATACTGATATAATTTCTGATACCAGCACAACAGCTTGGAGAGCTGCATGCAGCTGGTAAGTCTAGTGTGGTAGAAGGGAAGGGTAGAAGGAGAGGGCATGAGGGGCCAGATGAAGGACCCTGTGGTGAGGGAGGAGTGGGTTTGGGGCTTGGACAGGGACTGGGGCACTGCTCAGCTGGGGTGGGGCAGGCATGGGATGGAGCTGCAGCTCATCCAGGGGTCATGGGGAGGGGGGGCACAGGGGAGCAGATCAAGGCCCTCGTGGTGAGGAAGGAGTGGGGCTTGAACAGGGGCTAGAGGAAGTGCTGCTCAGTCGAGGCAGGTGTAGGACAGAGTGGTAGCTCGTCTGGGTGTGCATAGGATGGAGGCAGTTTCCACCACTGCATGCTGCTCATCCAGGAGCCCCTGGTCTGGCACTCGCCTGCTCATTTTGTGGCTCCTGCTGCTGCCCCCACTGCTCGTCTGGGAGGATGTGCGGGGGGGTGTGCCCCTGGATCTGCGTGGGGTGGGGCGGGCTGAGGCTAGGGCTGTGTGGGACTCTTCCCAGCCCGCCATGCCCTGTGCAGATATGGGGGCACCTCCTGGATGAGTGGTGGGAGCAGCTGCAGGAGCCACTGGATGAGTGGCAGACCAGCGGCTCCTGCTTGAGTGGTACGCAGTGGTGGGAGCCGCCCCCTCAGATGAGCCACCGCTCTGTCCTCTGCCTGCTCTGGCAGGGCTTACTTTAGCCCCTGTCCCAGCTGCACTCCTCCCTCACCGCGGCAGCCTTGATCTGTTCCCCTGTGCACCTTCCCTTCTTACCAGCTGCATGCAGCTCTTCAAGCTGCCCGGCTGTGCTCCTTGCTGCCTACATGTTGTGCTGCAGCTGTGCGCACACAGGGGCATTTATCAGCCAAAGTATCAGGCCGATGTCTGATATGATCAATTTTCTTTATATCATTGTCGATCCAATATTGGACTGATGTATCAGTGCACCTCTAAAATAAACCTCTTCCTTGTCTCCTTTACCTTAGGGGGGGCAGCAGCTGGCCATGCCCCCACCCCTGCTCCAGCGAGGGAGCAGAGGGGTGGGGCCAGCCTTGCTTTCTGGAGGAGAGAGCACAGCCCGGTCCAGAATGGAAGAGCATGCTGGGATGCTGGGTGACTCTGGCTTAACTTAAACCAGGAAGGGGTCTGGGACAGAAGTTCCATAAACTGATTTGACCTCAGTCAGTTAAATCTGATACTACATTCAACCAGGTTTATCTTAAACCAGTTTCGGCCATTTTGAAACTTGTTTATGTGCACTGAATGCAGTAGCAGCCTTAGGGGACGGCAAACTAGGCAGTTGCCTGGGGCCCCACGCTTCATAAAAATAAAAATTAATTACACTGAATATTTGTATTATCAATATTCTGTTAAGATACTTTCATTGCAGTTTCATGGATAGGGCAAAGTAAAATTGAAATCGAAAATGTCCGACTGGCTTGTAGGTCATCAAAATTAAGCCTCTAAGGGGCCCCGAATGACTTTCTTGCCCAGGCTCAATAATCCTAAGGCCACCACTGCTGAACATCTGTTCTGTTGCAGGTTTAAACTAGTTTCTGCTCACTTCAACTGGTTTATGTGTAACTTCTATCCCAAGCCTAAAGGAGATTTCTGGTGCAAACATAATGGGTGATCTACTACACTATGCCAATGTTTAGACTGGTGATTCTTAACCAGGATGCCTTTCCTGCCAGAAGCGTGAGGAGTTAAGCAGGTAAGTGCTGTCTTAGCTTGTCCCTGCCTGGCTAATTCCCCGTTCCAGCTGCCCAGCCTCTGCAAGGAGGTAAGCACTGTCACCTATAAATTAGTTTTTGAAATTCTGTGCCACTCAATTCACAAAAATTATGGAGAGGTGCCTCAAGTCCAAAAAGGTTGAGAACCATTGAACCACTAACTTGGACTCTGCTTCTGCAAGCTGTTCCAGTTGGGTAAACCACTCCACCTGTGCAGAGGCCCCTTGACTTTAATTGAACTCTGCTTTTATAGATCAACTTGCAGAACTAGGAGCTTTTATTGCATTCTGCAAGACTGCATGACTTAGTTTGAGCTCTTGAAAAGGTTCATGGATGAAGTTCAATAGAACATCATTGTTTGTCTGTGTCAGGACTTGATTAGATTGCCTGAAAGAAAATCAAATAGAGAGCGATAAAAAATTCTCACAAGTCTCTCTCTTTTTTTTTTTTTTTTTCCAAAAATCCCATGAGTTTTGCGAGAGTAGGGAGAGCAGATTGCAGGAATATGCTGAACTCTGTTTAGTTATCGGGACAGTTGATTGACAGTCATGTAAATGGTTTGGGGCTTTTGTAAGGAAGTGTTAAGAACCAGCTGCAGTTGAAATCAAATTCCAAGCATTTCCGTGCAGTCTGTCAGACCCTTGCTGTACTTGCTCTGTGTAGGAAGTGCACGACGTTTGAAGAACAGCTACATGCAAAATTGCTTGGGTTAGGAGTCTATTCATATGGGGAATTTTTTTTGTAAGCCTACTCTTATTTCTGCTTGTGTTATTGAATCTTTGATTTGGTACATCTTCTAATTCCAACAGACCTGTCCGGTTCCTTAAAATGTTAGCTGCAGACTCTCATGGGAGGAGATGTACGTACAAAGTGGTGATTTTTTTCTTATACCCAACAAACTATACCCGAGCATTCCTAACAAAAGATCATTGAAGCCCATGTTTTTCACTTGACTAAACACATCTCTTAGAATGATTTAGGTATTCTTGTTTTCCCATCATTACATAACGTGCATTTTTATAATACTTTGAGGTATTTAAAAAAAAATACTTGTACAGCTTGCTTGCTTTTATTTATTTATTTTTTAAGTGAGGTTCTTGGGTCCAGCAGAAAGCTGAAAATTAGCTGTTGCAGCATCATATAAAATAAGATTAAAAGCTCAGTACTGAACAACATAGGCGACTGCTACCTTTAATATAAAGCAGTTTATATGCAAAATAGAAGCATGAGAAATATTTACATGAACCGTGGGACATTCGCTAATTGTGTTCATTTGGTAGCACAATTACTTGTCATCTGTATTGAAGTTCATGAATATGAACTCATTAGAAACCTGCTGACTTACCTAAGATGTTATAGGAACTCTTTTTGAGACAGGCTTGTCACTTGTTTGAGACCTGCATCCCTGTTTTCTTATAGACATCAGGGCTTTACAAGTATCTATTAAAATAACTTGTACATCCCACAGAATTACACTTCAGGTTTTCTGCAGCATGTGAACCAGGGGGCGTGGAGGAAAAATAACTTGGGGTAGCCCATCAGGCAAGCTTAGAAATCATAAAAAATTACTCTTATCTCTAAGGAGATGGGAAGTGGAAGTGCATTTTCAGTACATCAGTGAAATCCAAGCAAGATTGAATATATTACTAGACATTTCCGCATAACCATTATGGAAGTTTTAAAGGTAGCTGTGTGCTCATCTCTTCAGAGATGGATCTATTGTCGGTTTGCTAATTTGAAACATAGGGGTAGAGAATTTTCTGTGCGGGACAAGACCAGTGGTTTATGAGTTTGACCACTGCTGAATGCAGGATACTAATGCAGAATGGTCCAGATATGTGAAGTTTTATAGAATAAGTAAACAAGTGTCATATTTTGCAGTAACATAAAAGCAGTTGTCTCATGCAAATTCAGTGCTGCATAGCCCAGGAAATAATGTCTTTTTTCTCGCATACAGCAGTGCACAGTTTGCCAGGGGCCTCACTGAAGATGTAGAGAGGTGGAGGATGTGGGTATCACTTACAGCTCGTAAGACTGTACATTTCTTTTAAAATCTGACTTGTGTGATATAGATCTCCAGGGCTTTATACTGCAATCTGTGCTCATGGGAGTAGCTCCACAATATGCAAAGAGCTATTATACTAATTTTTGGAGTATGTGCAGGGTTCACTTTGGCTAAGTGTTTTTAGGTAAATATCTGGAAATTATGTGTGTACCATTTTGGTAATGCAAGAATGAAGGCTACTTTGAATGTTGCTATATTTTTCTTTACTTAGTTCTTTATTATAGAGTTCTCTTAATTCTAAACTAATATATGTTAGGGTTAATTTGTAACATTTACTAATTTTACTTTTTTGCTAAAAGCTAAGAAAACCTAAAATAGAAATTCCTCACATTTCCTGAAACTAAAATAAAAAGGAATTCATCTGTGTCCCAAATAGAGATTGAATTTCTGTGGTCCAGGAAGAATCCTTTTTAGATGCTTCTGCGTCCAAACTCTTTGTGCACTGAAATGCACAATCTAAACCTATGCTTCCTTAGACTTACGATGTATCTGAGTCTGGAGCTCACATCAGTGAAAAGAGTGAACCTGTCTGTGAAGGGTAGCCAGAAATACTGAACTTCTCTTCTCATCTGAGTGTTACAGAGTCTGTTTGTTTTTTACAACCCAAATATCAATAGAGAAGCAGCCTGGTTCCCTGATACTGTACGTGTTCTTTCTAGCTATAATGACGAAATATCCATGTCCTTCATATTAGATTCGTTTAATCTTGGGTGCATGTGGGCACCACACCAGCTACTCTTCCAATCCAGAAAAAACACAAGTGACTCCCACTTGTTCACAGATCCTTTTTGCTTACTCCTTATTCTCTCCTGAAGCAAACTTAAGGCATGAGTCTGAAAAGATAAAACTCTCAATGCGTTAATATCCAGGCACCCGTGAGAGTGTCTGTCCCTGTATAACCCAATGGATCTCCTTCCCTCCCTTTCTACTTCCCTTGTCTTCTGTATTCTAATTTTTCACTCCTTATACTTTGCTTTCTGCGTGTCCTTTCACAGCCTCTGATGAAGTGGGCTATAGCTCATGAAAGTCTGTGGTGTGTGTGCGCGCACGTGTGTGTTTTGTGTATGTATATTAGGGCTGTGCGAAGCTTTGGTAACTGAATCGATTTGGAGGAGATTGGGATTGATTCACGGACCAAATTTCTGAATCCAAATTGAATCGGGAGACCACGTAAAAGCTCTGAATTGATTCGAAGCATCCAAATTGATTTGGAAAAGCTTTGGAAAAAGATTCGGCCAATTCAAAGATTTGGCTGTGGACTAAACAGGCAACTGACATGTCTGTTGGGGTTGGGAGTGGGGGGAAGGCGCGTGAGGGAGGGAGGGATTGGGGCTGGGGCTGGGACAAGCTGTGTTGGGGCGGCACGGGATGCGGGCACTGGGAGCAGGGGCTCTGCCCTACTACCACTTGCCCAGTTGGGGCAGGGTGGGGGGAGGGATGCGAGTGCGGCTCACTCCAGGCGGAAGGAGGCAACCAGCATCAGGGCATAGCCCCTGCTCCCAGCGCTGCTGTGCCCATGTTCCACGCCCTTCTGCACCGGCTGGCATGTGGCAGCAGGGCCCCCATTCCCAGTGCTAGTGTGGGCGTGGCAGCGCTGGGAGTGGGGGCTATGCCCTGCTGCCACCCGGAGTGAGCCACGCCTGCATTGCACTCCCAAGCCAGCTGGGCAAGTGGCAGCAGGGCAGAGCCCCTGCAGTTTCCCACACCGGGGGAGAGGCAAGCACAGCTGGGGGAGCCACGGGAGAAGCCCACATGGCTGCCCTGCCTGGCCCCATCCCCCACCTGGTCCAGCCTCTTGGTACTTAAAAAAAAAAAAAAAAAAAAAAAAAAAAAAAAAAAAAAAAAAAAA
>NW_017729025.1:15949243-15956702 GCF_001723915.1 Gavialis gangeticus | reverse complement strand
AAAAAAAAAGCCCTGCATTCACTGGCTCTAGCAGCGGTGACTGGGGCCACTGGTTGCCAAGCTCCCAGACAGTGCACAGCACCCTGCCGAGCCATGCTGCACCCGTGGCCTGGGGCAGCTGCCATGCAGGTGCCAGGTTGGGGGGCCAATCCCCCCTGCCCCGTGCTGTGTGGGGGACTCTGCCATGAGCACCCAGAGGCCCCAGTCGCTGCTCCTGCACGCAGTTAGTGTGGGGCTTTTTTTTTTTTAGAGTGCTGGGAGGCTGGGGCCAGGCAGGGCAGCCATGGGGGCTTCTTTATGGCTTCCCCGCCTGGGGAGAGGCAGACACAGCAGGAGGAGCTGTGGGAGACCCGACTGGCTGTGCCTGCCTCTCCCTGGCTGATCCGAATCGTGAATGTGTCTGAATCGGCGCCGAATCTTCTGAAGCTGATTCAGATGAATCAGTTCAGGACAGTGATCCGAATCAAAACACTGTCCTCCTAATCGGCCAAATCTGAATTGAATAGTTCCCTATTTGCACAGGCCTAATGTGTGTGTGTGTGTGTGTATATGTGTATATATGTGTGTGTAATTGATGAACTAAACAGTTGCAAATCAGCAGGACCGGGTGGCATTCCCTCGAGGGTCCTGAAGGAGCTCAGATTGGAAATTGCTCCTTTTCCATTGTTCAGATTGGAAATGGAAGCTAGCACTAAAAACAGCCTCCATATCAGAGGACTTGAGGCTTGTCAGTGTTGTGACTCCCGTATTTAAAAAGGGCTTTAGAGGGAACCTGGGGAACTACATGCCAGTGAGCCTAACTTCCATGCCTGAACAACTGGTTGAAACAATAATTAAAAAAAAATGTTCAGCACATGGATGAACATGACTTTCTGGAAAGAAGTAAACATGGCTTTGTCCGAGGCAAATCATGCCTCCTCTACCTACTAGAGTTCTTTGAGGGTATCTGTAAGCAGGTGGATTGGGGCACACTATATTTGGACTTCCAAAAAGCCTTTGACCAGCTCCCCTATCAGAGGCGGTTAACTAAGTTAGGTAGTCATGGGATTACAGGGAATGTCCACTTGTGGATTAGAAATTGGCTCCAAGATAGAAAGCAAAGAATGGTCAGTTTTCAGGACGGAAAAAAGTAAAAAGGAGGGTTCCCCAGGGACCTGTGTTTGAACCAGTGCTGTTTAACATATTCATATATTCATAAACGATCTGGAAAAAGGGGGTGCATAGCAAGGTGGCCAGGTATTCAGATGACACAAAATTATTCAAAGTGATGAAGACCAAGGCAGACTCTGAAAAAGTACAAAAGGATCCGGCATGATTGAGCGAATGGGCAACTAAATGACAGATGAAATTCAGTGTAGATAAGTGTAAAGTGATGCACCTGGCCAAAAATAACTGTTATTATACTTATACTATGATGGTTTCTACGTTACCTGTTACTACACAGGAAAGAGATCTGAGAGTCATTGTGGATGGTTGTCTAAAAACATCAGCTCGGTGCTCAGCAGCTGTCAAAAAGGCAAAGAAAATGTTAGGGGTTATTAAGGCAATTGTAAACAACATGGAAAGTATCATTATGCACCTTTATAAATCCCTGGTGTGTCCACACCTTGAATACTGTGTTCTGGTGCCCACACCTCCGAAAGGGTACATAAGAATTAGAAAAGGTCCAGAGAAGGCCAGCAAGGATGATTAAGTGGCATGGAGGGGCTTCCGTGTGAGGAGACACTAAAGAGGCTAGCCCTATTCATTTTAGAAAGGAGACCCTTAAGGGGGGACATGATAAAAGAGTTTACAAAATACCTCCAGTGCGGGTGGAAGGGGGCCGTTGGTAATGAGCAATGCCTGTTGGGAATATGGCTGTGGTGCTATGGAGGGTCTGGACAGCAGGGGAGACTGCTTAACTACCTCCTTGCCTCTTCTCAGCAGTAGAATGACAAATTTAAGCTGACCGGTGCAGCACCCAAAATATCGTCTTCAAAGGTCTTTGGCTGCGGCACAGGGGTGTTCAGAAAGAACCCACGAGTGTTTAGGGTGGGAAACGTGACATGGGTCTTGGCCAAAACTGTCCTGCAACAACTGAAGACGGAGAAGAACCAAAGCTAATATTCATCCACTTCTCAGCAAATATAGCAATCAGATTTAACTGAAATGAAAAGTGGGATCCACTGGTAGCAACACAATGCTGATCTTAACGTCAGAAACAGTGGTGATGGATACTCTGGAAATTCCTTAGTTAGGAAGGTAGCCAAGTAGGCTGCAAAATTGTTGGACCAGGGCAAATAGGTAAATGTAGTCCAGAAACAGCTGTTATGACTATGGTCACTGCAGGAACCTAAATGTTCCTCCTTGATATAATTATTAGGCCCGTGCGAAGCAGCTAGTATTCGCTTCAAATTCAGGTTCAGCTGATTCAGGGGACAGTGATTTGATTTGGTGATTCAAATCATTGTCCTGATTCGATTTGGATGAATCTGATTGGGAGATTCAGCAGCAGCTGAATCTCTGGATCAGCCAGGCCAGGCCCATCCCCTGCCCCTCTCCCAGCCCAGCAATGGCTGCCCCGCTCACCCCAGCTCCCAGCACTTGGGGGGCGGGGGTGGTAAGCCCTAGCTCGGCAGATGCTGCTGGGCGGGGGGTGATCCCGACTGCCCTGCACTGTGTGGGGGGCTCTGCATGAGCCCCCGAACCTCTTGCCCCACTCCCCCCAGCCCCCCACAGGTGCCCTGCATGGGCCAGCTCCAGCCCTTTAAGGGAAAAAAAAACTCTGAAGAAACCCCGGGACTCACCCCTCCTGCTGGAGGGGGGCGATCCCTGCTGCCCCCTACTGCCCTGCGCCATGTGGGGGGCTCTGCAGGAGACCCTGAAGCCCCAAGGCTGCATCAGGAGCAGTGAGGCCTGCGGCTTTTCTCAGCTTTATTTTTTTTCTTAAAGGGCCAGAGCCCTGGCAGGCAGGGCAGCTGTGGGGGGGCCGGGAGAGCAGGGGGGAGTTGAGGAGGCTTGTGGCAGAGCCCCCCATGCAGTGTGGGGCAATGGGGATTGCCTGGCAGCACCTGGTGAGCACCGGGGTTGTTTTTTTTTAAAGTACCAAGCTGGGGTGGGAAGGGACAGCCATGCAGGGGCTGTGGGAGTGGGCTGGGGGAGCGGGCAGGGGTTGTGGGGGCTGGCAGGGGTCCCCCCATGGTCCCCTCCCCTCTCCCCCAGGGGTCCCTCCCCTGCCTCTAGTACTTTCCAGCTTGGAGTGGCTGCAGCCACCAGGGAGAGCTTTGACTCGATTCAGACCTTTAAATTGGTCCCCTGATTTGATTTGGATTCAGAGGTTTGGCCAGCAAATCAGGCCAAATCTCCTTTAAATCAAATCACCACCCGAAGCTTTGCACAGCCCTAATAATTATCTGAGCTAATATGATACAAAACAGTTGTGTCTCAAACTCTGCAGAACCCAGATCAGCTGGTATGTTATGCCTCCCACTAGGTCATCTATATGGTGATGAAAAGGTTACATGGCATAAGAAATATAAATATATTCATTGTTACATAGAGCATTTAGAGCAGGAACTCCCAGGTTCTACTTCTGCTTGGCCACTGTTGGACACAGCCTTGTGAGAGCCAGGTAATGTCATGCCGCAGTTTACTGTCCAGTGCATACTTGATTAATGCTGCTTTGTGAATAAAAATGAAGAGGTTTTTTTTTTGTTTTTTTTTTGTTTTTTACTGAAAACAGCTGAATATTAAATGTAGTGGTTGAGCTCTATTTAATCTGTGTACTTTTGGAGGGGGGTTTCAGAATTATTGAAATCCTTTTGCACATATCTCCATAGAATTGTTAGGAAAAAAATATACGCGACAATGGGTGGCAACACCTCCAGCATGTAGCATGGGCAGCTAAATTTAATTTATGTAGATGTTCCTGGTTATCCTGTAAAATTTGGTAATTCCCCACCACTCCTTTCTTTCCTCCTCTCTCAGAAAAAGCCTAAACATCATAGGGACTATGAAAGAATTATTAAACAAAGTAGGGTGACATGTGTCTTTGATGGAGAAAAAGAATTCTTTCATGAATAAAACTGAGTGGAATATAGTTTTGTATCAAAGGACGCATTCATGTAGTTGGGATATTAGGCTGCTGACACATGATATTGTTAAAGCAGCATGTTTTAGATAGCATTTTAAACACAGGGGCTAGGGACGGACATTACACACAAAGCAGTTTAAGGGATCAGAAACTGGTTTTAACCTGTAGCAGAACATAAGTTCAGTGCAAATAAACCAGTTTCAAAATGGATGAAACTGATTTAAGATAAACCTGGCTGAATGTACTGTCAGACTTAACTGATTTGGGTCAAACTAATTTATGCAATGCCTGTCCCAGACCCCTTCCTGGTTTAAGTTAAACCACTGCAGCAGCCCTGATGCTTTGCAGCCCTGGGCTGCGATCTCTGCTCCAGAGATCAGGGCTGGTCTTGCCCCTCTGCTCCCTAGCCAGAGCTCCACTGCAGGTACAGCAGCATCTGCCTGGCTTCCCCCTGTTTCTTCACACCCCCCCACCTTGCTGCTCACTGCTCAAGCAGGTCTGCCCCCCTCCCTCCCATCTCCCACAGCACAAAGCCCAGCCCCATGGACCCTAGGCATGTGGTATGCTAGCTAATGCTGAGGGGGTGTGTGTGAGTATGTCCAATTTCACTGGGACAGGCAGACAGAACAGTGTCTGCTCAGGGCTTTTTAGAGCTAATCAACAGGTCAGCTGGTAATGTTTATGCCTGCCTTCCTTGGAGAACGGTGT
Source organism: Gavialis gangeticus (assembly GCF_001723915.1). Lineage (NCBI taxonomy): Eukaryota > Metazoa > Chordata > Crocodylia > Gavialidae > Gavialis > Gavialis gangeticus. Next base: position 15,951,922 of record NW_017729025.1, on the reverse strand, counting down.
TTAAGAAGAGCTTGAACTAATGAGAGAGGCTTTTGTTTTGTTGATGGGCTGATAAACACTGTTATCAGCTCCCTGCTGGCTCCCTCACCTATCAGGTTTTCTGCAGACAGTGTGACGAAGCAGGGAGAGGGAGATTGAAAAGCTCAGTATCATCAACAGATGCATGCACTGCACCACACCTCTTTGCATCAGAGCACTCAGCACTATAGAAGGGGAGGGAGGGCTTCTCTGGCCCGCTTCCCCCTCCTCCCCTGGCTTCTAGCCTGAGCCTTGCAGGTGTGTGCCAGTATTTCGTCAGTCCAGAGGAAATGTCTGGATGGTTACAAACTGGGTCAACCTAGGCAGGTTAGACTAACCTGCAAAGATTGAATCAATTCAGGCTCAGGTTTTTTTGAAAGTCTGTCCCTAGCATACATGCTGCCTTTCTTTTATCAAATGTTAAGAGATGATGTTGAAGATAAAAATAAAAATAATTTGTATATTTGTTTTCCTTCATCCTGAGCTTTTTGATAATGATTGAGTTAGTGCATTGCTCATAACATTTTGCTTGATTTCATATTTTTAATGAAAAATCAATCAAACTCCATTAAGTCTCTTGTATGGATTTGGTCAGGCATAGCTAATAAATACCCTTGATTGCTCTGAAATCCCAAGATGTAATGCAGTTTAAACATTCAAAAATATAATATCAAGCATGCCATATGTCTGATGTTGACTGTAACATCCATCTTATTCTGTGCAGATTGCGTTTTCAGGCAATTACGTAACAGGGATCTAGAATAGAGATTTTTGTCTGTTGGCGGATTTGTGTAACCAGTTAACTGGATTATGGGACCTCTTGTCTTCCCTTCCATGTGTCTCAAAGCTACATGATATCCTTGAGGAATGTTGTATGTGAGTCAGCTAAAAGAAGTGTATAATAGCAAAGGTCAGCTCCTTTCTGATGATCAGTGTATTCCTCCATTTTCATCTGGTCATGTCAAAAACTATGTGGAAAAGATAATCCTAAAACAGGAACGTAATTTCTTTTCTGACCAAATCAATCCTGCTTGTGGTCAGAAGTCACGTAATATCTGTAACGTCACACCCTCTCTCCCTGCATCGGATCGTCCCGCAAAGGAATGTTCAGATTTCGCACCAGAATCTTGAACGTCTCTGGTTAGCTTCTAGGCTACTGGGATTACCTGGAGTTAATTGGGGGTGACAATTTTGCAGAAACATCAGTATTTCTTGTAAATGGGCTTGGGTGGCTTTCAAACACACTGCATACAAATCAAATCAAGACATCAGAAATCTCGCATTCAGATTTAGACATGCCACTGGGTGCTACTGACAGGTACATGTCGTGTGACTGTAGCTGGGTTGCCAGGATAAAACAACTGTTCTCCCAAAGAACCTCTGATAATGTTTCTGAAGATTAAACATCTCTTTTGCACTATGATTTTCTTGGGGTGTTTTTTTTTTTTTGGACTCTGCTCTGCAGCCTGTTTGATCCTTTTTTCTAACCACAGCAGTTAGCAACAGGCAATCTCATATTATACCTGGTTAAATACTGTTGGTTTAAATGTTGAACCCTCACCCAAATATTATTGGGATAACCTCTGCCTAAGGAGTAAGTGAATAAATGGGGTAAGAAGGAGGGGAAAAATCCCTTTTAAAAACAGGGTGAATATAGTGCAGAGTGAAAAGCAGTCATTGTGCTCAGACTAGAGAGGAGAGGGGAAAAAAATCCTGGAATAGACCGTATGGGTCAGATTATAATTGTCTTGAAGTGAATAGCAAAACTTCCTTTGACTTCAGCAGAGTCTAAATTTCAAGCCATATTGTTCTTGTTTGTGTTGCAGTAATACAGTGGAGTCCAGGGCTTCTGTGCATTCAGTAGAAATTCAGAATGAAAAATTGTTTCATGCTGCAAAGCAGGAACTCTCAAAATTCAAAGTTTTTAAAAGCTCATAAAAACACTTTTTTGATTTAACTCAAATTTCATGAGTCTAAAAACACTAAATTTCAGAGAACCCAAACCTCCAGTCCTCCCCTCAGCTTTCCTTAAATATTTTTCACTGTGCTTCCCATGTGAAAATTCAGTAAATCTTCAGAGTACTTAGTCAACAGTTCAGGGACGTAAAGTATGAGAGAGAGAGAGAGAGAAGAAAAAACTCAACACTTTTTTCAGAATATTGTCCACATGCAATAGAACAATGTTTGGATTAGATATGCTACATTCAAGATTAGAAACCATGAGTGAGAGCAAAGCTGAACTGCAGTTTCTTGATTATCTTTTCTTACATAACTGTATTGAAAAAATAAAAGCAGTCAGCATAATTGTTCTTTAGCTATTATAAGAGCTGTGAAAAATTCCACACTGGGGTTTTCTCTGATTTTTATCTCTGCTGAGGAAGGTTTTTTTTTTTTTATTTTCACTGCAGTTTTGTGCACTAGGGAGTTGTCACGGCTGTGTTTTAGCTCTTTAGCACCAGTCCGGTAGTCACAGTTTCTGAGTCCATAGCTGCAGAAAACATTTATACCATGACTGTCCAATTTCAGAGCCCCAGGGGGACACACACCACACAGGCCGTGGACCCTGGGCCACATGCTGCACAGGCTGCATGCCATGGGGGCTGCAGGGGCTCCTTGGGAGCCCTGCCACCCAAACAGCATTATTTTCCCCCCCCCTCCCCC
>NW_017729025.1:15947922-15949003 GCF_001723915.1 Gavialis gangeticus | reverse complement strand
CCCCCCCCCCCCCCCCCCCCACTACTTCTGCTGTGTGAGCCCTCCTGTTGCCACCACTGCGCAAGCTGTTTCCATCCCATCCTTTCCCTGCAACTGCTGCCACATGGGCCGTGAGCCCAGCAGGCCTCCTGCCACGTGGTCTTGTCTTAGAGACCCTGGCCACTGCCACCACAGCAGCTGGAGCAAAGGTGGCAATGGCAGCTGGCAGGAGCCAGGGGTTTGTATATTAACCCCTTGTGGGCCACATACCACCTGTAGGCCATGAGTTGCACAGCCCTGATTTGTACAATGCTGCAGTCTGGCCATGGACTGTAATTTGAGAACCTGCTTTGGATCATGCTGACAACCCTGTTGCAGCTCACCGCCGTACTAGGAACGTTTGCATTGCTGATGAATGCATCATGCCATAGGAGTGAATTTGAGGAAACTGAGTATTTACCACTTCTGAAATATCTTGCTTAAAGGATTTGAGGAGGAATTGGTCCAAACTGGTAAATAAAAGCTATTTTAGGACCATCTCCTAATGTGCCTGTTTCAGTCCATGCATATAAACTGTTGGCATCCACTAAATTGGAGCAGATGATTGAAGCAGTATTTACATAATTCAGCCTTCTAAAAACACTTCACCTTTTTGTGTTGTTACTGGAGTCGTGAATGCTATGCCACCCAAACGAATGCCACTTCTTGCCTTTTGAACTAAGGACTTGCTGTCTTCAGCTGTTGTTTATTGTTGGTTTTATTTAAGCTCAGCCTTGAATCTTCTGATTTCCTTGGGCTCCTATCACTTTCATATTAAAGATCTGTTTAAGTAAAGCATGATATAGCACATTGTGCATCTGTGTAATCTTCTCTTTGCTCATGAGCTGTCAGCATCCACCCCACAGGTGATTGCCTCTGTATAGGTTTGTGAAATACTTGGGGAACCTTGAGCGTAAAAAGCACAGCATTTGTACTTGTCTTTGTTATAATTCAACAGGCTTGTCATTGATTCTGCACACAAACAATTTATCGTTTTAAAAACAGTTTACAGCATAATCTGAGGTTGACCTCAAGATGTGATTTTTTTTTTTTTTTTTTTTAT
>NW_017729025.1:15940522-15947743 GCF_001723915.1 Gavialis gangeticus | reverse complement strand
TTTTTTTTTTTTTTTTTTATGTAAATGAAGAAATGAGTCATAAGAGATGTCCTACCCAGATGTTAATAATTAGTGATTCTTATCTTGGCATTTACTCCATGACTTGTATAAGGGTTGCTTCCCATTTCAATACTTCTGGGTCAAATAAACAATGAATCCTACTAGAAACAAAACTAGAAGAAGCCTTTCATTTTGGAATTCAACATCCCAATTTCCTCATGTTTTAATTTGTTCATTTATCTATTACATTCATGTCTGATTATCATGTGTAACTTTGCAGTTGCTTCAGAGTACAAGGATGTTAATCTTGTATGGCAGTTAATTTCAAACCTCTCTCCCTCTCTTTCTTTTTTTTAGAATCAAGTTTTTTACTGGGAAATGCCCAGATTGTGGATTGGCCTGTAGTTTATAGTAATGACGGTTTTTGTAAACTCTCTGGATATCATCGAGCTGACGTGATGCAGAAAAGTAGCACTTGCAGGTACGTACCCTCTGCCTATTTGCAAAGCAATTCTGTGTATCGAGTGAAAATTAATACTGTATTGGGTGGTATGTTTTATCTCAAAAACCTTTGTTTAAAAGCCAAACTGTTTACGATGCCGAAGCAGTCTGTATAAGTTATAGCTATAAAGGTTTTGTGTCCTGATTAGCTTATCCATGACCCGATAAAGCCCTTAAGCAACTGTTTAGCTACAAGCAAACGAGTTACTCCATTGAACTGAATAGGTGGTTTCACTGAAGCCAGTGGAACTGCTCGGGTACTCGAAGGTAAGCACGTACCTGTATGGCTTGTTAGACCAGGGACAGAGTGCTCATGATCTCGTAGGTTCAAGCCCTAAATAAAAAGAAAAAAATTCTTATGATACAGATTTGTCTTTAATCTGGTACGTTGTTTGGTACCAAACATGCTTTGAAGGTGAATAAGCTTTTCTTTTAATTAGCTGCCGGGTCTGAGTTCTTAAACTCATAACGTACTGTGTAGCTTTTGGTAACTGTACAAATGTTATGAACAGTAAATGGAAGAAGGTGTATTTTGTGCAGGGGGAACATTAAAAACCTGAATAAATCTTCCTTTATTTCAGAATGAAGGTGATTTTTAATAGCATTCCAAAAAAAAAAAAGGAATTATTAAGACTCTGGGCCTATTTTTCCCTTCACTTTTAATTATTTACAGTTCCTACCTGTATGAGTGAGATTAGAATTAGGCCCTGTCATGAGTTTTAAGGAGAAATGGGGTATTTAAGTTTAACGAAGAGATTTCTGTCCATATGCATGGTAGGAGTTTTTTCTTGTTTGTGTTTTTGGGTTTTTTTTTACAAGTTCCCTCCTGATTTCCTTTAGTTGTTAAGTCAAAAGGGACTCTTCTCTGGTCCATGTTCACCTTCACCCCCATAATGTTCAGATTGCATCCCTGTGTTATCAGATGAACAGTTATGCTGTTGGGGGCATTTGTCTGCAGGAGTTTCAGGATGTAGTCCTTGTCCCCTACTTTTGTCAGAAAAGAACAGCTGTAATTTATGGTCATAAACCCTTACAACTAGGACAGGGGTTGGCATTGTCCAGCCGTGGCATGTCCTGAAGCACCCTGGGCATGCAGTGGGGCTAGGGAAGCTCCATGACTGGACTGCTTTTTTAGGGGTGTGTGAAATGGACCATATTCAATTCAGATTTGGCCCAAATTGGGGATAGTGATTTGATTAGTTGATTCAGATCACTGTCCCTGATTCAACTCGGCCGAATCCAAATCTGAAGATTCGATGCTGATACAGGGAAACAGCGATTCAGACATAGACACAGCTTTAAATTTTTTTTCTACATACCTCGAGGTACTAGGCATGGGTCATGAATGCTGTGATGCTGGGGCGGATGGAGTGTCCCACAGGACTGCGGCGGGCCCCCTGTGTGCTTGGTGGCGAATCCAGAAGTGGACTGGAAGTACTTCCAGGTCTGCTGCCAAGCGGCGATCATCCCTAGACCCAAGAGGCACCAGTCACTGAGCCGGGGGGGAGGAGGTTCAGCAGGGCCCCCCCGCGCGCTCCCCAGCAGCCCTGGAAGTGGACTAGAAGTACTTCTGGTCCACTTCTGGGTCTGCTGCTGAATGTGCTGAGGACCCTCCCTGCCTCCTGTGGGATGCTCCATCTGCCCCAGGATCACAGCATTCACAAGCTGCCTGGTACTTTGAGGTACGTAGAAAAAACATTTAAAGCTGTGTCTGTCTGCATCATCAGATCTCTCTGAATCAATTTGGAGGGCTCCGATTCGATTTGGAGAGATTAAAGGGCCTCCTGATTCGATTCAGATTCGGAGATTCAGCCACCGAATTGGGCTGAATCTCTGCCAAATAGAATCAGGGACCGAAGCTTTGCACAGCCCTACTGCCTTTCTAGGCAGCTCAGGTGTAGGTGTCTCCTGGTTGCTGCTGCCACTGGCTCCAGCCCCGCAGTACCGATGAAGACCTGCCCAGCACAGCCCTGACCTCATCCAGCCAGGCTCAGCAGCAGCAGTGGCAGCCAGGCAGAAACTGCTGCTCAGTGTGGGGGGAAAAGTGGCTCCTGCTTCTCACTGCTGCCAGGCCTTTCCTGCTGTAGCCACCCAGAACCTACGCTGGGCTGCCTTGCGTCTGCTCTGTGCTGCCACTGCTTCCCTGCTGGGCAGCTGGGAGGTGGCGGTGACAGTGGTGGAGACGCAGGGCAGTCCAGTGTGGGCTCCTGGTGGCTGCACCAGGAAGGTCCTGGCATCAGTGAGGGGGAAGGGTTGCTTTTCCCTTTGCTTAGCAACAGTTTCTGCTCGGCTGCAACCACTGCTGCACCTGGGTGGGCGAGTCCAGAGCAGGTGTGGGGAGGCCGGGTTGGGGCTGTGTGGCACAGGTCCCCACCAGTACCGTGGACCTGGAAAGGGAGTCCAGCTGCAGAGCCACCCAGGAGGCAGCAGATGTGCGATGGGCGGGTGGCACGATGTGGAGCAGGTGTGGGACAGGCCAGGTTGGGGTTGTACGCACAGCTTGTGGCTAATCCATTCCCATGGGAGTGAGTCCAGAGCAGGCATCAGGTGAGGCTGGGGCTGCACGCTGTTGGCAGGGGTGAGGAGGCACCGCAGGGTGCTTGGGCTCTGGGTTGTTGCAGGGTGGGGATGAATGCTGACTGGAGTTGGGGGGTTCCCATGCACACCCCTGAAAACTCCACAACCACACCCTCCACCTCTCCCCACATGCACCCCCCAACACAGACACCCACATGCTTTTGGGGGAGCCCCACTCACTGCTACGTGCACACATCCCACCACACATGCACAACCCCGATGCACACCCCACCCCTACTTCCAGCTCTCCTCCCCTTCTACACACCCTACAGCCCCCCACAAACTCCCCACACCCACCCATCCCCACAAACACACTTCCCATAAACCCCCCGTACCTATCTATATCCACTCACTTTCCCACATCCTCCCCCATACATATACTCCCACACCCCCTACACCCTCACAACATGCAAGAGTAAGACTTCATTTTGAGCTATGATGCAGTCACCTCTGTATACGCCACAAACACACAAATCAGGACAAACTTTTTTAAAAAAATGAAATTAAAAAATGTACTTGTCAATGTTTGGTTTTTAGTATATAATTTGTTTTTTTCCGGTTCTAAGATGGCAAATGCCCTTCCCAAAAGGAGTACTTCTGGGGGCAAGGGGAGGGATGTCTGGTGGCAAAGGTTAAGGGGTGGGACTTCCAGTCCCAAGTTGGTGGCCAAGGGGTGGGGCTCCCCTTGCAGACCTTGACAGCTCACCAAAACTCGTTACATGGTCCTGCAGCTGAAATAATTGCCTGCCTCTGGCCTAGGAGGTCCTCTGGAAGAGAGTTTTCATCTCTGGGAGGTACTCAGTGGGTGGGATAAGCAAACTGTAGGTCCCCTGAACAATGGGGATTAATGTGCTTTGGATCTGCAACCATAACCCTGAGAGACTTTCACTGACAATAGGTTACAACAGAGCAGGCTACCTGTGAGCCATGAGGAAGGAGGGGAAATCTTCCCGGTTCAAGATTACTTTGAGTAACCAGGCTTCTTGTAAGGGAGGTGGGCATGCATTGTCACCGTGAAATAGTAATATATGGGTTATAGCAGTCAAATCAATGAACTCATTGAGACTGCAAAGTAAAACCCTACGTAATATTATACAGCGGTGCTCAACCTATTGGCCCTGCAGGCCAAATGAGTGGGTTGAGGCTGGGCCATAGGCAGGACAGAGTCCCAAGTGGCAGGTTTGGGTCCTAGGGCCCAGCACCACCCCCTTCCTGCCCTGAATGCTGGGAGTGGTCCCTGGGGGCCCAGTGCCACTTCTCCCTCTGGAATTGGGCCCCTGGGACCTGGCACTACCCTGACCTGACCACCCACCTAGTGCTGTCCCCACCTTTCCACCAAATGCCCCCAGCCTTGCACCCTGGGTGTGCAGGGCCCAGGGCTCCCCAGGGTTCAGAAATCTGGCAATGGGGGAGTGGTGCCGGTGCTTTCTCACTGCCACAGTTTTGGACCCGTGGTGGAGCCCTGCAGGCCAGGGGTTGCGCACCCCTGCTTTTACATAATTCCTTTTTTATACTTCTGCTACTGTCTCTACTTCTTACAGTGTTTCATATCAGCTATTGTTTGCTTGCCAGGCCTTTTGAATGCATATTAAACCGAGGACCAAGACAGAACAAGCACTTAGCTCAGCACCTGTCAAAACATGAGGCCTTGACAATTCTTCTCCATCTGAAACGGAGAAAAGGGACCACAATTTGTGTTCCATAACGTTGTGTTTGGATGTAGTGTTTGGAGCTGTCTCCTACCTCCTGTCTCTAGGACGTAAACGTTTACGTAGAGTTTAAATCCGTGCGGGGTCTTGCTTTGAAGAGCAAGATGTTCAATGTGTTGAACACCCATGTGTTGGTTCTCTTTGCAGAGATGAATTCTGCCTACATGTGAAGTTAAACTGTAGGGCAGGTTTATTTTTAGCACTTTGCTTCTGCAGTCTGTATATTTAGTAGCAGCTTTTTCCTTAAAGGCTGGAAGGCACCCTTTTCTGTGCCTGATTCTTGGTGGAATCACTGTGTGCAGTGCAGAAGAGCCAAGCACGGGGGGCGGGGGAGCCTGAGGGCCTGGCCCCCCTCGGGAAGAGGGCTGTCACTTGAAATGCGTAAACCTTTCCACATCTCCATCATCTTAGGTCCCGTGGCAAAAATAGAAGTGCAGTGTGGTGATTGCTGTTCGTTCCAGGGCCTAGCAATGCTGCCTCAGCAGAAGTCCCAGTTTTTGCTGGAATTCTCAACTAGGTGCAATGTGCAGTAGAAAACCCCTTGAGACAGGAACAGATTTGAGATTCTCACTAATAAGGAGTTTTGCTACTGAATGCAGTAGGAAACAAGTTTTGGGCTGTTTGTGTCTTTTTAAGGTTTGCTGACTTGAACATGTGGGGCTTAGAATAAGAAATGATGTGTGATATTTTGTGTATCTGGAGGAGGAGTTGTGAAGACGATAGCCCAGAAATGTCTGTGTGCTTTTTAAAAAAATTGTTGAGACATGGTGCAGTTATTTTACTTTATTTTCTAAATTAGGGTCTCAGTCTACATTTGGCAAGACAGCTTGCTACATTGCATATGCCCAAAATAATTTTATTTGATACATAGCATTAAATGAATTAAAGCAAAGCAGATTAATGGGATGAAAGTACTTATTATTTTCTTTAAGAAAGTGGTGTGTTTTATAGCTTTGAGTGCAAAAATGTGTGTACACGCACAGAAATATAACTTCAGAACCTGTGCCTGGATGCTCAGGATCCAGTTGAGCTGTGCTTGGTGCTGGCCCTGAGTGAAATGAAAGACCAAGGTAGCTTTGTCCCACCTTTGTAGTTGTCCAGTTCAGAAGTGGGCCAGCTTCAGTCCCATTATGAATTACAGCAGCCTCAAAAAGCCCAGCACTGGGCTCTCCCAGGTACTGGGAATAGCTGGTGTATAGAGATGCATTGGTCATATCCCTTTGCTGTCAGTCAGGTCCCTTACCCAAGATGTGCTCTATTAGGTCTTCAGCACCTCGGGATATCATTTTGCACTGGCCATTCATGGTTGGCTGGGTCCCGTGGCTGCATGGTATCTTTGTAGTAGCTGGCATGGGCATGAGAATCAGACTGCCAGAACTTTATGCTATGTATTTATCTTTGTATGGCACATGGGACACCAGAAATTGCATGCCTAATTGGGTGCACAATAGCAGGGGGACACAGAAAAGATTTCCAGCAGGTGGAACTTGAGAGCGGATGATGCCTTCTGCTTCCAAGAGATTTCCCCTGGGATGGCTTGAGGGGCAGTTGCAGCTCCAACCTGTTTAAATGGCAGCTGCACATGCAAAAGCCTCTCTGCTCTCCCTGGTACTAACTGCTGAAATTGCACTTAGGAAAATAGTTCTCTTTGGGTACATTTTAGCACATGCAGATATAGGGCTTCTTGAATACATTACAGAGAGATGTTCTAAAACCTTTTGAAAACTGTTTGATATGGTTAGGACAAATGCTCATTTCAAAACTCAACCTTATTATTCACAGTATTCATTGGCAAGGATTCTGAACACGCACCCAGTGAGTGACTGGTTAGTAAAGCTGCCCCTGGCACTTCTCACCTGGCATTTATTTCATTCCTGTCTTCGGCTTGTTCCCTCCCTCTTGCACGTCAGAGCTTGGCACGGTGCTGGGAATGGCTAGTGATACTTTTCAGAGGAAACCAGAGCTTTCCCAGGTCTCACTAGGGCACTTTGCATGGGTGTTTTCCTCCGTCTGTACAGTAGCAGGGAATCGGATTTCTTTATTGAATGGATAGTTTTTTAGGCAGCATTGATGATGAGACTGCCATAATGTTCTACCCCGTGTTACCTCGAGTAGGGAGGGAAAGGACTGCAGCTGTTTCAAGTTGGATAAAACTTCTTCAAATGAAATGCTGGCTTCATTGAAGTCAATTGCAGAACTCCCGTTGACTTCAGAGGGCCAGGATTTCACCCTTTGTGTCTGGTGTATTACAGTTACTGCTCAAGAAGTCTTAAGCTTGGCATTGGGATGATACTGGTTTGACCGGATTTTCATTACAGTAAGGCCTCTTTTTACTGTGGCAGTATTGTGCATAAAAGCCTTAGTGTGAATGAAAATCAGACCCACTGAGCTTTGAGGGTCTCTGAGCCCCTATATACCCCCCCCCCCCCCCCCC
>NW_017729025.1:15938938-15940225 GCF_001723915.1 Gavialis gangeticus | reverse complement strand
CCCCCCCCCCCCCCCCCCAAACACATGCACACACATGGGCTTTAACTTGCAAATGTCTGAAGCCTGCAATTTATGAATCAGCGGCAGCTGTTCCTTCTGGGCCTAGTTCTGCCATGTGCATGAAGATTGCATCCCATCGCATCTAGTCTTTCTGACAAACCGTTTGGATCTTGCTTTGACCCACACCTAGCTTTGATAAGCCATATAATCGTCCATTAAACATGACCTTCCTTGCACTACGACACACCAGCAGTAACTGTGTAAAACCAACTAGGGATACAAGAGTCCTCTGCAAACTGATGGCTGCTTTGCATTGAGGGGGCTCTTCTGTCTTGGGGAGATGCCTGGGAAGGAGACAAGAGCACAGACGTGTTAAATAATGAATGGCCTGTGCAAGAAAAGGGGAACAAATATCAAAGGTTGCTCTTACCCCGAGTCTCTCAGCAATGCTCGTTTGCTACTGTATGTCTGTCGTCAAGACTGTAAGCTCTCAGGCATGCGGTGGATTGGATATTTGTGTCTTGTACAGTACATGCTGTTAGCACTTGACAAGTAATAAATAACAGCAACACACGAGGCAGAGAAAGACAGAGTGATTGATTGAAGACGTGGGAGTGGGAGTTCCCCGATGTGTACCCAACAGGGCAGACGAAATTAAATTAAATCTGTGATAAACAGAGTTTATATAATAAAGGAAGTTGCTTTCTAAATTCCCTGGGTACCTGAGATTAAAATTGGCTGGTGAAGAGGCTTGCTATTACAGCACAAGACCTTAAAAAGAGCTCTTTATATGTGAAGATGAGAGATTTGAAAATTTACGGGCTTACTGTTATCATAAACTGATTGTAATTTAAACATAAAATTGATCGATCATGTTCGACAGAGCAGTATAGTTACGTTCTATTATGTCTGCCATACAGAATACTGAATGCAATTTGCCGTTATAATGCTAATTGGTACTGATTGTTTCTGTACTGATGAAACATGTAAAGATTCTTGTTCTTCTGTAGTCTAGTGCTAGGGGAAGCATTGTTTTACCTCTTGACTCAAACAGACAATACAGTTGCAGAGTACATTTTGCTAAACCCATTGGGTCTTATTTTTACCTGGCATACATTACTAGTTTGCTTTGCCCTTTCAGAATATTAAAGTACTGAATTAAAAAGTAATTTAACATTCAAGCTTTGTCACTTCCAGTTATCAGACAAACGTCTGAAGAGAATTTTGGTCTGAGCGCAGACAACTAGAGTTCCTAAATTGGTGTTGAATTCAGAAATGAGGGAAATC
>NW_017729025.1:15921977-15938884 GCF_001723915.1 Gavialis gangeticus | reverse complement strand
CACCCCCAAAAAAACAAACAAACAAAAAAACCCCTTGCTGATTTGGTAAAAATAAATGACTGTCATCATTCCTCATCAAAAAGTCAAGTAGCATTTCCTTAATTTGCAGTAGCAGCCTATTACTTTTTATTTTTACTATTACTGCCTACACTATCATGCAAATATTGTGGGAAATTTTATTGTGGAGGTGAGATTCTGATCCCCTAATTAATATTACGTATAGTACCTTACTTTGTGATTAGGCCTATTAACTCCAGTGGAAATATTTATCTGAGCAGCTGGTAATCTGTGTGAGTAAAATGTTCAAAATCTAACCAGACTATGGCATGTGGGCACATGCCATACTTACACTGATGTAACGTGGACACACACATGCGTTACGCTAGTGTCAGGGCGGGCAGGTGACTAGCAGGGTTGCCTATAGATGTGCTTGGAGGTATGTGTGTGTGTGTGTGGGGGGGTGGCATTTTAATTAAAGCAGGCAGTGCTGTAATTAAAACAGCTCAGCATCATGCGTATTAAGGCCCCCTCCATTTCAAAATGGCCATGGGGTCGCTTTAACTAAAACTCATTCAGTGAGGTTTAGTTAAAGCACCCCCTTGGCCATTTTGAAATGGAGGGGGCTTAAGATGCATGATGCCGAGGCGACTCTAGAGCATTCTGATTGGAACATGGAGCAAACTCAATTAATCGGGTCTAATTAGAATGCGTCGGAGCAAATCTATAGGCAGCCCAAGGTAGCAGCTCACAGTAAGTGCTATTGTAGCATCTTGCCACTAGGTGGCAAGGAACAAATAATAGGCCGTTTGCTTCAAATAAAGGACTGTTGAAATTGGATTGAAGCCCACTAGAATTATGGGTGCGCTCCTTCCCCAGGCACTGTCTATTTCCACCCTCAGGGTCAGGACTGGATTGACTTTCCACTCACATAGGGCTGCGTGTCTTGTTTTTGTTCCACGTGTAAATCAGTGTAAAGCCAGTGAAAATATATTGTGTGTCCACACCCTATGCAAGAGCTCTTTGTGTCGTTAACAGCTCCATTGTTTTCCTATTCTTGGAGCCTACCAAATGTAAAATTCATCATTTTATTGATGCTCTGAAGGTCTATGAAGCAATCAAAGCAAACTATGTTTAAACTACAGAGGCACTGGTAACCTTGTTTCTGCTTTAGTTTTCTTGGAGGTTTCCCCTTTGGGTTTCCATTCAAGCTGAAAGCGCTTATAAACAAAGAAAATGGAATTTATTGATCAAATTAAAAGTATGTTGATTCAAGCCTTTGATCAATTGAAAGTATGTTGATTCAAGCCTTTGAAACCCTTTGTTCTGTTGTTGTTTCCCCCTCTTTACTTGGAGATCTGAATAGAACAGTTTTCATTTCTTTTTAGTCCTGAGAGAAATGAGAGAAAGTTGAGATGGTTTGCTATGAAACGCAGATTTTCAGAGCTGAAGTCATGGGGTTTGGTCATCTCTACTCGCTGAGAAAATGACCCTGGGGAAGCATGTTGAGTTGACACAGTCAAATGCTAGGAAATGCCAGCATTAAGTTTTCAGTTGTGTTGTCTGAATGTGCATGTCTGGGAAGCCTCCAGATACATGTTGTTAGTGTCTGATACAAAAGTTAACTGAATTAATTCACCGAACTGAATTAGTTCACCAAATTAATTTGCATACTTACACTTTTCAGAAATCACAGCTCAGTACAGCTTGGTTGCTAAAGGTTTTCGATAAAAGGACAATTCATGGTTTCTATTGTATTCCCTAAGTTGGGAAAGCAAAGTGAACATCAAGTAGGTACATCTGGTATTTTTCCTTTTATGTTTAAGTTAAGGATGCTGGACCAAATTCTTTACTGGTGTAAAGGCTGCAGATCTATGGACTTAGGGACATTTACCTTAGTAAATTTGGAGCCTGTGCACTATCCTGCTTGCATTCACACTTCTGTTCCCTGGCACTGGTACTTATCTATTTGGGGGTGGGAATGCACTGTTTGAAAGGTACAATGATGAGTAGGAGACATGAACGTCTAATTGAGCAAGATACTTGGGCACATACCTAACTTTAAGCATGCGATTAGTCCCAGTGTTGCCCTCTGACTATCCTGGACTAATTGCAAGCATAACTTCAATGGGATAATTTGTACACTGGGCTGGATTGAGACCTACTGAAAGGAAAGAAAGAAGGGAATTACATCCAGGCAGTGTTCTTTGGGTAGATGTGATTATATTTTATTAGATCAACTGAGTAGTCAGAACAAATTTCTTTGCAAGCTTTTGGGCACAAATACCCTTCTTCAGGTGTAGGGATCTCTTGCTCTGAGATCTCCAAGGAATGAAAGAAGAATTACAGCCTGCATTTCTTTTTCTGGTGAAATCTGGTCTTGATTCATAATCAGACTTTTATAAGTAAATGCTGATTATATGACTGTGTTGTACATCTGGATAATTTTAGGTAAAGGAACTTTTGCTGCTTATATGAATTTTAGATTTGGGGTAAAGAACAAATACTGGGTAACCTTATATTTGGATAACTGATACTTGGGTTGTTTGGATTTGCTTGTAGAAGCTTGCACTCGTTTTCCAGATGTCTTTTGTCAAGGGTATCTAAGAAGATTTACAAACTTTCTTGGCTTTTGTTTACTTTTCTCCATGTTATCATTCAAATATTAGCATTTTTATGTATTGCTCCCACCATTGTGATTCCATCTGGTTCTTTGGATTTTTCAGTTCTTTTTTTCAAATCACTTGAATAAAATGTAAATGCTAGCATATCCATCTTTTTCACAATAAGGAGACACTTGCATGCTTTTGTAGGTTTTGTCACATTTTTGAGCACTATAAATGTTGAAATGAGGTGTAAATTGTAGTTAAACTTCAGTGTATGACAGGTGCCCCATAGCCAATAGTTATATAGTTTAAAATGACTGCAACTAATTTGTTACTTGTCTGTGGGGGGGAAAAAATGGATTTTTTTTCTTTTACAGTTTTATGTACGGGGAACTGACAGACAAGAAGACAATTGAAAAAGTCAGACAGACTTTTGACAACTATGAGTCAAACTGCTTTGAAATTCTCCTGTACAAGAAAAACAGTATGTATAAAGTTGTATGCAACTTTTGGTTAATGACGGTACATTTTGAAGATACCTATCTGGAGAAGACAAATGTTTCTTTTAACATTTTGCATGCGAGTTTGGGACATGACTTTAAAGAGTGACTTGCATTTTTTAGGTGTCTCAGTAATTCATTGGCCAGTCTGAGGTTCCTTTAGGAGACAAAGTACTCAACATGTTCTGATAGTTTGGCCCTTTGAAGGCAACTATATCCTGAGAAACTGAACATCAAGGGTACCTGAAATTATATTAAGATTTCCTGAAAAAATACTGCATTATGTTAGATTCAGCTTCCCTCTTAGGATAAATCTTCCCCTCTGTCTTGTGCTCACTGAAGCAATAAGAAGTTATCCTGAGATTTCTTAAATTCTGATTATCTCCAAATATTTTAACCAACGCTTTCCTTAAAAGAGAATGCAGCTGTAACTTCCAGCTCTCTCACTTGATTGTGTGTGTTTGAACTTAATCACCAACAGGGTGCTTCTCAAATGAGTCAAGGAAGCCTTTGATGTTTTCCCTTGATTTTTTTTCTACTTCTCTGCAATCCTGTCTGCACAGTCCACCTGATTGCTTCCATATATTAGGGATAGTTTTCCAAGATGTGCCAGCACTGCGTATCTTCATTGACACAAGGTTCCAGCACTGCCATCCTATTTCTAGCTGATTGCAAACTGAATCCTGAAATCCAGCTCTTCTATTTGCTACCAAGTTGTCTCATTAAGTAGAATGGTTGTTCCCAATTAACAGGTGTCTTAAATTCAGATACCTTTTATTTTAAAATCAAAGAAATAAACGATTTCCCCTGATGTCTTCTCCATAACAAGTCAATAGCTCTGTGTTGGAAAGAATATTGTCTGCTTTAGCAGATTGTGTTTCAAAAAATATTATTGAACTGTAGTCTTTTTTTTGTAAAATCTTCACCTGCATCCAGATTTTCAAGTCTTGTATTTTTATGAGTTATGTTGGTTAAGACAGATATTAGGAAAAACTTTTTCACTAGGAGGGTAGTTAAACACTGGAACAGTTTACCCCAAGAGGCAGTGGAAACTAAATCCTTGGAAGTTTTTAAAACCAGGCTAGATAAAGCCTTGGGTGGGATGACCTAGTTGGTGATGGCCCTGCTTTGAGCAGGGGGTTGGACTAGATGTGACCTCCTAAAGTCCCTTCCAACCCTCATTTTTTATGATTCTACATTGGAAGGTCTTTGGGACAAGAAAAAACCTGAGTGTAGGTTATAAGCTCATTTTCTTTCAGTCTCGTATCAGCTCTTCTTTTTATACTAATAATCTGCTGGTTTATGTCTCAGCAAATGCATTTTCCAAAGCTTGGCTTTGTTTTGCCATAATGTGAACCTTTTTTCCTGCATGTTGGCAAAACACTATTGTTAAAGTGAGCATGCATACATCCTCAAAAGCACATTTTAAAGTTAACAGTGTAGAAAAAAACACATAGCTCGCATTCCTTTTAGTACGTTTGAGGAAAATACAGTCTCTTGCTGGACTGAAGGCTTTCTGCTTTTGCCTGCTGGAGACTGAGTACTGCCTTCCTTTTGCACTGAATTCACTCTGTTTTCCTAGGCCAGTGAAAGTAACACCCAGCATTCATTTTCAAGTCCTAGGCTTAGGTGTGCTACTTGTCTTTGCCTATGTGATGTGTGTGTTTTTTCTATTCAGTGCTTCTATTTTTGGCAGCAACTCTGATTTAGATTTTGCATCATTTACCTCTCCAAATGGCAGTATCTGTGGGACTTCTGGTTTCAGATGTTATCCACAGGACTGCCCCTCTTGGCCACTTCCTTGGCATTTTAAGCCAGTTGAGATGATGGCTTCCTGGTCTGCCCATGCTGGCCAGAGTTGCTTGGGCTTCTGAATGAGCAGCTTATCCAAGAGGTGCACAGACCTTCCCTAGGAGTAAGGATTAGGGTCTTATACCTCAAGTTGGCCATTGAGAGGTGGAATATTAGAGTGATCAGTGCAATGTCTTTGGCATAAATGCTGAACAAATGCCCTTACCTCTTTAGTGGTAGTGTGACACCAGTTTAATCCCAGATAATTCAATGTCACCAAATTGAATTGCTCTTGTAGTTTTGTTTTTGCTCACATTAAAACTATAATAAACTGCTGTATTTACCTTGCGGGCACTGGTACTACTCCTTGGAGCAGTGCATTGTGGGCGCTGACAGACGTGCAGCTCGCCAGTCTAATCCATGGTGCTTCACAGAAATCGCCATGAGTTAGGCTGACCCTCCCGACCAACAGACGTTCTTTGTTGGGTCAGGAGGGTGAGGGATTGAGCTCCATTAGGAGCTGATCCAGCTGAGGAGCTTCTCTCCCGAGGCTTGTTTCGGGGGGGAGGGGTGCTCCAATCCACCCACACCCCCTCTAGCATAGGCCGAGCAAGCCCCAGTCTAATCTCTCTCCCCTCAATTCTCCTTCCTCCCATTGTGCACACAGCACTGGGGGTGGGGTAGGGCTGCATTAGCCCAGCCACCCACTCAGACAGAAGTTAATGAAGACACTCCACTTTGGAGCACCTTCATCTGAACCCTGATATAGTGAGGGTTAATTTGTCGTGTGATTCTAGACTTTTAAAGTGTTCTGCAGCTGTGCACTTCTGTAAGGGCACAGCTGTAGTGTGCTTTCAAGGGTCCAGTCATGAGACAAATGTAACTTCTGTGTGCGCCCTGTGAGGCAGCTGCTAATGTGACTGAGCAGGGACTAGAAAAGGTGCCCTAAACCTAGGCTGTCTTATCTGCCCTTGCCTGGATAACTGCATCCAGTGGAATCACTGTGGTTGAAAACATCATAAGACGACAATGATTTTTGCAACATGGAACATTTGCATCCCAATGGGTAACCAAATTAATGAACAACCAGAAAGAACAACTCCCACTGCCATCATTTATAGGGGACTAGCGAGATACAACATTGACATTGCATCTCCTAGTGAGACAAGACAACTGGATGAGGTCTGCTGAAGGAAGAGGGTGGAAGCTGCTACACTATCTTCTGGAAGGGGAAACTGGCCCAGGACAGATGCGTCCGTGGTATCCTCTTCAGCATCAATAATCAGCTTGTCAGTCAACTTACAGAGCTCCCTGTGGGCATTAATGAATGTCTTATGACCCTCCATTTTAAGCTCAGCAAGAACCAGTATGCCACTGTCATCAGTGCCTGTGGCCCAACTCTTGATGCTGATGTCAAAGAACAATTCTACTCCAACCTAGACCATGTACCGACTGACACTCACAAGGAGGATAAGATAATTCTTGGTGACTTCAACACCAGTCGGACATGACCTGGGATGCTGGGGAGTAGCATCATTGGGCAGGAAGGAATAGGTAAAACCAACTCTAGTGGCTTGTCCTCCTAAGCAAATGTGCAGAGCATGGTCTTGTTATTACAAACACCATCTTCAGACAGTGACAAATACAAGACCAACTGGAGACACCCTCACTCTGAGCACTGGCATCTTCTCGACTATGTTATTGTTAGAAACTGATCAAATGACTGTCTGTATCACATGAGCTACGCAAGGAATCGATGACTGCTGGACAGATCACCTCTTCTCAGATCCATTATGAACATCTGGCTTGCTCTGCAATACTGAAAACAGTCAAAAGCAATGCAAAGGACCCTGAACACCAAATCTCTTGAAGACCTGATGGTCTGTAAGGGTCTCCAATAGTGTCTCCATGAAAATCTCTCTGCCCTGTCCACAAATGAAGATGACATGGAAGAACTCTGGAACAGGTTTAAAACCACTGTCCGTATGGCCCATGCTGAATCCATTGGCTGTACCAGCCGTCAATACCTAGACTGGTTCAATGAGAGTAACGCCAAGATCCAAGTCCTCCTCAACTGGAAGAGAAAGGGTCATTCTGTTTGGCAAGATGATACCTCATCTCAGCAGAAGAGGGAGATGTATCAGCTCCTTAAAGTAACAGCTCAAAAAAGGATCCAGGGAATTAAAAATCAGTGTTGGCAAGATGAAGCCGAGGAGATCTATGCTGACAAGCATGACGTGCTTAGTTTTTTCCAAGCAATGAAAGCCATCTTTCTGGAATTGATATGGAATGTAGGAGGATGGAGGGCTCTTCACTCTAGAATGTTTTTTGCTTGAAGACCAAAGTACTCAAAACAACCATCCTGGACCTTGAATAAGATAATGGCGGTGCAGTCCTTGAGCACACTGAAGAACACTTCCAGACTGCACTAGAACTTTTCAGTGAAGCCTACTGAACTTTGGGCCTCTCTCTCAACATGGAGAAGACTGTACTGCTGTATCAGCCTGGCCCAGGCAGTGAATATGACCCCTCTACACAAATTACCATTGAGTGAAAGACCCTGGAGGTAGTTGAGCACTTCCCCTACCTCAGTAGCTGCCTCTCAAAGAGTGAACATTGATGAGGAGATGCTTCCGCGTGTCTTTATTTGTTGTGATCTCTGAAAAGACGCCAACATCCAGGTCTACAAAGCAGTTGTCATCCCCACTCTCCTCTATGGATGTGAAATGTGGGTGACCCACCATTGTCATTTCAAGAGTCTGGAGAGGTATTACCAGTAATGTTTCTAGAAAATCCTCCACATTAAATGGGAAGATTGCCACATAAGTGCTTTGCTGCCAGCATCCTTGCTGAAGCCAATGTTACTAGCATTGAGTTGGTGATCCTCAAGCACCACCTGCAGTGGACTGGACATTGTGTGCAGATGTCTGACTCTCAACTCTCAAAACAAGTGCTCTGCTCCCAGCTTGGTAATAGCTTGAGATCTTGTGGTGGGCAGAGGAAATGCTACAAGGACACATTGAAGGCATATCTCAAGAAAATGGATGCTTACATCAAGAGTTGGGAGGAGCTGACTGCTTACTGACTCCAGTGGAGCCACAACCTCAACCAAGCAGCATCCTGTTTTGAAAGAAAGCATCTTGCCCTTGAAGCAGAGAAGAGAGAGTGGATGAGGAAAAAGAAGAGGAATCCCAGCCTGCAGCCTTCTCTCCCCTGTGGAAGGACCTGCAACTTCTGTGGACTGATCTGTGGCTCAAGGATTGGACTCTTTTTAAGTTGTCTGAAGACCCATTAGTGAACCATAGTAGAAATCATCCTCGAATTGAGGGATTGCCAACAACAGCATTGTGAGGGATTTTGAAGGGTCATTGGTGCCTTGTGGGATACCAGTGAGCAAGCTAAATGTTTCACCTGTTGTTCCCATACTGCCCCAATGAAGAACAAATGGCATTTAATGTGCAGGCATGCTGTTTGGCACATGTTTGTGGGTGGCGGTAAGGTGCGTGAAATGCTTGTTGAGCAGGCACATGGCTGTCAGTGTATTAGATTTTTCTAGAAAAGTTTTGTTGAGATAAAAAATGAGGGTGCGAAGGGACCTCAGGAGGTTGCATCTAGTCCAACCCCTGCTCAAAGCAAGACCACCCCCAGCTAGATCATCCCAGCCAAAGATTTGTCTAGCCAGGTCTTAAAAACCTCCAAGGATGGAGATTCCACGACCTCTCTGGGTCACCTGCTCCAGTGTTTTACTACCCTCCTAGTAAGAACATTCTTCCTACTATCTAACCTAAACTTCCCTGGCTGCAACTTGAGACAGACCATTGCAACTTCAGACAATTGCTCTTTGTTCTGTCATCTGCCACCACTGAGAACAGTCTAGCTCCATCCTCTTTTGAATCTCCCCTTCATGTAGTTGAAGGCTGCTATTAAATCCCCTCTGTCTTCTCTTCTCTGGACTAGATAAGTCCAGTTCCCTCAGCCTGTCTTCATAAGTCATGTGCCTCAGTCTCCAAACCATTTTTGTTGCCCTCCATTGGATTCTGTCGAATTTGTCCACATCCTTTCTGTAGTGGGGGGCCCAAAACTGAACACAGGACTCCAGATGTGACCTCATCAGTGCTGAATCATTTCCCTTGACCTACTGGCAACTTATCTACCAGTGCAGCCCGGTGTGTTGTTAGCCTTCTTGGCAAGAAGGGCACACCGCTGGCTCATATTCAGCTCATTGTCCACTGTAACCGCCAGGTCCTTTTCTGCAGAGCTGCTGCCCAGCCTGTACCGGTGCATGGGATTGTTCCATCCTGAGTGCAGGACTTTGCACTTGTCTTTGTCGAACCTCATGAGACTGCATGTTCATAAGTGACTTGAGCCTTTTGAAGTCAACTGTTTGAGATCCCAAATCAATAGAAATAAAATATATGCCAGTGTGCCACTGACAAGCATGGATTATAAAACCTGAGTGGGGCACAAGTCTTGTGCTGCCTGTCTGCCCAGGGTTGAATTTCATCTTGTGCAGAGTAGGGCGTGTGCCAGTGTCATTCTTCTCTGCGCACACAATAGCCATCTGTAAATACTGAGTATGTACCAGTAAGCATGCTGTATTCCTGCCATGGACTTAGGCAGCTGCTATTTTAAACCATCTCAGCACTGTAGATATGTTTTTAATTGGTTGTTTGACCAAAGTGGTAGGATGGTAAAACTATTTTGCCTTGAATTAAAATGCTAGGAGGAAAATGCACCATGGTGAGAAGAGTGGGGTGGCTGGCAATCTGAGTCCCATTTTTTCTAGGGATTGGGATTTAGTGATTAACCCAGGAGACAGAGGCAGATCGCTTGGGTTCTATTTCCAGGCCTGGGTGGGATCCTCTTTGCCGTGTGTCAAAATATGGGACTTGTCACATTTGACTGTGTCCTCCTAATTTAGAGAGAATTCAATAGCTTTGATATAAAAAAGATGACCCTCAGAGGGGAAATCTGGGGAGAGGAGGTGGGAAAGGGAGGGAGGACAGGAATGGGTGGGGGGGAGTTGTGTTTTAATTTGTCTGTAATAGGTAAAGAAGGTTCCAACATTTCCCACTTCCTTTATTTTTTTTTCTTTTTAAATATTGGAAAGTTTTGCCTACCCTAAGGACAAGAACCACACTAAACCCAAGGAGGGTAAAATATGGTGAGGCAAAACCGGGAATAAGAAAGGAGGAGGAAAGCTCTTCATTCCAGGGAGGAGATTGTGTTTCTGTGTTTGGTTATGAGGAAACACTACCAAGCCAGTAACCTCATTTTCATGATTATGTGACTAAATTAACACATCATAGATTCAAAGATGAGATTGAACTGGCATATATACGGACACCTGAACAGTGTTATATACGAGTCTTTTTTAAGAATCAGTCTTTAAACCATGCAGTGCTCTGTGTATACGTTGTGAAAAGCTGGTTTTGTACCATATGACATGTTCTTTTTTTTTTCCTACTCCAGGAACCCCAGTTTGGTTCTATATGCAGATTGCGCCCATAAGAAATGAACACGAAAAAGTTGTTTTATTCCTGTGCACTTTTAAAGACATCACTTTGTTCAAGCAACCTATTGAAGATGATTCAACTAAAGGTAAGTTTAAAATACATCACTGATATTAAAATACACCTAGCCAAGTTGAATCAGAAGGCAGAAGCAAGCAGTGATTGTGAAACTTTTCTTGGATTTGGGACATGCTTACCAAGATGCAAAAGTTGTGTTGCTCTGGTAGATTCTGGCATAAAAGTAACAGCGAGAGAGAGAAACTGCTGTGTGTGAAACATTAGCTAACAGCATACTGCAGCCAGCACTAGACGACCCTTTTCTGTATCGTTTCCCCACTTGTTTCACTCTAACTGGTTTTTGCTAAAAATTAGAATCATTTAAAATTATTGCTATATTTTTTTCGGGAGATTGAAAATTAAGTATCTTTCTCCAAGGCGATTGCCATTTTCTATTAAGCAGTGCTTTTTTTACCCTCCTTTTTGCTGAGATGTGAAATTATTTTTTTTTTCCATTGGAGGTAAAATTACAATAAAATGGCCCATTCTGCTTGTTGCTTGTTTGCCACTGATGATGGCAGGACAGCTCTGATTTTTGTGCTTTATTGGTTAGCAGATGCTACAGATGGTGTTCATTTAGAGGAGCAATTCAGAGAGACACTCAGAGCCAGGGCCTCAAGCCTTATGCAAAACCACCTGCTAGGAAAGGGTGTACACGACTAGCTTGTACCCTCTATCTGGATTTTAAGGCATATTTGTGCCTTATGGCTGCTCTGTGCCAAGTTTACGCGCACATTTGATAATTGCTGTTAGAGTGCACTTAAATGTATAAAGGAAATAGGTTGCTGAATATACATCCTAGTGGCTCTAGAAACTTTGCTTTTGCTAACTGAGTCCTCAGCTCATTTACTGCAACGTTAACAAAGGCTGTGTTCCCCACTGAACACTGTGAGCTCTCCTTTATTTTCCTCTTGGTCTGGTCTAACAGCAAACAAGCAGGGTTCAAACTGTTACCTTACCATGCAGATAGCATCTTTGGTTAAGACCAAATGTAAGGGATTTCTGCCCAAAGATATTAGTTCTTTTGTAAAGTTATAGAAGCCTGAAGGAGATAAAGATATGGGGATGGTTTCTTTTCAGCCACCATCGCTACACCACTTTAGTACCTTACTCTTGTTTCTTTGTTTCACTGGAAGTTGTGGGCCCAGTCAGTGTGTCGGCCTGGACTGTCTCCTGAGACTTTAAAAATACATTTCAGTTAATTGAAAGGGTACAATTAATTGTACAGAGCTGATGATATGGGCCTGACTTTTACTCTGCCCTGGGCAAAACTTGGAGGAGGAGCTGGCAGAGGAAAGGGGGATCAGCAACCAAAGGGACTAAGCAAAGAAACCTCTGTAGAGTTCTTCCCTGGTAGCTTCCCTGAGGGAGTGAGGCTGGCTTCTCGGACAATCTGCCCTCAAAGCCCCATGCCTTTGGCTGCGTCAGTGACTTGGGGATGTCCCACTCCCTGTCCTGTTGTTCCAGTAGAGCTGTCCTGGCTGTGGTGGCCAGTGTGCTGGGGTGTCTCAGTCCTACCAAGGATGGATAGTACCTGCCTAGGATGTATTAACTTTCCAGGGAAACCTCTGTGGGGCTGGCAGTGGGATGCTTTTTACACTTTACCTGCCCTGCCTTGGGGCGTTCATGAGTCCCAGTAGAGCCAGACCCAGCTCCTCTCCACATGTAGCTCCTTGTGCAGCGTCTTCCCTGGAGTCCTAAAAGGGGAAAGGGTGGTATGTGTTTGGGGGGCTGGACCCAATGATCTGCGGGGTCCCTTCCAGCCCCTAACAATCCATGAATGTGGGTTAATGGAGGTGACTGAACCATACCATTTCTCTCCAGTGTGGGGATAGGAATGGGGGCGAATCCATCGGAGGAAGTGTACACTGGAGGGGAAAAAACATTAACAGCTGTGCAAGTGCACAGTGTAGATATAGCTGCTCACCGAAACGCGAGGGTGTCATTACTTGGAAGTGCCAGTGTTGGCATGTAGGCATCACAAAGTGAAGCAGCTTGAAGTGTTAGAAAACACGTGTCCCTGTAAAGGCCATTGTCAGTGGAAGGGGCTTCATGTTCTGTTTCTTTGAGCTAAACAGCAATACAGGTGATGTATAACAGTGTTCTGTCAGGATGCTTTCATTAAGCTACTGACCTTGTAGATCTCCACAGATGCAGTAGCTCCGTACCATTGGCATGAGTTTCCTCTTCTTTATGCAGGCAGTAATTTGGAGTTGCTCCTTTATTTATATATATATATTAAAAAATATTTCTATCATTTCAGCATAATCCCAAAGCATTAGAATGACAGCACTGCATTGTCAAGCACAGTGAGACAAGACATGCATAACTCATTTGTCTTGCAGGTACCTTTGCAGTGTGCTTAGAGGCCCTTAGCCCACTTTATTTTTTAATTATGAGCTTGATCGATATCTGAGTTGCAATTTAGTGAGATATCTAGAAGCTTTTATGAAAAGTATAATGTCGCTTTAGCAAGCTGAACTTCGTAGTTGAAAGGGCTATTTTTTAAAAGGCAATCAGGACTCCTAGTAGAGATGATACCTTTATTAGAACAGTAAGATTTTTGGAAAAAAAAAAAAAATTTAAGTGTTTTATTTTTTAAAGAGTTTTTTTGTTTCTTTTGATTGAGCCGGGACTGCAAAACATATAAGAAAAACATGCACAGATTAACTACAGTGACTATGAGTTATTTTTTTTATTGTTGCTGGAAATTGGACATTTTAAGAGGAAAAAATCGGCATAATGATTTATTGGCACCATTATGCAGTAACCTCTTGGTACCAACATATTTGGTGGTGTCGGCAGGCATAGTGCCGTGTCCTGGAGCTTCAGTATATCATATTCATACCAAGTAAAAGGGAAAGATATTTCAAATAATCGCAGTGGCTGTATGTCTTTTGCAGAGCACATTTGATTCTTAGTCCTTGTGCTGTTTGCCAAGCTTGCCTGCAGACCTCCACCCTGCATGGTTGCACTCATACCTGCATTTGTAGTGGGTTGCATTCCCTAAATTTGCCGGTGTCACCTGAGGGTCCTTGATTCCTTGCAAACTTGACCTCCTCTCAGATTTGACTGGTAGTGAATAGTAGAAGAACTTGTTTCTACTTCCCAGAATCCTGGACAAAAGTGTTTCTATTCTGTCATGCTTAGCTGAAGCACTTTTTTCTATTCTGCAAGTTCTTTGCTTTAGTCCATTCCAGCTAGTGCCAAACTAGGGAACCAGAATAACTGGATGTGTCATTCCTACTTGGAGTGCCCGGTTTTTAACTTAGAATATGGACAGAAGGTACTTGAGATGTCAGAGGGCATTTCAGCAGCATTTTCTAACCTTTGGAAGGTAGCAGTGGGTCTTGGGGAGCTCATTTTTGGAGCAACCTCTGGCACGATACAGGAGGTGTGGATTTCTAGGTTAGTGATTGCATATTGTTTTTGTGGGGAGAACTGGTGAGCTCCAGAGGCAGCTGTGAGATGTTTGCCCTGCTTCAGTATCTTGCCAGTCAGCTTGAGTTTCTTCTTTGTGAAAAGATGTCAAGCATACGTGGAGGATAATTCTGGATGCTGGACTGGAAAGTGAGGGCTTTCTTCGTACCACTCACATGGACAGTGGCCTGAAAAACGGGCAGAAGACAGGGTAGATATGCACCTTTTATAGATTAATGCGACCACGGCACTAAATAGTGATGTGTGTAACCATCTTTTTCATCTATAGCCACTGAGGTTTCTATAATCAAGACTGTCTAAGACAATGCTGTAATGCTAGAAAACCCTGGCATCCTGGCAGACTCACAAGAGTTATAAAGAGTGTTAGATCCATGCTGACCTCTGTAGGGACCTCTGTCTGAGTGTCAAAGTACCCAAAATATGGGCATCTTGTATCGGGAGGGTTAGTCAGACCAG
The DNA here is from genome assembly GCF_001723915.1 of Gavialis gangeticus. NCBI lineage: Eukaryota > Metazoa > Chordata > Crocodylia > Gavialidae > Gavialis > Gavialis gangeticus. The sequence continues at coordinate 15,924,523 of NW_017729025.1, read as the reverse complement.
CAGGGGAGGGTACCTGGGTTTTTCTTTACACTGAATGGGAAACCTGAGTGTCTCCCAAGGACAGCATAATGGCTCAGCAGGGAGGCCCCTATAGTGAGCCAGGAGGGAATGCCTAGGCACAGGGTGTATCTGAACTCCCTGTCCTCACTGGAGTTTAGGCCCTTGACTCAGGACCACAAGGCGGGTGCTTCTGTCTCCTCAGGATCCAGATCTCTCTGAAGGGAGGTGTTGAGCTGAGCCGGTATGCCCTAACCGACAACAGCATTGACTTCAGTATAAATACAGTGCACCATGCTCATGCTTGTAAAATGGTGCGTTGCTGCTCACCTTTTCTGCAAGCGCCTATTTGAGCACTCTCCTAGGAAGTGGAAGACCATTCTCAGCTGAGAGGATCCTATCTTACATCATTCCCCTCCCAAGAGATTTTCCTAAGTACAAGGGCATGGGTTGGGCTGTATGGGGTTATCTTTCAGAAATCTTGTTGAAGTTGGGATGCTGTGCAGCCAAGAATGCCTGTGTCTTGGGGTCAGATGGACACCAGGCAAGATGGGGTGTGACTGGTGAGGAGTGCGTACCCATGGGAGTGGAGTGTCCTGGCTTTCAGGCCCTACTGCCAGGGCTGTTTCTGGTTCTCCTTCAGTGACTGTCTGATGCAAAGTGCATCAGTAGCTTGGGGAACAAGGAAGAGATGGTGCGACTCTGCAACCCAGTGATGGGGGTTGCCCCAGATTCTGGTCCCTGCTGTCAAGACTGCTTTCTTTTCAGGCTTATCTGCAGGCCCGTCTCCAGACAAAGCCTCAGACTGCAACTCTGGAGTGCCCATCAGCTCTGTCACTTGATCAGGGCTACTTCCAGCGCTGTGGTTGGTCATTGGGTCTGGTTTTCCAACTCCATCTCTCTTCTATTAGAGTTGCTTTCAGGCCATCCCTGCCTCCTCTGAATCTGGTCTAAGACTCACGCTGTCCATGCCCAAAGCCTGCCATGCCAGATTATATGCGGTGGAAAGGGTAGGTCAGACCTCTCACAGAGGGAGAAGATAGGTGGGATGTTTCCGCATGTGCAGGGGCTGGCCCTTAGGTTTTTAGTATGCTCCCTGCACTGGACACTGGTCTGCCTCCTCTCCATTTCCATTAGCCCCTCTGAGATATTTTTTACTAGTGCAGATTTTAGATGCATCTCCAAACTAACACTCCCTTTGGCATCACGCCGGAGGTCAAACAGGACAGTGGTGCACTCTTCTGCTGGGCTAGTAGCACTCTGGGGTAGGCAAACTGCACTGGGTGTCTAAGCTGTGCTGAAAATGGAGTGGGCCACATGGAATGCAAGAGCTAAACTCAAGCCTGGTGTGTGAGACCTGGGAGGTGGCTTCCAGGGTGTGGAGGCTGAGTGGGAAGTATTCAAGGGTCAGAATGGTCGAGCCCCAGTGAAAGTGCAGGATGGTCCGGGAGCATAATAGAAAGTTAGCTCACTTTCGCGGGGGGGGGGGCCGCTCGTCTCTTATGGGGGGGTTCAGCGCCCCCCCCCCTTGAGTTCCTCTAATTCAAACCCTGGGCCACACTGAAGGCACAATTCAATTCAAAGCTGATCTGTTAAACAGTAACACTGTTTGTGTAAACGGATACACTTTCTACATACATTCAATAATGATAAAATTTTCAGAGACTCATAGAATATAGGGGCAGAAGAGACTATTAGATTATGAAGCCTAATCTCCCCCGTGACACGGATCAGACTTCAGCTCATTAATTTGTTTGGCTAAAGTATATCTTCTAGAAAAGTAAGTTCATAATGCTATATATGAGTTCCCCATCCTTACGGTTGTTTACTATTTTGTTAACCTTGGTAATGTCTACACATTTCATTGATAGTGATATAATATTTACTTGCAAATCATCAATGAAAATGTTGGATAATATCAATTCCTGCAGATTCACTTTTGAATCCCCATTCATTAGGATTTCATTGTGATCTTTCAGGCTAGAAAAAGACATTGCTGAATGAAGCAGATCATGTGTGCTGAGATGTGTTGCAGCACAGCTGATTTGCTTCATTGGGAAAAATGTGTCGCCTCTTGCCTGGCCCTCGATGGTGCAGGACAGGGAACAATGAGATTTCTGGAGGTGTTTTTTAATGAGCAGGGAAAACCCAGGTTTCTTCTGCTTCCCCAGATCCGTCCCTGGGGATCCCAAGAACAAGGGAGTGGGTCTAGGTGAGTAGGGAAAGTGGGGCTTTTCCCAACTTACCTGGACTTGCTTCTGCAGTTGTGTGGGTTGTGTCTGGGTGAGCAGGGAACCCCAACTTCCCTGCTTATGGAGAGGCACCCCAAGATGCTAGGCCTGTGCCAAGTGGTTAGTATTCACTTTGGATTCGGCTGATTCGGGGGGCAGTGATTTGATTTGGTGATTTGAATCACTGTCCTGAAGTGATTGGGCCGAATCTGATTTGGAGATTTGGCCACTTCCAAATCAGCCAAATCTCTGAATCAAGCAGGTCCCAGCCCCGGCCTCCCAGCTCTTTAAAAAAAAAAAAAAAAAAAAAAAACCCGG
>NW_017729025.1:15921564-15921958 GCF_001723915.1 Gavialis gangeticus | reverse complement strand
AAAAAAAAAAAAAAAAAAGCCTGGCACTCACCAGCTGCTGCCAGGAGGTGGGGGAGGGGGCAATCCCTGCTGCCCCCTACTGCCCCATGCTGTGTGGGGGGCTCTGCTATGAGTCCCCAGAAGCCCTGATGGCTGCTGCAGCAACCAGTGAGTGCAGGGGGTTTTGTTCTTTGGGTTTTTTTAAAGAACTGGGAGCTGGGGCTGGGTGGGGCAGCCATGGGGCAGGGGACGCTGGGATAGTGGGCAGGGAATGGGGGATCATGGCAGAGCCCCTCATGTAGTGCGGGGTAGTGGGGGGCAGTGCAGATTGCCCCCCCCACCTGGCAGGACAGTGAATAGTGGTTTCTTTGTTTTTTTAAAGAGCCAGGAGCTGGGGTGGGCAGGGCAGCCATGG
>NW_017729025.1:15914277-15921526 GCF_001723915.1 Gavialis gangeticus | reverse complement strand
CCTACTCCAGCCCCCACCCCCACCCCCTACTTACTGGCATGGAGTCCGGATCAGGCTCCCTGCGGTGGCGAGCGGGGACTGCCCGAATCTCCAAATCTCTCAGAATCTTTTCTGAATCAATTCAGAGAGCTTCAAATCGATTTGGACCTTTTTATTTGTCTCCTGATTCAATTCGGATTTGGCTGGCAAATTGGGCCGAATCTCCTCCGAATTGAATTGGCACCTGAAGTTTTGCACAGCCCTACAAAATGTCCCAAAGTGCCTTTCTGTAAGCAGGGAAAGCCTGGCAGCGAAGCTCCACCCTCAGTTTTTAACCCATTTAGCCTGTGCTTTACTGTTATTATATGGAGCTACTATTGTAATCAGGAAGTCAAGCTGTGTGTTAAGTTAAATACTTTACAGAAGTTCATACGTATCGCATGCTATTACCTTTTCCAAAGAAACTTGTAAATTCATCAAATTCATCCCATGAATCCATGTTGATTAAACATACATTATATTTCTGTTGCTTATTGAATCTCATATGAATTGTCTTATTTTGTTTGGGTTTGTTGTCAAGCTGGTTGGGCTGTAATTACCTGGAGCTGTGAAGAATAATTTAATTGAGAACCTGAATGATGGCACAAAATTGCTTCTTATCCAGTATTTTGGAAGGTCCTAATATATTCTTAAAAACTCTTTGATTTATGTGTACTAGCTTGCCACCCAGGAATTTTTCCTTGATGTCTTTAGCTTTCCCATGCCAATCTTCTATATGTTGCAATTTCTAATTTATATTAATTCTTGTCTCCTTCCCCTCCCTCCTTTTTACTTTATAAAGTTCAGATTGCCACCTTCATTTTTCCACTGGACCAGGATTGGCTTTTTAGCCAAAGTTGTCCATCTTTTCCTTGAGCACTGAACTGTGCCTCCTTGGATGCACAATTTTTTTTCCAAGAATTTTCAATTTACCATTTAGATTTTCCTGTTTAAATAGACCTCTTGGAAAATGTTGCTCATAATTCTCCTCCGCTTTGAGAAATTAGTTCTTTTCTAAGGACTACATATGTCTATTATTGATTGAAACTGGCTTCTCTGCCCATATTGAATGTAATTATGGATCACAAAACCTGAATCCTATGTAACCATCAATCCAGTGATATTGATGATAATGAGGTCTAAAATGTTATGATTTTGTCAGGTCCGGTTCATTTTGGGCATCCTGTTTCCTAGTGCTTTTTTTTTTTTTTTTTACTTGGGTCATATTGTTGCATTTATTATTAAATTTGCATTAAAAAACTCAGAGATAGTATTAGAAACATGAAACTTGTTGAAGAAAAAAATGACCTGTAATTCCACAATAAAACTAGAGTCAAAGTAGCAAATACATTGCACATCCAATATAGCATGGTAATAGCTGTGTCTTAAGAAAGTCCCCCTTGTAGTAGATTATAGCATGCCTTACAAAGGAGGTCATCATCATGATTCCCATTTTTAAGTTGGGGAAACAGAGGCACGGTGAGTTTATTCACCCATTTTTAGCTTGCTGGTGGGTGGTTGTGAGTGTAAAATGGTTGTGTGCCGGTTTGATATGGTGGAATGAACTGTGTAGGCAAAAACAAATTTGCCAAAAACAGAAGCCACGCCTAAAACTTATCCAAGTCATACAGCATGCCATAAAACAATGGAAAACACTGTCTTTGGAAGTTGGCGAATGTTACCTAATATCAGTGGCCCAGCCTATGGTGCTTTTGCACAAATGAGTGCATACATAACCTTGCTGACTGCTGGTTGTTTAAGTTACTACTCACTCTGGCCCATTACCTTGTCTTTTTAAAAATCCCATTCATGTCTATCCCCACTAACGTTACAGAATATTTGCCAATTGGTTTCAGTCATTGTGCTTTATCTATAAGAAAGAAGAAACATCACTTAAGTGTGGTGATCTGATTGGCTGAATATCAATAGATGATTTAGAGTTGTATGTACTAATTATACTGATGTTAGAAGATGATAAATCTTCTCAAATATGTCTAAATTGCCTGGATCCAAAAACTGATAGTTCTCTGATGTTGGTGTAGCATATACATTAGTAGAAGCATTCTTGTATATTAACTGTTTTATGCTCCCCTCCAGTATGAAGACTGACCTTTTCACTGTTTGAAGGTGTTATGTGTGCTTCTCTGGACAGGAATCGGCAGGAGAATTGCTTTAATTACCCCCTTATTGTCTTTTCCACGTACTATCATTGTTAACCTCAGCATGCTTGTCGTAGATTAGGATCGTGGGCACCACTCTGATACATTGATTTACAGCATTTATTATTTCCTTTACTTTTAAGATCAGGCAAGCCATGGCAAAGAGGTTAATTGCAACCCAGAGAGCTACACTAATGTTTTATTCAGGAGAACCAGTCATGTCTGGATTTTTGGCAGAGCAGATATACTAATAACAACACCATCATTTTGCCAGATTTTTAAACTCTTATGTCAACTCTTGTGTGTGTACATGGCTTTTAACAAATAAAACCTAGATTACAGCTTAGATTTGCAAGCGTGGTATATAACCTGCAATTAGATCTATACATAGGCTTTAAAATGCTTTCCTGTAGATGCTCAGAAATCCTGAGCACCTCTTCTCCCATAGAAGTTTATGAGCTAAGATCTCTGACCCTTTGAAATTCTGACTATTTTTATTTAGATTTAAATATCCAAGTCTGGAAAAGGAGCTATGATCTTGGAGGGTGAGGGATGGACTGTGTTATTGCTGCCAAGCTATTGGCAGTGTCCTCTAACAGGCTTGTGCTGGAAATCGGGCTCGATTTACCCTGATTCCTCTGCTTAAGGAAGAATGTTTTTCTGGTTTGGTAGAGCTGATATAGTGGTCATATGTTGCCCAGCCCCTGTAGAGTAGGTATTCCCAAGGGAAAAAAGAAGTATGGGCCAAGTGTCTGTGTACAAGAGCTAGGAATAGCCCCTCTGTGATTTGTGCACCGTGTGTCGTTTGGAGAGTTTTTAGACTGCCCTTGTTTCCATGTGTTACTTAACTCATCCTTGGGATCTGGGGTGCTGTGGGGCTGACTTAAATGATCTGATCCTCCATCATAATTAGCAAAAGATTATTTTACTGAGCAAGGCCCCCAGCCACCCCTCAATTAACTGAAGCTGGCATGTTCCATTAAAATGTCCAGTTCAGAGAAAGTACACCCCGGAAGAGCCTCAGTTGTTTCTTTTTTTTTCCCTTTCTTTTTGGATAGCTTTTCTGCTGGCCTCTCTCCCATGTTGCCATGTGTTGCAAAAACATTTTAAAGCTGCATGACAGCCCAAGGCGGTTATTCTGACCTATTGGCCAACATCAAAACAGGACAGCTTTACATCAGACATGAACAAATGCACTTGTGTAATGAGTCGACCTCCAGTCTGTATTCTTGGGAACAAATCTGGGGTTCGGAAGAGCCAGCCAAGAAGTCTCGATAGCCTATGAAGAAGGAAGTTAGGAGAACAAGGCTAGACAATCACCTTGCTGGGGTCGTTTGACCTCAGTACTCTTTCCTGCCAAGGCAGGGGGTCGGACTTGATGATCTGCTCAGGTCCCTTCCAACCCTACTAACTATGAAACTTTGCAGAGCACGGAGTGAGCAGGAGCTAGTACTGAAGCAGAGGCTAACAAAGTTGTTCCTGATTGAGCTGTTCAGTTCAGAGTACGAAGATTGGTTTGGCCCCTTCAAAGGAAAGATGCAGAGGAATGGTATATTCTTCGGTAGGACTAAAAGTCAATAGAAAGATGCACACTACAATTAATAATGTTTCACTGGAGCTAATTAAGACTTAGTTAAAATTAGGTGGGCATTTTGATTGAGTAAGGCCTATTGGAGAACGCCCTAATAGGAGAAATATCTCTAACAGTATATTAGTTCTTGGCAAAGAACAATACTTTACTGTGTTATCTTGTATTTATTGTAATGAATAATAAAGCTAGAAATATTGTTTCCTGCTCAGCCACTGCACAGAAAGTTATATCTGAAGCGGCTCATTCACTTAGGGAGCGGTTGAATGAACACACAAGACCCCATCTGTGAAAGGTTTTTTCCCCTGAGGCCAGAAGGCTTTCAGTCTCTGTGTCTGCTTCAGTGGGCTAGCATACACAGTAGTTCCTCCTTCCTGCACTCCCTCAAGCTCTGGGGCTGAGCAGTGTTAACAGCTTCATCCCCTATGTCACAGCAGAAGACCTTTTCAATAAATACTGGAAAGTCTTTTATTAAAAAATAATAATTTATTCCAGCATTTTTGCCTCTAGGAAAACAAAAAAACCCTTTGGCCCAGCACATATCACAGGTGCAGCTCTAGCAATGTGCATGACTAGGGTGAGGCACCTTGCTACAGTTGCTGTGACCAATAGACAGATGGTTGGGGCATGTAACTTTGCCCTTCTACCCATCCGAGTGACAATCCTAAATCGAAAAAGGAGGCTCAGAGAGTACTTTGCTCTTAAGTATAAATTTATGAATAATACAGTGGAGGAAGGAAAAAAAAAAGGAACAGCATGGAAAATATGCGGTAGCAGGCACTGGAGGTGGGACAGTGAAAGAGAGAGAGAGAGAGAGAGAGAGAGAGGCTCCCGTCACTCAGCCTCTGCACTTTTCTTTCATGCCTGTCAGCATTTTGGCCTTGCTCCTTGTAATAGTTTGTCATGACCATTTAGGGCTGTTAGACATGCACAGCTACCTCTGAGTTCCTGTAATCTTCCAAGCCTCAAGCTGAGCTTACTGGTAGAAAAAGGAAAGGTATCTGTAATCTCCTGAATTTGGGGATGCAGCATATCTACGCGTTGAGAGAGCATCCACAAACCACATAATCTATTTTAAAAACAGGGGCACACATTCTTATGTTTTTATGTGAGCCAGAAACTAATAGAAGGATGCACGTGCATGTGTTGGGGGAAGTTCGTTAATGGGTAGGATATTCCAAAAACACCCATGCTGGATGGTTTGCATCTTCCTCTGAAATACCTCCTTCTGGGGTTCCCCTCAAGTCTATTGTCAGAGACCAGCTCAGTTACTGATTTAAATCTGGTACGATATTTTCAAAGTTCCTAGGATTTAGAGTGAAATAACTCAAATTCAGGGGTGTATCTACATGTGCAATTAATGCAACACAATAAACTCCGGCACAGTTCACACTGGAGTTTAGTGTTCCTGGGCGCAGCGTTTACATGCATGCCCAGGACCGCAGTACCTTGAGGTGGGGTGGCGTAGCCCCATCTGGCAGGGAGCCCCAAGGTCAACATGCTAGCCCGGGGCTCTGTCCCAGCTCAATGTGCTGCAGTTGGGGGGAGCATGAGGGCAGGCTGCCCCTACGCTGTAGCACCCTTGTGCCCCAGCTAGCCCTAGTCACTGTCTACACACGCATTGCAGCAGAGTAAATAACTCTGGCAGCGGATAGTACTTTTGTTGGGCAGTACTGTCCTACAGCAGAGTTAATTAGATTACCCCAGCCTAATAGGACTGCATATACAGACAGTTTTGTTTTACTGCGGAGCTAATTAGAAAATGTGTAGTTGTCCCCAGGGTGTGTGTTTTCTTTTGCCCTTCTTCCCACGTGGAGCTGCATGAACAAGGCACAGTCCAATTGTGAGAAAATCTGTCTTTTTTTTCTTCAAGAGCAGTGATTTTTCGAACAGGGATGTACAGTGCTTTGCCAAGGGGTCCGTGCTCAAATTTCAGTAACGGCCGTGCAGTTTCTGACTGGTGTACTTGCAGTGAGGAATGACACTGGTGTCTATTGACATTGTCAACACAGTGGATATGCAGAGACATGCCAGGTATAAGGAATCTGAGCAACAGTATTTTGCAGGGAAGGGGATTTGGGCAAAAAATGCTTGAAAACCACTGCTCTAAAGCAGTGATTCTCAACCAGGATGTTGGGACATCAGATCCTTTGAAGGATGTTAGGAGGTGAGAGGATGAGCAGATAAGCAAGCTCCGGTTTGTCACCACCTGAATGATCCCTCACCCCTACTGCCCAGCCCCCATGTAAGGAGGTAAGCACTGGAATATATATATTGTTTTTTGAAATTGGGTGCCCCTCAATTGACAGAAGTTATGGACAGATGAGTGCCTCGAGTCCAGAAAGGTTGAGAATCACTGCTCAAGAGCATTCATTCCTTCTGCTTACATCTCTAGCTTCTGCACTCCTCCCTTGGTGAAAATATTTGCTTGGACAGGGCATTCATTAATGCATAAGTTACACTTATTTTTTTTCAAATCCCCTTCTGTGGAAGCAGAGAAAGGAGGGATAATTTGAGTACCCTGATGGAAAGCTGACAGCACTAACTGGTTATGCAGAAAGCGTCTTAGTATTTAAGCATGCACATTGGTTTTTAAATATAATACTGAATTTAGCTACTCCACAACAAGGTCAAAAAACACAGAAATGTACCCAGTAAAGTGTATTTAAGACATGAGGAAAGTAAGGCGCTCTGCATTCATTCTCACTTTCCCACTTGTACACTAGCACTTTGCTGGTGCCGTGTTGTTAATTTTACTGAATTGCATATAGGATAGGAAGAAACTTGGCATTTTTTCAGAACCATCATAAGCAGATGGATGAGACAGAGAGAGAAAGATTAGATTAAGGAAACACAACATGCTGATTTATAGTAGAGTCACTTTAGGCCAGATTGCATGCTGACTTCCTTCCATGCAGTCCTCTGGGTTTCAGTGAAAATGAGAGAGATGAAGTTGACATTCTTTAGCTGGTTTGGACATCCTGAGCAGGGACCAGATCAGCCCCCCCACCGGCTCCCCCTCAGGCCCCAAGGGTCAGCGAGGACCTAGTCAGGGAACTTCTGGAGGGACTGGATGTATTCAAGTCAGCTGGTCCGGACGATCTCCACCCCCGAGTGCTGAGGGAATTAGCTGAGGTCGTTGCGGGACCCCTGGCACAGTTGTACGAGCACTCGTGGTGCTCTGGTGTGGTGCCAGAGGACTGGAAGAGGGCCAATGTGGTTCCCATCTTCAAAAAGGGGAGGAAGGAGGACCCGGAAAACTATAGGCCAGTTAGTTTTCCCTCGATCGTGGGTAAGCTTTTTGAGAGAATTATCCTGGCACATGTCCACGAGGGGCCAGCAGGGGAGATTCTGCTTAGGAGAAACCAACACGGGTTCATTAGAGGCAGGTCCTGTCAGACCAACCTGGTGGCCTTCTACGACCAGGTCACCAAATCCTTAGATGCAGGGGTAGCAGTGGACATAGTCTTCCTGGACTTTCAGA
>NW_017729025.1:15901385-15914258 GCF_001723915.1 Gavialis gangeticus | reverse complement strand
ACGGGACCTGAACCTGTTCAGCCTCCACAAGAGCAGGCTGAGGGGGATCTAGTGGCCTGGTACAAACTAGTCAGAGGGGACCAGCAGGCATTGGGTGAGTCCCTGTTCCCCTGAGCACTGCCAGGAGTGACCAGGAATAACGGTCACAAGCTGGCAGAGGGTAGATTCAGATTAGACATCAGGAGGCGCGACTTCACTGTCAGGGCGGCTAGGATCTGGAACCAACTTCCAAGCGAAGTGGTGCTGGCTCCTACCCTGGGGGTCTTTAAGTGGAGGCTAGATGTACACCTTGCTGGGGTCATTTGATCCCAGTACCTTTTCCTGCTATGGCAGGGGGTCGGACTTGAGCTGCTCAGGTCCCTTCCGACCCTACTAACTATGAATCCTGCTTAAAGATCTGTCGATGCCCATCAGAAGTTGTGGGCTGGTGCAGAAATGGCTGGTGGGGTTATTTCCAGTGCTGCTCTGCTGCCCTTGTCTCCAGCGGCAGCTGCCCAGCTGTAGCTTGCCCCCTGCATACTCCCACTTGCACCCCCACCAGGCAGGGTGCGCAGGGAGTGGGTTGGCCTAGCCCACCTGTCCCACTTCTCAACACAGCTGCCTGCCCAGACCCCCATAGGGAGTTTTGGTGAGTTGTTTTTTGGATGATCATCAGCTGTTAGATGATTACAGCGACCCCTTCTAGCCTTAAGATCTTTTATCTCATCTCTGTGTCTAGATAAACGTGCCAAGATGGAAGGAAAATATCTGAAAAAATCTGTGTTTTCCCTCTTTCTCTTTCCTTTATTTCCTATTTTATGTGCGTTTCCCTCAAAACTATTTTTTTTTATGCCTTCCCTAGAATTTCCCCCTAGATGTTACCTACTCATGGCAGATACAGAACAAACTCATGTCTTTTCCACCACATTATTAGGCATCCCTTCCCAGTTTGGGGACTACAGCAGGCTGGGAGGTTTGAAAACCTAATCTCTCTTTAATGGAGTCTTTCGGTATTCAGCAGGTGGTGAATGCACAGTGTGAAAGGGTTGCCTAGGATGACTTGAGGGCATCCCATATCAGTACAAAAAACAAATCCTAATCTGATCAGTGTACAGATTAATGATCTACACTTCAGGGAATAAAGTAAATCTTGACTCGCTGACCATCTGCTGTCAGAAAGGTCTGAATAGCTGAGCTGAGATCAATCTGACAAATGAAGACATTCTGGATAGAATCCATATATTTGGCTGTATCTATTGGCATCACCGATGACTTTCCTGTTCCTGTAATCTCTGGTTTGTGGGGAAGGATTACAAACCAAAATTCAAGTATTAGCCTCTGTGCCCAGAGGGCCCTCCTGTGACAGCCGTGGGCGTTCTATACAAGGATAGAGGCTGGGATCTGTGTGTGTAGCTGTACGCTCACGCTGCGGGCATGTTTTTGATCGCAAAAGAGAGCTGCTCTTTCTCTCTTGGTCTTGTGGCCCGACTGGAGAGTATTGAAATAAATGGACATGATGTACTGTGGCACCTAGCAGTTCTGGAAAACATCTGGATAGAGTTGTCATAATTTCTCAGCTGCTTTCTGAAATCACTGGTTAAGAAACTTAAAGGACTGCACATACTTGTCTTTATTGTTTTCTTCTTTCTTCCTCACTGTTCTCTCTCCACCACAATTAAAATATGCACAAACATCTTCATTGTTTTATCTTAGAAATCATTGGTTCGTGCTTGGATCTGTGAAGCGCCTTTTATTTTTAATACAGCAGAATACGTGTTCCTGGTGGAATGTCAGCAATTGTTTAAGGAAAAAACCCCTTATTTTATTGGAAGTTTAAATCAAAGCTTAAATTTGGATAACAAACAACAGTATGGAGTTGCTAAACATTTTACACTGCATTTTTAAGTTAGCCACACGCACGCACACGCTAAGACAACAACAAAACAGTGAATAGTGGTGTATTTATAATGTATTATGACCACATTTTCATCTATTCTGATTGCTCTGCAGATTTATGACCTGCATATGCAATATGTAGATGGGATATGCATGTGAGAAATTGAAAAGCCAAGTGATAAATGAATATCTCATGCGGGTGTATTGTCTTGACTTTTCTCTTCCTATTATTTTAGCTCTCTGAGGCCATCCCTAACATTCCCAGTCCCTGAATAGCTACAGATAAGAACCATTTAAAAATAAATCAGCTTGACATAAAAAAAAAAAAAACAAAAACCCTTTTCACTTTCTTTCCAAAATATGAACTTCTTCCCCATTTGTAGGGACCCAGGGCTCAGGTGAAATGAGATTAAATTCTTCACCTGCAACAACTTTTCTGTGTGTAATAGGTATTGGTCCATGGAAAATGTATTATTTTAGCAGGACTAAAAATAGAGCTTTTTATACCACTGCCGAAATGGGGAGTGTTCCGCTTTATAGCAGGCTCCAGCAGTACATCAATTTGAGGAAGCTCCCAAGATAATGTTCCTTAAAGCTGTGATCTTTTTCTATAAAGAAGAACATTGTAAGTTGCTCTTGTGGTCTCTTGTAAGCCCGTTAGAGTTGCACTGATAGTGATTCAGGCATAATAGAGAAAAATGCTGATTAATTGCAATACATTTATAAAAAACACTAATAAGTATCTATTTTAGTTTAGGCAGAGAAGGCAATATCTGTTATTATTAAGATTGCTCAACACGTCCTTTGATAAGGCATTTTTCATTTTTAATATATGTGTCACACACAGAGCATATGGTATATCATTATAGGCATGAGTGGTAGTGCTATCTATGATTAATGTTACTTGGCACTTTTAGTTATAAGACCCTGATTTTGGTTGCATGGAACTTACTCAAATGGTAACAATTTGGACTTGATTTTTTTCTTACCGAGCGTCTCCTTGAGCCAGAATATTTGGAAAGGTTTAGCCAAATCAGTTCAGCTATTTCTGAGAACAATACTGTATTAGGGGAAAATAGTCTTTTGTTAAAGAAACTCTAGCACCCTCATAATTTGGAGCTGGGAACTGAAATTTGTCATGGGGGTACCTTTATCTCTGTCTAGCCATAAACATACCCATAGGACAAAAATACATTAATTAAAACAACAATTTTTAGAAAAAATGATTACCTCTCTTTGGTTATAGCTGCCGATTGTTTCCTTCCCACTGGCACCTGAGGGAAATGTCTTAATATTCATGGCCTAAAGTGGGATATACTGTACTACTTCAAGGGTTTGCATTTAAATTGTCATGCTTTCACCCTTGCAGTCCCTTTTATCAATGTGTGTATATAGGCCTTCCCCCCATACAGGCATTTCTCTGGTTGCAGAACTAACTTCCTTCTTCCCTGTTTGTGTTGCACTTGGTGGTAAAGCCCTGACTATGCCATTCTAGATCTGGAAAGCAGGTTTCCGAGTGTGCAGTCTAAAGCTACCTGTAATGCAGGTTGTTATTATTAGTTTAACAATAGGATATGTTTAGAGTATTTCAAACCCAATACTTGCCCTGTTTGTAAGAGACTTTGAGGTTTGAAAGAATTTTCATTCTGCCCTGTTGTCATCAAGGTTTTGATTGGCAGTGAATAGTGCTTTTATTGATGGGGTTGGGGTTTATTTGGGAAAAGGAAAGAGGTAAAGGAAGGTCACTTGTAGATATCCTGATGCCAATCTGAAGTTTACCAGTTGCTGGGAGTCTTTCCATTAGCTTTATTGGGCTTTGGGTCATACTCTTGGTAACTTTTCTACATTATAGCAGCAGGATTCATGCAAAGTCTGTAAAGACTGCTGAAGTTAATGGAAGTGTGTCTTTTGACTTGGAAATAAGTCCAGAATAACACCAGAATAGCTCTACTGACTATTGAAACTACAGTATTGTCAGTCGGACATGGTTGGTCCCTCAGAAACATAGAAAAAAGCAAAGGACAAAATATTGTAGTTTTACATAGATTTACTTTTGATTTTTAGGTGATGGACAGGTCTATCCCCAATCGGTTTATTTTCCATTTTCTGTGGGCCTTGAAGCTGGAGCCTCAGAGAATAGAGAGGGGAAATTGTTTCAACCTGCGACTGATATTAGTCAACTAGAAAGAAAAGACTTAAGTCTTAGTATACTTTACCCATTTTTCTTCTTTTTCACAGGTTGGACAAAGTTTGCTCGGCTGACGCGAGCTTTGACGAACAGCCGGAGTGTTTTGCAGCAGCTAACGCCAATGAACAAAGCTGAGGTGGTGCACAAACATTCAAGATTAGCTGAGGTGAGTGTGAGACATGGACCCGTGTTAGTAAGTCCCAAGTGATGGGTAAGAAAATCAGCACCTTGAGAAACAATGGTTTTATGTGAAGATTAACTTTCCTAGCAGCTACCTTTCAACTATGTTTTTTGCCAGTATTAAAGAACTTGTTAAATACACATTGCCACCTTTTTAGAACAAGACACAATTCATTTCACCTGGAAACAAATATAGATCTCTCTTACTTGGTGTCTCCATGTTTCTCCGTGTAATTCCCAATTTGTTGCATCAATCAAATGCAGAGCCTGGCTTGCATGCTTACTCTATCTGAGTATAGTTTTTACATTCACATGGGACCAGGTTGGGCCCAGAGGGTGCCTCTACACATGCAATTAGCTTATAGCAGTAAACTACAATGAACTCTGGTGAAGTTTGTGCCAGAGTTCATTGCTCCCGGGTGCAGGGTTTGCGTGTGTGCCTGGGACCGTAGCAATTTGAGCCAGGGCAGAGCAGCTACAGGCTGGAAGGAGGCCCAGGGGTCAGCCTGCCAACCTGGGGCTGGTCTGCCCCAGCTTAGCGTGCTGCAGAGTGGCTGGCTGGGGCATGAGAATGCTATAGTGTGGGACTAGCTGGCAGGCATCCCCTTCACTGTAGCACCCTTGTGCTCCAGCCAGCCCCCGTCACCACCTACATGTGCGTTTCGACACATGTAACTCCTCTGCTATAGAATAGTAGTTGTCCCAGACATTACTATCTGACAATGGCATTAATTTCCTGCGCCCTAATATGGGTGCATGTGTAGACAGTGACACTTTATTGAGGGACTAATTAGTTGGCTCCACAGCAAAGTGCACATGTAGATGCACCCAAAGAGTACTCCTCAGCTCCTCCTCTACTCAACTTACCCTTCAACTAGTCCTGAAAGAAGAGCATCAGAGAGACAAGATGCTAATCTACATGAGCTTTATATGCAAGGTGAATGCAAACATGTTTTTGTTGATGATGTTTTACCCAGCTCTGAAAATCTGTCCTGCAGCATTTTATCCACCTTTTATTTTTTAAAGGCTGTAAAATAAACCCATTAGTAGGCCAAAAACATTCCTTAAACAGTACAAATAATGCAACAGGTGAATGCTTTCTGATTAACTGCTGAAATACATTTATTGCTGTCATCTTCATGTCCATTGGTAGGTAGAAACTGCCAAAATATACGAGCTACTAAAAGTGACAGTGCTAGTCACTTTGTGCCAGAGGGCTGGTTCTGAGTTTAGCATTAAAGATTGATAGCAGCAGAAAATGTATCCAGTTCTCTTTGTAGTTTTAGTGCACTTTGAATTCATGGCTGTAGAATTTTATTATAATAAGTTGAAAATTTCTAGTGTTGTCACTGCTGCTTTTTTTAATGCAATACCTTGTACTGCACTTGAGAGAACTTGGCTGACCAGAATGATTGCTTTCATCTTTTGCTTTTCTAATCTGAGAGTGCTGCATAAACCAGGTTGTATCCTCTGGGGTCTTGTGGGATTAGGAGGTATGTAGTGAAGGAAATTTCCATTCCAGTTTGCCTGTGGCAGAATGTATTGCCCACGCTTGCCAAGTTTTTAACTATTACCAACTATGGATGTCACGTGTATACAAGAATAATAATAGGGGGGTCTGCACTGAATAAAGCGGTGCAATAGAAAGCATTTGTAGGGTTTTAAACTAAAAAAAAGTCACGCAGTATGAAGTGGAATCATAATAGTTCATTGTGCTCCACAGCCACATCTTCTGCCTCCCACATACCATGTCAAGCTGAGCATGGTATTATTTTAAGAACGATAATAATGTCTCTTTGTTTATAATACTGTTGTGTACTCGCAGTTCCCAGCCTTTTTTTGCATATGAGCCTCCACTTTTGAGCTCGCAGCTTCACTTCGGTATGAGCCCAATTGTCATAATTGAGTTTTCACGGAACCGGTGATCCCACTCGTAATGTCCTACAATCCCACTTGGGGTTGTGATGACTAATTTAAGGATAGCATGCTAATCTAAGAACCTCCATGCTACATTACAATGCAGAGTAGGCATGCCTATGGTTTCTGTCCCAAAACTATTATAGTTTAATCTGAAACAAGACACAACTGAGTATCCATATCAAGTGGGAGTCACAAAACTCCTTCCGAATTGTTCTGGCCACTTGTCCTGCCAATGAGTGCAGCCTTTGCATGAAACCGAGGGCTCAGTATGTTTTTAACTCAGTAATAGTTTCTCATTCCTTGCTCCTAACTCCATATTTGTCAGCAGGTTTTTATCACTGCACCCCACGGGACCTAGTTTAAAGCTCTCCTCACTCTGCTAGTCAGGCAATGCCCAAAAATGCTCTCCTCGGTCTTTGTCAATCAGGTCTCATCCTGCACGTCAGCTGCATTTGACAGAAATGTGTTTTGAGACATATCACTGGTAGTCTCCATTACCCCCTATCCAACAGGCTGTTTGGAAACAAATGTCAAAATAGTGAAGTTCCTGTTAAAAAAAGGTTGCTGCGTAATTGCCACTGTTAAATTACAAAAGAGCATCGCTGATGCGTAGGGGTTGTTGTGTAGTGACGCATCATTCAACCAGCAGCTGAAAACAAGAATTAAGAATGTAACGGCCCTCTTAGGCCATCGCATCCAGTTCTTTCCTGTTAGCAGTGGATGGAAGTGTTGTTAGGGTCTTGAAGAAGTAATGGAGCAAAATTTTGGGACATAAGAATTGTCCATTTTACAATAATGTCACTTGTACATCTGATGGGGAACAATGGTTATAAATGGCAGTGGTATTACAAGAGATACCCATGAAGTTATTCATAAGCATCATCCCAGATGCTGTGATAGGCAGTGACCACAGCAGGTTGAGGTGGCTGAGCTTCAAACAGGACACAGCCAGACCTGTTGGCTTACTAATGCTTGACCAGAGGTGATCTGGAGGGCAGTGCAGAGACGAGTAGAACATCGCTAGTTGATTATTTGTATGTCTTAAAATTCTTTATGTCAGTGTTGATTAAAACTGCTATTAAGTTTGCCTGGGGCAGAAGGATGCCGGGAACTGTATCCTTAAGAAGCTGCGGCATGATCTGTTTTGACTTGCCTATTGTATTATGCAGAGGCTCATATTAAACTGTTGCATCAGTTAGGACTTAGACCCTGAATGAAGCCCCCCACCACCTAAACTTTGCATTGTTCTTTCCAGAAAAAGAAAAGTGAAGCTAAGAATTAGCTGGAAATTCAAACCTGCAAGACTTGATCCATGCTCTTAAATATTGTTCTGCTTATTTCAGAACCACCCACTCCTGTTCATCAAGCACATGTTCCGGGTTTGATCATTTTGACAAGCATGGTGTGCCTGTGTGCCACGTAGCTGCCACTGTAAATATGACACATCAGCTCTGGTAGAGGGTGCTGAAAGCCGATGTGGCAGTGTAATGCGTTCCTGGAGATTGAAATAATGTATTTTATCCGGTGCCTTTGAAATCCAAATTCTTAAATCTGCTGTTGGATCCAGTTATGTGTGTGTGCGCGCGTGTGTGCGTGCGTGTGTGTGCACACATGAGTGTGTGTGTGCGTGGATCTTTCAGGTGTCAGATCAATAGGTCTCCTCATCAGGGTGTTTACTGCTCTGTTCCTTCCTGCTTCTGTTTCTCATGCTGGATGGAGATAAGTGCTAACTTGGCTAGTTAGGATAATGTCCTTGGAAATTCTCTTGGTTTTTTTTAACAATGTTTACTATTCTAGATTATGTAAAGGGGGAGAGGGTGCGAGTGCGTGCAGAAGATACTGGGCAGAGGCAGACTTCTTTAAAACAGTGTTTTATTTTGCATCAATAAAACGAAATATTGAGTCATTGCTGATGTTGAGTTTTTTTAAATGGCAATGCATTTATATGCAATATAAGAATGAGTAAGGAAGTATACAGTGTAATTTTATCTATTCATATGCTTTCAGGAAATTAGAGCAGGTGTTATAAACATAACATTTTATTTTAAGAAGAGGTTAGTTAATGGTTACCAAAAACACCATTGTGTAGGAGAAAGTTGATACTAGATTTTTTAATTAGAGTTCAGGCATGAATGATGAGGTGTACAGCACCTGCTGTTAAGAATGAGATTTCATATTTTTAACGTGTCAGTGCTGGCCTGGCTATACCCAGATGGATCTTATGCCAGCTAGTTGGCAGAGCACCTTGCTTTGAACTTCTGTACACTGGCTGTTGGCATTGTCTCCTCTCTGTCCATCTGAAAATGATCTCCTTCTAAGTAAGATTACCCTTACGCTCTATGGTTTTCCCAGTCATTGAGTGAGAGCTGCCTCCACCCAATCCTACATGATTTATGCACTGATGAGATCCCTAGATTAAAAAATTAAATAATTTAAAAACTGCAAGCATCTTCAGAACGGGCAGGATGCAATGAAAATGTTCTCTTCCTTATTCTATGTATTCCATAAATGTGTACAATCCCTGTTATATACAATGCTAAGTGAAAGCCATAACATTTGCGCTCCTTTCTCTTACAGGTTCTCCAGCTTGGATCTGATATTCTTCCTCAGTATAAACAAGAAGCTCCAAAGACTCCCCCCCACATTATTTTACATTATTGTGCTTTTAAGACCACCTGGGACTGGGTCATCTTAATTCTAACCTTCTATACAGCAATTATGGTTCCTTACAATGTCTCCTTCAAAACAAAGCAGAACAACATCGCCTGGCTGGTACTGGACAGCGTGGTGGATGTTATTTTTCTGGTTGACATTGTTTTAAACTTTCATACAACCTTTGTTGGCCCTGGAGGAGAGGTTATATCTGATCCCAAACTCATAAGGATGAATTACCTGAAAACATGGTTTGTGATAGACCTTCTGTCCTGTTTACCTTATGATATCATCAATGCCTTTGAGAATGTGGATGAGGTAAGCTGTGCCCATCTATGTGAAATTGCAGTCTATTATTTTAATTACCAATTAATTTGGGATCACATTCTGCATCTTTCAACATAATTAGTCAAATGAAGCTCTGTGCAAATGTGTGTGTATAGAATTTGGCTTTGGAAAGGGAAATTGTCTCACCGAGCAATAAGTGAGAACACTCACGGCATGCGTGATTTAAAAGTTACTCAGGTATGAATCTGAAAATTGCTTGTGCTAACTTAAATTGGTTCCCACTGAAGCCAGTGGTAAAGCTTCCATTGACTTGAGAGAGGACAGAAAGCCTGAACTTTGAACTTTTTTGAGTCCCACCGAACAGTGTTATTTGCACCCTGCTGTAATGCTTTTCCTTCTAGTGACTTGTTTAATTTTTGTTTGAGAGACTGTTGACATTTTAATTAGCGCTATAGCTGGAACTTTTAGAGACCATTTGAGGAAAAAAAGTGAAAATCAAAAAGAGACTATATTAAAGCTTCTAAAATTTTAGCCACATTAACATTTACAAAATCAAGGGTGCAGCCTGGGATAATGGGGAAGGCAAGCAATAACTACAACTGATAATGCATACATGACTCAGTGTAGACAGAATTCATTATTAAAATCAACCATAATAGTATTATTAGTCATTTTAATTTCCCTTTAGGGCCTTTTTATTCGTAGGAAACTAAACAGATGAAATGGACTCTATTCATTTTTTAACATTTTAACTGTTATCATTCTGCAGTGGTACATCCTGACCTTTTAAAACCCCATACCCATACCTGTATTCCTCCATGCAGATTTTTGGTTCAGTTTTCCAGAGCTCTTTTTTTTTTTTTTTTAAATGGTTCCTGTGCTTTTTCACTTAGAACCATTTTTTGACATTGTTCCATTTTATTTATAGCAAATATAATGGAAGTGATAATACGTGCAGTTTAAATTCAAGATCACGTGAGGGCTTCCCATGTGAAATTTATTTCATGAAGGAAGCTAATATTAGGGTGTTAGTGTATTGTAGCTTTTAAAAATAACTCAAAATACTAGTTCTCTGTTAACAGGAACCTGATTAAAAAACAAAACAAAATGTATCCATACGGAAAACAAACTTCTCTGTCCAGACCATATGCAGTTTTTTTCAGTTCAAACTTACCTTTTTCTCTAATCTGTCCATAGAACTTTTCTGGGATATTGATGACAATGAAGGGCACTGAATTTTAAAAGAAATTCCTGGTTCAGAATAATAGAGATGCATATTTTAAAAAAATCCTCGAAACATTAAACATTGAAACAAAAAAGGGATCATGAGCTACTGTTGATCTAGGGCACTTAAGAATGAGCTGCTGATGAATTACATATTTGACACTTTTCAACTTGTGTTAAATGAACCAATCATTAGTAGTGTCTCTTTTTAGAGTAGTAGTCTGTGGACTTGAGACTTTTAAACCAATGGTTATATGGAGCAGGGTTTCGATGGCCGAAACACTAGTTCAAGGAGTCTTAGGAAGCAGGCAACAGAATCTTTTCTGATGGCTTGTCTTCAGTTTATTGTAGTTTTGCATTTCAATCTTTTTAGTAGCTTTGTTTTCTAGAAATCTGGGTTTGTCAGTGCTTTACCCTCATTGCATTTTGACTTTTCCCCACATCTTTCTTGTGGGAGAACTCTGTGGCCTAGTAATATTTTTCTCAAATTATATTAGCGTGGTAAAGAGATTGATATACTTGGGGTGAATGCTCTGGGAAATATTTGGGTATATGGTAGCTATGAACTGTTAACTTTATTTGCAACAATGGCTCTTTATAAGGGAATGGGTCATGGCTTAGTTTCCTCTTTGAAGGGTGCATGGCAGAGATGATTGTAATTGTTCTTGTGCTTCTGGAAAGTGCTTTTGGGAAGGGAAGTCATTCACTTTGACAGTGAAGAAAGGAGAACATGAGAGAAGCTTTGGTTTGAAGGTGTATGTGGAAAGAAAGCTCAAGTTATGTCAGAGGGAGTCTTATGGAATCAGGACTTACTGGCACGTGCAGGTGTAGTTTCCAGTGCCTTTTGGGCACAGAGGTTGGTACTGAATTAAAGTCCTGAAACTTAACCTGTCTCAAGTGTTAACAAAGCAGGTGGCTGTGAAGGATCTTCAGCTCGTAGCTCTGCAGTCCCTTCATGCCTCTCAGCAGGGGGAGAGGAAATTCTTGACTTTCTGAAAGCGGTGGAATGCAGCCCTACTGTTGGGCTCTGGCAGATCAGTAATCCAACCCTTTCTCCTCTCCTCACATGGCCCAAGAGATACACTGGCTATTTGTGGAAGGGATGGACGCTGCTCTGAGGGGTGATGGGGAACTTGGAGACATCCCATTTGTCGCCTTCCCTCTGTGAATATCTGTACATATTCAGTGACTGAAAGTAAAGTTAACGAGGTTTAGTGGTATGGCTCTCTGGTACAGCCAGCTAATGCACATGGATCAGTATTTGGCCCTTAGAGAATAAAATATAAGCTGTTAACCCACCACAGTTCACTTTAGACTACCCATTCTCTGTCCTGATCATAACTAGACTGACTGATGGAGAGTGGGGGGGATTCTATGTCATCTTTTACAATAGTTAAGCTATTATCTAACATACTTTTAGAAACGTATTGCATCTGAGGGTGATGTCACATGACACTTACATAGGTACGATCTGCCTTTATACCAGTGTAAATGTGGACTGGACCCTTGATAATACAACCCTGTACTAGTGTAAATGCCTGTAGTTTGGAGTAAATTTGCCTTTGGGAAAATCAGAGGTCACAATACACCAGTGCATTATACTGGTGTATGATCTGTGCGTCAGCAGCTCTAGTCCAGGAGTCAGCAGCCTTTTGCCAGCACAGGCTGGAGCTTATGAGCTGGCTGTCACTGTGGGCTGGAAGTCTATCCCTCCCCCATCGCTGAGTGGCTGGCTGATTCCTGGCTCCTTTGCAGCAAGGGGAATCTCAGAGGCTGCAGAGCAGCAGGTCTACAGGGGAGGGGAGCTCTGCAGAGTGGAGGGATGGTGCGATGCAGCTGTGTAAGCCCAGTTACCCCCATGCTGGGTTGGACTTCTTTGCAGGCTGGATCAGATTTCTTTGCAAGCCAGATGCACCTTGGGGGCTGTAGGTTGTCTATCCCTGTTCTAGTCAGTTTAATCCTGAGGTTAAGATAGTTGTTTGCTTGATGGAAACATGTCATTTCTAACTCCCCATCACGCAGCAGCAGGGTACTGTAGTAGCTCCTATTGCAGACTTCAACTTTGGGAGAACTGGTTGTATTTCCATTTGGGACACCAGTGTGGTTTTACAAATCACTGTAAGTTACACTGGTGTTAATATGCCTTAGGTGTTCGCAGAGGCCTAGCGGGTGCAAAAGAACTCTCCGTGGTGAAGTGGCTAGTATTTGCTTTGGATTCGGCTGATTTAGGGGACAGCGATTCGATTCAGTGATTTGAATCATTGTCCCAAATTGATTCGGCCACCACTGATTACCACAATCGGCACCATACATACAGGCTGGGGAACTCCTCTCTTGTCAGCACGGAGGTGGAAAAGGATCTGGGAGTCATTATTGACTCCAAGATGAACATGAGTCGGCAATGTGGGGAGGCGGTTAGGAAGGCCAGCTGCACCTTGTCGTGCATCCACAGATGCATCTCGAGCAGGTCCAAGGAGGTGATCCTCCCCCTCTATGCGGCACTGGTCAGGCCGCAGCTGGAGTACTGCGTCCAGTTCTGGGCGCCG
>NW_017729025.1:15896369-15901189 GCF_001723915.1 Gavialis gangeticus | reverse complement strand
TTTTTTTTTTTTTCTGAAAGCGCCGGGATGCTGGGGCCAGGCAGGGCAGTTGTTGACGGGACTGGGAGAGCGGGCGGGGGTCAGGGGGCACGCAGGGGGGCTGGGGGAGCAGACAGAGGATGGGGCTTGGCATGGTTCCCTCCTCTAGTTCTCCTCCCCCCCGCCCCCTGCTTACTGCCACAAAGTCCAGGTCCAGCTCCCTATGGCAGTGGGCGGGGACTGCCTGAATCTCAAAAGCTCTCCGAATCTTTTCTGAATCTATTTGGAGAGCTTCAAATTTATTCGATCCTTTATTGGTCTGCTGATTTGATTTGGAGATTCAGCCTCTGAATCGGGCCAAATCTCCTCTGAATCGAATCAGCATCTGAAGCTTTGCACAGCCCTACCACCCACATTGTGAATAAGTAATTTTTTAGTTGTTCATTTATGATGGATTGGTAAGAAACCAGAGGGACGCACCAGAAAACCTGAAATGAGGGCATGCATGAAGCAGAGCTTTAGGGTGCAAGTTTCTAAGTGGTCGTTATTGAGCAAAGTAGGAATTTTAGCTTGGATTGCCCCAGCGACAGCATCAAGCTAATGCCAAGAGTCTTTTGAGATTATGACTAAAAATAGTCATATGACTAAAAATCAGTTATTTTTATCTCGGAGTGGATGGAGAGTAACACTAACAAAATATGGAGGAAAAGGATTATGACACTAAATTTCAGAAGGAAAGGATTAAGATTGGATGTAGAATTAAGAGGTGTTGTTTTATGTGACAGGAGTTAGAGACAGGCTGATACAGTAAGCTTAGAAAGATTTGGATAATCTGACAAGAAGGCAGAAAGGTAGGATGATGAGAGAGAATATAATGCAGTCAAAGTGCTCAAAATTGACATGATGGATGGAGAAGTTGGTGCCTGAGTGGTATTAGGAGCATAGGAAAACATGTTAAATATGTTGTAGAAAACTGAAGTAGGTGAAGAGTGGGAATTGAGTAATAGCTGGGGAAAACTGGTAAGATGATGTGGGGCTAGAAATCAGAAAAATGGATGGCCTCTTTTCCAATTGAAAAATAATATGCCT
Source organism: Gavialis gangeticus (assembly GCF_001723915.1). NCBI lineage: Eukaryota > Metazoa > Chordata > Crocodylia > Gavialidae > Gavialis > Gavialis gangeticus. The sequence goes on along the minus strand of NW_017729025.1, from coordinate 15,900,121 downwards.
CATTTTAGTTCAGGCCAGTCCTAAAAATAAAAGGTCTATATTCTTTAAACAGAGAAGTGTAAGCGTAAGCAGCATAATGTGTAGTGAGAGTTTTAAGGTTTGAAGTGTTGGGCCAAAGATGGTTCTGCTTTGTTTTTGGGGTTTGTTTGGTTTTTTTTTTATTTTGACTTGGGTCCAAAGTTTTAGTTGTGGGCAACTCCTGTTGACATTAGTGGTAGTTGTAAGAAGGTAAGAAATGGGAATTTGATTTTATTATACAGTTGTGTTTTTTCTGAATTTGTAATCAGATATTGCAATGCCTTGGCTAATTTATGCTTGGAGGGAAAACATTTTATATGTAGTCCAACTATGTTAGAGGGACAGCAACCCATACGCTGTACGTGAGGGTTTCCCCGGCTGTAATTTTCCATTTAGCAAATCTTGATTCCACAGGATTTAGTTATCTCGGATACTGTGGGAGCAAGGACTGCTCCTGAACCCAGATAGATTAAAACAGGGTAACCTGAGTGGAAGGCATTTTCTGTATTCATTTTTCTCTCAGTTTAGATGGAGCGGAGTTCGTTTAGATGCCTGGTCATCATTTTACTAAAATGCTGGCGCCTTTAATGTTGTTATGAATAATCTTGGTCTAAGTTCCTGCGTTTCTAGTTTCCTAATGAAACAAAAACAAATGAAACAAAAACTTAGTTTGAATGCATTTCTGCCAGAGAAATGATTGGTTTTCCTTTTTTTTGGACTCTTCCAATCCAGACAAAATGCATTTCTGAAACGCTTGCTTTACTCGTGATGAAATTCTGTTGCAAGTATTCTGTGCATAATATGTCAGATTAGATGATCTGAAGATCTGCTTTAAAATCTATGAATCTGCACACTGAGACATAGACATGAGACACAGACGTTTTAAAATGCCATATAATTTTGGGTACCAATTTGGTTCTGCTACCACAAAAGCAAAGAACTTCCATTCGTTCTCTTTACTAGCCAATATAGCAATTATTACAAATTGAAAGTTATAACAATTAGTTCAGCATTAGTAACCTTCAGAGTAAGTTAGTGAGAGCGTCCCCTTCCCTAAGCACTTAAATGGAGGATTTAGGAACTCTAATTTGAGCATTTGGTGGGATGAAGATGAACTCCTGTGCTTCATAAGAATATATTTCTGGTACTAAATAATATAGTCTGATGGTAGCCATCATTTTTTCCTCTAAGTGGCTGGTAGAAAAAAAACCAAACCCACAGAATTGAATTGCAAGCGCAGACAAGTGTTAAACCACTATAACAACTCTCAGCAACATAAAGGCAGAAGTGCTAAAACTGGGTTCTGGCAGTCTCCTATTTTCATGTACTCACTAGCCCCTTAGATATGAAGAACATTATATTCCCTTTGTGTGAAGCAGAAAAAGTGCACAACGAATACAATGGCTTTCCTAGTACAGCTAAAAGCAAATTAAGTCTTGCTTAGGCATACTGTATAGAGCTACTGGACCAAACTCATCCCTAATATGAGCTCATTGAAGTTGCTTGAATTAAATGAAGAATGAATTGACCCAGGCTATCTGGCCAGTGTGAGGTTTTATAACAGATGGTTTAGACTATGGGCCACTACATTTTAATTATACTTATCAGCTGTCTCTCTTTTTTCATGTGCTGTATACATTTCTAAGAAACAGATGTTTGGTACAAGCCATTTACATTCAAATCTTCACGGAGAGACGCATTAACTAACCCAGAATCTAACTGAGGCTAATCCCACGTGGAATTCCTTCACCGGAGTCATGTGTGATACTCTCTGGCAAAAGAAAGAGAAGATTTATGAAGAAAGAAGGCGAGTGAAGTCATTCTGCCTGATACAGGCTAATATACTACTGACCACAGTAGCACAAATCTGTAATGTTTAGGGCACAGACAGAAGTGATGGTTTTTGCCTGATTTGGCTACAGAAGCTGGTCTATAGCCATGGCCAAACACAAGTGCATGGCTGCAGACAGCTTCAAAAATAGCCAGTTGGGTGACATTACATGAGGGGTCAGATGAGGATGTTTCAAAACAGTGCGTCTTCCTTAACTTCTGTCTCCGAGCCTCGAGCTGTTTTGAGAATGGAAGTGGGGAGCAGAGGGAGTTTGGTCTGGCGGGTTTTCAGCCTCTGCTGGAGTGGGGGGCTGGGTGTATTGGAACCCCACTAAGGTGTGTGTGTGGGGGGGCTCCAGTTCCCCCATCTCATCCCCCAGTGCTGGCTGGAGAACCCCTAGAACAGCAGGGGTAGGCAACCCTCAGCAAGGGTGGCAGAGTGTGGCATGTGAAAGCATTTTGCGTGGCAGGTGCACCTTGGGGCGGATGGCAGGAAAGAGTCCAGGGCTGCACTGCCACAACTAGGATTGGGCCCCTTGCAGCTCCCCTGCCATCCGCTCTTGGCACACCAACATCTTACAAGCTGAGTTTGCAGGTATTTTTGGCATACTGTCCAAAAACGTTGCTGACCCCTGCCCTAGAACAAGCTCCCCCTGCTCCCTTTCCCCCCTCCAAATCTGAAACAGGGACAGGCTGAGAGAAAGGAGGCGCTGTTGCTAGAGGAAACCAGCTGCAGCCAGCAGCTAGATTCCTCTTCCCCCTAGAACCAGCAGTGAACTTGTGTGGTCTGGGGCATCGTTGTAACTCGGATCTCTTCCTGCAAAGCGTTCCTGGTTACAGCGAGGAGCCACACTTCCGTCTGTACCCAATGTCGGTGGTTTACAACCTTTTTTTTTTTCATTTGAAGACCCCCTAAAAAATTTTGAATGACGGTGCAGACCCCTTTGAATTGCAAGTGTGGGTATTCACATACTTTTGATCATAGTCTTCTTTCATGAACCCCTTAGACATAGTCTGTGGACCCCCCAGCCCCTGGGAGGTCCACAGACCACAGGTTGAAAACCACTGGTGTAAATTATTGCGCACACAAGAGATGAAGGAATACAAGGTTGCAATATTAGGGATATGCAGTGTTCATGCACAAAATGCAGCACAAACACAGTGAAGGAAAAAAAGGCAACTTGCTAATGTCTTAAGTGGAAAAGATCCATTGTTTCCAAGTGAACATGTCACTCTAACTTGGCTTGTTTCTTAATTTTGTTAAATAACAAAGCCTAGGTATGGAAGTGATACGTCTCCAGGGCAAGCACGGGAGTACCCAGAAGAGACACTACATCTCAGAGACATCCCTTTGAAAATTCCTTCTCTTTTTCTTCCTTCATCTAGGTGGTATGGGGGCATTAGTACTTTATTGCTTGTTTATATCATCTGCAAATGTCACCCTCCCTGACCAAGATTCCAGGTGGACTCGGGAGAAACGCTGCCAGGCCTAAGGTTGGGGAGGACCTGGTTAGAGAGCTTCTGGAGGGGCTGGACATGTTCAAATCAGCGGGTCCAGATGCTGTCCACCCCAGGGTGTTGAGGGAACTGGCAGGGGTTATTGCGGGGCCCTGGCATGGCTTTATGAGCACTCATGGTGCTCTGGCCAGGTGCCAGATGACTGGAAGAAAGCCAAAGTGGTGCCCATCTTTAAAAAAGGGAAGAGGGAGGACCTGGGCAACTATAGGCCCATTAGTCTTACTTCAATCCTGGGGAAACTCTTTGGGAAGATTATCAGGGAGCACATCCGTGATGGGCCAGCAGCAGGGATGGTGCTCAAGGGCAACCAGCATGGTTTCATTAGGGGCAGGTCCTGTCAGACCAACTTGATTGCCATCTATGATCAGGTCACAAAAGCATTTGAT
>NW_017729025.1:15886622-15891369 GCF_001723915.1 Gavialis gangeticus | reverse complement strand
TGCTAACTGCACCTTTTCATGCATCCACAGATGCATCTCAGGCAGGGCCAAGGAGATAATCCTCCCCCTCTGTGTGACCCTGGTCAGGCTGCAGCTGGAGTACTGCGTCCAGTACTGGGCACCGCACTTCAGGAGGGATGTGGACAACATGGAGAGGGTCCAGAGGAGGGCCACTCATATGATCCGGGGACAGCAGGGCAGGCCCTACAAAGAGAGGCTACGGGACCTGAACCTGTTTAGCCTTCGCAAGAGAAGGCTGAGGGGGGACCTGGTGGCCATCTATAAACTCACTAGGGGGGACCAGAAGGGTTTGGGAGAGACCTTGTTCCCCCTAGCCCCCCCCAGGTAACAAGGAATAATGGCCACAAGTTGTTAGAGAGTAGGATTAGACTAGACATTAGAAGGCACTACTTCACAGTTGGGGCAGCTAGGATCTGGAACCAACTTCCAAGGGAAGTGGTGCTGGCTCCTACCCTGGAGGTCTTTGAGAGGAGGCTTGACGTCTACCTGGCTGGGGTTGTTTGAGCCCAGTTTTTCTCTTCTGCCCAGGGCAGGGGGTTGGACCTGATGATCTACAAGGTCCCTTCCAACTCTACTTCTATGAATCTATGAACCTCCCACTTGTGACTTTTGAGCAGGTTGGTTAATACCAGGCTCTACCCTATGCTACCCTACCCTACTGTACCCATCACTTGCCACTTGTTCCACATCTCCATTCCAAGTGGGGATTCAGGACTCAGCCCTGTGCTCATTTATATCAAAACTCCTATGGATATCAGTGCTGCAAGGTGAGTGGTCTGCGCTCCTATTTGAAGGGTGTAGGTGGTTTATGCAGTGGTGAGGCCTCATATTCTGACTTGGAGCCATATCAGCAATTCTAGCCCTGACCAGAGTTCTGCAAGATGTGATAAATCAAAGAAGCTGCGTTTTAATTTTCCTGTACCAATGCTTTGATTGGTGCCTCTGAGACTTTTTTACATTAATTGATTACCTAGAAAGACCTGCGAGTACATGTGGTATACTGGGAGATTTATTTTTATGTTAACTCTAGAAAAGAAGCATTAAGGAGCTAACCACGGATTTTAGGGCTAAGCTCTATGTAAGTAGCTCAATTTGAGAATTTCTTTAGGGAGTGATTTGCGTGTAAAATTTCAAACAGCTCATAAGTCATGTGGCACTACCTGAATTGCACTGTACAGTAATGTACTTGCAGAAGGTAAGCCTGTAGGTTTATCAAATACAATATAAATTATCAGTAACCCCAAATATTCATTACTTTCTAAACTCTCTAGGGTCTTCATCCTGAGATTTTTTTTCCCCCCACTTCTATGAAATAATAGGTCAGTGAAGGTTTAATAGTGCTGCCCAGAAAAAGATACATCTTGCATAGTCTTTTTGGTGCATTATATTAGTGGCTCACAGGCATCCTTTAATTATCTAGTATACACAGATATTTCTCCTCAGTTATTTCCAAGTGATTGGCCACAATAAGAAAAATCCTTATTAATCCCAGCATGCATGACCTTACATGTCATACATCCTCAGTTAAATTTCATCACATTTTTTCCAGTTCTTAATGCATCCTTTTTTTTCCATATCTCCAAGTCCTTGTGTAAACTGATGATGCCCCCTCTCTTACATCATTAGATGCCATTAACATGCTACTGTTTTTTGTGTCAAGATAATCCTTGGATAATATTTAGTAAGACCAGTCCCAAAACAGATCATTAAGTACCTTCATGTAACATCAGTTAATCCTGAAAGTTCCCCTTTCAACACTGTTTACAACTTCCCTTTACTGAGTCTCTTATCAAATCTTGTAGTAAATCCTCACCTCCATCTCAGTTGATCATTTTTCATGTGGACATACATTGAGTACTTCATAGAAATCAAGTAGATGAGCTCTGTTGCCTTTCTTTTGCTTGAAAAAATAATCGGTTGTCATTTCAAAGAGAGATCTGATTAATCTGGCATAATCTATTTTGGGTAAACCAATGCTTCATTTCCCTCCTTTCCTGTTTTCAGCCGTGCCTTTATTCTTTCCTTGAAAAGTGACTCTAAAGGTTTTCCTGCTGTTGAGGTCAGTCTAATGAGCTGTAGTTTTCCCATATCAGTTTTTCTCCTTTCTTAAATGCTTTATTTATTTATGTGCCATCTTTCCTTAGAAAAGCTCAGTAAGAACAAAATAACTTATGAAAGCATATAAAATATGAAATAAGATGTATACCTCTGTAACAAAAAGACCCCAAACGTCACCCCAACTTAACCTTGTTTGTTAAATGCCTGCCCAAACAGAAGTGTTCCTGTAGTTCGTCCAGAAGATGTCCAGGCTCAGACTTTGGCAAGTCACAATGGGGAGGGAGTTTCACAGCAGAAGATCTACTACCAACAATGGCCTCCCACATGTTTTTGACAAGTGATCTTGACACAGATGAAGTTTGTTCTTGACTGACCTTGGAGATCAAAGTGGGACATAAGGGCAAAGGCAGTCGTTTAGGTACAAAGGGCTGAGACCATGATCCTGGGTTCCCCCTGCACTGGCAATATGGCGTGATTGGGATCTGATTCTCAATCCTATAATTGATCAGATCTCATCATGCTTTTAAGTGAGCATCTGAAAGGGTCAACAACTGGTTGACCCCAGTTGTCTTTCCTGCCTAGTGGGGGGGAGCTGGATCTGATGATCTTGCGAGGTCCCTTCCAGCCCCTTACAATCTATGAATCTGTTAGGGACCCAAGTCCCATTTAAAAAATGGCTTAAAAGCCTGAGCCCTGTTGACTTCCAATGAAATTTAGGTTCCTAAGTTCACAGGTCACTTCTGAAAATGGGACTTGTTCTCATGAGTCACTTAAGTGTTCTTGTAAAATTCATCCTAAATGTTTTACTGAATACGGGTCTTCGTGAAAACCATCAAAAAACATGATTTTTTCATAATACCTTTGTGGGGAAAGAAAGCTCTAGATGGGATTTTTTTTTTTAATTATGCCATTTCTCAGGAATTAAGTCTTAACATACTATTATATAATATCAGGTTTTTTTAAAGCATCCTTTCTTTTGGTACTTGATGCCTTTAGAATTGTAGTTCCCAGCATGGCACTTAACAGTTTCTGCAAGCTCATGCGAAGTACTGTTGCAAAGTATGAGTTTCAGGTGAGGAAATGCAACATCAGGGCAGACACAATAACTCAAGCAGAGCTTTGCAATGAGGCTGCTCACACCTAGTTTAGACGAGGTGGATGTTTGGAGTCATGAAGACATTTTCTGTGTTGATCTTAAGAACAAAAATCCATAGTTGGATGATGGAGCAGACTTGTATCCTCTGTGATGCAGGTCCCTGGGCTGGATGAACCTGTGGTCTGGCCCATTATGGAAATTCTTCTGTTCCTACACTGCAGTGCTGACATAATCTGAATCATGTCAGGGCTATCGAATAGGATGTTTTATAATTTGCATCCTTAAAGAAAAGGTCCTTTAGTGTGTGATACTGGGAGGGGAAATTTGCTGAATTATTTGTAATAATAGCCTTCTTGATTAACTGGGGACCCCTCTCCTAGGAAAGGTTCCCTTCCCAGTATTAATACTTATCTTCCTCCTGGTTTTTTATTTATTTTTTTTTTACCTTCAAACATATTGCAAAGCTCATCTTTTTCTTCTCCTGGCTTTTTCTGGGACAATAATTTTTTGTTCCATAATGTGGTAGCAGTTCCAGTTTTATGGACCTCTGAGCATTTCATGTTTTGGACATTATTGCTAACTTGTATGTTATATTATTTTTGGTACATGTGTCCAAAGCTAAAAAATAAATAAATCCTGAAATAAAGTGGTGGGAAAAAATTAAAATGTGCCTAAGGAAAAGAATCAGCATCCTGTAATATTAAAAATTACAGAACAATTAACATTTCAGTGTGCTTGAAAATAATCCAGATGTTTAGACTTGCTATCAGTGTGTTTAGCTAGAGGAAGGTGGAATGCTATACACTTTTTTTTTTTAACATTTTGTTTGAAAGAATAATTTCTAAACTGTAGGGAAGACTTGCTAGGCTATCAAGTAACTAATTTATTCAATTACAGGACCTTTATGAGGGAATGCAATGTGGTTATTCTGTGAAATATTTTCTTTTCAATTGAAGATGCATCCTTTTCAGCTTCTTCATAGATCATGTTGAATTCAGTAGCACTAAAAATTGTGCTAGCACACTTGGGATAGCAGAACTGGCATTTTAAAATCAAACAAATGTACTTTATTCTAAGGGGAACATCTCATCCTGTTTCATGACTCTGAATAAAAATATTCTTGCAGAATATTGCAAATTATATTTGCTAGGTTTTTAAAAAATGTGCCATCCAGAAGGCTGTGGAGTCTACAGCAGGTTTGAATGTTGCACTAGATCAGGGGTGCTCAACCTCCAGCTTGCGGGGCAGCTGTAGCCTACAGAGCCATAGGGATCTGTTAGGAGGGTTTCCCCATGGATCGGGAAATATGGCAGCAGTGGTAATAAATATGGCCACCTTGCCCTGCTGCCGAATTCCCAAACCCCACACAGCACGTTGGGGTCATGTTATGCCCCCTCTCCTCTGTGGCTGGATGGGGCTGGGCCATGCCCTTCCCCCTTCATTGGATAGGGCTGGTCCACACTCCCTTCCCCACACTGGGCCAGGTTGGGGCCAGCTCCCTTTCCACCTGTGGAGCCAACTTGGAGTTGGGCCACGCCTCCTCCCTCCCCTCCCCCCCCCCCCCCCCCCCCC
>NW_017729025.1:15867019-15886475 GCF_001723915.1 Gavialis gangeticus | reverse complement strand
CCCCCTGCCTGCCTCCGTATGGCCAGATGGAACCCTGCTGTGACAGTCCTGTGCTGGATCAGGACCATCAGCTGGATCTGGCCTGCAGATGGCCTGAGCAGTGCCCATCCAGCCCACAGCCCAAAAAAGGTTGAGCCACCCCTGGTCTAGATCAGTTGTCAATGAAGAGTCTGGACGGCATTGAATGCTCCTAAAAGACTGTATGTCAGATGCAAATAACATTGTGTGTGTGTGTGTGTATCTGTCTGTCTCTCTGCCCACCTTCTGCCTTATTTACACAGAAAACCCGTGCTTAAAATAGTGTCAAGGTTTTCCGAGTTAGGTCCTTACCCTCCCTGGACAAAATCTGAGTGTCTCTTGCAATCCATAGGTATCCCAGAACTGTTTGAAGGAAAAGTCACCACAGTTTTTTGATGTCCATTTTTCTGTAGCCTCATTCACAGAAATAGCGGCATGCTTTTGGCTAAGTCTTCTGGAAAATTTCAGCTTATGTGCTTAAAGGGTGTAAAGTTATCAGTAGCTGGAAATGGGGCATTATAATGGGAAGCATCAGACAGCCTGATAATAGGATAGCCCTATAATCATTGGTTTACCCAATGGTATAATCGCATGTTTACCCACCCCAGCAAAACTAAATCTCTTTGCCCTTCCTACTACTATGGGGTTTGAGAAAATTGAACTTGCAGAACTCTTGCGTCAGCAAACTTGGCTCTTTGGTTAACCTTGGAAGGGGTAAATGAGCTTCAGTCAAATCATTTTTCACTGAAAATGTTTTTTCCTACTATGTGGAGAATTTTAAGCAGAAGTCTGGGTCACTGCTGACATCTGAATGTTCAAAGACCACATGAGGCACTGCATACTATATTATCCCCCTGATGGCTTCCCATGGCTGTTAAAAGAAAGGCTCCTAAAGAGAGTCTACCACCTCTGTTATTTCCAAAAGAACAAAACTGAATCAGATCTACGAGGCTGTCTATGTAGTCAATTATACAGATTGATAGTACCCGAACTGCTGCCTAATCTGAAGAAATCAGCAGGGATTAGCTGCTTTCTCTTCATTGCGAAGAATAGATTTGTAACCAACCAAAGCTGCATATCCTACACCAGGTAGAGGAGGATCCAGGAAGCTGAAATCTTGCCTGAAGAAGGGAAATTATAGACTGAACAACAGTTTGTCGGCTTTTGACCTTCAGAAGAATAGAGCCTTAGCAATACAATGCTTCCAAGTGTAAGGTGCTCCAGCTGGGGGCAGATAACCCTCGACACGCATACAGGCTCGGTGGTGACAGCTTTACTTGCACCATGGCCAAAAGGGACCTCGGGGTAGTGATCAACCATCACGTGAACATGAGCTGACAGTATGAGGCAATGGTCGGCAGAGCAAACAACACGCTGGCATGTATCAACTGATGGATCTTGTGTAAAACTGAGGAGGTGGTGCTCGTGCTGTACTCAGTGCTGGCGAAACCGCAGCTGGAGTACTGCATCCAGTTCTGGGCAATGCACTTCGGAAAGGACGTGGAAAAACTTGACAGGGTCCAGAAAAGAGCCACCAGTATGGTCAGGGACTTGCAAGGCAAGCCATATGAGGAAAGGCTGAGGGACCTGAGACTCTTCAGCCTAAACAAGAGAAGGTTGAGAGAGGACTTGATAGCGGCTTACCGCTGTATCAGAGGAGCGCATCAGGAGCTTGGTGAACAACTGTTCACTAGGGCACCCCTGGGGAAGACCAGGACCAATGGATACAAACTCCTGGAAGGCCGCTTCAGGCTTAATACCAGGAAAACCTCCTTCACAGTCAGTGTCCAGACTGTGGAAGAAACTCCCTCCAGAGGTGGTGCAGTCACCAACCCTGGAGATTTTCAAGGGGAGACTGGACAGTCAGCTCGCTGGGGTCACTTGACCCCAGTTGTCTTCCTGCCTAGAGCAGGGGGGGCTGGACCCAATGATCTGCAAGATCCCTTCTAACCCCTAACATCTATGAATCTATAACATCAAGGGTAACATTTTTCCACTTCTAACTACTACCCTTTTCTTTATGTGGGTTTAAATAAACTTGACTAACTTCTGTACAGTCATCAGAAAACAAATACAAGGTCTAGTAAGCATTACCTGCAATAAGGTAAGCATTACCTTATTGGTTTAGGTTTAGTTGCTATAAATGTGCTTTTGTCACAGTAGATACTATTTGATCATTTCAATTTTCTTAGGGCCTGAATTGGTGACCACAGAAACCAACAGGGAGATTTTCCATTGACTTCAGTGGGTTTTGACTCATACCTTAAACTTTTTAAGATAAGACCTATGAAAGAGACAGCTTTTATATGCTATTTTTGATTTGATGTTTAAAACCATGACCAAAGAATTGGTTTTTCTGGGTAAATGATTTTTCAGTTGGAAGCATTCAGAGGAGCAGGCAAGCTGTAAGTTGGGTGAATGCTCTCATTTGGTGACATGATTTAACACCCTGGCCACAACCCTTTCATTTCCTGAGGTGTGGGTGTTGGATTGTTTCTCCTCACAATACAATTTGATGTTCTCAGAGATAAGACATGTCGTTCAAAAAATATTGGCTCAAATTGGCTCAATTGACTTGCTGCCCACTTACGCTAATGTAATGACAAATGATCCTCCTGGGAAGCTGGATCTTCAGTGTCACAGCTGAATTTACGATTATGTAAAGAGTACTATGAGAAAACTGGACTATGTCCTTAGCTGAATCCTTAGGTCACTCTACTTGGATTACTCTTCCCTACCTTTCTATTTCTCTAAATGCTGGTGCCAGAACAGGCCACCCTCTTCACTTTCCCCTGCTTATTCAAAACCATTTTTAGTTTCCAGTGTACATATTTTTGAATAGTGATGACTTATGATTCATTTATAATGTAAATAAAACTAAAAGAAGAAAGAAAATACAGTCAACTAACCAGCTACTAATTTTTTTTTTTAAATCTATGTAAACCTGCACTTGAAGTTGCATGAATCTAATACTGAACCCAGCTTCATTTAATTTATTCTACCAAAGAGACCTCTGTTGAAGCTTTGGCAAAGCCAGGCATGAACAATTGCATCATTTTCCTCAGGAGATGCTCTGTGTTGGTGGAAGAAGCAGGTGCCAATTCGGGCACAGCACAGTTTTTAAACACGCGAATAGTCCTGTTGCTTTCTTCTACGGGACTGCTCTCTACAAGACTACTCACACACGTCAAATTATGTACATAAGTGCTTTGTTGAGTGAAGCCCTGGGGCACTGTCCTCTGGGGGGAAAACAATTTCAGTTGCTCTCTGTCAGCTGGTCACCTTTAATTCAGTAAGATTTGTAAATCAAAGACTGGCTTTCTGGACCTAAGAATAAAAATAAATCTCTTATTTTCTGGCTTTGAAACAACTGATTGAACTCAGTTGGCTTTGAAACTAGTAGATGTCCAAACAAGTTTCACAACAGTACTATTTGGGGTAAGATATTTACCAGGGAAAATTGAATGATCCTCTGTATTTATTGCTTGATAAATAGGACCACTCAACTATACAAATAAGACGGCAGTGGTGATCTGGGTGTGGAAAAACAGATGCTTTGCAATATAACTTTTTCCCAGAGTTGGAACTAAGTGTTGGTTATGACAGTAATTGTACTGGTGCTGAGCTGTCTTTATAACTTTGAAAGTGAAAACCGTGTTCTGTGGGGTAGGACTGTCTTTATGCTCAGTGTAGAGGGACTATCGCAATGGGATCTGAGTCCACTGGGTTTCCAACACACTACTGCAGTACAAACAGTCACAACAAAGGACTCCTAACTTTTAGTCTCAGCTCTGATGATAACTCCTGAGTATCCCTGTACTTAATGTTTAGAAGCTTGACCCCAGGAAAATAAACCACAGCTCGGCTTGCAGTGCTGAAGACAGAGAAACAGGCTTTAAGAATGGGATGCTTGAGCAAGCAAATGCCTAAGCCAGTCAACAGGAAATGTTGAAGAGAAGGGATGCCTGAAACCCTGCCCCTCTCTGGAGCTTAGTTGCCTCCCTGCAGCTCTGAATCAGCACCTTCAAGAGACTGGGATTCACAGCCGAAAACCTCCTCCCTAACTTAAGAGGCCTAAACCCTCCCTTTGGAGATGAATGAGTGGGTTGCCCTTTTTGAGACCTGGCATAAGGACCTGGTAGGGTGGTGGCTATCTTATATACAACAGCCTTGGATTTAGAGTGTTTGCCCAAGAAGTGGGAGAAGAGGGATCAGTACCCTGCCGAGCTGGTGGGGTTTTACCTCTGCATCTGCCAGAAGTGTCCTAACCCCCACATGAGAAGGAAATCTAGGCTGGAGGCAGTTTCTACCCTTCATGCAGAAGCTGAGCTACTGTGTGAAAAGGAATTCAAGATACCTGGGATCAGGAGAAACGGCACAAGAGGGAGTCTGACCCCCTCTTCACAGATGAAGACACTTACCTGATAGAGGGAAGTGCTAGTTTCTAGCCCCTGCTGTCAGCACTGGTTATGCATTTTGCTTTAAACAGTTATTGGTTAAAATAAATGTATAGTCCTGGGACCAGTGACTGGAACTCAGTTTTTCTTTTGAGCAAGTGCCCTTTTCCCTAGGCTAGAGTTACTACTCCCTCTTCTGCTCTCTCATGGCCATGTCAGGATAGAGACTGTCACCCACTCCAGACTCATTGTTAGAGCACTTCCCTAAGATGTGGGAAACATGCATTTTAGCTCCCTCAAGCTACAAAAGGACACTGAATCCAGATTCTCCACTTCCAAGGCATCAGTGTTGTTGAACCAAAGTCAGCATGGCAGCTGTGTTTTGTGCCAAACTCAATGATCAGTCTATGTAAGCTTATTTGGAGTGTACCTCCTAGATTGAAACTCTTAAGAGACTTAGACCCAGAGAAGGTTAGTTTGTGAATCTCAGTGGCACTTAGGTGTGAGGTAGTGGCCAATAGGGCTGTGCAAAGCTTTGGTTCCTGATTTCATTTGGCAGAGATTCAGCCCAATTCAGTGGCCGAATCTCCAAATTTGAATCGAATCAGAGGACCCCTTAATCTCTCCAAATCAAATCGGAACCCTCTGAATCAATTCGGAAAGATTTGGTGATTTGGACATAGGCACAGCTTTAAATGTTTTTTCTACATACCTCTAGGTAGCAGGCGGCTCGTGATTGCTGTGATGTTGGGGCACGTGGAGTGTCCCATAGGAGTGTGGGGGGCTCCCAGAAGCACTTCTGGTCCACTTCCAGGTCTCCCGGGGAGCGTGCTGGAAGGGCCCCCCAACTCAGTGACTGGTACCTCTTGCATTGGGGGGGGCTCCCAGAGTTCCCCTGTGGCTGATTGCCAAGCCACAGGGGGCCTGAGGGGGCCCTCAGTGTGCTCCCCCATGGACCTGGAAGTGGACTGGAAATACTTCTGGTCCACTTCTGGGTTTGCCGGGGAGCACGTTGAGGCCCCCCCCCCCCGCACTCCTGTGGGGCACTCCATCTGCCCCACCAGCGCAGTGATCACAAGCTGCACTGGTACCTCAAGGTATGTAGCAATAACTTTTAAAGCTGTGTCTGTGTCTGAATCACTGATTCTCCGAATCGGCATCGAATCTTCAGATTCGGATTTAGCTGAATCAAATCAGGGACGGTGATCCAAATCAATGAATCAAATCACTGTCCCTGTTGAGTATGGCCCGCTTCACACACCCCAGTGACCAAGGTTCACAGACTTGCCAAGATGGAGGCAGTTCTGAGTATGTGCAGTAGCAGAACTCTAGACACCAAAGGAATTTTACTGGGGAAAGTGGAGGTGCCACCTTCAGGCAATGAGCTCCCCAAGCACTTTCGTGGGCTTGCACATTCACTTTTGGTTTGGTTTCGCCAAATATAAGATATAAATAAAACACACTAGCCAGGTTCAAGTGCAGACTGTCGTCTTCTCTAATTGACTTCACAGCAGGTTCTTGGAATCTTTTAGTCATAGTCTCTAATTTGCACAGAGATAGTTTGTCATGTTCATCTGAAGTTGGTCAGAAAATAGAGCAGGATAGCACCTTAGAGACTAACTGAGGTTGAACTGCTTGAATCGGTTACTCTCTAAGGTGCCACCTGCTCTACCCTCTGCCAGTTGCTAATTCAGCAAGCACTAACTTCAGTAGAGCCATCATGAATGAATTTGGTGTACTGTATTGTATTCTTCAGCAACTTTGTTTTTGTATGTATCTTGTTGCTTTTGCTTTATGTCTGCTGTCTCGTAGACTGTAGTTGTAATGGACTCAGTCCAATCCCCTTTGAAGTCTATGGGTGTTTTTCCCAGGTTATTGGATAAGACCCACAGTGCATAATGTCCAAATAGCCAATATATTACAAAGCAAACAAGTATCTGTTCAGTTAAAAATCCAAATAATAAACTAGATCTATACCTAGCATAAAGTTGAAAGATGGAAAAATTCACTTTCTTAGTGTTAGAAGCAAGATTTGTGATGAAAGGTAATGTGTTTTATAAGTCCAACTGGTGTAATTGGGAGAGAAAACAGACAAGCTTTTGGTCCTCAAATGCCCTTCATTAGGTCTCCTTTAGCATTAGTTATTATGTGCATTTGAATGCAGGGATAGGACTTTAAGGATTTGGGGATCTGAAACAGAAATACCAACTGAATTTGAAAAGCATACAGTCTCCTCAATTGAACTTAGAATCTCAGATGTAGTTTACCCTTCAGACGCTGTGTTTCATAAGGAACACAGACGCATGAGGGTTTAAGGTTCTTTTGATATTAAAAATAACTTCAGAAACTCCAATATTTTACAATTTGATAACATAATTAGCTAGTGTTTTGACTAGACTGATTTGATGATAACATACAAAAAAGGGTAATTTAATCTTGGCAAAGAAATGAAGAATATTTACCTTTTTCCGTTTTATGTCTTAATTTCTACTTCAGATTAAACATTTTGGCTGCTGAATATTTAACGTTTGAAATTTCCCTGTATACGTCTTCTGTTTTGAATCATTATTTAACTTGGTGAAAAAGTGAGTTATATCCTGGGATTGCAGAGCATTGAGATCCTGTTGTTTTTCTTTTTTTCACGTGTGTGATCTCCTGCCATGTGCAGACCTTCAGCTTCTCCTGGGAGAGTTGCTGCTCTCCCAGTAAAAACCACAAATGTACAGATGTTCAGGATTTTTCTCCCAGAGCAAAAATGGCTGCTCCTAGGAGAAAAATAATTCCAGGAACAACTGGGGTTAAATCATTTTCAGGAGAGTTTCTCCTGGGAGACCAAAGGTCTGTATATGTTTCCTTCTGAGAGAAGCCATTGCACAGTCCTCCAACATCCCAGTGTCCCTTCCCTCCTGCCCTTTCCCCCCTCCTTACCAGGGGAGATAGTGTCTTGTTCAAGCTGGATATTACTGCTCCAGCCAAGCACGGAGCAGATCATGCACCCTTATAACCCCACATTGTGCTGCAGGGAGACGGACCCTGATCCTGAGCAGTCAGGATCAGCAAATCAGGACTGTCCTGTACATAGCTGCCATCTGTCTCCAGGCTGACTGAGGTAGCCTGCAGAGCACGCTGAGATGTGTGCACAGGGGTCTCCTGGCTGCGCAGTGTCAGCACTGCAAGCTCTCTGATCCTGAAGGGCTCAGTATTCAAGTGCCTGTTTGGGGAACTCCAGGTAAATTTTTTTTCTATCAGGAAACACCCCCAGGGAGAATTCTCCCAAATCACTTGAATGTGTGTGTGCACAGCCTCTGTTCACATTCTTTAGGAATCTCTTATGTGCATTAAAAGGGGTAGACCCAAATATTTCTATTATTTTTCCCTATTTTCTCTGCTTGTATTTGATTAAACACTTGTACTTGTTGATTTTAAAAAATGCTGTCGGAAAATACCTACATAGTCTGGTGACCAGCAAATTAATTATCTTTATGTGCAAAGGCATATAGATTTCTAATCAGTGGCTTGTGTTGTATACCACACCTTCAAAGGGCAACTGGTTCTCATTTATTGGGTGAGTACTCTACCGTTGAATAAGTGAGGCATCATTTTACATAATAATGGTATCAGTTATACCAGATGCACCCAAAAATAAGAAATGTTAGACCCTCTGTTTACAGGGTGGTATCTAGCCACTCTCTAAGGTAAGGATGAGGGTAGCTATATGGGCAGATCATTTCACATCTGTTCTTGATAGCAATTCTTGCACCTTCCTCTGAAGCATCTCCCTGTCCAGGCTATAGGATTTTGGATTAGATGGATCATAGGTCTGCCTAATATGACGTTCCCATGCTCTAATTTAATATCCTGTGGATGTGGTTCTTTGAAAAACTTAGAAAGGACTCTATCTTGATTATATACTTCTGCTGGGGTCTGATACACTTCCACTAATGTTAAAACACACTTGATTTATTTTAAAATAATCCCTAGTGCTATTCCTATACTTGTGATTTGGCTTGACCTACAAAACTAGCTTATCTTGTAAGTGCCAAACTTTGAACTGAGCTATTGAAAATAACAATAGTGGAATTTGTCCTGAATTGACAGTTTTCTGTATTTAAATATTTAATGAATGCTTAATTAGAGCAAAAACAAGAGTCAGGGGATTGTGTGTTGCATTAATATTGTATTTCAAATGAAGTAATGGATTTTATTCTTTTCTAGGGGATCAGCAGCCTCTTCAGTTCCTTAAAAGTGGTGCGTCTTCTACGACTTGGTCGTGTTGCCAGGAAATTGGACCATTATCTAGAATATGGTGCTGCAGTACTGGTGCTGTTGGTCTGTGTATTTGGACTAGTGGCTCACTGGCTAGCCTGTATATGGTACAGCATTGGGGATTATGAGGTGATCGATGAAGTCACTAATACAATCAAAACAGATAGCTGGCTCTACCAGTTGGCATTGAGTATCGGGACCCCATATCGGTACAATACTACCGGCTCAGGGCAGTGGGAAGGAGGACCAAGTAAAGACTCGTTGTACATATCCTCTCTCTACTTTACCATGACAAGCCTTACAACAATAGGATTTGGAAACATTGCTCCTACCACTGATGGAGAGAAGATTTTTTCAGTAGCCATGATGATGGTTGGCTGTAAGTAGAATGGTCTTACTGTATTCTGTTTTATTTTGCATGTACATATTTATCTTCCAGCATTCAGTATGGCATATTTTAAAGCACATGCATTGGCTTGTTATACTGTTACTATTAGTTGCACGTGTACTATCCCATGATTGCCATCAGGACTCTTGACAGACATATATTTTAGCATGTTGCCTTGCAGATAAGTAAACATGGAATAAAACTGGTGATATAGAAGCAAAACTTATCTGATCATGACTTGGAAGATGTATATAGTGCTTAAGTAGATCTGATCAAAATTATATAGTACGTGCCACGATTTCTTTTTTTGCATTTTAAAAATCTGAGTATGCGTTAAGTATTGAATTGGGTTAAAAATTTGCACTCTCAGACTCATGGGGCCAATTGAATTCACCTGATATGTTTTTTTTTAAATGAACTTCCTCTAGCTAGTTTTCAGAAAGGTGCTGTGCCTTTTATGACATTGGTTGGGTTTTAATGTAAGCTCTATTTTTATCTACTGAGATGGTATCCTTTGTCACCATGGAAGCTGAAGGTAGAGGAGGTCATTAGAAGACATAGTATTGTACCTCTTCTTAGTTTCCTGCTGTTTTGCAGCTCCTCTCAAATGCTTTTCAAATGACGGCGCAAAGGAAGATTCCTTATCTCAGATGCTATCTCATGGCTCTAGGTGAGAACACGATGCAGCTTTTCAGGTTAACAAGAATCTTCAAAATATAGTGTAGTTTGAGCAGCTGGCATAGGGAACCAGGGGGCTGTTGAAAAATTTAATACACGAATAAAATCATTGGGAAAATGGTAAATTATTTCATTGCTTAAATAATTAAAGAAAGTGCTACTGTTGTGCGTTACATTCTCAAAGGTTTGTACAGCGACCGAGTAATTATGTAACAAGTGTGCAAACAACATCTTTTGAAATTAGGAGCTGCGTAAGCTGTCTACTAATTAAGTTCAGCACCACCTTTAAGTCCTTTGAAAAATACATAACTGTAAATGGCAAGTCTTTTTTTTTGTCCTAAAGCTTTTCTAGAGGTCCCATATTATTAAATCTATTCATATTTTTAATATTATTTTTAATGTGTTCTATTGTTTCAGGAATCTGATAGCGTGCTTGCTGTGTGGTTTGATATGATTTGTGCTTAAGCAGCATCTTCACATATTGCAGTGCACTTTACAGTCTATAAAATGCAGTTCCCAAGCTATGGCATTACTGAGCCACTGTGGATATACTGTAGGAAATATACAGGTGGTGGTGGACTGCAAATGCTTTTTTTCTTGATTCTGCTAGATGGTGTTTACAGAGGTCCAAGGACTGGGAGAACTGAGTGGTTTTGCAGCATCTTTGACTTTTCTGCAGACTACTGGTGTGGTGCAGGGGAAGGGAGCGGGAAGTAGAGCTTGCAGCATTCTCCAAGTTTGCTACCACTGAATACACTATAGACTAATTGGAAAATAGTGCTAGAAGGGATCTTAGGAGATGATTTATTCCAGCCTCTTCCTCAGGGCAGGATCCATCCTCATCTAAGCAGTCATGGCTCAGTATTTGTCTAGTTTACACCATTAGTGAAGGGGATTTCACAGCCTTTCCAGGCAGTCTGTTTCAGGACTTGACCACTGATAATTAGAAAGTTCTTTCATACCTAATCTCATTTCTCCTCATTGTAATTTAAGATAGTTGCTTCTTCTCCTGTCTACTAGAGGCACAGAGAATAGTCAGTCGCCATCTTCTTTGTGATACCCATTTTCTTTTTGAAGACTTGTCAAATCCTCCCTCTGTCTTCTCCTGGGTATACTAAACAATTCAGGTTCTTCCATGCCTGGTATCAGTTCTTCCAGCCATCGTAAGGTTCTTCCTCTGAAACACATCAGAGACATAAAAGCTACAGCTCATTACCAAAGAGTGGTATGGACAGAAAATTCTGCCCACTCCCAATAGCTGATACTGATGGTAAGCATGGGTGCTAGCTGCAAAATTGCCTAAGTAGGACACAGGTTGGGTATTTAACCAGAAGCATAAAAGTAATGCCTGAAAAATGATCAGTACGAAAGGGGACAGACATTTTATACTCTAAAAATGGTAAATATGAAAGGTTTGTAGGTACTGGGTAAAACAGGGACAGAGTTTGAAATTTGGCATGTACACAAAAGGAACAATATGGGGCCAATCTTTACTTGCCTTTTCCAAGTAAATATACACACTGATGTTAGCGTGGCTACTCATGAGTAAAGGAAGCAAGTTTCTGCCAGTAAATGAGACGTATGGGTAGAAAAACCTATTTCTAAGTCATTTTTTTAAAATCAAATGTTTAGATTGAAAATGTTGAGTCTTTTGCAGATTTGATCATAAGTGCTTGAGGATTTTCACAGATGGACCTGTACAAATGTACATGCACAGCTGCGCTGGCTTAATTTCATGTGTTTGGAGATAGTCGTGGAAATGTTTGCTTGTAAATATCATGCTGTGAGTGCATGTGTGTCCTAAATCGAAATATGCTGATTGGTCAGTTAAGTGTTCACATGACTACTTGCTAACTTACACCAGCTTGCAAATACCAAGCTTGTGGTTTGTTGCGGTATTTGTGTTCACAAATCCATCCTACGCGGATGTCCAGAGTCTGCCTTCTGGGGTGCACGTTGTTGAAGTGAGAACACCAAAAAGTGATACTAATCAGAAAGTATGCGGGCAAAAACTGTTATAAGGAGAGGTGGGTACTTTCTTTTGGACAAATAGTTTGTGAAAAATGCATCTTGAGGGCAATAAAAATGACTTGCAAATTTGGACCAGGTTGGTTAAACAGTTTTGGCCAAAATGCAAAAGTTTGGAAAAGTTGAAATATTTCATTTCAACACTTTCAAACGGAAATGTATAGTCTTTCTATAAAATAACATTTACAATAGTAGAAAGATTCCTCTTAAAAATGACATAAATTTTTAAGGTTTTTATTTTGACAAGACAACCAGAAATATTTTCGTTAGGGGTCAGCACAAAATAGTTTTTGTTGGTTGGTTTGGGCACTGAACCAGGAATCAATGATTCCCAGAGCTGCAATTATAAGTAAAGAGGAACTTTCTTTTCCTTTTTTATACTCTAAAATACGAAACAAGCTTGGTGATAGTCCTGGAAATGTTTGCTAATACCGGTAGTTTGTCTTGGCAACGTTTTCCTAACAAGGTCTGCCAAAAAAGCATCTGACACTTAGATTTGGAATTGGAGATAGCCATTCATCACAATCCTAATGGCCTGCCCACGTAAACTTCAGACATGGCAGAAATGATTTGTTGCTTTGTCTCCTGGCGTTTATTTGTTTTGCAAGCCAGAAGTTTGCTATTCACGCTGGTAAAGTTATGTGTAGTTGGGAAGAGTGTTTGGAGGGATTATGAGTACATGAATGTTACTGGTGGCCAGGATTACAATGTGGTGCTCGTTTTAAAAAATAGCAGAGTTAAGTCTCTGCACTTGCTATAAACAATCGTGTGGAAAGTGACTGTGTGGTTGGCTCGGTATTTGAGTGCTGTTTTCTCCCCTGGCTGTTCAGCTGGCATTGTAATCAGACAGGTGATTTAAACGGTCTGAGACGCATCACCTGGAGTCTTTCAAGGGAGATGGTTTTTCTCTTAAAAATTATACTTTACACTCATGGCTGTTGTCTTGATGTCTCTTTGACCTGCTCGTTCTGCCTCAGTATGTAAGCTGAAGCATTTGTGTTTGCTGTTTCCAACTTTTTCAAGAGACAAACTGGAACAAACCTTACTGCTTTTTATTGCAAGACTGGGGAGTGAAGTATGTCTGAGGGTTGCTGTGTAAATTCTCATTTGCTTAAGTGGTCCCTGCATCGGGAATTCATTTTCTTGCATCTCGTCTTGCTTGTATAATGTGACCTGGAGTGGAGCAGAAAGGTGTGAGAAGTCTCTCCTCTGAATCAGTGAGGGACCTTGCCTTGCAGTAGAGACCTTAAATGCAAGCCTCTAAGCTTCACTCGGCTCCTGCTCTGCGGTTATGCATTCTGGTCTCCTCCTCTGTGATTACCTCTGGCAAAGTACTAGGGCTGCCACAGAGGGATGGACTTTGAAGTGGAAGTGACTCGGCGCCGTGTGTTTCATCTAATACAGGCGTCTATTCACATTAAAGTTACTGTACATGGAAATCTCTGAATTTAAATATATGTTTTATTCTGTTTACATTTGCTGTACTAAACATTGTTCTTTAAAAAACAAACAGAGAACAAACCTTTGAGTCATCTTCAAAAAATGAGTGGGTATTACAGAGAGGAAAGGCGTTCTAATTCAAAATAGTTTTCAGATGTCTCAGAAACATGTAAGGGGTGGTAAGCCTCCTTTTCCAGAATATTTGCCCACTTTTACCAGTTACTACCCCACCAAGTCCTAATGCTTAAGAAGCTCACTTAGAGAACACTGTCATGTAGGCTTTTATTCTTCACAGGTTTAAATTTTTTTTTTTTTTTTGGTTGGAAAAATATGCAATGCACCGCCTTGAGTCTGCAGGTTGGAAACAACACATTCAAGCAATTACGACATTTTTTAAATTCAGTTTTTGCCGCTGATTGAAGGGAGAGTTGCTGCCTGATAGAAGGTTTCACTTTTGTCTTCTTCCTCCATTTTATACTTTATAACCTGGAGAGAACCTTAATGTGAGCATTAGTGTTGTCAGTGGGCCATATGTTCTACCTGATGCACCTCTCCTCGGAAGGAAGCCCTCCTCGATGAGCTGAGGGAGCTTAGCTTTGACAGGACCTGGTGATGGCTGCAGCTCTTCCTCATAAGCACCATGTTTGATTTTCCTTTTTTTACAGTTTGGGAATGGATGTGGGCTGCTTGTGAGGCTTTCAAGACAAGGTTCTTATCGATTGTCCAAGCCATTAGCTAATTCGTTATTCCAGTTGTGTTCTTTTATTGTTCAAGAAACATTATTCAGTCCCTCAGCAGCATGCTAATTAGGCCCTTGAATGCAATGCCTCTGAAGCACTGGAGTTTATCTAGTACGTTTGTTAAGCAAGGCCAAAGCCAATGCACCAACATTACAGCATCTAATTGGAGATCTCCAGGCAAGCAATCCCAGGGGTCTGCAGGATTTAATTTTAATCTCCAGGCAAATATACGTAGGATAGCAATTTCTAGCTGAGATTGTTACCAGAAGCGGAGATTAAATAGCATTTAGCAGAGCAGCCAATAGCAAATTTGCCAGGACACACTTGTGCAATGGCTTATGTCCATAGGAGGATATTGGACTGTATGTTTAACTATATATAAACCATGTAGCACTGGGTCTGCTGTTTCCTACAGTTACTAGTACTACAAGAGGGAGTTTCTTCTGCTCTTTGCTGCAACAGCTGTAGAGGAAGGGAGAGGAGCATTATTCCCAGACCTCAACCTTCTGGAGCAGTAGAAAGTTTTTGACCTCTTCAGAACTACTGGAAGTGACAAACCTTTCTCTTTGTCCCCTTCCAAACCCGGGTTACTGGAGCCCGTGGGTGGAAATGGAAATGCCCTTTGCTTTTCTTATGAAAAAGAGCAGTGCGAGTTTCTAGGTAGTGCTGGCTGCTGCCAACAGCTATCTGGTACAGCTTGCTTTGTACTTATATTGTAAGATCTCTAGGGAAGAGACCTTTTTTTGTTGTGTGTTTGTGCAGTGCCTAACACAATGGCTAGGGACAGACATTCAAAAAGCCTGAGCCTGAATTGATTCAATCTTTGCAGGTTAGTTTAACCTGGCTAGGCTAAATCAATTTTAGTCTAACCTGGCTAGGCTAAATCAGTCTGGACAGACATCTCAGAAACAGGCTAGAAGCTGGGGGGCACTAGAGCAACCCTCCCTTCCTTCCACAGCATGGAGCTGAGGGGAACATGGCCAGGGCCTGGCAGGATGCTCTGATTAGCCCAGCAGGGAATTGATAACAGTGTTTATCACCCAATTAGGAAAACAAAAGAGGGGCATTACCAGCTACTTGTTGATTCTGCCTGTTGCTCCAGCACGGACCTACCCAGCATGTGGTCTGCTAGCTAATACACAGACACCTCCCCAGCAAGGCAGAGGGGAGGGGGGAATTCCTGCTTAACAGGGAGTGGTGAGGGGAGGGGAAGCAGCCTGCAGTCTCTGGAGCTTCAGCCAGGAAGCAAAGGGGAGGGGCCGGCCCTGCTGTGGAGCAAAGAGTGCCGCCCAGCCCAGAGAGCATGCTGGGATGCTGGGGGTGTCTGGTTATCTTAAACCAGCAAGGGGTCTGGGACAGACATTTCATAAACCGGTTTGAGCCAAGTCGGTTAAGTCTGTTACTACATTCAACCAGCTTTATCTCAAACTGGTTTCAGCCATTCTCAAACTGGTTTGTGGGCACTGAACGTCTGTTCCGTTACAGGTTTAAACCAGTTTCTGATCACTTAAACTGGTTTATGTGTAATTTCTGTTCCTAGCCAATAGGGTTCTGGTCCATGCCAGGGGCTGTTGGGAGCTACAAGAATACAGATGATACATAAGTAGGCTTGGCAGAATTTGATCTGTATCAATACATGATTTCACCTCACACTCACAGATTGAGATTTTTTTTTTCCAGTTAACAATCAAAAAGAGAGGGGAGAAACAGAAGAGAGTCGGAGGCCAGATGCTAGAGCACTGGTCTCTTCAAAGAGGAAAACAGTGGGTGACTTCATAATACTTCAATTAAGCAATTAGCTGCTTGTTCCCAGCTGCGGGAATATGGGGTAGAGGGACGGAGGTAACAGACTAATTAAACCCCTACCCAAAGCCCAGAGAAGGGGGAGTGGAAGAAGAGTATTCCAGTTGGACCAGAAGCAGCGGCTGTGGAGGAAGGTGCGTGAAGCAGTGGCGGGGAATTCCCGATGTCTGATTGGGCAACTCAGCTGCAGAAAACTGGGGAGAGACTGTAAAAAGGGGTGAAGCAGCCTACTGGTACTGGTACTGAGACTGGTAATGGAGAGAGAGACTCCAGTTAGAAAGGATAAAAGTTTAGATGGTTTCTTGGTCTTTCCGTTATTTTGTTTTGTTTCTTGCCATCTTTGTTGTTCATTCAATTTAAATAGTTAGAAATAAAAAAAAATGCTTAAAAATAAAGATCAATATTATCCATTAAAATGATTTAAAAAATGAAATTTGAATTCTGCCAAGCCTGTGCATAAGTCAGTTTTGCAGTCACAGACCCTCAAACAAGCATAGCCTTCCCCCAGCTATTGCAAAGCCCAAACTGGATTGAGTGATCTATAAGAAGAGTCACTATAGGTGACAGAGTAGAGGCAGAGAGGGATAAGCCTAAAAAAAGATAAAGAAAGAGACGCTCAGTCTGGGCCAGGAGTTTGGTTGCTTTGTCGTGTAAAGCCCTAACTTCATAATGGTTAGTCTTGTTTGCAGCAGTTGCTGCAGCTTCTGGGCATTGTCTTGGGTCCCCTCCTGGTGGCATGAATGGCATGTGTCCCGAGCGGCTGGGTGGGGCACGGCTACACCGGCAGCGGTGAGTGGAGAGCTGCCACAGACGCCACCGGCACTGTTGGGAGCAGGGGTGGTGAGTGCTGACCATGGGTCAGCGACCACCCACAGGCACCACTGGCAGCATCGGCGGCGGCCAGGGGCAATCAGAGACTGCCTGCAGACTGGCGGCCTCTTTGTAGGTGTACACACGTGCAACCCTTATGCATCCTCCCTAGCAGTGGCATGGCATAGACTGCCAAAGAGCAGTCTGGACATGAGGGAATCTTGATCAGATAGTCATGAATCAGATGTAGTTCTGCACCCCAGAAAAAAGGAAGAAAGCAGTTCTAGCAACTGCTGTAAGGGCACCCCTGGGTAGTGAGGAATATGGAAAGGAACGGACACCACTGTGAGCTGATTTGACGGTGAGGGGAAAAGATGCTTTCTGGCAAGGGCAAGGTCCTGGGTTTTGCCAGAAACTCTCTCGAGAGAGACCTTAGCGTATGTCTGCATCACACACATTCACACAGCTGATCTTCAGATATACCCCGAATCGGTGACTCTGCAACAGCCAATGAACGGGCTGCTTTAGTGAAAGACAGGTTTATATTTACATTGCACAACTCGGAAATCTTGCATGTATTCAGCAAGGATGCACTGTTTCTCTGGAGTATAAATCCTGTGATGCCAGAAGGAGCTGATTTGTTGTAGAACAGGAGTGGTTTCGCCCATGCCTCTGACACTAAAGCCCCCCGGCTGGTTCAGGCAGCCCCAGTGCACACTAGGGTATGCTCTGCCCCTCTGTAAAAGCAGCGTGTGTTGGAAGCTTGCATCTGCTGCAGATTGCAGCTTGTGTGCTAGCTACTGGAGGGCAGATTTCTGGAGGTATTCAGGCTTCTAAGTGTGCCGTTAGGCATCCAGGGTAGAGGCGCCTTTTGAAAACCTTATGCACATCTTTGGTGCCTAAATAATTTTTTTTTAAATTTGGCTCCTGAATTCTTAGTACTGTCTCTTGCTGACAAAGAACATCTCTGGGCATGTGCAGGTGACTGTTAACTGTTTCTCTTTCAGCAGAATCCTTGCAAGACTCGTTGGGAAATATCTCCGGTTTTACCTCTCCAAAGGCATCTGAAGGCACTTGGAAAGTAAAGCCAGGTGCCATTTATTTTCAGTGTGGATTTTCCCTTCTTGATACTAAACATCATGTTTGCCATTGTGTTCCTAAACCACTCAGGCAGATTAAAAGTTTTCATTAGACACTTGAATGGAATTATTCTCAGTCCATTGAGAGAGAAGTCTGATTCCAAAAGAACTAAAAGCCTTGACTGAATAATAGGGTTACTCCAAGAGTTGGAAAAAAAATTAAATAAAAGAATCATGCAACACTTTGTCGTTCATCATATAGGTTGGAGTAGATGCAGTGGATTTAATTAATGGAAGACCTGTGGGTCTATTTTCTGTCTTTGTCTTTTGTTCTGAAATGGTGGCAGGTTTAAAAATATTTAGTCAGGTAGTTTATAGGGAAAACATATGTTTCTCTAATACGAACAGCTTTGCACTATAAAACAGTCTCTTTGGGAAGCCCTGCTGGAATTCTTGCAAAGTGATATTTAGAGTGTGTTTCTACAAGCTTTACTTTATTAATATTGGCTTGATTTGTTTAAGTAGGTTTATGGTATCTAAAGAGGGGGGCAGAGAGAGTAAGAAAGGGAAGAAGGAATAAGCGCTCTTTAGCTGTTACTGCACAATGCTGTTTTAAATTACTTGAAAATCGCTTAGTCAGAGATTAAAATAAATGATGCACAAATGTATATGGGGGACCTCTAGGCAGTGTTTCTACCTCATTACTGATTTTATGGCTCACCACTAGAGAGATCCATCTTCCATGTTGCTTGCTGGGAGGGGCACTCACGTGTTTCCAGGGTATCTGTAACATCTATTTTCATCAAGCAAAAGTTTCAATTTAGTCAGCTAGGCCCTCCAAATGCCAGTGCTTTATACTAAGTAAATTAAATGGACCCTACAGGAAAAATAGCTACCGGGCTACTACCAAGCTGTGAATCTTCCATTTGCAACTTGTACGCCATTTCATTACCTTTAAAGTGGAATGAATGATTTGGGTCCTGATTCTGTTTGTGTGGCCCCAGTATGAAAGCCAAAAGAAGGCAGTGAAACATGGTGGCTGTTTTCAGCAGGCCTCCGTCTTGTATACCTGCTGGATATGCATGTTACCATTTGAACGTACCATTTGCACTGCAGGGAGGGATTTTCATCTGGTCTCCTGAATTCCTCCCTGCAAATAAAAACTCCAGTGACCAACCAGGAGTGGTGAAGTCACTGAGAAGTGCCTCGCATTTACAAAAATAAAAACATTGCAGAAGGAACCAAAGCCTTGAGGTGGTATCGGCACTTCCATTTACATCAGGATATTTCCCTGTCCATGTTTGTCCTTGCTAAATGTCAGAAGTAGAGAAAAAGTGACACCTTTGGATATCCAGAGAAGCTGAAATATCTGAGTTTGATGACAGGAAAAAGCTTCAAACTTACTGGAGGGAATAGTGTAGTATAGCAGCCTGTGAATTAATTAGGTGATGAAGTGTGCCTAATATTAATAAAGAAGATTGAGATCTGTAAATAGAAGACACTGCACACCAGAAATATTCAGGGAATCCTAAGCCATGGAGTGGCCGCACCCCAGTCTATTGTAGATGTTGCCAGTGTTTGCTGTTTTGTGATGTCTTCAGTTCTTCAAGAATACAGTGTTAATGCTCCTATAAGGGCTGCTCACAGTGTGGGAAAGATCCCAGTGGACCCTAGACCCTTCCCACCTGTTCACCAGCCTCCTCTTTGCAGTCTGTTGTGCAGGTGCAAGGTTGGGTACAGCGTATTTCTTCCTGGTCGCTGCCTGTACAACCCCATGCGAGTGAGAGTTACAGGTTCCAGTTGTGCCCG
>NW_017729025.1:15864399-15867008 GCF_001723915.1 Gavialis gangeticus | reverse complement strand
GAAGGAATAAGCGCTCTTTAGCTGTTACTGCACAATGCTGTTTTAAATTACTTGAAAATCGCTTAGTCAGAGATTAAAATAAATGATGCACAAATGTATATGGGGGACCTCTAGGCAGTGTTTCTACCTCATTACTGATTTTATGGCTCACCACTAGAGAGATCCATCTTCCATGTTGCTTGCTGGGAGGGGCACTCACGTGTTTCCAGGGTATCTGTAACATCTATTTTCATCAAGCAAAAGTTTCAATTTAGTCAGCTAGGCCCTCCAAATGCCAGTGCTTTATACTAAGTAAATTAAATGGACCCTACAGGAAAAATAGCTACCGGGCTACTACCAAGCTGTGAATCTTCCATTTGCAACTTGTACGCCATTTCATTACCTTTAAAGTGGAATGAATGATTTGGGTCCTGATTCTGTTTGTGTGGCCCCAGTATGAAAGCCAAAAGAAGGCAGTGAAACATGGTGGCTGTTTTCAGCAGGCCTCCGTCTTGTATACCTGCTGGATATGCATGTTACCATTTGAACGTACCATTTGCACTGCAGGGAGGGATTTTCATCTGGTCTCCTGAATTCCTCCCTGCAAATAAAAACTCCAGTGACCAACCAGGAGTGGTGAAGTCACTGAGAAGTGCCTCGCATTTACAAAAATAAAAACATTGCAGAAGGAACCAAAGCCTTGAGGTGGTATCGGCACTTCCATTTACATCAGGATATTTCCCTGTCCATGTTTGTCCTTGCTAAATGTCAGAAGTAGAGAAAAAGTGACACCTTTGGATATCCAGAGAAGCTGAAATATCTGAGTTTGATGACAGGAAAAAGCTTCAAACTTACTGGAGGGAATAGTGTAGTATAGCAGCCTGTGAATTAATTAGGTGATGAAGTGTGCCTAATATTAATAAAGAAGATTGAGATCTGTAAATAGAAGACACTGCACACCAGAAATATTCAGGGAATCCTAAGCCATGGAGTGGCCGCACCCCAGTCTATTGTAGATGTTGCCAGTGTTTGCTGTTTTGTGATGTCTTCAGTTCTTCAAGAATACAGTGTTAATGCTCCTATAAGGGCTGCTCACAGTGTGGGAAAGATCCCAGTGGACCCTAGACCCTTCCCACCTGTTCACCAGCCTCCTCTTTGCAGTCTGTTGTGCAGGTGCAAGGTTGGGTACAGCGTATTTCTTCCTGGTCGCTGCCTGTACAACCCCATGCGAGTGAGAGTTACAGGTTCCAGTTGTGCCCGATCCATAGAAATGAGTCTGGCAGCCTGAGTGAGCCTGGGTGCTTTAGCAAACCATGTATTGATTTCTGGCAGTGACCATAGTGAGTCACATATTGATCTCTGGTGATGACTTCTTTTTGCATCAATACCAAGGTTTCCTATTCAGCTGTTTGAAAGATACCACAGATTTCTTAAAGAAACTGGACTCCATTAACAAACTTCCAGTAAACACCATATTAGCTACCATGAATGTCACGTCTCTGTACACCAACATCCTCCATGAAGAAGGGTTACAAGACATAATGAACATAATCCCTGACAAGGACACACCTTCTGTTTCTATTATGCCTTCCCGCTTTGTCCTGATGTGGGGACATCCTCATGTTGCTATGTTCTGGGGAGAAAGGGAGTTTGGTTGGGTGTTGGCTGGAGCCAAGGGTGGGGACTTTGTTTCAAGTTCACGTTTGGGGCCTCCCTGTACCTACACACAAATGGCGCTTCCATGGGCATGCACACGGCCCTCCAATATGCCATCATATTTATGACACTTTCAAGTTTGTTTCCTCTGCGGCAGCCCTCTCACCCTCCTGATATGCCAAAGGCACACTGGTGACATCTTCAATGTATGGATACATAGGAAGCAATCTCTAGAGAAATTTCACCAGGAATGTTTCTAACAACTTCTACCCTCCATCAAGCTAAAGCTGGAATACTCCACCTTGCGAAGTCATTTCTTAGACACTACACTGCAGGTTTGCAATAGCCACATTGCCACCACTTTGCATCGAAAACCAACTATTATGACTGCATTCACGCAACCAGCTTTCATCCTGACCGTACCACTAGATTCACTGTTTACAGCCAAGCCCTACATTACAGCTGTATCTCCTCTCATCCCATTGACCAGAATGCTTACGCTAAGGATCTGGAGTAGGGATTTCTACAATTACAGTACGATCACAAAACTGTAGCCACTCAAATCAAAACCAGACTGAGAACTTGCACCAACCTGTTACAGTGCCAGCTTGAGGGCAAGTAGGCAGAGTCACCTATAGCCACCAGCATGCACACCTTAGACACATCACTAATGACTGCCAACCCCTCCTGGAAAAGGACAACCATCTCGAGGTAGCTGTGGGCTATCCTACCCTGGTTTATGGGCAGCCCACCCCCCACCCCAACCTCAAACAGGGGGTCTCAAGCAAAAGGCTACCTAACTCCCATTCTGAGTGAAGCACCAGGCCTTACGTACTTACAGTGCTCCTTTACTGTCTGTGTTGGACAGACAGGGCGATCTCTCCATAAAAGAATAAACAAAGACTGATCGGACATCAACTCCAGAAAGACACAGCGGCATGTAGCAGACACGTCAACCTCACTGAACTCTCCAT
>NW_017729025.1:15863113-15864388 GCF_001723915.1 Gavialis gangeticus | reverse complement strand
CACTGACCTCCGGACAGCTGTTCTTGGGCAGCAAGCCTTTAAAAACTGATTTGAACAGGGAACTGTGGGACAAGAAATCATCCACAGACTGGATTGTGTTAAATGTGGTCTAAACAGGGACTGTGGAGTCTTATCTCATTACCTCAGTTAGCTTTTGTAGCCATGTTCGTATCGTTTTTTTGTTACCACTCCCAGCCTTGTCCCTCTTCCCGTTTCTCTCCTCTTTCCCTCCCCTCTCCTTCTCCTCTTCTAGCTTTGTATTCAAAGCACTCTCTCCATTTTATACACTGGTCTGTGCACATCCTTTCGCTGCATCGGATGGAGTGAGCTCCTTCTCAGGAAAGCTTGTGCTATATGCATAGGCAATGCATGGGGGGGGCCACCGTTGCCGCCTGCACGCTGTTGCTGCTCGCCACCCCCCCTTGCCGCCAACACCGCCATGGCTGCCTACGGGCAGTCCCTATTCAACCTGCCCTCGCCGCTGATGTTACTGTGGCCACCTGCAGGCGGTCCCCGCTTGGCCCGCCCTTGCTGCCAGCGTCACTACGGCTGCCTGCGGGCAGTTCCCACTTGCCACCAACACGCCCCCGCTGATGACACTGCCACCTCTGCCTGTGGGTGATCGCTGTGCCCTCCCCAGCCTCAGGAAGTGCGCACCATTCATGGCTATATGTTTGTCTAATTTAGTTAGTTTCTAAGGTGCGAATCTACCCTGCCTTCTGCAAGACTTCTTATTTGTCACAGTGCAAATAAGTTCCTGCTACTAATTAAACAAAACATAGCTAACCAAGTTAATGTCCTCTGTAGAGTCAAATATCCTTTAAGATTTCTCGACGTTTCCTATCTCAGGATTCAGTGCCCGAGCAGTTGTTTTCATTGGAGAATACAGGAGCATCATGAGGAGGTTTGTTCTCTCCCTTCCTCTGACCTGGAAGCTGGAAGAGTCCCTAGTATATACAATGACGTTTCTTTTCATTCCAGTGGATTTAGGTGAGATGAGATGCAACGTCCAATACTAAATCAGGAGTTCAAGTGGAGATGTGCTGCAGTGTAAAGACTGCATGATTCATTTGCCTCGCCTGATACTTACACAAGCTTTGGATAGAGCCAATGAATCTGGATTCTGGCTTTTACAAAGGAGGGGTTGCTTAGGTGCAGGGGCCTGACCCAAGAACATTGCTACGTTTCACAGGGAAATCGTTTGATTAGGAGACCAAATGTTTCCGTTAAAGTCTTTTTTTTTTTTTTTTTTTTTTTTTTTTTTTTTTTTTTTTT
>NW_017729025.1:15855786-15863033 GCF_001723915.1 Gavialis gangeticus | reverse complement strand
TTTTTTTTTTTTTTTTTTTTTTTTTTTTTTTTTTTTTTTTTAGTGAAAATTTGGTTTTCAGCCCAATGGAATCTTTTAGCAGTGTCTTTGAGATGGGGGTGTATTTTTTTAATGAAAATTTTCTAAGTACACCATCTTCCATTCTAGATATTTTGTTTCTTTTTTCTTTTCCTGTGGTTTTAAAACATTAAAAAAAACCCTTTCCTCAACCCAGTTTCTCTGTCATTTTTTTTCCTTTGGCAAAATATGAGGTTTGTTAAAATATAAAAGGAAAGAGAGAGAGAAAATGTGGGAGTTTCTTCCCTCTCAATATCATCACTCCCTTTTTTTTTTAGTTGGTGATAAGGGGGGGAACAAAATGTGAAAAGAGGGGGAAAGCAGAAAAGCCAATCGCTATTTTTAAAACTGGAAACACATGTTTGTCTCATTTCATTTCGAATGTTACTGCTGAGAAAAACCCAAACCTTTTAAAAGGTTTAGTCAGAACAGACCGTTTTAATTTCTTTTTTGTTTCCCATGAAAATGAAAAGGTAACTGTCATAGAATCAGAATGAGAGAATCAGAGAAAAGTAGGGCTGGAAGGGACCTCTGGAGGTTGTCTCTTCCAGCCCCATCTGGGACAGGATCATCCCTAACCGAACCATCCCATACAAGTCCATCATCTAACCTATTACCAGAACTACACAGGCAACCTTGCCATACGACCACAAATCGTAGCACCCAACCTGCCACAGATAAAGCAGGGGGACAACAGTGGCCAATGTTCTGCTGCTGCAAGGGCTATTAAAATACGCTTGAGAGATCCAAGGAAGAGGGCCACAGCCCCCGCTACCAAGGAAGACAAAAACCAGTCGGACCATGGAGTAAAATTCCTTCCTGCCTGCACATGTGGTGATCAGTCTGATCCTTCTCGTCAGGAGCCTCTGGATTTTAATACAAGCAGGAGCACTGGCATGCTCAAGTCAAAATCCTCAGCCTTGGCTCCAGCCAACACCCAGGGTTCCCGAGGAAGGCCAACACCCAACCAAACCCTCTTTCCCCCCCGCAAAACATAGCAACGGGAGGAGGAAAAAATTCTTCCTGGCCCTATACAGCAACCAGCAAAGCCAAGAAGCATAAGAAATACCCATAATAAGACAAAACTACTCCTAATTCTTCCCCTGATGTATAACCAGGATTAAATTAGGATGGAATAGAATGGGAAATGGACTATAAATCTCCATGGGCTTTCTGCTGATGTCACTAGTGATATCACTTCTACTGAGATTGGCCCGTTGCCGAAAGCCTCGGTGATGCTGTTTTTAAATGAAAATTCTGTTCTGTTTTGAAAAGCGGCTTACTTTAAATGGCATCTTGCTATGCAGGGTTTGTCGTATCTCAGTGGAAGGTGCTCAGTCTCTGAGCAAAAAGATGGTTTTTAAATGGCTAGGTACTCAGCCTATGATTTTAAAATCTAAATGGGCCTTTTCTGCTCCATTGGTGCCTTTGTACCTCCCCCTCCTCCCTGCAAAGCCCAGACAAATAACATTGGAACTAGCAAACATGAGCTCATCATTTCGGTCACTTTAATTATAATTATCTCCCTTCTCCCCCACTCATTATCTCCTGGTTGTATTTTCAGCCTGTAAGCTCTTTAGAACGAGGATTGTGCCTTCCTATGCATGAGGAAAGCACTTAGCAGGCTTTGGCTGAGATCCAAGGATATCCTTAACCCTGGCATTTCCTCACTTGTGATGCTTGACTTAGGAATCTTAAAAGCATTCTTTCAACATACTTCATATTTCTGGGTGACATAACGTATTTCATAGTTCTAGTTTGGGCAGTAGTCCCTGGTGTTTTCAAAAAGTACAAGGGAGAGAGGGAGGGAGGTCTCGAAATTCCTGCATGGGGTGTCGCATTGAATTCTGCGCAGTTCACCCCCCAAGTTTGGAACGTATCGGGCCAGGGCTTGGATTTCTGCCACTTGAATTAACCTACTATTACTATCTGTTATCCCATTATCATCTTCTGAATGGACCAGTACCTGGGGGCGACGGGGACACAGTTGTGGCCAGTGGGTCTCACAGGTGTGGAGTGGTTTGACGCAGGAATCTTGAGCTCTGCCCAAGGCGCAAGCTCAGAGGATGTTTTAGCAGGAGGTTTTCTGCCTCTTCTCCCCACGTGTGGTCCTTTCTGCCTCCTCCCATCTCACTTGTCCCTGGTTTAGGCTTGTTTCTTCCACATCCTTTGCTTAGCCTGTCCTGGTTTTCATTCCTTTAGTTTTTCAGCCCCGTTTCTCTGCCCAGCCAGGCCTAATCCAGTTCCTCCAAACTACACATCCCAATTCCTCTCCTGTTTCCTTGTCCTTGGTCTCTTCGCCCAGCCATTCCCAGTCATCCAATTTGTATCTCTGCCTTCAGTCCCCAGTGCCCCATCTTATCTGCTCCCTATCCCAGTCTCCTCCCTAGGCTTCTTATGCAGTCCGTCTCCTGCAGCCCCAAATCCTTGTCCCAGTCCCTTTGTCCAATCAGTCCCATTTTGTCCCTCAGCCTCAGCTCATCACATCCAGCTCTCTTCTCCCCCTCCCCCCTCTTCCCCAGTTTTAAGTCCCGGGTCTGCTCCAGTCTCCTAATGATCCCCCATTCGATCAGTCACCCTCCCACCTCTTGGCTTTCAATTCCCCCATTTCTCTTGGCTCTAGGCAGTCACATTACACAGCCTATCATAATTCCCCCCCCCAGCTGAGCTCTCAGGCTCCTTGCCCAGCCAGTCCCAGGTTCCCCTCCTGGCCAGGCAATGATCTGCACCTGTTGCAAGTGAATGTTTGATAAGGATAAGGTCCCTAATTTCACTAACCTCAATGATCATCAGCCCCCTGCACAGATACAGGATTTGCTGTTCTTAAACCATCCCAGACAGGTGCCCATCCAGCTTCTTCCGGGGAAACCTCCAATGAGGGACATTGCATGACATTAAAAGGCAGCTTTTTCCATTGTCCTGCTGTTCTTACAGTTAGGATCATGCTCTGCGTCAGTGCTTGCATCCATCTCCATTCAGGAAAGCACTAGCAGATATTTTCCTGAATGGGGCTTAAAACCTGTGCTTCCTGTAAGCACAAGGATAGTTCCACTTGCTTCAAGTGAAGCTTATTCTTAAGTGCTTTGCTGGATGGGTGCCATAATTAAGGAGACATTTCTTGCATTTGAGGTGTCTGTGGTAATTTTAAAAGCAGCTGAGCAAAAATGTAGCAGGGGAGGGATGCTGGCTGCTGTAGTTTTGATGGTGGTTGTGTAGACAGCTGTTTTTGCATGCCCTCCCACCCCCAAAGGCAGTGCCCGGGGCTGCTGCTTCGGTCACCCCCTCCTTAGTTATGCTACTGTAGCTAAGTGATATAGATACACAAGTCTCAGTGATGTCCATGAAACCTGTATTCCTGACTGAAGCTGGTGCTTTGGAAAATGCCACCATCCATGTTTATGTTGAATATAGCACACCTGGAAATTATTTTTGCATGAAGCTGTAACAGCCTGGGAATACTTTGTCAATGCTACCTTCAATAAAGTCATTAGCTCCACTTTCTCATTGTTTTCCCTACACCTAATAGTAACAGTGAGAATGATGGTGACGATGATATCCACAATATTATTTTATTCAGAGATTTTTAAGTACCTTGCAAAGCAGGTAGATTTTTATAGATGGGGAAATTGAAGAATAATAAAATCAAGTGATAATCCCAAGGCAACAAGCAAATCTTGAGTAGGGTTGGGAGTAGAATAGTGGTTTCCTGACTCGGAGGCACCCTGTATTTCTCTGTGACCGCAGACCTTCTCCCCTCATTTCAATAGGTAGGCAACAATGGCAATGTTCCTTGTTTCCAGCTTTTCTCCAGTTAATACTCTGACTTTCATTAGTGCAGATATTTTTGGCCTGACCTTAACATCCACCTTAACAAGAGCAGATACAGCCTGGTATTTAATAAATTGCAAGTTTTCATAGTAAGATTTGAACAAAAAAAGCAGCAAAGTTAAGGAAGAGGCACAGAAAAAAAAGCTTTTGTCTCTTGGCATCGAGGGCAGGGCTGAAACTATTGAAAGTAATAAAGGGCCTGAGTTTTAAATGGTTAAATCTGTGGGAAGATAGGTCGTGCAAGAAAGAACATGGAAGCAAATGCTCTGATCCAGAGATGCAAGAGGATGGGGGCAGTGGGAAGAAAGGGTAACGTACCATTTTCCCCCTTCTGCACAAGCTACAGGGCACAGATCCCTAGGAGAAAAACCTGGCCAGCTTTCTACCCCTTACACAGTGTCCTCGTAGGCTTGTGGTCTGTAGGTCATGTGTGTATAGAGGAGCCTGTTGAGACTTTCAGCTGGCTACTTCATATGCTGCAGCTCGACCTGCAAGATCAGGCTGGTCCTTATTAAAAGTGAAGCAAAGATCACACAGCTGCTGCTGCTTAGCCCCTCATTCTCGTTTGGTCCCCAAGGGAAGGGCAAACCTGCTCTCTTCCTCATCACCCAGGAATGCAGGGGGCAGGCTGAGCTCACCTGCTGTGTCCTCTGGCAAACTGAGCAGGGGCATTTAGCATTTGATTGGTGAACTGTGAGAATTAGTGAGTGTTGTTGCTGAGCATCGCCCTGGATTTCAAAATATTAGATTCTCGTCTCATGACAAAACTTCTTTCATGTTTATCAGGGATCATAACAGAGATGCATCATTTAGGTGGTGTTAAGAGTGTTTGTTATTGATGCACATTGGGGAAGAAATGAGTAATGTTGAAACATTGAAATCCTTTAAACTTTTTGGTCTTGCTTTAATAGGCGCATGTCCTTTTGATGATAGCAGAAAACAAAGGACTGTGAAGAAGTGGTACAGCCTCAATTTACAATCCATTTCCAGACAGGTCAGAAAGCTACAAAGGGAATGTTTGCTTAAATGTATCATTGTGTGATTTATAAAATCAAAGAGAGCAAACAGTGCTGTATTCTTCATCTGGGTGTCAGAGATTTATTCCTTTTTTTTCCTATGTAGAATACACAAATACGTTTGTTCTCCCCACATTTATATTGGATACAGGCATTTTTATTTTTTCAATATGGCATACACGACTGCAGTGACACAATATTTTGTAATTGTTTTAATGTTACTATAACAAAAATGTCGGTGCAAATCAGACTTTGCCATTGTTGTGTTTCGTATCGTACCTGTGGAAACAGGACTTTATCTTATACCAGTGAAACAATGATGCATCAAAGTCGTTGCAAAATAGTATTCTTTTCATCTATTCAGGGGAAATATGCAGGGATAAACTGTGGTATTATCTAACTGGTGTAAGGCTGGAGTAACTGAGGTAGATGCAAGGAAGATAGCAGAGTTGTTAGGGTAGACCCACTGCCTGGAAAATTAGGTCTGGGAACAGAGCCTCTCTCTCAGGAGGGGTTTGGGTGGTCATTTCACATTCACGCCTGTTTTTCTTCCAACTCCTTGTGTGACTTGTCTGTTTAGATCTGTGGCTCTTGACTTGCTTAGGTTCCCAACACCCCTGTTTGACTTCTGTGAATTGAGCAGCACCCCATTTCAGTAACAAATTTATTTATAGCAGCACTTAACTCCTGGCATGGGGAGAGAGGAGGAGTGAGCACTTAGTTTCCCCCAGGGCAGGGGTGGCCAAGAGTTTAGTGCCTTGCATTGGAGCTGGCAATAGGGATGTCGCACATGGGGATGGAGGAAGCGGGGAGGAGTGAGCACCAAACTCCTCAGACAGGCTGGTAAGGACAATTGTGAGCACACCCAGGGGTGAGCCTGCACGTACATCCTTGCTTAGTAGCTGGGCAAGCAAGAATGAGTCCTTATCTCCTTGCCCCCTGAAGCACCCTGAAAAGGAACACGTTTGACCCCTCTTGAGAACCACTGCCTTGGACTGTAAACTTCTTGGGGTAGGGAATGACTATTTTTAACAGTGCCCAGCACAATGGTGTCCTAACCTTCGCTGTATCCTTTAGACACTTCCATGGTACACGATGATAGCACAAGAAGAGTGAAGAGGAAGGGGGGGACCACTCTTTTGGGTTACTCTGGATTTATTGACTTGGTCAATTCACATAAATAAGGGGTTGTTTGGGCCACAAAGGAAGTTTGAGAGGGTACCATGGAGATTTAGATTTCATCAAGTGCTGTATGGTCAGGCAGAATATGAGATGCAAAGCATGGCATGTTTTGAGACACCTCGCACTCTCACGCCCTACTGCCAGGGTTACTTTGTGATGGCCAGAAGTTCAGAACGCTGCAAGTGGGTGCAAAGATGGGATGAGATCTGATATGCTGCATGTACTGCCTAAGATTTAAAAAAAAGAGTGTATTTCCTATCTTTATGTCATAAGTGGCAGTCATGCAAATACATCTGGATGTGACTTTTACTACTTCTATGCTCTGTGTAAATATGTTCAGGATTAGCACAGTATGTGGCCCAATTAGGGTTGGGTATTTGACCGGTCAAATAAAATTTGGGCAATTGACCAGTCAAATATCAGTCAAGAATTATAAACACATTTTAAAAATGCCAATAGGTCCAAATAATGCACAGAAAAAGTACAAATTTTCTATTGAGTAATGTGTCAAAAACAATAAAAAAAATCATATTTCTGTGAAGCAAACTACAACAAAATGTAGCTTTTTTTTGTTAAACTGCAATAATCTTTGACCAGTCAAAAAATATGCAGTCAGCTGACTGGCTTGCCAAGCCTAGACCCAATATAGATTTCTATTGAAATTACTGTCAGCTCGATATTTCTAATGAATTGTTTCCAGTCAGAATAATATGATGACACTGGGTAGACTTAGACACATTGAGATCCATGCCAACCTTCTTTAACTGGCAAATGTCTTATTTGTGCATTTCTTAGTTGTATGTTAAAGGCAGTGGTATAGCACGAGTAGTGGTATATAGCAGCATAGCAAGCTGTATGTAGTAGCATGATTGAGATTTACAAAGCTGTACAACGTATCAGTTGTTCCTTCATAGCTTTGGTAGCTTATATGTAGAGCATATGTGGTCATTTTGGACTGGGCAACATATTCAAATGTACCTACAAGACTTGCATGTTACAGGGGTGTAAGTTGTAGCCGTGTTGGTCTAAGGACATAGGCAGACAAGGTTCTCTGGGTGAATCTGGTATCTTTTATTAGACCAACTTAAATAGTTGGAAAACGATTAAGCAAGCTTTTGGGTTCACAAACCCTTTGTCAGGCTTCGTCTCTCCACTATCCATCCC
>NW_017729025.1:15843111-15850786 GCF_001723915.1 Gavialis gangeticus | reverse complement strand
CCCCCTCCCCCCCCAGCCTCTCTCTCACCCATTGACTCCTCAATGTACATTTTCACTGACTACCTGTCTTGTATGCAGCCCAGCCTCTGGCTTCTTTTCATTTCATCCAGGAAGAGCACACACCAACTGCAGAAACTTCCTTAGCCTGACGAAGGGTTTTTGAACCCGAAAGCTTGCTTAATAATTGTTTTCCAACTATTTAAGTTGGTCTGATAAAAGATATCATATTCACCCAGAGAACCTTGTCTGCCTACATGACTTAGGAATTTAAGGTCCAGGTTCTTAAATCACTTAGGTGATGTTTTAGATTTCAAGCTATTATCCTATACAACTTCACAATGAAGCTAATGAATGATGACATTATTAAGGATTTTCCCTTCAAATTAAATAATTTTAATGAAATGAATAATTTTTATTTTAGTCATTTATGCAAGACATTTTATAAACGAATGTTAAGGCATCTGAACATGGGGACAGAGTTTAAGGTTACATTTTCACCCTTACGTCTGTGTTTCCTCAGTTTTGAGCGCTTGGGTTCTCAGTGTTGATGTCTTATTAATTCTGGAAACACTTTTCCTAAAAAGAAAAATCTAGACCACTCAGTTTGCGATGCCCACTTTCCTGCTTTTGAACTCGAGAGGTTTTGAAACAGTTGTGAAATGAATTGGCAAGAGTTTTTTTCCAGGGGCAATTGCAGTCATTGAAAAACAGCTGAGCTTATTTTGCTCACGTTTGTCAAAAGCCTTCACCTTGAGGTTAGGCCATATCAGGCCAAAAGAAATTGGTCTGATAAATCAGCAGAAGACTTAGAACGGGAATTGAAATTCATAGTACACTAACTATTTACACACGAATACTGGTACTTTTCTTAGCTCCTCTTCTTTCTCTCTCATAAAGCATAATAACTTTCTTTTTGAAAAATCCTAATCATACATTTTTGACATATGGCTACCTTTTTTACTTCCTTTTCCAATCAAAAATGGAATTTCAGATCATTTATATGTTCATAAAATATCCACTGGTTGCTGAGTTTCACAGTTGTTGCCCTCTCAAGACGAGCAC
This sequence comes from Gavialis gangeticus, assembly GCF_001723915.1. NCBI lineage: Eukaryota > Metazoa > Chordata > Crocodylia > Gavialidae > Gavialis > Gavialis gangeticus. Next base: position 15,849,724 of record NW_017729025.1, on the reverse strand, counting down.
AAATTTAATGGAAGAGCAGATCAGGAGAATTGAAATCTAACGCGGAAGCGAGGGCTGGAAAATGTCACAGGATGCATATAAAGGTTCTTCACACAAACCTCACTTTAATTACAGCATGGTGTTCAATTTATGTCTCTTCTCTGAGTCTTCATTCAGATTCCTCCCTTCTTGAGCCAAGTGCAGAACAATGGATTTTCCTAAATCCTGTTTATGCAGTCTGGAAGTCTGATCATTTGGAACAAAGATATTTGGCCAGTTACTTTGCTGATATCTTTTGGGACTCTATCCCTTACATATTGTTTTTCTTGAGAGGCTTTTCTTCTCAGGTGACAAGTCAATTTGTTTTTTAATTTCCCAAGAAAGTCTCTGAAGCAGCAGCTTTTGGTTAGCCCGGGTCATGGCTAGGTATGTTGTTGTAAATGAAAATGCTCCCTCTGGCAGTTTAAGGATGAAGTTCTGGCCATCAGGCTCTGTGGGAGTTCTGCTATTAACTTGCATGGAGCCAGGATTTCCTTTCTGGTTTTTGTTTTTTTGTTTTGTTTTTTTTGATAAACAGGTGAAAATCCTGGACATTACAGACCTAAGAACAGAATGGCAGCTCTGGGATCCTAATGGTCACACCTGTCTGCTTGGAGCGTGGTGGAATATGAAACACTGCAAGGTTCGGCATTGTCATACATTTAAGTATCATCCTGTAGTACAGGGGTGGGCAATTATTTGGGCCCGCAGGCCACATGGGGAGTTTTGGTGAACGGTTGCAGGCCAGCTCAGTCCCCTCCACTGCCCCACGCACCAGCTCACCAAAACTCCCCAAGTGGCTGTGCTCCGCGCTGGGCTGAGCAGCTGCAATGGGGCTGCAGGCGGGCAAGTAGCGGCACCTCAGAGCAGGATGGGTGGCCCAGGGTGGGGTTGTAGGGTGGTGACAGCGCAGGGTCAGAGCCATGACCCGCTACCTAAATGCCCCTGCAATGGGTGCTGGTTCTGTGGGCAGGGGCATGTGGGGAGCAGATTGCTGCTTGGCCCCAGGTCCTGGCCCCCCGCTGTTACTGCCCAGCAATCCCAGGGTCTCTGTGGAGACTAGCCAGGACCCGCACAGCAGGACACGCGGCCAAGCAGACAGGATAGGACTTCAGATGAGAGGGAGCTGCATCCAGAGTTGGGTAGAGAGTGAGTCCGGGGCTTGGGCTGGGATCTTGGGGTGGTGACGGTGTGGGGTTGGGGCCTGGGACAGAGCCACGATCTGCTCCCTGCACGCTCCTGCCCACAGAACTGGTGTCCATCACAGACGTGCGGACAGCAGATTGCAGCTCTGCCCCATGTTGTCACTGCCCCGTGATCCCAGCCTCACTGGCCTGTTCTGCTCCTGAACACAGCTCCCCAGCTATCTGCAGCTGCATCCCATCTGCCTGGCCACATGCCCTGCCTGTGCAGGTCCCAGCCCCAGTGGTGAGAGAAGGGCAGACTTGCTGGGATGCCCAGGCAGCGAGGCAGAGTTTGGTGGTGGTGGTATCTGGAAGGAGGAGACTTGCTGCCAGGAAGCAAGTCTGGCTCCTGTGCTGCCCAGCCCTGGTGTGTGCCAGGGAGTGGTGGGACCAGCCACACATGCCATGGCCTGGGCTGTTCCCTGTGCCTGGGCTGAGTGGCCTGCCACGGTTTGGGGGCTTCTGTAGTATTAAGATGTGTCAATGAATAATTATTAGTCTTAGCATTATCAATTTGCAGCTACTTGTGGTTTCTATTCTTTGTGCCAGATTTATTGCGGCTTCGTATACGGTCAGAAAGGACTATTATGTTATCTGGTCTGACCTCTTGTACATCACGTGCAATTAGATTTCATCTGGATACCCGTATATTAGGATCAAAGACTATAGTTAGAAAACAGCATTTCAGCCCTTGCTAATTAATTTTTTCATTTACAAACATTTTCTTTATCTAGTTTAGGGTAACTGTGTAGTTGAATGCCGTTAATGAAAATACATGTAAGCTTGGATTGGATAGAAATTAGAAAATTTGAAACAACTATACTCAAGATCTTTACACTTTGCAGACTCAAATACAAACTTGGGTATGTAAGTGGTGGTCAGTGGCAAGATTATCATTTGGTGTACATCCTTGTGCTGCTTGAAGAGAGATTTTTCTGCTGTCTTCCAAAACAAGAACAGGCATACACATTTTCTTTGCTCTGGGTGGTGATTACTGCATCTTCTAATGCAGCACAAATAAGCTTCCTTTGCAGCATTATGTTGTCAAAGTCAGTAAGTGTAGAATGGTGAAAGCACTTAATATATAACAAGAAACACTTTGGGCCCATTTTGTAATAAACATTGGTTTTCTTTCTGTGTGCATCTTACCCGTTCTCTAGAAAATCTGACATGTGCAGCTCCCAGAAAAAAATGCTTGCTTATTTTCCTTTGACTTCATTAACTTTTTCAATTCCTCGCATATGTGTGATCCCATCAATAAGATACAAGAAGACTGCACAATAAAGGAGGACATGTCAAAAAAGTAAGTTTCCCCCACTTGATTAAATCCCTGTGTTGGGGTAGTTTGGAAGCTGATGAATAGCCACCCACGTTCTAAGTCGGCCTGGGAATATTCTGTCCTTCCAGTGTAGTTTGCCAGCACAAATCCATTTAGTTGCATGCTCGCCAGATTTTGTCTTGAAGCAGGAACGGCATATTTTCTCAAAACTGCCACGTACGCAACATGGAGGTTTTCACATATTGAGATAGTAATTAGGTGTGTCACTTACACCCCTAATTTGATAACAAAAAAAAATATGGGTGTTATATAGCTCTTTATAATCATGACTTGCAGTTTCTGTTGGAGTCTGCTGCGGAACAGGCAAATTTGTTCAGCGCAAAGATGTGTATGAACGCTGGGACCAGTTATGCCATTGATTTGACACAAACCTTCTGACAGAGGAAGATTCTGTACCAGGTGCTGGATCTTTGTTCAGCTTTGTGCCTATGAAGGGCTATAAAAGTGGCTATTTGATTTTTATTACAGTGAAGACCAGGAAGGGCTGTTATTCAAAAAGGGATAGAAAGTACAAGGGAAAAACACCCTCTTTTGAACCAATTTAATTTCTGCGGCACCATGGCCATTGCTATGACATTGTCATCTTCATTTGACATCAAGTCTTCTGATAAGTGCACCTAGTGAAGCATTTATCTGTTCTTATAGCACTCCACGGTCCAAAGTGATGGCAGAGAAGCATATTTATTTTACCCTTATGTCCCCTCAGGAGTCCTGTAATAAGTAAGGAACGGATATTTTATTTTGAGCAGCTGCATCATCTGCATAGACCCAGGCGTGTATGTGTGTTGACATCACAACACCCTGTATGGCAGGGCGTGTGAGTTACCAATGGTAGCTTTTTCTTGAGAAAGATTGGGACAGCACACACTATTCCACAAGACAATGAACCGATATGCTCCATAAAAGGATTATCTCTAGTGACGTCTATAGTACATGAGCAGCTCACATGTTTAAGGTCTCTACCCTCCCAGGTCCCCAGTGAGGTAGGATAGTGTTGTTTTCCCTGTTTTACACAAGGGAGAATGAGTCGCAAAGAAAACTTATGGATTTGTCCACAGTTACCTAGGAAGCTGGTAGCAGAAAAGGGAACTGATCCCAGGTCTCCTGATATCCAAACTGATGCCCTGATTACTGGACCATCCTTCCATTCTAGATGGCTTTTGCCAGCCTAAGGTATAGATAGCCAGAGATTGCCCTGCTCCCCAGAACAAAAACTGCCTCTTCCGAGCCACCACCTCCCTGACTAAGGACCTATTTGATGAAAAGTCATTTTGAATTTGCAGTAGACAAACATGGGTGTAGACAAATGGGAAGAGATTGTCACTGGGGTTGGAGGAGATGACCCTTGACATCCCTTCCAACTGTGTCGTTCTATGATTTTTTTCCTTTACTGTAGGAAAGTGGAAGGGAAGCAAGGGGAAAGATGGTCAAACGAGGATGGATCACAAGCGTCTCTGATCAGTTTCTTCAGCAAAGTGAGAAGTAATAGGGGAGAAAAGTGGGAGAGAAAGCAAACTAAACCTTTATTTAGAACTGCCTGGAGGCAAGAGGCATTTCACGGCGCCTCTCAACAATTAGATGCATGTAAAACACTGACAGTAAAATCACTGCTCTTGGATCTTTCAGATTATGGCATTTTGAGTTTGAGAGATCTGATCTAATTTTATCAAAATATATGGGTCTGTGTTCAGTCACAGGGAAATTTTGTTCATTTTTGTTGCTTTTTTGGGGGTAAAAGGATTTTGTTTAATGAGGTCCAGGATATTTCAGCAAAGACATTTGTTTCTTACTTGATCATGAGCCAGCTTGAAATGTTTCATGGAAAGACTGCTATATTGAGAGAAAAAAAATGCTGTGAAACAATGTTAGTTGGTTGTGCACCTGGCTAGCCTTTATGTACGTGTTGTAATATCTGTGGTATGTAAGGGCTGAAAACTGTCCTCCTAGATTCTTAAAGCTCATGGTTGGCTTGGCATGCTGCATAAGCTATTGCTTTGATGTCTGTTGGATAAAACATATAGTTTTAAATGCCTGGGGTGAAAACAGCCTGTGTGATGAGTGCATTCACATTACTGAAATCATCTATCAAGTAATCTTATCTAGCACTGGAATGGTTTTCCCAGGAACTCTTGGGACTGGCTAAACCTTGTCACCTCAGTGGTTTCAGCCCCCTGAGCTATTCCTAAAAAGCTCTTCTGGAGAGAAGATGTGTGTCTGCTAGTGGGTAGAAATCTGAACAAATGAGAAAAAGGGAAGTGTTTTGCTATTATAAGGAAGGTATCTGTATATGAGTATCCCCTGGCCCCACAAAACACAGGTAGCGACCTTCATTTTCACCCGGTTCGTGGAGCACTTGCTGTTTTGGGTGCACTTGTGTGTTATCTAAAATCAGGGTGTTGCATACGAATGAGGTTGGGTAGAGATAACAAGTCAGCAAACACTACAAGACACCTACAGTCTATCTATAATTAAATAGTAAAACCAATTGTTTTCATCAGGGTATGTGATTTCCTTTCCTTCCGATAGACTGTGGCATATTTGTGTCTTGGTGATTTGTCCTGGTTTAATAGCAGTCCTGCTGTATCCTTTTCTATTGACAGGTATACCATAAAGGACAAATTTATGGGATTTTGTGCCCCTTTTCTTGTATATACTAACTGAATTGTAAGTATATTGTGTGGTCTAAGAATGATAAAAATAATCATGTGGTTCCCTTTGAAATGCAGGTATCAGTCTCATAAAAATGTAGCTCCATGCAGAAAAAAATGATATAATAAAACAAGGATTTCATAGATGTCATAGAGAACTAGGGCTGGAACAGACCTTCAGAGGTCATGTAGTCCAACCCTCTGTTGTGGCAGGACCATCCCTATCCAAACCATCCTATATAGTCCATAATCTAAACTCTTCATAAAACTAGAGTCAATCCTGATCTAACACAAGACATAACCTGCCACAGGTAAAGCAGGGGGCTATGGCAGCCAATGTCCTACTTAAATAAAAAGGTTAATATATGCTCAAGAGATCCCAGGTAGAGGGTCACACCACCCCGCTACAGAGGGAAGCAGAAACCCCCACAGTCCATCCCAATCTGGCCATGGCGTAAAATAATTCCTTACCCCAAATATGGTGATCAGTCTGACCCTGAGCAGAGGGGCAAGACCCTCTAGCCAGGAACCTCTGGCTTTGGTCGCAGCAGGACACTGGCACACCGCAGTCAAAATCCCCAGCCTTGGCTTCAGCCAACACCCTGTGCCTCTGAGGAAGGCTTAAAAACACTCTGGGATGTGTAACAGAAAGGTAGGGAAGGGCAATGAGCAAAGCCCAGAAGCACGAGAAATGACCATAGTAGAACATAGGCATAGCTATATCTAGATCATCCCCATCCAGGGACTGTCCAAACTCTTCTTGAACACCTCTAGTGATGGTGAGGATAATACCGATAGTAACAGCATTAAAATCTTACCTGAAAAGAATACTGCTACAGAACCCCTGTGGGTAGAAAGTCCATACTTGAATAAAAAGAATATAGTACCAGGATTTTACTACCAACCACCTGATCAGGAAGGTGAAGGTGATTATGAAATGCTCAGGGAGATTAGAGAAGCTACTAAAATGGAACAAGCAATAATGGAAGATTCAACTACTTTCACATAGACTGGGTAAACACCTCACTTAGATGAGATGTGGGAATAAAGGCTGCTTACAAATGTAAAAAAAGAAAAAAGTGCTTTACTTTAAACTTGCCACATCCCCATGCCAAGCCCAGCACATGCCCAGAAGAGGCATTGCGTTTCTTGGACCTGGCTTGCCCAACGTCTGTATAGATCAGGTGCTTCAGCAGGGCTTTATTGGCACTTTTATCTAATAGCTGATCGAATCATCTTCAGATAAAAGTGCCAAAAAGCCCCGTTGAAGCGCAAAGTTTATGCAGGTGCTCTGGAGCTGGGTCGAACTAACGGACGGCTTCCAGTAAAGCATGGTTTTTTCCCCCCACATGTTTCAGCAGTCAAAGTTTCTGGGTGCGATAAATGACTGCTTTCTAGAGGATGCCAATGTACTATTAGTAAGT
>NW_017729025.1:15832215-15832965 GCF_001723915.1 Gavialis gangeticus | reverse complement strand
TTATTGGCACTTTTATCTAATAGCTGATCGAATCATCTTCAGATAAAAGTGCCAAAAAGCCCCGTTGAAGCGCAAAGTTTATGCAGGTGCTCTGGAGCTGGGTCGAACTAACGGACGGCTTCCAGTAAAGCATGGTTTTTTCCCCCCACATGTTTCAGCAGTCAAAGTTTCTGGGTGCGATAAATGACTGCTTTCTAGAGGATGCCAATGTACTATTAGTAAGTATTTTTTCATAAAGGTAATATCTCAGCCTAAATCCTATCAGGACGGAAGTATCGTGTATTTATCTAAAAGGAAGGGGAGAAGGCAAAAAATTGCTTGGTTTTATTCACACAGAGTGAGATGTGGGTGAATGTGTACTCGTGAAACTTGATGTTCATATGCAGCTTTGTTCCAATAATTTCTCTATTACTCTTTCAATCTTAGCTCAGTTTTTCTTTCCTAAATTTATATATACTGGTAGTCTATTGATACTTTTAGGATGTATAAAAAAGTTAAAAATGTCAAGCCTTTTACTCTCACCTTGTGAAGAGTGCCACCTGTGAAACATGCTACTCAGTAATTTAGTCCAGTCTAGCCCACAATGATGTTAATGAGAAATGGAGGAAGGCTTCCACTGTAAATAAACAATGTATATTTAAACACTTAAGATAAATTTGATAGCAGTCAAATCCTATTTTATTTTATCCTGCACTGAAATGATGCATCAAATAGTTTCATAGTTTCTAGGGTCGGAAGGGAGCTGAGCAG
>NW_017729025.1:15831241-15832204 GCF_001723915.1 Gavialis gangeticus | reverse complement strand
CCAAATCACTGATGAAGATGTTGAACAGTGCGGGCCCGATGCATGATGCAGCCATCTGACAGGCCATCCTGAATCAGCTGCATCCTTTTAGCCATAACTTTCAAGTCAACCACGAAAATCAAGAGCTACTGTTGGACATCCTTAGCTGTTTTGGGCAGCTGTAATGAATTCCTGTCTTGCCACATATTTTCTTTTGTTGCTGGATAATCTCGTAAGGAACGGTAAATGTGACTGAGCGCTAAGCGTGCTGCTTGGTACAAAAGCCAACTGAATTTCCAACTGAATTTCTTCTGGGAAAAATGATACTCAGGGGGTGCATCTATACATGCAGTTAATGTGACTGAATAACTTCTGGTGCAATTTGAGCTGGAGTAAACTTATCCAGATGTCAGCATCTACACGTGCATTTAAGCGCAGTAATTTACTCCACTGTAGGACAGTACTTGTGTCTGAAGGGGCTCTCTGATGGAACAGTAAATTAGTTTATGCTGGCCTAATTGCTGCGCATGTGTAGATGGTGACACTTTACTGCACAGCTAATTAGTCTACTGTTCAGTAAAGTGCACGTGTAGACACACCCAAGAGCATGCACACAGCAGTAAAAGAAGCAATTTATGAAGAAGCCATTTTGTGCGTTGGAATGCATGCATACAAACTGAAAACACTGTTTTGCTTGGGCAAAGGAAATCAAACCAGTTGCTGCAACCCTCAATAAAATAAATGAACTCTGGATGTTGTTCTCTTAGCTCTGTCTGCACAGTTGCAAGTTACTTACTAGTAGCATATATACAGCTGGCATCATTGATCCCTTCCTTTAAAAAATTCAGTTCTATTGATTGTGTTTCAGTAGTATCCTTAGAAATGTAACAACAGTGATATAATTTTGTGTAGGTTCTTTATCTGATTCATGAGCAGCACTTCACTAATATCAGATAGCATCACTTTGGGAAGGACTTTTTTCTG
>NW_017729025.1:15824294-15826241 GCF_001723915.1 Gavialis gangeticus | reverse complement strand
CCCTTCCTTTAAAAAATTCAGTTCTATTGATTGTGTTTCAGTAGTATCCTTAGAAATGTAACAACAGTGATATAATTTTGTGTAGGTTCTTTATCTGATTCATGAGCAGCACTTCACTAATATCAGATAGCATCACTTTGGGAAGGACTTTTTTCTGTGTACTGGTAGGACTTCTGAGGTCATGCAGAGGAGTACCTGGGGATGCAGAATTGACAGTGAGCATGGTAGAATAGCAGGATTGTATGGCTTTTAGACTTCAGAGTAAATGTAATGTTTTAGGTAAAAATATTAAATTATTATATAGAAACTTCTGGTTGGATAAAAAGGAATGAGGCTTAGTGAATGGCACCCTTTATTAAGTATTGTAGCTGTTGTCCAGGGGAATATGTGAGTATATTTGGTCCAGTTAAAGATATTAAGAAACAAATCCTGCTTCATCTTATTTGTTAGGAAACATTGCAGGTAAAAAAAAAAGATATTTATTTACTTCTCACAGAGAAAATGACCATGCTTTATGATCTGAGTTGCATCTTTTGAAGATAAAATTAGTTCAATCTTAGTCTAGTCAAATCTATTTTTATACAGATAAAGTTAAAATATTCCTCTTTCATAGCTATTTAGTCATGCTTTAATAAGTTATCACTAATTGAGCTGCTTAAAGTTTTCATAGATACTTTGGCTGTTTAATTGTTATATAATTAATTTGGTTCATTGTTTTAAATTCTTACTTAAATACTGGTATAAATACTGCATTGTAGCAGTATGAGTAAGCCAACATTAAAGTATGCAAATATTACAGCTAGTTCCTTGCTAATGTTTGCATATTTTCTACTACCATGACAAATCACCAGGAGAACATGTTGTTTTATGATATCCACCAGAAAATCAACTAAAGCAATCAGCTCTTTCCATAGTCCATGACCTCTCAACCTACCAAGGCCCAAATGAGGACATAATTTTGATAAAGAACCAACCATGAGAGGCAGAAATGTTAGTCAGGAGCCTGAAAATACTGCAGAGTTCATCCCTTAATGGAAATAAGTCTGTCAATATTTTGTCTGTCAGAATTTTTAGATACATTTCTATTGTTGACAACTATTTACCCCAACTAAAATGAATGATGTTCTTAGAAGTAAGGAGCACTCGAGAGACATAAGTATATAGTAATGGTATTCAGTTACTACCAGATAAGGCTGTAGTCAAACCTAGATCTAGAGGGGATGGACTTGGTAGCCAAGTGTTCTTCTCTGAACCACTGAGTCTATCTTTTTCTTGATCATGCTGAAATAAAACACTGATATTGAGCATAAGCTGAACAGCCTTCATTATAAATTAGTAAAATAACTTTTGGGCTAGGGACAGAAATTACACACAAACTGGTTTAAGTGATCAGAAACTGGTTTCAACCTGTAACAGAACAGATGTTCAGTGCACATAAATCAGTTAAAAATAGCTGAAACCAGTTTGACATAAACCTGGTTGAATGTAGTATCAGACTTAACTGATTTGGCTCAAACTGGTTTATGCAATATCTGTCCCAGACATAGTGCATCCTGAGTCTGGGAGTGCATCAGATCACCGGTGGGGGGGACACTCCCAGCAGCCAATCGCCGACCAGGGGGGGACCCCCAGTGGCTGATCGCCGAGCCAGCTGCAAAACTGGAAGTGCAGTTCCTCCAGCACTTCCGGTTTCACGGCTGGCACTTCCAGGGAGTACATGGCCAATCTTAGGGGGTACACATGCACGCACGTGCACCCCCTACACGTCACCAATGGTCCCAGGCCCCTTGCTGGTTTAAGATAAATTGGACTCCCCCAGCATCCTGGCATGCTGTCTGGGCTGGGCGGGGCTCTCTGCTCCACAGCAGGGCTGGCCCCTCCCCGCTACGGCCTGGCTGCAGCTCCCCCTCACCACTCCCTGCTAAGCAGAAATTCCCCCCCCTCCCC
>NW_017729025.1:15823923-15824261 GCF_001723915.1 Gavialis gangeticus | reverse complement strand
CCCCCCCCCCCCCCGCCTTGCAAAGAGGTGTCTGTGTATTAGCTAGCAGACCACATGCTGGCTACAGTCCATACAACAGGCAGAATCAACAGGTCCTTCTGTTGTTTTCTTAATGGAGTGATAAACACTGAGTTAGGGGTGATCAACACTGTTATCTATTCCCTGCTGGGCTAATGAGAGCATCCTGTCAGGGCCTAGCCATGCCTCCCCTCAGCTCAGTACTGTGCAAGGGAAGGGAGGGGTGCTGTAGCGCCCTCTGGCTTCTAGCGTAAGCCACTGCAGGCATGCGCCTGCACTTCTGGGAGGTTTGTGTGTGCAGTTACGAAGTGATTTAGGCT
>NW_017729025.1:15806870-15818923 GCF_001723915.1 Gavialis gangeticus | reverse complement strand
GTGATCAACACTGTTATCTATTCCCTGCTGGGCTAATGAGAGCATCCTGTCAGGGCCTAGCCATGCCTCCCCTCAGCTCAGTACTGTGCAAGGGAAGGGAGGGGTGCTGTAGCGCCCTCTGGCTTCTAGCGTAAGCCACTGCAGGCATGCGCCTGCACTTCTGGGAGGTTTGTGTGTGCAGTTACGAAGTGATTTAGGCTAGCCAGGTTAGACTAACCTGCAAAGATTGAATCAGTTCAGGCTCAGGCTTTTTGAATGTCTGTCCCTAGCCTTGGAGTGTGCTCTGAGCTGTTGTATCACATCAGACTAGCTGTTGCACTATGTTAATGTCATATAAAATTCGCTCTTTGCCAAGTCTGGGTGTTTTAATACAGCATCTTGTCTGACAGCTGCTCATGCAGTATGACTTTATGCCTCAAACTGAAGTAAATCACTCAAAATGTTTGTTGATAAAAATAACACTCCATCCCGTCACAAAACAGTGACTTGGGAAAGTATCTTGTGTTTCAGCTGCCTAAAGATTTAAATCTTCTAAATGCATCAAGTTAACATAGCTAACTATGTCTCTCTTAACCCACCCCAGCCAAGTGTCTGTGCAAGCTGCACAGGGGAATCTCCATCCCTGGAGATTCCCCAGCCTTTCTAGGTGTTCAATGTTTGCCAACCCTCGTAGTCAGAAAGTTCCTCCTAATCTCCAACATAAATTTCCTTTGCTGGAGATTGAGGACATTGCTCCTAGTTCAGTCCCCTGTGGCCACAGAAAATAATCTGTCTACGTCCTCTCTACAATCACAGTTCGTGTATTTGAAGACAGTTATCACATTTCCCCTAAATTTTCTCTTCTCCAGACTAAATAACCCTAGTTTTTTCAGCCTTTCCTCTTAAGTCATGTTTTCCAGGCCAATAGACATTTTTGCCACTCTGTACTGGACTCTTTCTACTCTGTCTACATTCTCCTTGAAATGTTGGGCCCAAAACTAGACACAGTGCTCCAGGCGAGGCCTCACCAATACTTAATAGAGTGGAAGAACCACTTTGCTTGATTTCCAAGTGACACTCCAAGTTGATACAACCTAGGATGTTGTTGGCCTTTTTTGTAACAAGAGCATGCTGTTAGCTCATATGCCTCTTATGTTCCACTGTAGCACCTGTCCTTCTCTGCAGTACTGCAGACTCACCAGTCATTCCCCAGTCTGTATTTGTGCATTCAGTTATTCTGTCCCAAGAGCACAATGTTGTACTTGTCCTTGTTGGACTTCATCTGATTTCACCATTTTTCAGACCATTTTTCTAGTCCATCCAGGTCATTCTGGATCCTATCCCTACCTTCCAGAGTGTCTACAACTCCAGCTGCGGCTGTGCCGGACTGCTGCTCCCAGGGCTTTAGGCCCCGATCTGCCTGCCAGATGACAGGAGGCTGGTGCTGCCGGCTGGGACCAGCAGCAGCACTGATCTTCTCAGCACTGTGTGCAGCTCCTCCCAGGGGAGCAGGTGAGCCCCTAATCTGCCTGTTGGATGACAGGAGGCTGGTGCTGCCAGCTGGGTGCAGCCCATGCCAGGAAGATTGGAGCTGCTGCTGGCCCCAGCTGGCAGCACCAGCCTCCTCTCATCCGGGAGGCAGAATGGGAACCTGAGCCCTGGGAAGGCTGTGGGGGCTGTGCCAGTCTGGTCCCGGGGGTGCAGGTCCCCGATCTGCCTACTGGATCACAGGAGGCTGGTGCTGCTGGCTGGGGTCAGCAGCAACACCGATCTTCCCAGCGCTGGCTATGGGCAAAACGTTGAAACAGCCAAAGAGTTTTGATGAAACAAAACGGAGTAGTGCTTTCAAAACTAAATGAAATTTGAAAAGAAACACTGTTCTGTCGAAACAGAAGTCGAAACAGAACAATGCTAATTTGTTGCACTATAAAAGTGGAATAGAAAGGTGTGCATGCCCTCTGTAGAGCTACAGAAATGTTGCCGGATGAAAAAAGAACTTTTCAATAGTGCTGCATGTTTTAGTGCTACAGGTTACACCTGGGCAGGACTGAATTAACCCTTTAGTGGGCCCTAGGCAAGCAAACTCATGGGCCCTAGGCTGCTTCCCATCCTGCTTCCCACCCTGGCGCTGCCGCCCATAGGGAGTGGGGCTTGGAGCTGCTGCTAGGAAGCAGCTGCTGCTGCAAGAAGACTAGTGGAGGGGAGGGGAGGGGAGGGGAAGGGAAGGGAAGGGAAGAGAGGTGGATGGGGCCATTTGCACCGCCTCAGAGCGAGGGATCAGGCCAACTACAGTCAGGGCCCTAGGCATGTGCCTAGTTTGCCTATGTGTTAATCCAGCCCTGTACCTGGGTATTGAACCATAGTGCAACAGAGGCAGGGGTCTTGGTTCCTGCCATCCCACAGTTCTGTGTCCCGTTCTTGGTCCAGTGGCAAGACGGGGAGCAGAGCTTGTAGCCCTATCCCTATCCCCCCAGGGTGGATGGCAGGGTGTCACTGAGCACACTGAGCCCCCAGGAGACTCTGAGCTGTAGTAAACTTACTGGTAGACCCCACTTCCCTAGTGAGGGCTGGAGGCAGAAGTACAGGGCTGGCAGCCCCCTGTCATACCATCTAGCTGGAGAACATGCTATTGCAAGCCTTTGTTCTGATCTTGTAGTGCTCCTGCCAGAGGGCTGGTCTGTCGTGCTACACTGGAAGTGCTTCAAAGCGCTGCATCATGTTTAGTGCTACAGATGTTACATCCCTCCCCAGCCATTGCCTCAGTATCTGAGACAATTCAGTTAAATGTGATTCCTTCTTTTCAGTAGCCGAATATCCTCCTAACGTTCATTAATCAAGAATATTCCAAAAAGTTGGACCTGTAACTCTTAAGGTACAGAGAATGAGAATAAATTAACTAGATTATAATTGGCCTTATGATGAATGTTACTGCCCAGTACTCAGGGCAGCCTGTAATGTACAAGACAAATATTTTCTATGCCATTTTTTTTCCCCCTTTTGATTTATCTACTTTTCAGTGCTGCAGTCATTTTTAAAATGAGGCTACGGTCTGTAGCATTTTCATGTCTTGAAGGTAGTTTTTCACTTTCTTAGCACCTTTTGGGTCTGACTGTAGATTGCCCTGTTATGTCAGATTATCTGCCCTTTATGTGTCTTCACTCAGCGTTCACGTCCTTCCTTTATTCTTTTTCTTGTCTCCTATTTATCATCATTATGCTGTTTGGAAAGGGTGGGTTTTTTTAATTCACTCTTTTCCTTCTGTGCCAAGTTCTTTATGTTCAGATATAATAGGAGATTTATGTGCATTGTGTCCCTTGTATACTTGGGTTTACTTAAAAAAAAGGCAGAAAGTGCATTTCACCAAGTCCAAGACCCTACAGCAAGAGTGTTTTCATGGTCTTCCAATCCTATAGCTGTGGTCAACAAATGTTTTTTATGGGCAGCCTGAACAGAGTGTTTTGCAGTAATTTACTCTCTAGGCCAGGGGTCAGCAACCTATGGCCCGTAGACTGGATCTGGCCTGCTGAGTGATTGCATCCAGCAGGCAGAGCCAGGACATCACTGGCACTTCTGCATCGGGGGGAGTGGTAGAGTAGCATACCTCTGCCCCCAAATCATTTTTGCCACTGCCACAGCCTCCTCTGCTTTCTCTTGTGCACCTCTTTACTGTAGCCATTGCTTCTCTCACTGCTGGATTCATTGTTGATGGGAGTTGGTGGCAATGGAAATCAGTGGTGAAGGGCAAGGGCTGGCAGTGACTGCAGTTGGGGTGTTTGAGAGCAGGGAGGGCTAGGGTGGCAGCAGCAGTGGCAGGGTCCCAAGTGGCAGCCCTTCTTTGGACCCAGCTACTTTATTTCAGCCTGCTGCTCATTAAAGTTTGCTGTTTCTAGACCCATTGGACACATCCAGATATGCAGGGGCATGCACTTGCAGTGGCACAAATTTGTACTGCTACTTTTTGCTTCATATATGCTTTGGTAAGGGACAAATTGTCACATTGGCGAACTGCTTTTGCCTGGCTCCTTCTGGCATGCTGAAGGAGCTGGGGCACTGCAGGAGTGGAGATGCTCTGGCTGGTAGCCTAACTATCGCCCTGGAGGACCAAGCCTCCATGTCTTCGGGTGTACACTCCTGTCACGTGCACCATGCCGCTTTTTTTCCTGGCACTTTTTTTTTAAATTTGTATCTTAGGGCACATTGTAACATTCCCCACGAGCTGTTTGTGGTGCTGCAAAGAGGTTTGCAGTGCCGCAAACCATATGCCTGCATGTCTGGACACAGCCACTGTGGACAGGTTTATGCCAGGAAGGAAAAGCTGCATCATCTGAAGAGATGTAGATGGAAAGTCTGCACTGACCAAATTTGTGATTTTATGTTCAACTAACGGTCACAAATTGTTTCTACAAGAAGCTGATTGTAATCTCTTAAATACTGATATTCTCAATAAAATGTGGACAGAAAAAATAGATCACTTCTCAAAAAAGGGGTTTTTTATAATGAAAAGTTCATCTCTTTTTTGATTAGTGATAGAGCTGGCTTAAAAAAATCAGTTAGGGAAAGAATATCATTAACTTTTTTAATATTAACCAAAAAATGAGAAATGAAATTGTATGTTGAAATAGCTCTGAAGAAAGATCCATTTTTGAGCCACTTTGTTCCCAAGGTGTTGACCCTATCAGCTTCCTTTGGGCAAAACACATTGATGCAAATTATCATTATTATTATTTAAATAATGATAAATTATTCCAAGTATATATCGTTTAAGCTAGAGTACGCATCAGTTCTCCATCTCTTTGACACTATCAG
The DNA here is from genome assembly GCF_001723915.1 of Gavialis gangeticus. Lineage (NCBI taxonomy): Eukaryota > Metazoa > Chordata > Crocodylia > Gavialidae > Gavialis > Gavialis gangeticus. The sequence goes on along the minus strand of NW_017729025.1, from coordinate 15,814,138 downwards.
ATAGGCAGTGTTAAATATTAAATACATGCCTTGGTAAACTCTTGGGTTCCAAAATGAAATTTTGAACAACTTTATTCTTCTATAATTTTGTGGCAGCTGCAATGTATACACTGATGCCTTGATTAAAAGTATGTAATTTGCCTGGTTTGCTTTGTTTACACTAACATATTTGAGTCAGTGTTTTATTGTGGTGTGTGCATTTAAATGCTGATCAAATATTGGTGACATGGGCACCAGAGCACAAACTCTGTCTGATTCTAGACATTGTAGCTGTGGTCGAAGTGGTGCATGCATCTCAGGCATCAATGTTACTGCAAGTGCAGTAGGCTCCAAAATAAAGTCCTGTCTCATCTGTGCTGTAAGCAGTAATGTTGACAGCTCAACTGTATCATAACTGGGACTTGGCAAAGTTACATAAGTCAGCGTTTGGTCTGTCCCTAAATTGTCTGGGACTTCCCGAGAAAACGTCCGTATTTTGTTCTGGAACAATTGTAGCTGGTAAATGTGTACTTGTTTGAATGCAGATGGGGAGTGCCAGCCTAGGAGCCAGGAAAGTTGCCTAGAAGGTGCTTGATGAGAGTTTTTTTCATATAGGACCTCTTTTGGGGTTCATAGCCTTGTGTAATAATGCATGGAAAACTGGAGATAGAGACACATGGGAATTCCTGATTTAGTAATGATTGGGAGCTTTAGTAACTTGGACTAGTGTAGTTTGGGGGCTGTGGAGGCTAGGTACGATGGCTCCGCAAAGTCTTGTGAATGTGTGTGAGAAAAATGATCCAGCTTATTGAGGGAAGCTGTTTGCATCTGTTCCTTGGCATGGGAAAAACCATGTCTGGCAGAAGGCAGTGTAGATGTACACCTTATGCTTATCTATGTCTGTAGCTGCATGGCCACCATAGAGTAATAGAAAAGCTTTTAACTCTCACCCAAACTCTGCTGAAGAAAATGAAAAAAAAAATCAGCCTTAGGTGATGGAAGTATTATAATAAGAGGAAGAGAGAGCTCTGACATAATGACAAAAGTGTAAATGCTGTCTAGCCTGACATTAAAATGATTTCAATAAATTCTGAAATCTCTGAAGGTGAATCAAAATTGGACTGTATTTTTAGTTTTATGAAAGCTAATATTTTACCTCCCCTGGGTATATACAGCGTGCATAGCATTTTATTTTGAATCCAGCCCTCTAGGGTGTTTCTCAGCCCAGAGTTTTCTTTATGGTTTATCCTGTGACAGGTGTTTTATAGATGTTACAGTCACCCAAGCTGCTAGCGTTAATGTACTATTAATGATAATCCAGTAGGTGTTAATGTCCACAATAATGTTGCCTTTGAAAAAGCCAGCAGCATTTATCCTGGCTCTTTAGCTTAATGTGATTGTCGAGATTCTGGTACATTAGTAAAGGAAATGATGACATTAAAGCCACCCCAGGAAAGTAATTCCATTAGAGCACTTTTCAATTCCTTAGTTATAGCCTTGGCTTTCTTAAATAATATTGAAGTTTCAATACAGGTATGTTAGTGGAAGAAATCAATTTTGGAGCCTTCTGGAGGATAGACAGGAATTGCCACTTTTCATGTTGACAGTGTCCATAAACACATTTGGAATGGACATAGGTGATTCTTCCCTACGCTGTTGCCTGTTTTGGTCTGATGTTCTCCCAGGCCTGTCAGGGGCAACCAGAAAAAGGTTTACTATTAAATCTATAAAATCATGATCAAAGTTACAGAGCCTTGTGTAAACTTTGAATGCCTTCCTCCATCCAAATTATGAGCCAAGGAGTTGAACTGTATGGAAATGTCTTTCTGATTTGGCCAAAGTTTAGTGGGATATATATTTTAGTACAAACACAATATAAACATGGTGACTTTCTGTGTAGAAAAACTTCTCCTTGTTTATGCTCCTTGTTATTGATATAAATCTTTTTCCTGAAATAGTTATGGCTATGTCACATGAGGCGCTTAGCACGTGTTAAATACACTTAAAACTCAAGTGTCTGCTCGTTCAAGCAAGATAACACGTGCCAAGTGCACTTGTTTCCTATTGACAGGCAAGGTTCTTTGGGTAGATGTGATATCTTTTATTAGATCATCTGAGTAGTTGCAAAAAAGTTCATAGCAAGCTTTTGGGTGCCATCGCCCTTTTTCAGGCATGGGGAGTCTCTGTTGTTCTGAGACTCCAAGAAATGAAAGAGCTAAAAGTGTGGCAGGATGTCCATGAAAAAGTAAATAGACAGAATTAGAAAGACAAAAAGTGAGGCAGAGAGGTGAAGCAGAGGGGGGAAGGGGAAGAGCAGGGGAAAAAAGGCTGAAGGGAGACAGAGCAGTGATAATAGAGTACAGGGTAGAAAAGAGGCTGTCAGGCAGGTTGTAATGTGTCATAAAACCAAGGTCTATATTGAGTCCATGATTTTTGGTATCCAGTAGATTTATGAAGTGAAGTTCCTAGGCTTGTCTACAGAAGGTGTTTTGTAAGTCCCCTTTGAGGATTAAAACAGAGATCAGAGAGGGAGTGATTGTCCTGTGTGAAGTGTGCACCCGCAGGTAGTTGTGTATTCTTGTCTTTGATCGATTTTCAGTGTGCGTTCATTCTGGTGTGCAGTTGTTGTTTGGTTTCTCCAACATATTTCCCTCAGGGCATTTGTTGCACTGGATGAGATGTATTACATTTCTGGAGGAGCAGGTATAAGATCCAGGAATGGAGATGGTTCTGTTGTGGGGTGCAGTTATAGTGGGGCTGGTGGAGGTATGTTGGCAGGTTTTGCATTTCTTGTCCTGGCATGGTCTGGATTCATTTGTCGATGTGGTTTGGGTCATAGGAAGTTTGCCTGTGGTGTTGAGGTTAGCAAGGTTGAGTGCTTGTTTTAAGGCTAGGATGGGTAGTTCTGGAAAGAGCTCTTTAAGAATTGAGTCTTCTTTTAGTATGGATTGCAACTGTTTGAGGATTTCCCGTGTAGGCTCCAGGGAAGGGTGATATGTCATAACTAGCGGTGTGTGATTTGTGAGGATTTTCTTTTTATGCTGCAATAAATCTTCACGTGGTATCTGGGTGGCTCTTTCAAAGGTGCAATCTCTCTCTCTTGTTTCGTATTGCATTGTATCAAAGTTGCACCTTTTCCAGTGAGGGGTATCTCCAGATTGTATTAAGTAACACATACTAAGCTCACATTAGATTGTTCCCTGAAGATAATATGATCAATTGTGGTCCTGAGGATGGACTGCTGGTTTTGGGTCTCAACCCTAGGACTACATGGGAGTCTCAAACTGGCTCTGGTGCAGTTTTAGGCTGAGACTGACAAACAGCTGATTTTCAGTCCCAGGCCTGGGACCCAACATTGGTGTCTCTAGTTGACCAGATGCAGTCCCAGGGTTGAAACAGAAATCAGCTGACGGTTGGTCCCATCCCAGGACCCTCACTGGAACTGGTTTGAGACTTCATTGCAGTCCTAGGGCTACAGCTGATAAAAAGCTGATTGTCGGTCCCACCCCTGGGACCGCATCAGTCTCCAACTGGCTCTGGTGTGGTGTGAAGCTGGGACTGACCATCAGCTGATGGTTAGTGCCAGCCCCTGCACCTGATGGGAGTCTTGAACTAGCTCTCCTTCAGTGGGATAGGCAACCCTGGAGTCTTGATCCTGCAGGGACAGCATTCTCTCCTGGGCTTGACTCCCCATACCTTCCTCCACCTGCTACCTGTGGCAGGGACACAGCGTGGGAGATCATAGTAAGCATTACTGTGCGACTGCTCAGAATGCGTTCTAACTATTGATAATGTTTACTGTGATCTAAATAAAACACATGATAAGCATCCTGGGCTTTAAGGCCCTTAAATCCAGTAAAGGACTTGGGCATCTAAAAGTCTTTATGGGCACTTACAATTTTTAGGCACTTGCATTGAGAGCAAAATCTAAACTTGCATAAGGAGCAAGTGCTCAAACCCCTAGGTTAGTATAAACAAGGCAACCATTAGCATTCACCTGTGTTTTAAAAATAAAGCAGTGAGAAGTGCATTTTGGAACGACTCGGTTCCATCTGCGTGCAATAGCTGTGCTCAGAGCATGCCTACTGGATTGGACCTCTTGGCACTCAAGGATCGCTCTGTCTAGTTTCTTGATGGGAACAGGTGTTAGGCAGGAGCAAAGCAGTGGGCTGCTTGGGCTGGGACAATTCTCAGTGTGTGCAGAAGCAGAACTACTGGTGCCTAGGAATCTTTCAGGGCAAAAAGGGTGGTAACTGATGAGTTTAGGCACCTCAGCTGTTCATTGGGGAGGAAGATTCTTCAGATATATGCACCTTAAGTGCACCTATGGCCTACGATAGATGCCTAAGCACTTTGTTGATCTGACTTGTAGTACTAAAAGACCCCAGCAAAGATCGGGATTATATTGCATTAGGTTCTGCGCAAATCAGTAATAAGCGACATTTCCTACTCCGAACATTTACAATGAGTTTTTCTGGGTCAGTTAATTCTACATATAAATTAGTATGAATTACATATGAATGAAGACTGTTTTCTGCTGTGATGTCGTGCATGATTGTTGCAAGAGGTTGCAATGACATCAAAATATGTGCAATAGAGCTGATTACAACTTTTCAAGCAAGACCTTGTTCAATGCAAAATAACCCTTTCATGAAAAATTATTGACACTGCCAGTATTCTATTTTTCATGAAAAATCTTGTCATCTTTAATATGTTTCTAACATTTCTAGGAAAGGTTTACAAAAATGTTGTTTAAGGTAGCTATCAACATTTACAAAAACTAGCTATAGGCATTTTTAATACCTTGTTTTTAAACAGGAAAACCGTGAAAAGTTTTGGCAAGGCCAGAAATAGGTCACAACAGAATTTCATTTTTATTCTTTATTTGCGTAAGGAGGCTTTACTATCTCATTTGGCCCTAATTGTATGATTTTTTTGTTATATCTAGCATTGCTTTTTTTTAAGCCTGTCGTTTAAACATTTGTCGTTTTTCCTACATTTATTTCAAACGTTAAGAAAACCTTTTCAAAAGTACTTAGCGGATAGGAGCACGTCCCACTGAAACTCGCAGACTAAAATCTTTCTTTATCTTTAGTAATTCAAGAGTCAGCTGCTTTCACAACTCTCTGTCTTTTGCATGAAGATAGTTGCATCCCCTTGGAGCAATGCAGCTTGCTGAGTTTAGGATAACGGTCACAAGGACTGGAGAAAGCACAGGTAGTAGAGGGAAAACAGCTGTAGGAAGAAGTTCCATGGAAGATGCTGATGCTGAGACACTGAAGACCTCTTCTTCTTTGACAGTAGATTTCCACCCAACAGTCATGGTGATAGTAATGTAATGTAATATATACTGTAATGTAATATAATATAATGTAATATAAGGGGTCTCTGCTTCCAGAGTGGAGAAGTCCACAAGGGACTTCACTATGCTGATGTCATTTGACTGGGGGGAATTTAGATTTCACGGTGATGAGTACTGTAGAGTAAGGGACTAGGCTGGCGATTGATTTAGTTCAGTGTCTGGTCACTGACAGAGACCAGCACGTGATACTTCATAAGAAAATTAAAGAAGCCCTATGGCACGTAGGTATGGAAAATTCTGGTTAGGGTTGTGATGGGTGGACTTGGTACCATTGCCGTTTGCTGAACAAAAGAAAACGCAGCTGTAGGTATCCAGGACAATAGTATGAGAAGATAAAAGGTGGGGAGGGTTGGTACCTCTCAGGCAGTTATTTGGAACCTGGATAGAAGATTTAATGCTTCCATCTGTATTTACAATCCCAGCACAGCTGCACTCCCTAAAAGCTGTATTAATTTTTTAAAAGAATGAGGGGGCATTAATTGCTTTGTGGTACATTTTTAATGAACTTTCCTTTTTAAGTTCTGTGGAACAGTTTTCACTTTTCCTCCCCCTTTTTGGATTAAGATTGGGACACAGCATTCGGAACTGTATGTCAAATATCCTCAAACTAATCTGCAGTGAAATGCAAGGTGTTTTGGTTCTGCTTATAGGTGCAAGAACTGAGATTGGCCGTTTGGGTCAGGGTACAGATTTGATGTCCAATTTCCAGTAGAGTTTTTGGGGGTAGTTGAATTTGGAGCCGTCCCAGTTTTTAATTTAGATTTTTCTGAGTCAAAAAAGTGTCTAATTGTGTTAACAAGGGTAACAACATGAAAGTGATTATCTTCTTTAGCTTTTCTGTTTAATTCTCCCATTACCCCTGCCAGTGATCAAAGCAATAGCTGTTGAAAATTGTAAATGTCTCTAAAGCTGCTGAAGGTAATGGAAGCAATTTGCAAGTTTGCAGTCAGACTGATGTTAATCCAACACCTTCAATGACGTAGATATAAAACAATCCAGAGTTAGACAGAATTCTTCTTTATGTTTTTACTATGTAGATTTCAAATGGTCCACAGACACTTGCTATGTAATACATGCCAGAATTCTTCCTTCTTTTACCCACCGCTGACTAAATTATTACTTAATATGTAGCAAATGAATCTCAGGCCTTTCTCCTTCTAGTCTTTTTCTTCATTCACTTATGCCATTTAAAGGAATTGATAAGTACAGCAGTATTTCAGTTAACTTATTAGAACTGGCAATTGTTGTTTAGCAACTTTCCATCAATTTTTGTTGCCATCTTTACATAATGTATGTTACTAAATGTCTGTTGTCATTTTCCTCTAAATGGAAGATATTGCATCTAATGTAAATTTGTTTTATTCTTCTGTCATTTGAATATACTAACCATAAATTTAGATCGTGTTACAGATTATGTTTTAGTTAGGAACATGAAGTACAGGCTAGTGCTGCTCTTTCTTTTTTTTTTTTTTTGCATAAACAGTAAGAGTGTTGCCTTTTTAAGACTCTTTTCTTTCTCTCACGTCCTTAGACATGCACAATATTACCAGATTAATTAAAAACCTCTTGCAGGACTACACTGCTGTTACTCAACCCATGGCCCTGCTGCAGGCTTACAGGCTGCATCACAAAAGCCTCATCATGCTAATTGATGTGCTTGTTAATATTAGGTTAAAGTGCATGGATGTAGGCCAGGAGTATCTCATTTTAATGCAAAATGAAGCAGGGAACATCTAGGATTGCTGGTAGCAGAGACTGTCAGCATTTCCTTGAACAGGGAATCCTGATTTTTCCTCCAAAGAATGAAGTAATCCATATAGTATACACACTCAATTCTAACATGAGGTTTTCCCCACTATTTAACATGGGGGGGGGGAAGTATCAAGTATGGGGGGGGGGCAGCAGGGGGGGGGAGGCGGCGGGTGCG
>NW_017729025.1:15796218-15806727 GCF_001723915.1 Gavialis gangeticus | reverse complement strand
GGAAGTATCAAGTATGGGGGGGGGCAGAAGGGGGGAGCAGGCAGCTGCTGCAGCTGGGCTCCAGCCTCTACCCAGTGTTGGGGCCATAGTTACAGCTGCTGCTTCCTTTCTTCCCTCCCTCACCATCTTGATCTGAAAGTGCACGCTCAGCAAGTTTGCAGATGACACCAAGCCTGGGGGGTGTAGCAGGTACGCTGGAGAGTAGGGCTAAGATTCAGAGAAACCTCAACAAATTGGAGGATTGGAACCAAAAGAAATCTCCTGAAGTTCAACAAGGACAAGTGCCAAGTCCTGCACTTAGGACAGAACAATCCCATGCACCAGTACAGGCTGGGGACCAGCTGGCTAAACAGCAGCTGGGGAAAAAAGGACCTGGGAGTTACAGTAGACAGTAAGTTGAATATGAGCTTTGTTGCAAAGAAACCTAACAGCACACTGGGCTGCATTAATACGAGTGTTGCCAGCAGATGGAGGGAAGTGATTCTTCCCCTCTATTCAGCACTGGTGAGGCCACATCTGGAGTCCTGAGTCCAGTTTTGGGCCCCCTGCTAGAGAAAGGATGTGGACAAGTTGGAGAGATTCCAGCGGAGGGCGATCAGGGGGCTGAAAACATGATTTATGAGGAGAGGGTGAGGGAACTGGGCTTATCTAGTTTAGAGATGAGAAGACTGAGGGGGGATTTAATAGCAGCCTTTAACTGCCTGAAGGGGGGTTCGAAAGAGGATGGAGCTGGACTGTGCTCAGAGGTGGCAGATGACAGAACAAGGAGCGATGGGCTCAAGTTGCAGCAGGGGAGGGTTAGGTTAGATATTAGGAAAAACGTTCTCATGTGGAAGGTAGTAAAACACTGGAGCAGGTTCCCCAGAGGTGGTGGAAGCTCCATCCTTGGTGGTTTTTAAGACCTGGCTAGACAAAGCCTTGGGTGGGATGGGGCCAGAAGGGAAGAAAGAAGAGCCTGCTTCTTGCACTTCCTGGCTTAGTGCTTATTTTCTTAGATTGTGGTGCCTTTGTACAAGTGTGGAAGCCTAGGTTTAGTCGCCAGGAATCTTTGTGGACTAAGGTGGAGGCACTGACCGAATTCGGCATGCAAATGAGTTCTGTGACTCCTGGAGAGGGCTGTCCTGGATCTAGTTTTGTCATACATGCACTTAAATTAGACCTAAGCCCTCTTTACAAATTTACTAACCTGGATTTTCCCAAAGTGTTTTACTCCTATTAATATTAATAGTATTAAGGCTCAAGAGTGCCTACATAGATCAATTGAATGTGAAGGAATTTCAGTGAGTGTTTTTTTTCCCCTCCTCTTTGAAAGATGCTTTCAGCAGCCCTAGTCTTGGTTCTTCTCTCTGCAGTCACCACCTTGAACTCTAACTAAAAGAGGTGAAACACAAGCAGAGCTGAAAAATTGGCTTGCTTCTGAATGTGCGTGTCTTTTTTTTCTAGCTGAAAACGAGAATTAGTATTTCCCTTTCTTTTTCTGGAAGGGAAAATGAACAATGAAATGTGACTACATTACTTCAGTAGCCTTCGCCAGACCTCTACAAAGATTTTCCCATTATCATCGCATTGAAAACGAATGTTTGTTTTTCTTACAATTAAAAATAAATCAATTGGGAATATGAACACTTATTTCCTCTGTAATTTTTTAGACTGTCTAGTGTGACCTGGGCTTACAGGGATGAGCATTTACTCACATCAGTTGTTCCTTTGATTTCAACAGGAGTTAATTCAGTGCGAGTAAGAGTTGACAGTGGCTCTCGCTCACAGTTCAGCAAACTGATGTCATATAGGCCTCCTTTACCAGCAATACAAAATGGCACAACATTAGAGCAGGTTAAGAATGTGCTAACAGTTGCTTTCTATTGGAAAACGCACATTTTTCTAAAGGTGGGGAAAAAATCAGGAAACGTCAATTTTGCTAAAATGTCACGTAAATTCAAAATTGAAAAAAAATGTTTTAAGGTCAAAGTGGAAAAATTGATTTGTACAGAACAAAACATTTTTTTTTATTTTCTGTTTTGAAATGACCTTTCGTTACAATTTAAAGAAATATACATCATGAAATAAAACAAGTCAAAATTAGAATAAAATGTTTCACTCCTATAGAAATAAATACTTTGGATTGAACCCCAAAGCACTTTTTCAGGTTTTGCTTCTGGCATATTTTTTAAAGTTCTTGGTTTTCCTTTCATTGCAGAATGGGGAAAAAAAGAATCAAAATTGTGGATTTTCCTGAAAAGGAAGGATTCACTCCTACCCAGTTCTATGCATTATTTCTGAGGGAAGATGAAGGAAAAAAAAAAGATCGAAGGAAAAAGGGGTTCAGAAATCCTAAGCAGACCTGGGTGAGGACCTCAGGGATTTAGCCTGTAGTGACTAAAGATGAGTTTTGCTGAAATACCAGCTGCTGGGTGAATTATGAGGTGTTGCCTCTGCAGTACAGCAGCGTGCTTAGTGCTGCACTCCAGATGATCTAAAACGTAAACCCTATTAAACTGATTACAAAGAAACTCTCTGGGCACAAATGCACGGTTGAAATTAAGCTCCAGAGCCTCAGCATACTTGATCATCTTTCACAGTAGGACAAAATAAGACTCTACACGCAGTGAGAAAGCAAACAGCTTAATAAACCTGGGACAGATCATGTGCCTGTGGCTGTACAGTGGTTTAAACTGTGAAGTTCCAGATTCCTGACACTGTATTGTAAGGATTTTTAATTTAGTATTGTTGATAAATAGCCTCCAACACGTGCCTTAGAATACTTTGGATTATAACCCTTGGATACCTGGGGCTAGGACTTAGTAGGTCTGACACAAGAGAAGCTCCCACTGATGTTTTGAAGCCTTTGGGAGATTTTCCAAGTCCGGGCATAATTTAATTTCATATAGCATATGTAAAATATGCATCTGCAACCATGAAGCAGAACCTTGGCTAGTGTAAATTGGTACAACTCTGGTGATATATATACCAGCTGAAGATCTGACTATACTGTTTTATTATATAGATACATATGCTGTGCAGATTTCGGATTCTGATCCAAACTTTGCCACAATGTGTGTGATGACGAGGGCTAGGGATTTTATCTAGACCTTTCTTTCCCATCTGGAATTTTGCTGTCTCTTCAAAGGAGAAGTGTTGCATCTTGATTTTTCCAAGTGTTAAAGCTCTGTTTAAATGATGTTTGAGATCATTTGCTCTCCTTGATCCTACACATCCAACTCCTTGATGGTAGTGGGATTGTATCCATTGCAATACTTCATTTAGATTTTTTGTAGTATGACTTACATTATAAAAACTTTTTTTTTTTCCTTTTTCCGCATAAGGAACAGGCATGTTGTTTTGTGGGTGACTTTCTCAAGTGCAAATTAAGTTCCCTCTTCCTCTGGTTTCAGAGCTGAATTTTAAAGGCATTAGTGAAAGATCTTTGCTGCCTACTGTTGCCCAATGTTACTCACTGAGGGTCTCGAGAAGTTTGAGCCATAGCAGGTGATTGAGGACCTACTCCTCTCCTCTCTGGTTAAGGCCAAAAGAGAGAGATTTTGACATTTTTGGTGTTGATTGTCGCTGCCTGTCCCTGTGAAGGCAGCGTCAGGTGTTCCTAGAAAGGCACTGGTGAGGCCTCTGCTCTCTTAATACCTTATTCTTGCATATTATGCGCCTTAATTAATTTTCCCATTTTGGGGAGAGGGGATGTTGAGAAGGCTGTGGTATTCCTCTTTGGTAGTACCTTGAATCCTCAGAGGGACAAGCCTGTCATGGACTTGGAAGTAGAGCACGCTGACAACATTTCCAGGAAATCTCCTTTGAGCTGTTGATGAAGAACAGGTGTCCACAATGATTGGTCTCCATTTATCACGGGTTTTGCTGTTGTTGAGTGAATGTTGTTCTTAACTGACCTGTGGTCTCTAATAAGAATAAATGCTGTCTGAGTTTCTCTGCTAATTTTGGTCTGTGAGGTTTCAGAGGGTGGTTTGAAGCGGTTACTGTTTTAGGGCAATGTATCTAGCCTGGGGCATGCTGCCAGGCTTGTTCTACCATGTCCTCTTTTTTCCCACCTGTGTACGATAGTGGCTGGGAGAAGTAAGAAAAGATGGGCAGCAGTGTTTTCTTTACTCTGACTGCTTTGCTCTGGTTATGTGTTGTCTGATCCTGCTTATCTGGCAGAGTGAAGGACTCAGCATCTGAGAGAGACTGAGAATGGATCAGAGTGAGCTGGTTTAGGATCACTATTTTATGTACCCTGAGATGCCTTGAGATCCTTTCAAGGGTGCCACCAGGTGCCGTGCAATGTTAGTGTTGTTAGGTGTGCAAACACAATTTCTAAGATGAACCCAATGATTTTTAAATAGGAATCCAGAGCGTTAAAAACATCCTGCCCTGTTGGGGTCCTTCAGAGTACCTTGCAACTGTAAAATTGCTCTATTATTTTTCTGCAGTCAAAAAATGAGTGAAAACTAAGAGTTGGCATTTTCCAAGGGGTGCCTCAAGTCAAATATGATTGAGACTCGCTTCTCTTGTAAGGAGGCCGGATCGGAGCTCAAGGGCCCAGTCAGTCCCAATCAGGGAATCAGGCAATTCATTCTCTGAGGCAGCTGAGGAGCAGTTGCCACCTCTAGCAAGCTGGGATCAGTGCCCTGGGCCCAGCAGATCCTGGTAGGGCAGCCAAAGCATCCAGTCCCCTGAGGCCCTGCTCACTCCAGCCTTTAAAGGCTATGCCTTCCTGCATTTTTCTGTTCAGGCAAAGACTCAGGTACTTGTGCCTGGTGCTTGGGTGTTTCCATGCTTCCCCTGTCAGATCTCTGGTTTGACCCCTAACCCTGCCTTCGGCTTTTAATTCTGGCTCTGACTTTAGTTCCTGGTTTCAGTTCTGACTTTGGGCAAATCTTGACACCGGCTTTTGACTCCTGACTCTGGCATACCCTGACACTGTCTTCTACTCCTGATTTGCTGTTTCAATTCCTGGCATATCCTGAGTCCAGCTTGGCTCCTGATTTTGGTTCTGACATCTGGCCTCTCTAGACCCCCGGCCCCGGGCTTTGCCCACATGTCAGACGATCGTCTCTGACCACCTCTGCCCTAGTCCTTAACAGCTCTAGATAACATCAGAGTGCTTGTAATAGACTTGGGGATGCAAGTGCAAGGAGTATATCAGCACCCTTGAGTAAAGGACGTGGTTCAGATTAGCAGTTTGGAGTTCTTATTACAGCTGAAGCCACGATCAGAGGAGGATGCAAGAGCTGTTTCCAATAAGAGGAAGTCACATTCATTATTGGCCTAGTCCAAAGCCCGCTGAAGTCTTGCCATTGGCTTTCAGTGAACTTTGCATCATGCCCTGTTCATCTGTTAGACATGGCTCTTACTGGTGTTACCCACCCCTAGCCTAAAAAACATGTTGAGACTACTCAGAAGGTGAAGGAGCGGATTCCTTTGAAAGATGAGTATAATGCTGTGGGCACCTAACACCAGTGCTGCGTGACCTGCTCAACGTATCTGTGGATTTCTGGGTGAATGCTGAGCCCATGTTCAAGCCCCCCTGTATATTTTGCTGAAGATTTTGGGTAGTTGTTGGCAGAGAATTAAATTGGAGGTGGACTTTGTAGATTCATAATGTGTAACTAGGATTGTATTATTAGATAATCTGATCATATTTATGACCAATTATACTGTTATTATTCAGAACTTTAAATTACTGACATGTTCCTCAGAGCATTACCCAGGCCCTTCTTTCCAGGTTCAGATTTAAGAAGGATATTGTGTCTCTTACATAACTGATCAGAAATTGCAAGGTGATGGGTCTTACATCAGGTGCTTCCCTATCAGATTTGTATAGTTGACATGTTAAAATAATTTTTAGCAACTGCCACAGCTCTGACTGCAGCATGTCTGAGAAATCAAGGTTCATTATTTCTGCTTCACACATCCACAACAACAATCACAATTAGGGGGACAGATTTCAGCTGGCAGGCTTGTTGATGATACAGAAAATTTAGTGTAAAATGACTTACTTCACATCTCTATCAACCCCACCATATTAAATACTTGGTTTTGTCAGTGAGGTAGGAAGTGAGGTCTCTGAAGGCAGGTAAAGAATAATAGTTCTGTATTATTTTTACTGCTTTCTGATGATGACACTCAAGCTAGTGCTATCAGGAAGAAAAGGTAAAATGTTATATGTGTTAAGGACCAATATAACTGGGGACGGTTGAACATTTTAACTCAAAACCGTGTTGGGAAGAAAATTTGAGTTTTAAAAGAAATAAAACTTCCTGGTGGAAAGTTTTGCTTTCTACAGGGAAAAAAAATCTACTAAAAGAATTCCTGCAAAACCAAAAAAATCAGGGGTTTTGTTTGAAACCCCAAATATTTCAGTTTTGAAATGCTGCTGTAATGCCTCAGGAGAGTGAGACTTTGGGTGGTTCCTTATTCTCCTTCTCTTCTGTAGACTGGGATTTTCATTATAGCTTCATTTTTCCAGATACACCAGTCAGGTAACTGCCTTGCTGTGTGGCTGGCCCTCGCCCAGATAGCAGATCTCAGTAAAACATGGGAAACAAATTAATGAAGTAAATAGAGCCTGGCCTGCAAAGAAGAATGGTAGAACCAGGCACTGGAAGTATACCCATCCTAAGGCACTGTTGTAGCCTTTCAGAAACTAAATATTTAGGGTTTAGCTCAAACTGTTTTAGTTTTGCATCTTTTTCCTCATAGCTTGATTTTTTTTTTTTTTTTTTTTTTCTGGCCTTATTGCAAGCTTCTGTAGGGAATAACATGTTTTCTGACCAGCTGTTGTTATAGCAGCCCCTTTCTGACATCCTTGACGATAGTCTATTTATGTCAGACAATGCCGTGGAAAAATACCAAACATAATTTTAAGCTAATTTTAAGCTTTTCAGACCTATTCTGCAACTGTATCATTTGATATCATGATTTATTTAAAATGTGCCAAACAGACTTGCAAAACCAAAGGAACAGGCTTCAGTTAATGAAATAATCTGTATTAGCTGCAAAATAAGTGGACTAATGAAATTGTTGGGGATACACATAGGGAAGTAGGGCCAGAAGGGACTTCCAAAAGCCACCTGGTCCAACCCATTGCCTGAAGCAGGATCATCCCTCTCCAAATAATCCTATACAAGCCATAATCTAAACTCTTCATAAAACTACCCTGCCACAACACAGACCTAACACTCTAACCTACCACAGGTAAAGCAGGAGAACAACAGCAGCCAATGTCCTGCTTCTATAAAAGGTTGTTAATATATGCTTGAAAGATCCCAGGTAGAGGGCCATTGGCTCCACCTCCATCACTGATTGGTAGAGGTGGCTGTTTGTTGTACAGCCCCACCCCTCAATACTGATTGGATGAGAGGGCTGTCTGTCTTGTGGCTCCGCCTTTCACTGCTGATTGGTGGAGGGGGGCAGAACTGCACAACAGGCAGCCCTCTCAGCCAATCAGCAGCGAGGGGCAGGGGTGGCTGCCATCTTACCCGTTTGCCTCTGTGCCACCAGCCTCCCTCCACCCTTCTCCAGGGTGGGCTGCACAGCCAGAACTGCTGGCTTTCACTGGGGAGCCATCATTTTATTATTAGCAATTTTTTATTCTTGCCCCCCTCCTCCCCATGGATTATTTTTTGCCCCCAGAGATTTCCCATAGTAGAATGTAGGCATAACTACACCTAGATCATCCCTGACCAGTGGCTGTACAACCTCTTCTTGAACACCAGTGATGGTGAGTCCACACCTTCCCATGACAGTTCCCCTAGGTACTTGCAGATAACAGCGTTTGTGTGACATTTTAAAACATGTTTTCATAGACAAGGTTGCAAATTTAGAAGAGCCATGTGTTTGTGTGAATGACTGATCACTGAAACCAGGTTGATGGGCTTGTTCACATGCAGATGGTATGGGCATATATATGAAAAAGTGGATGCCCTCCTCCAATGGGGACTAACCTTTTTGGCAGACATGTAAGCCCCATCCTCTCCCTGAATGCCACTCTGATCCTCTTCCCCTGTCTGATCTGCTGCTCTGCCTTCTGCTCCCTACCCTGTCTGCCCCATGTTCCTTTCTCCCTCCCTGATCATCTGATTGCTGCGCTCAGAGGCTGCCTGTGCCATATGCTGGGGGACAGCAACCCCTGTCCTACTACTTTGCGTTGTTGTGAAGGGAGATCTGGCAAGCTGGGGTCTTCCACACAATGCAGTTGAAGACCCTCTTTGCCATCCTTTCCCCCTTTCTCTTCCCTCATATGGCAGTTGTTCTGCAAAAAAGAAGTCCCTTGTGTCTACATATTGGAAGCAGGATTTACTTTTTGGATGGGGCTGATGTGTGTAGTCAAGGTCAATGGAAAGGCTGTCTTTAATTTTAGTAGGAGTTCAGTCAGACCCTAAAAGACATTTATTTTTAGATCTTCTGGATGGCAGATGGTTACTGCGCTCACATTTTCCAACACTTCAACAACGAAGGAGTAAAATTTCAACTGAGATTCATGATGATGATGTGGTGATAGTGGTATCAGCTACAAGCACTAGTCATTGAATAGGGCCCTGTTGCAATAAGCAAAGTACAAATGCAGAATAAAATGTCCCTGCCACAAAGAACTTATAGTCTGAGTGTTTCTTTAATGCCTTTAGTTCTTTATGGCTAATGTGAATAAGAGCAGATTCTATTCATTTAGGTTTGCCAGCCTATTTCCATCCTGACTTTCTTTTCTCTTGCTAGTTGAGCCTTGGGTTCATGATGCTGAAACACTGTCAATTTGTAGGCAGTTGTTGGTACACACCACCAATACATACGCCAAACATCTAAAAACCTACGAGTGGTAGTTAGGTTACTACTGTAGTCATTTCGTTTATGACCTCTTCCTTGTTTGAGTGTCACTCTCCAGACAGCTCCTCCCTGGTGCTTACGTAGTCTATTATCTAAATGTTCTCAAAGAGTTCCAGGGACGCTGATGTGTCTCAACCCCATTAATGTCTATTTCCATTATTTACCAGCTCAAACTGTGTCACTGTAATTACAACATTGTCTTAAACTCTTGTGACAAGAGCAATCCAATAAGTACTTGTAAAATGCTGAGTTATTGTACAGTGTATCTTCTTTCAACCTTGTTTAAAGATAATGCCGCTCTCTTCGTGACTGAATTACATGGGAAAGGGATGCAAGGTTAAAAAGTATTCAATGTTGACTCAGCTTTGCTCCCATGGAATTTGCTTTGGTGGCAGCATTGTCGAGTGCTTTTGAACCTCCCACGCATCAAGCAGAGCAAATAGTCCAACTGAAGCCAATGTCTGAGAGTGATCTCAGTTTCTGAGATGTGGGTGCAATTAGTTTGCTGTAACCACAATCTAATGATGAGAGCATCAAAATGAGCATGTACTCATTAGACCATTTTCTTAGCCTGACCTTTTGATCACGTCACACATCTTTTCACATCTCTCCACTGGATATTTTTTGTCTGTCATATGAAATGCGAGCTCCTTGTCTTTACTTTAACAGGCCCTTCATGGCCTATTCGCAGGCACCCCTCATGGCTCTTCCAGTATTTAGATGTAAAGTCCCTGCCTTTGAGCAGCCCAAGAGGCCAGCCTCCATCAACTATACTTGAGTTTTTAGACAAATACCTCCATGATCGTGCTTTGAAGCATGACCACAGAAGTACCTCATTCTCCTTCTCAAAACACTCATGTGTCAATATAGATACAAAAAACAAAAATACCCGTGACCGTGCATTCTGGTACCACTGCTGAACTCGATGCTGGGGACTTGTCTCAGTGAGTGTGTACAGAAGTTGCTTTTATCACCATTTAAAGCACTTTATTGCCACAACTTAACAGACATGCACAGCTTTATAGCACTTTAAATTAACCCTTGTTAAATGAGGTTTTAAATTTGAGGCACTGTATTTTACAGCACTTTACCAACCTATAGGACTTTAAATAATTTCTGCACACTGGTCAAATTTCTGGCAATTCTGCCAGTATCCCATGGACTTTGTGAGTTTGGTTAGTGCTCCCTGGTACCACTAGGGCTCCCCACACATGCATGCATGCACACCCACATACAGACACACATCTCCCTTCCTCCCCCCCCCCCCCAACCCCCACAAACCCCCCCCCTCCCCCCCCCCCCCCCCAACACACACATACGCCCTCCCTTCACACCCCCGAGACCCTGTGTGGCTGGGGACCAGACAGTTGGAGGAAGGCTGGGTGAGCAGCTGCCCAGTCTTATGGCAGATGCACTGCCTACTCCCAGTGATGTGCGAACAAACCAGAGGTGGGACACGCATACACCCTGAGACCCTGCATGGCTGGGGATCAGACACTTGGATCTGTGCTGTCAGTCTTAGTGGAGAGCTGCTGCCTGGCCTGTGGCAGAAGTGGTGCCTGGGGGCTTCTCATCCCAGCTCCACCTTCTTCACTGGTCTGCTGCTGTCCCCACTCTCCTGCAGCTCCAGGGGGCTGTGGAGCACTGCCTGCTTCTCTCCCTTTCTCCCTCCCTCCCCGC
>NW_017729025.1:15763627-15791218 GCF_001723915.1 Gavialis gangeticus | reverse complement strand
CCCCCCCCCCACATACACACTGCACTTCTGTCATGTTTAAGTGCTGTTAACTTAATAATGCTATAAAAAGAGCTCTAAATTACAACACTGTAAAACATACAGAGAGTACTTTTGTACACACCTATTATTCTCTTCAACAACTCCCTTCTTCTGTTCATCTGTCTGCCCCATGTCTTTTGTTTTACAGTGACATAGTAAACTTTTGGGGGCTGGTATTTGTATTTTTCTTGTGTTTTGCACAGTGCCTAGCACAATGAGATCCCACGTCCTGGGCAGGACTCCTAGGCCCTATGGTATGCCGCCTCCTCCTCTTACTATTTTTCAGGACTTCAACTATAGAGACAGATTTTTTTTTAGGTGCAGCTGAAAACCATAGTGTTTGATTTCTCCACCCTCCTCCCCCTTCCTCTTCAAGATATACCATTTAAATATATATTATCCAAAAATAGCAGCTCTGTGGAGCTGTAGGTACTTGTCCTTCAGAGAAAGACAGACGCACACTCCAGAAATCTATCAAATCTCTTCTTTGAGAAGCAAAGGCTCCTTTGTGCCCTGAGCTACTTGTGAGATTTACAGTCCACGCCAGAGTATAGAAGGGAAATTTGTTACAAGGTTTGCTATATACCACACACAGGGTGGTTGTTTCGTCTAAATGTATGTGGAGGGGAAAGGAAGTGACTTTTTCATAACATTGTTTAAAAATGTGCCGTGAGAGGTAGTAGACTCCTGTCCTATACATTCTGGTTATTGGGTACAAGGTCTTGTGCATCCTCAGAGAAGATTTGGTGCCCAGGTATAGCCAAATGAAGCATGGTTTGACTAAAACTAAGTTGTTTAATTTCAAGGGGATTCCAATCAGCTTTTTCAGCCCAAGTGCTCTACTGCAGGAGAGTCTCACTGAGGACCGTGCATGTGGCTGTTATGCTCATGCCCACGTGCATTGGCCAAAACTAAGTGACTAGGTTCAGCACAGGATGAGCTATAATGACCCTGATATATAGCAAGTAGATGACCCAATGGTCCTTTCCATCCTTAAATTCTGGATATCTATATAACCTGTCTAAAAATGCTTGGTGAGGGTATCCATTGTGGCTGCTGTTATAAACCAATTTCTCTGGGAGTGGACTTAGCTATTTTGAGACCACTACAGATAGATTATGTCTCTCATAGTGAAGTTTATTAATGAGTGTGTATCATTAACTGTAAGGAAAAGCTTTCCCATACACATTTCCAGCCTTTATCAAGGAATGAGACAATTTTATTTATAAATAGACCACTTTGAGCTCCACTGCTGTTATAGATCAGTTATTTTTTAAACATGTATCTGAAGCTAGGTGTGGAGTGTTCTCTACAAATTCTGCAGAACACTCCACCGTTTGGAGAATATAAAGTAGTCTCATGGCTGTCGTGGCAACCAGATCTACGTCTTTTCAATTAAATTAAAATAAACAACTAGGTATAACATTACTTGTTTTATTAAATAACCAAAACAAAGCTTATAACTCTGTAAAGATGGAGGGACTTGCTGAACAATTTAATTAATTTAAATTGTAATTTATAACCCATGCTAATTTTTCAAAACTTCAGAAAAAGGCTGAAGGTATAGTTGGAATAACAGCAATAGCCAGGATTAAATGTGTTGCAGAAATATTGATGGAAGTTTATATATGTAGTAATTGGAGCTGGTGGAAATTTATTTAGAAAAAAGTTTATTGAAAAAGGGTTTGTTGGGAATAATTTTTTTTTTAAAAGGGGTGCCACTTCGAAAAATTATAAAATAAAAAAATCTTAATTTTTTTTGTTTCAAAATTTTCAATGAGATACCTAGGAAAGAGGTTTCAAATGAGACTGACCCAGCAAACATGGCCACCCTACAAAGCTTACGTTAAATTTGCAGTGAAAGCAAGAAAGAAAATTGTTTCTTATTGACCTATGACCAGTAGAAGGAGTGTATTTTAATATCCTGTTATATGCAGAGCTTCAGAGTATTGTCACACTATATTGAACCCTTGAAGTAAAAAGCTCTATGCTCCTTCAGGGTCTATTCCAAAACACACTGATGTCAATTAAGTATTTCCCCTGACTTCAATAGACTTTCAGTCGGGCTCTACAGGGAAAAATGTTTTTTGTTTAATATTAAAGAACCAGGTCAAGTTAGCTAGCCAGCTTCGTTCATAGTGACTTAGAATAATAGAAAATGAAGGTTGGAAAGAACCTCAGGAGGTCACATATAGTCCAAACCCCTGCTCAAAGCAGAAGCATCCCCAACTAGATCATCCGAGCCATGGCTTTGTCTAGCCAGGGTTTAAAAACCTCCAAGTATGGGGAGTCCACAACCTCGCTGGGTAACCTGTTCCAACACTTTACTACCCTCCTAGTGGTATAACTCTTCCTAATATCTAACCTAAATTTCCCTTGCTGCAACTTCAAACCATTGTTCCTTGTTCTGTCATCTGCCACTACTGAGAATGGTTTAGCTCCATCCTCTTCCAACCCCTCCCTACCCCTTTAGGTAGCTGAAGGCTGCTATTAAATCTCCTCTCAGTCTTCTCTTCTCCAGACTAAATAAGCCCAGTTCCCTCAGCCTCTCATAAGACACGTGCTGCAGGCCATTTTCATTGCCCTCTGCTGGACACCATCCAATTTGTCCACAACCTTTCTGCAGTGGGGGACTCAAAACTGAACACAGTACTCCAGATGTGGCCTCATCAGTGCTGAACAGAGTTGAGGAATCACATCCCTTGCCATGCTGGCACCACACCTACCAATGCAGCCCAGGATGCCATTACTCTTCTTGGCAACAGAGGCACACTGTTGGCTCATATTCAGCTTATTGTTCACTGTAACCCCAGGTCCTTTTTAACAGAGCTGCTGCCCAGCAGGACCAGGCCCCAGCCTGTACTAGTGCATGGGATTGTTCTGTCCTAAGTGCAGGACTTTGCCCTTGTCCTTGTTGAACCTCATGAGATTCCTTTTGGCTCAATCCTCCAACTTGTCTAGGTCACTCTGAATCCTAGCCCTACCTTCCAGCATATGTACTCTTCCTCCCCCCACCCAGCTTCGGGTCATCTGCAGACTTGCTGTGGGTGCACTCTACATCATCTTCCAGGTTGTTGATGAAGATAATGAACAAAACTGGCCCCAGGACCGACCCCTGGGGGTGGGGCCCAGCCAACTGACTTGCAAACTAACCAGCAAACTGCCTTCGAATTGCTTGCCCAGTTTGCTGCCCCTGGATGCAAGTAGATGTAGATGCATGGAAATATTGCAGATGCTTGCACATGTTTACCTGAATAAATATTGGTGTAGGATGAGAAGCATTTTGTAATGCTTGTTTGATTATATTGGACAGTGAATAGGGAAGATGAAAAGGCTCTGCTTCATACAGACTGAGTCCTATATTCCTTATAAAATTTAATAACATTTGCAAAAGTTATATCAAGCAAGCAGCAGGGATTAAAATTAATTCTGTTGGCACAGGTAATTAATTTTGTAAAACAAAATCTAAAGCATACAGAAGACAACATTACAAAATCAACCAAAGTTAGTAGTTCAGTCTAAAATCCACATAGTACACAGTTAATAACAGAAAAGTCCTAGGAACATGCACGTCTTTGAAAATACACTAACAATTGGGATGCTGCCTTTCCGCTCTCATGAGGTTTGAGGCCCAGTTGTGCAGGGACTTTGGGTACAGACAGATGTAACGGTTCCATCAATATCAAAGGATCCTGATTCAAGCAGCTACAATGCAGCTGTCACATCTCCATTGAGACCCTGCTTCTTTGGGGTCAATGTTAAAGTGATTTCACTAACGTGTATTGTGACAAGATCATAGAGATGTAACAGCAGTTCTCCCTCCCTTTTTAAAGCAGCTGAAATGTATGTTTGTCTATGTCCTGTGTTGTGAGCTTTCTTGCTTGGGTGAAGAGTGAGTGAGACTGCTTGTGTGAGCAGGAATTACAGAGATGAGTAAGACTTATTAAAATATTATTAAGCTCCCCATTGCATGTATACTAATTTTAAAATGTAATTCTTTCATGAAAAGGGAAGTTAATGGAACCAGTTCCCAGCTATTAATACCTCGTTGCATCAGAACGGTAACTGACAGAGATTCACGTATTGGCAAAATATGCAGACTGGGAGAGAATGCTATAATTAAATACTTAATTTAGCTTTATACATTTAGAAGACTCATGAGTAATCATTCTACATCTTGAACAAAGACAATGGTTGCTTAGTTTTGTTCTTGCATGGCACTGGGACTTCACTATAATTCCCAGCCTGAAAAATTAATCTTGCATTTTAAAAGATAACGCATTGTTATTGCTAAACTTCCCATAACCCGGTTGTGTCAAACATTGGGCTTATAGAACTATGTCATCTGGCCTGGGAGACTCAGATGTTAAAATATATTGTGCCAAAATCTTTGCTCTTGTAGATTCCCACTAACTTTTTAACAATTTTAGCCATGTGCTTACCTTGCTGTAGGAAGAACCGCTGCCCTGCCTAGAACAGGCGAATGCTTGGATGATGATTAGGTTCTTCTCCGTCAGTGAGAGGTAAAAGTCGCAGAAAGGCTTTGACCCTGGACTAACCCTGAAAAAACTACCTTAGAGCAAGAAACAAGTTGTCACTGCTTGCAATGTATTTTGGTGAGAACTTTCTCCCTGTGATAATACAACTCCTACTCCTGCTTATTTCTGAAGTCAGACTTTGAAATATCAGATGACTGGACCAAATTTATCAGAGGCTTCTTGACTTCAGGAAGGCCACTGCAGGAATGCCTGTGTCTTAAGAAGCATGACCTCACTACAGGGTTAAGTGGAGGAGGGGATGGGCTTCATTCAAGTATTCCAAAAAAAGTGTATAGAAATGTTGAAAGAAATTTATGAGAAAAAGGCACCATTCTGCTGATTCTGATCAGCTGTTAGTGTAACTTCATTGACTGGTGAAATTACTGCTACATAGTTATGGAAATGAGTGCAATAGTATCTCTAATGTCTCCTTTTCTGGAATACCCAGCAGTAAGATGGAGAAATATTTAGACAGGAGGGGAGTGCAAACTCTGAGTAGCTGGAGGTGGGAAGTGGTATGGAGGTGTAGCGGGATCTTCCCTTTCAGATGCCACGAAGAGTCACCAGGGGGTAAAAGATAGCTGTAATCATTCCCCCAGGCAGGTAGGTGGGGAGAGGAGAAGAGAGGAAGCCTGAAAACGCATGCAAAAATATCAGAGCAGATTTACAGACAGGTTTGTTTGAATTGCTCTGTTTAATGTCTTGACCAACATGAGGGTAAGATTAACCTCACTGATTAATGATGCACTTTCTGAGATGGCCCGGGTTTTGATTTTAGGAGGGAAGACAAGGGTCTGGAGAGAACTGGGTATAGATGAAAGGAAGTGAGAGTGACCTGCTGCACTACAGTGAATGGAATAATTTCTGGTTCATTCTAAATCAGCTTGATAAGCAGCCCATGTAGAAGTGAGGGCAAGTGTTTACATTTACTTCAATAGGTGCTTTTATGAAAGAAAACACACAAGTGTATTTGGGATCCTTCCACCTTGTGCATTTGTTTTTAAATTAAACATTGTTATTAGCAAGTTGAGCATGGAATGGCAAATAAAAGCTAGGCAGGCTTCTACTACTCAGCGCAATGGATGAATATTTAATTGCCTTAGAATCTTCTACTTCAGTGGCTTTCAAACTTCCTGAAGTCCTTTCATATCGCTTCTGTCGCAGAATGCCTGTCTTAAAGACTGATGTGGAGCCTGATGACGTGCACCACCTCCCAGCCTGCTCTGCCATTACCCCCAGTCTCTTTGCAGAAGCCCTGATGACACGTCACAGAGCCCCAGAGCTCTGAAATACATGGTTTGAAAACAGATGTTCTAAAGCATGGAGTCTGTTACCTGATATTGCCCAGATTTGTAGCAGAGGGGCTCTGCACACTAACTGTTGTGGTCTAATATATTTGTACTAACACATTTGCGCTAAGTCATGGGATCATAGGGCTGGTGGAGACCCCACAAGGCCATCTATTTCACCCCCTTGATGAACAGTGGTAGTGTTCTGGTTTTATCACTGGCCTGGCATTCAGGCCAGCTGGGTTCAAATCCTATCTATGCCACATATTACCGGTGGGCACATCTACTCATTCATTAATGTTCAGTAGTTACTGCGTATTTAATTTGGAGGCTGGACAGATATTTGGCTGGGGTGATATGACTCCGGCACCCGTTTCTGCCCGGGGCAGGGGGTTGGACCTGATGATCTGTTTAGGTCCCTTCCGACCCTAAGCACTATGATACTATGAAGATGGGATTATCCCTGGCTTAAACCATCCCTCTCAAGTATCTGTCCAACTTACTCTTGAAAATTTACAGGGGTGGAGATTCTATTTTTTAGGCAGCCTGTTCCAATGCTTGACCACCGCCAAACATATCCTCCTAATTTACAACCTAAATTTCCAGTGCTGTAGCTTGAGGCCATTGTTTCTATTCACGTCCCCTACAGCCACAGAGAAAAGCCTATCTCCATCCTCTGTGTCAGAACATGACCATGGGACGTCCCAAGAGCCCTGATTTTCCTCCCCGTTGAACTGCCACTTCCCCAAGGCACAGACTAAGGTTGCCCAACCCCAGCAAGCCTCAGCTCTACTTTCCTTGTGCCAGACCCACAGCTGCAGTGAGGGAATCTCTGCCAGCCCCAGGTGGCCGCTCCCATGGAGGACCTAAAAAGTTCTTTCATAACTCAACTCTTTCTACAGGCAATCAATAAGGAGCCAAACAACAAAAGGACCACATAGCCCACAGCTAACTTCTTAAATCACTTCCAATCAGCCCCCTTCACCAGTACTTTCAACAGTCACCACAAATCTCTAGAAAGTTTTGGGCTGCCTGAGGTACCTGGCATTTCTTTGGCTGAATGGGCCATTCCTCTCAGATGCCTTTCCTATAGAGAAGTTTGCTTCCCCTTTGCAGGCAGACGGTGCCTTGGGCCCGACCCCTTCTGCCTGTGTCTTGGAGTGGCAATTCTTCTTGCCCTAGAGTCACAATAGCAGCTCTGCCCATTTTCTTTCCTTGGCCAAACCATAACCAAAACCATACAGATAAATAGACAACATGGCATAGTCCAGGGGTTGTCAACCAGGGGTATGTGTACCCCTGGGGGTACTTGGATCAGTCCTAGGGGGTATGCATGGGTAGGTAGGAACATAGTGCCGCTGCCTCCCAGGAGCAGGGGCAGGGCAGGGCAAGGGCAGATTTTGCACTTGTTCTTGATGCATTTCATCTGTCTGAATGTGGACCATTTCTCCAGTTTATCCAGGTTGTTCTGAATCCTAGCCCTACCCTCCAGAGTGTCTGCAACTCCACCCAACTTGGCAAATTTGCTACGTGTGCACTTAATCCCTTTGTCCAAAGTGTCTGCAACTCCACTCAGCGTGGCAAATTTGCTACATGTGTACTTGATCCCTTTGTCCAAACCATTAACAGAGACGTTAAACAATACCAGACCTAGGACAAACCCGCTTGATACTTCTTTCCAAGTAAACAGAGTCGCTGATGACTACGTGTTGAACACAGTGATCCAACCCATTACATACTCACCTTAAAGTACTTCTGTCTAGTATGTATTTCTTTAGCTTGTCAGTGAAAAATGTTGTGGGAGACAGTGTCTCAGGATTTTGGCATGAGATAGGTAGATTTATTAAGACGATATACAATATTAACTTATAGTCTTTTTTTTTGTTGGCTACCCAGTGGTTCAGTCTCAGTTGGAGTTATGGAGGGTTCTGCCCAGCCTATTCTATAGCTGATTCTGTAGAGAGGTTAGGATATTGTCCTGGGAAGTGGGAGAGCTGGGTATTAGCTCACTCAGGTCAGGTTAAAGCAGGTCTAGCACTCAGAACTCCCACTTGTTGAGTGATGGCTCCAACACCTAAGATATTAAGCTATAAATGCCAGTTGAAGCTGAACTCAGCATGTCCAACGTACTTTGTGCGTGCAAATGGATCAGGTCCCTGCTTGGACTTAAAGCATTTAGGTGCCTCTCCAGCGTGACGGAGCTGAAGGGGGAAGTGTTGCGCAGAGCACAATTTAAGTTTGCAGCACGGGCAGTCAGAGGCATGGGCAGATCTAGAATTTTGAAAAGGGAGGTGCAGATGGTGTGGTGTTATTTTCACATACAGCACAACACTTATTTTTCTTCAGTTAAAGAGAAACTAGGAGTTTTATTAATATGTCAGGGGCCTATCACTATATTATTTAGCTTAAGATCAAAGCAAAAACAAATCTAATTGGAATATGCACTCATTTGCTGGATTATGTATTCAGTTGAAAAAAACACAACAAATGAGGCAAAACAATAGTCAACATAGTCAAAAGATATTGTTTCATTAGTCCTGTAGTCATTAAATGTACATCTCTTATTCAAATTCATAAAACAAAATCTAGTCATCTTGACAGTGCCTTCAGTAATTCAGGAAGTCATTTCTACACCTGAGTTAATATTACCATGTCTGAGTTAAGGTTTTTAGCTAGAACTAAAAACAGGTGGCAGGGCTGTGAAATAGAAGGGAGACATTATCAGAAGTGGCTAGCAGGCAGCAAAATTGCAGAACAAAGAATAGCTTGAATAGTGGAAGATCAAGACCATTAAAAAAAGGGAGAGGGTCATTAACGCCTATTGAGTTAGCAGGTAGATTTTAATAAGCCATGAAGTTAACTGATTCCTTCAGTGCTGCGTGAATAGAAATGCTGCTACAATTCTTAGGCAGTCAGTTTTAAAGTTTGGGTGGAGCGGGAATCAAAGGGGTGTGCAAGCGTACCACTGCATCCCCGCCCTCCCCCGGACCTGCTCCTGGTCACAAGAAACCTGCTTTTACTGGTACAGTAAGTACTTTTAATATGAATGAGAGATGCTAAACTTTGAAAACAATGTTGTAACTATTCTGCAAAGCAGAGGCCCTCTGTCACTTGATGTGATGTGTTGAATGCGAACTGAAGTCCCAAATTGGGAGCATTTAAGTGTCACCTTTATCAAACACATGACTTCCCTCTTCCTGCCTTTAAAAATATCCAGGTAACTAAATGGAAAAGCTATGCTAACAAACTGTTTAGGCTTCATAGTTAAAATAGGGGCTGCAGAGGAAGAGATGACTTGACTGCCCTGTGTAACTTAGACCTTTAGCAGGGTATACTTTTTCAGTGAAACAGTATCACATTTCATTTTATATATATTTTTCAAATATCTCAGGGGCATGTATGCCCTGCTGGCATGAGACTTACTGGATTCAAGTGTGTGATTGTTACAAACCCATCCTCATTAACTGTATTTTGAGATGATGCAATTAATTATTTGAAAGAGAAAAAGTGAGATGGTACGCTAGAAAGAATGAGCAGATTAAGAAAACAAGACAAAATTAGCTCAAAACAAATTAACGCCATACATACATATGTGTGTGTATGTACATGTGTGCAGGTGTGTGTACTATAAAAATGGCATGGAAAATGTAATATGTATGCATATTTTAGCAACAAGATCCTTGAAAATTGTATTTGAAAATACCCCCCTGTACGTATAAGTCAAAACCCACTGGTTTAAGGGTGTGTTTACAAATCTCCTTTTGTCTTTTAACAAGGTGTAAAAATTTGACCGTGTTTGTCAGTATGAAAATGATGTTGAGATGCCTTGCCTAAAGCAACTCTACTACTCAGGGTTCATCTTAATGTGACAAGAACTCTGTATCCAAGTAGAAAATTTGCTAAGGAAAAACATAAAATAGAAAAGGGGGGGGAATCTCAACCCATATCCAGCAGCAAGCTGTCAGCCTATCTCATGTTGTAATACTGACAGCTGCCAACTTTACTCAAAGGACCCTTTTATGCAAACGATTGCTCTTGACCCATTGTCAGTTTTCCTGCTTCCATACAATAGAGCTGGAGATCCTTTGTGTCTTGTGCTTATTACAGCTGACATTTCTGACATAGTGAAGTATATGGGGGAAAGAACATGGTCTGGTTTTAATCCACAGATATCAGCACTGGCCAGTAATAAAACGAAATACTGGGTATTTTGTATAAGCAGGTATTTTAGCCGTTGTTGGAGACCAGACCAGGACAGATTTATGTGATTGTAGTTGTGATTGTTGGCAGGTGTAAATGAGACGTTTGGAAAGAAAAGGGGATGGGGGATTAAAATGAGGCAATGTTGGAAAACGTATGCAAAATGGAGCAAATGAAAAATATGAGAGGGAGCAAGATACTACATGTTCAGAGTTGCTGACAGTACTGGTACACACAGTTTCCTGTGAACTTTGGTTTTTTCCCTAAATCTCTTCATTCCTTCTTCTCTGGCTCTAATTAATGATAGAGCTCTAATTGGCTCTAGTAAGGTCTTAATCAATAGGACTTTATGCATTGGGTAGGAAGGCCAGAAATTTCTGGGAGAAAAGATGCGACTCTGCATAGAAAGTTGATCAGTGTTTTGAAAATTATTATTTTACCATTTATAACAAGTACGGCATCCACAGTGCGTCAAGATGCATGAATATGGCACAAGTATGCATTAGTCTTTAACAAAAACAAAACAAAAAGACCATTGCCCACCCTAATGCAACAAACCCTGGTTAGATATGAAATGCAGGGAAAAATCTGACATCATAATCCAGCAATTTGGGTTTCATCAGAGCCGCTGGTGAAGCAAACTGCAGAAATAAGATGTTCCACTGAGAAGGGTCTACTATGGCTTTTAACCTGAAATGTATATGGGGGAGGGTGGGCAATAAGGCTGTGGCATTACGGGTTTAATATTCCTGTTGGCTAACAATGTTCTTCACCTGAGAGACAAGTAATACGGTGGCCAAAGCAAAAGACCTTAGAAGATCATAGATGTATTCTGTATGAGTTGTAATGTCCAAGTTCCCTTCAAACCCACCCCATGTAAGGCATGTTGCAGTAAACTAGTTCAGAAGTCACACATGCATGGGATCCTGTGGCCAGTGGCGGATCTCACAAGAGACTGCAAAGGTGATGACGCCTGGAGGCACCCGTCACTTTACAGAGAGAGAATGCTGGAGTCAGGACCCAGGGCAGCTGAACAGAGACTAGTTGCAAGAGGACAAACAGACAGGAATCCCTGCTTCGGAGGCAGGGAGTTGCATTAAAGAAAAGCCAATCTAGAGACTACTACATAGAATAGACTGGCTGTAGGAGAGTTGGCAGCCAGGAGGCCAGCTGGCTAATAGGGCACTGGTTGCTAGCAAATGGGTAGGTGGTGAGCTGCAGGCTGCTGAGTTAAGCCCCAGCTGAGACAACGGGCAGGTCATCAGCCACAGGGAGGGAACATCTGTGGGGAGCTTCAGGTCACATAACAGGACATGGGAGGGTTTAGGGGGCACATGAAGCCAGTGCATGAGAACAGGCAGTGCAGTCTGGCCCTGCCAGCTGCAGAGGAAGGAGCTCGTGCATGGAAGGCTGCAAGGGAATGGCTGCTTGGCTGCTGAGCTGCCTTGGAACTACGAGTAAGACTGAGAGCTTATGGGGGACACAGCCCAGAGCTGGGGGTTTACATTTAGAGCCAGTGCAGGAACAACTTTTTGTTATAATCAGTGGTTTGGTTTTGGGTCTGCTGGGGAGGTGGCAGTCCCAGCTGTGCCTAAGGGGCACCCGACTGCCTTGAACCTGGACAGGGGTGGGCTCAGGTTGTGAGAGAAGCAGGGACCTGTGGCCCAGGAGGGGCAAATTCATAGCCCAGGAGGGGCAAGAATCAGGGTGAGGGATCCATAGCTCAGGAGGGGCAAGATCAGCCCAGAAGGGCAGAGACCAGGGGCTAGAGGCCCAGTGTGAGGGACAAGGGCCAGAGGCCTGGAGACGCACTGGTCAACTGATAGGACTGAAGCCAAGAGGGCCAGACCTGAATCAGTGGGTAAGGCCAAAGGCTTACAGCCAGAGAAACGGGAGGTAGAAGCTGAGCAGGCCAAGGCCTCTACAGGGACAAAACGTCATTGAGTAAAACCTGTAAGGCATGGGCATGGCTATAGGGGAGATTGGAGGCCATACATAGCCCATAAGGCAATGAGCTAGTGCAGGGCAGTAGTCATCAGGCCACCAGGGGGCATCATGGCTGCCCTTGGGGCCCGATCCTGCCTAAAATAGAAGGAGTTGCAGTGTGGCAACCTGTCTGAAATAACTCTCATGCAAACTGAGGAATTCGTGCCAGACTAACCTTTGTGACTGCATTGTGAAGAGAGAAGAGAATTACTACACTGATGTCAATAGTCACAACAGGTGCACTCCTCTGACCTATCATTAAGGCCAGAGATCTTATGGTTAATTAAGTCTTGGCAACTGTAAATTCAGAATGTCAAGCAGCAAGCGTGGTACAGAATGTTACAACACCCATTTGGCTGCTCTTAAAATTGCACATGGGCGTGAAATATCATAGACAGCAATCTGAATTGCAGTGGGTATGTGCGCGTTACGGGAGCAGGTTTGCTTACAATTACATTGCAAAGTGTTACAGTTAGCATCTAATTTGCTGTCATGAGAAATGTTTCAAATACCACTGTTTTGAAGTCAGCTAATGCGGAAGGGTAGCAGAATGCTTCCATGTATTTTTATAAAGATTTGTGCATAAGCAGTATAGAATGCTTAATTGCACTGTTAATTGCATTCAAAGCAGCTGCTTCAAACTGTTGTGTAAACAGGATTTCTTCAATTTACTGCCCACACCTTCTTAATTATATAATAGGCCCCAATCTTATAGTCCCTTTCAGACAAAGCTCCCATCAATGCTAATGGGAGTTGTGACGTCTAACTACTATTCCTGCTGTCCCTAGATGTTTATGTTGCATTAATGCCTAGAGCCTCCACCAGATCGAAACCTTGTTTGGCTGGATATTGTGCAAACTTATAGTAAATGAGATTATGACCATAAACTTAGAAAGAAAGTGTTCATAGGACCATAGGAAAGTAGGGCTGGAATGGATATCACAGGGTTATCTAGTTCACCCGCCTACTCACAGAAGGATCATTCCTCACTAAACCATCCCAGCCAAACTGAACGTGAAAATTTGCAGGGCTGGAGGTCCCACAACTTCTTTAGGTAGCCTGTTCCCATGTTTAAGTACCCTCATAATCAGAAAGTTCTTCCTTATCTCCAAGCTACATATCCCCTGCTGCAGTTTGAGGCCGTTGCTTCTAGTCTGAGTTGTCCAGTGTGACTTGCTAGACTTGGCCTTGCAACCCTGAGTTCAATTCTCTGCTCACCAACAAGCTACCTGCATGACATTAGGTCCCTAAAGAGAGTTAGGAACCTAAATTCACTTTTAACAGCTAGGTCTTATTCTCTCTGAGCCTTACTTTCCCATGTTAAAATAGAGATAACAACTTCCCTGCCTCTTTAGGGCTTGTTGGGAGGATAGCTACAGTAATGATAATGATATTTTCAGATACAACAGCGATGGGGGATATGTAATAGCTGAGCGAAGTACCATATTTTACAGTGCATAGATTGACACGGTGTATAAATTGACTCCATTTTTCAGATCCAGAAAGTTAGGAATTTTGTAGATCCGGTGTATAAGTTGACATAACTTTTTTGGATCAGAAATATGGGGTCGCCTTATGTTAGCCCCTGCGCACCCTCACTGCAGGCCAGGCACCCGGGGAGGGGGTGGGGAAGGGAACACGTGCTGCAGCGCTGCTCTCGGGGAATGGGGATGGGCTCAGTGCTCAGCTGGCGCAGTCCCCTCCCCTGCGAGCGGCACTGCTTGGGCCATGCCAGCTGAGTGCCAAGCCTGGTGCCACTCACAGGGGATGGGGCCATGCCAACCAAGTGCCAAGCCTGGTCCTGTCTGCTGTGAGCAGTGCCACTGAGCACTGAGCCCAGCCCCATCCCCTGCGAGCAGTGCTGGGCTCAGCGCTGAGGTGGCGCAGCCATGCTCGGCACTTGGCAGCACTGCTCGCAGCGGTTGGGGCTGGGCTTGGCATTCAGCTGGCATGGCGCAGGCAGCACTGCTAGCAGAGGATGGGGATGGGGCCATGCCAGCCAAGCGCCAAGCCTGGCCCTGTCCCCATCCCCTGCAAGTAGTGCCGAGCCCAGGCAGCACTGCTCATGGGGGTTAGGACCATGCCAGCCAAGTGCCGAGTCTGGCCCTGTTTCTTGCGAGTAGCGCTGTGGCGTTTGTCCACCCCCTGGGTGCCTGGCCCACAGTGAGGGCTCATAGAGGCCAGTATAAGTCGAGTACGGATCCTGGCATTGCTGGCAGGGGACAGTAATACAGTGTCTAAGTCAAGGTTGAATTTTAAGAGTTAAAAATTGCGCTTCAAAACTTGACTTACACATTGTGAAATACCTGAACTCGACTTATACACCGTGAAATCCAATTGTGCCTACAGCTGTTTTTCAGAAATGTACCTCAGCATAGGTTTGCCTTTTAGAGCACTGTGGTAAAAATGAAGCGATCCCCCTTTCCTCAGACAATAATTAATGCTATGTAATGTACTCTTCTATTCTTTCTTTCTCACTTGCTTTCAATAAATAATGGTCAGTCTTAAAGTTATGGCAAAAGGGGCAGGAAGCAAGCGTCCTCCATAGAGCCTGTTCTAAATGGTGTGAGGAGCCGAGCGTCTGCACCCCCACCCCCATCCCCTCAAACTAAACATTTATGGGTGTAAACCAGGATGGCATCCTGATTCTAATCTCGGTCCATAGCATGCTAGGAGTAACCACCTTTCAATTGATGGCACTTTGCTGGTATGCCACTCTTTAAGGTGTCCTGGAATTAGCCAGTGCATTTCAATAAAATCATCCCTACAAAAAGTCAAGACATCGAAAGCTAAACTTGGCTTTTTGGAGAGCTGATGTGAGACTGGAAGAGCATGCTTCTCTCAGCTACCTTTGCCTGAGAGAGCATTCAGGAGTTGGTACAAGGGGGGAAGCCAAAAATCGGAGATGGTTGTGAAGAGAACCCACTCGAATTTCAGGTGGCGGAACAGCGTGAATGATGGCAGGCGTGCGAGAGAGAGATTGTTGTTTTTGGCAAGAAATAATGCATTTCCCTTACTGGAGGTAACATCCTAATGGAGCCCTTTGTGCCAGTATTACAGCACAGTTCTGCCAGACATCAGTAATCTCTCGCTCAGGCACCAGAAAAGCCTCTCAAGATTGCACGCTGCTGTGTTCAACATGACCTGTGAGGCTACTGTTGGGGCACGACAGAATTAAGTCTAGAAAGGTGGATGGACATCATATAGACCAGGGGTAGGCAACCCCCAGCACATGTGCCAGTGTGTGGCACGCAAAGACATTTTGCTTGGCGCATGCACCTTGGGGCAGATGACAGGGGAAGGGCCTAGGGCTGGGGCTGTGCTGCCACAACAAGGATCAGGCCCCTTGCAGCTTTCCTGGTGTCCATCTCTGGCACACCAATCTCTTACAAGTTGAGGTTGCTGGTGTTTTTGGCACTTTGCTCCAAAACATTGCTGATTTCCAATATAGACTACTCGTGTTTTTAAAAAATCAGATCCAAGTACTATTGCATGGAATTGTGTGAGTCTGATCTCTTTGCAAGGGCTAAAGGTATGATCTATGTTGCACACTCATGGAAGTCAATTAAACTAGTCAAACTGTAGTTAAGCAGATGCATAAGCCTTCCTGGATCAGGGTCTCCTGTGTGCGCGTTCATGCGCGTAATCTAAATGCATCTGATCATTGTTTCAATAAAACAGTACAACATTATAGAGTAGAATTTAGGAAAATTAGGGCATCTCAACCTAGGACTCATTTCCTAAAGGCAAATCATCTTATTTATGTATATTGAAATTGCAGGCAATTTTAGTAATCATTTTGAAATGCTTTGGGTTAATTTAGAGAACTCTGAGTCATTTTTTAAAGGAAATTGCCTTTACTTCAAACAGGCACAAAGATTTATGTAACACTTCATCACAAAACCCTCCAGTATCTTTATGCTTACAAACACACATTATATATAGAGACTCCTGTAAATTATATATGTAATACAGTATACATATGCATAATTTATAGTTCTTTTTTCAGCACTGAAGAGTGAAAATAGAAACTAGGTTGAGCCATCTTTATAGCCTTAAGGATTGTGAGAAAAATATTTCTGCATCATTATTTTAAATGATTCTGTATGAAACCTAGGGAGGACAGTCCAAGATTTACACACAGAAGACCATTAGGAAAAGTAAATGTTATATGTTATCAGGAATAGATAAAAAATAATCCAGAAAAATGAGTCATTAAAAAGAAAGTGAACTAATACTGTCTGACCTATCTTCTGAAATCAAGAAATTGGTGAAGATAATTTCTCCTTCAGTGCAGGGACCATGCACTCTTCTGTTTTCCCTGAGTTTCTCATAGAAGAGGCTAAATTAAAACTAATGGGCTATACACGCTTTTGTACATGTCTTTCTGCAAATTATTTAAATCCTCTCATCCTGTAGAAATGAGCACTATCTTGCATCCTTCAAAATCTCTGCAAACGATCTCTACCATGGCCTAATAATAATAATGATAATTAAAAAAAAATCCAAGCCAAGCACAAAGCAAAAGTGAAATATCCTGAGAGATGATGCTGCTGTCTCATTTTTCTTTAAAAGGTAATGAGTAAGGCTCACACCTAGCTGTGGTTCTTCATTAATTAGGGATGTTTTGATAAAAGCTTTGGTAATTACTGGCACAGAGGGCCATCCAAGTAAAACCTCTAACTTTTGGATGCTTAATAAGACACAATGAGAGCACTGCCTGCAGGATTGGATATTCAGCAGTGTGTGGGGGGGGGAGAGAGAGACACCTGTGGTAATTTTCTTCTTTCTGCTGGTTCTTTTTTAATTATATAAAATGCACCCCTCCCATTCATGTACAGGTAATACAGATTTAGACATCTAACAGACTTTGGTGGGATCATGCAAGTTATCATGGGAGGAGTTAATGAACTAGTGCAAATTAGTAGCTGTTTAACTGAACTAAACTCATGCATTATTGCTGTCTGGGGACCTGGACCTTTTTGTTTCTCTGGGTTTCCAGCCTCTTTGTAGTATGTGACATTGATGGAGTTACACCAGCCTAAAACATACATATGCAAGAGGAGAACCAGGCAGCTTCTGCTCTAAAGGCTGGCTTGAACTATTTCAGCCTACGTCTCTCAAATCTCTACCAGCCTGTGTTTCCCTAGTCGGTGGGATGGATCCAGAGGGGGTGCAGTTCCATGGATGCACCCCACTTTCAGACCACACCATGGGAACAGCAGCAGGGACTTTTCCTTAAGTCCTGAAATCAGGTAAGAATCCAGTCCCTACCCCTGGCTGGTCTCAGCACCCACTGCCTGCTCTTCTCCTCAGCAGCACATTCCCTCCCCTCTCGTCTACTCCCTCCTCTGCCCACTACTGCCACTGTCCCCAGCTGATGAGGTGGGGAGGGGCTCCAGAGATGCTCCTGCCCCACTCCAGCTGGGAACAGTGGCATCAGAAGGCAGGCTCCTCCTCTCTGCCCAGTTTCCCCAGGGGTTCCTTGCCAGCGTGGGAGCAAGTGCAAGGCAGGCTAGCCCATCCACCACTGCTGCTGCTGCTGTCCCCAACTGGGCCAGCTGCAGTGGCTCTGGAGCCTTCCCCCATGTGAAATTAATTGCGAGGGCTCCAGAGCCACTATTGCCAGACTCTGCAGGGGACAGTGGCAGTGGTGGTGGCAGGCAGATTCCCTGCCCCATGCTTGCTTCCAGACTTGAAAGGAACATGGGCGAGGGGCGGGGGAGGAGGTCAAGGAGGAGGAACCTGCCTGCTGCTGCTGCTATCCTCGGCTGAGCCTGGCTGGAGTGGGTCAGGAGCAGCTCTGAAACACCCACTCCCCACTTTGGCTGGGGACAGCTGCAGGTGGGGGAAGGGGGTGAATGGGAGGGGAGGGGACATGTTGCTGAGGATGGAGGGGAAGGGGGGGGGAGTGGTGCCGAGAGCAGGGGAAGAGGATTCTTACATGATTTGGGAACTTAAAAAATGTTTAAATTGTTAAGGAACCACTGCTGTTCCTGCAGCATGGTCTGCCTGCCCTAGGGGTGGTGAGTGGGAGCTGGGGGCAGGCGTGCAGCCTCCCCCGCAGCCCCAGTCACTGCTTCTATACTCCCCTTCGCAAAATCCTGGATCTGCCCATGCTAATAGGGCACTGTGTAACAGTATCTTCAGCAAATGAAATGCAAGGTACTGTAGAAGGGTTTTACTGAGCATTGAGACCTGGAAAATAGTAAAGGTTCTTTTTCTTTCAGATGATCCCTTTTATATATATGTCATGCACGAATAAGGATGGGAGGAGGCAAAGGAGAGAAAGCTAGGTGCAGGACAGGGCTAGAATAGCAATGCTGAATTAAGAAAAATAAGCTCCTTTCCAGAGCACAGAAACTAATGGGCTAACTATTTCACATCAGTGCTGAAATAAGAAGTGGCCAAATGCAATGAAAATCTTTGAGGAAAAGCTCTCAAACTGTTCAGATCCAAATATGTTTCACCAATACCTTTAGAATATTTGCCAAAGGCCCCAAAATGGGATACAGTACACAAACCAGCTGGGGAATTTTGAAAGGAAGGAGACTATATTTCCTTCGTGTGCATCATCAAGAGACTGAAGTCCTAATCAAACTCCCATGGCAGCCAAAGAAAAGCTTGGATCAGACAACAACAGAAAACAGCACAAATTTTGTGTGTGCAGATTTCCTTGTGCTGTGCTTTAGCAAGGCGCTGCCGTGGAACACGTTACATAGCTTCGGCTTCCAAGAAGCGAGATGTTAGAGATTCTCAGTTTCAGTTTCTATGTTCAGAGACTTATAACTTAGGGAAAATTATCCTTCATGTGCATATTCGTTATGAATTTGCTCAGCTCAAATTTGGTTTGGTGGTGGTTTTTTGACAGTAGTGCTAGGGGAATACGTGGACTGTTTCTGCCGCAGCAATCTTAGCGTCTTCTAGTCTCATGAAGAACTTTGATCAGGAATTAAGCCTTCTTTCCGTATGACATAGCACTTCCAAAATTTCCAGCCCCTCTCTTAGTCCTCCCTCCAATTTGCTTAAGTGAGAATATGAACAGAAGTGGCCTTGTACCCATTTTATGTGTGCAAAAGACAGTTTTGTTTGGGGGAAAAAAATCTGGTTTACCAGTGTACTTACAGTCTTGATCAGATGCAAAAAGGGGGCACTGGATATAATAGGCCAATAGTGAAAACAGTTTATATTTATATACTATTTTAAATCTGTTCCATGATAAATCTTTCAACAAATGTAGTTGAGGGGGAAGGGGACAATTTGTTAAAATGCTTCATTTTAACAAGCTTACTTCTGGTCCTTGTAGTGGCAGGACATTGTCAGTGCCTTTGTCCCCCTGCTTTACTTGTGACAAGTTAAAGGGTATTTTTGATGTTTCAAGCATTGTGCCTATGTCTGAGGGTTGTTCCTGAAGCTTTAGGAATAGATTTATCACTTGTCTAGAATGGCTTAGGTTGTGTCGATGTCCAAATCGCCAAATCTTTCTGAATCTCTCCAGATTGATTCAGAGGGTTCCGATTCAATTCGGAGAGATTAAAGGGTCCTCTGATTCGGAGATTTGGCCACCTAATCGGGCCAAATCTCTGCCAAATCGAGTCAGGGACTGAAGCTTCACACAGCCCTATTAGGTTGGTCTGATCCTGCCTTGAGCAGGGTGTTGGACTAGATGTGACCTGCTGAGGTCCCATCCAACCCTTCTTGGTATAATTCTATGATCCAGTTCAATATGCTGCAGAAATCTGGAGTAAGATGTACAAGTGGTGTTTATCCATGTAGATCATATAAAAGCATGTAACTTGCACAGTGTGCCTGCCTTCATGCATGCGCGTGTGTGTGTAGATAAATAAAACACTTTAATAGCTAATAGTCTCGATATGTGATCAGTAAAGCAATGAAGAACAAGCTGCACTGCGTAGGGGTTGATTTCTGGATAACGCATAGTGATCGTTAATCTCCCCAGCTTTCAGAAATTGGAAACTCCTGTTCATCAATGCCATTCTCTATGGTGACCTAAGTTGATACAAATCTTGCATGTCTGTCCAGCTGATCAGAATACAAAAAACCTTTCTTTGATGAAACAGTGAACACCATATTTCTGATTAACTCTGTCGTCTAACACTTTCATTTGCTATAGTAAGACACTGCAAAATGTAAGTTCAGTATTTCCATTTGGGTTTTAAGAAAACACCATGTATTTGGGGAAAAAAATTCTGTTCCTGGAATAATAGTGGTAAACCAGACGAGTATAAAGTGAAGTTGATTTTCTGGAACAAGGTAGAAATGTACTGTGTACTAAAGGAAACTGTTACGCACCAGGAGATAGAAAGTAGTATCCTTTCACAGTGGGTTAGTTTTTACCATTTATATGCTGCTTTAAAAAGCCCACAACATCTGTGAGTACATTGAATATATATGTATTCTTTAACATAGCACCTACAAGCAAAATTATTTTTTTTTAAAAACACAGTGTATTTGATCATGCCCAGAACAGAATTGAAGTACTTTTCAGAAGTTTCTTGAGAAATCAGAGTAATTTTCTTTTCAGTGAAGTCAGTAATGCATATGAGAAGAGTGATATTTTAAGGGGTTGATTTGCAAGAGTAATTAGGCCCTGAAGCATGTACTTACACACTCATATAAAGCATGTAAGAACGAATTTATGTTTAAGAGTATACTGAAGTCCATTCCTGTTTAACAAAACATTTAAATACCTGGGTTAGTGCCACTGAAATCAATGCACTTTAAGCACATGATTAGTGTTGGACACATGCTTAAATGTTTGACTGGATTAGGGCCTTTGTAATTAATGATTTTCTCTTTTAAAAAATGGAGACAGAGTGGCCCACTTAATTGCAGTTGTAGTAATCATTGAGTTAACACAGGAAAGCATAGCTGAGAAGTGTCCTCAATATGTCCTGGATTAGCAGAAATGCACAGGCTGCGTAAAGTCGAGATGAATCCATGCAAACATGTATTTGGCATTTGAACACCTCCAGAGTTGGAGATAATTGGATATGCAAGGAAAAGGCTTTAACATTTGCATCAGATTCAGGGTTCAGATTTGAAACATCTGTTTTCCTCAGGTAACTGGGATAGCTGAGCCTGGGGACCTGGTGCAGCCCTCTCTTTCTCTAGGCTTGAATTATTTGTCTTCCTTATCCTCAGAGATGGCTCAACTGTTCTGTGCAATGCTGCTGGGAGAGTGTGGCACTAAAACTAGTATAGCTGCATGGCGATGGGGGCGAAGACTGCTGCAACACAGGGGGCATGTGCCAGTGTTATTCATTAGGGCTGTGCTAAATGGCACCGTTCCATTTCAGATTTATTTCAATTTGAAACTGCTGTTCCGTTTCGTTTCTATGAAACAGTTTCGCTGTTTCAACGCTGTTTTGAAATTTTGCCCATAGGCTATAATGGGGAAGCTCAAAACAGCCTATAATGTTGTCATTTCTGGCCTGATTTGTATGAAACTTGCAGAAATGATAGCCCCTTCTGAGGGCATGAAACTTGCCAAGTTTCAAGGAGATAGGTGCAGGGTTTTCAGGAAAGCTGCACCTCAAAATCTTGAAAGCAAAAAACTCATGTCACATGTATGTGTTAAGCGGGGTCAAAACTGCAGGTGTGCTGGCCCCTACTGAGGCCACAAAGCCTGCCAAGTTTCAAGGGCATAGGTGCAGAGGTTTGGGGGAAGCTGCACCTCAAGCTGCAGACAAGCAAACCTCATGCCATGGGTGACACCATGTGCATTAAGGTGCAGCAGGGTGAAAGCTGCAGGGATGCTAGCCCCTGCTGAGGCCACGAAGCCTGCCAGCTGTCAGGGAGATTGGTGCAGGGGTTCTGGGGCCCTGCACCTCCGGCTGCTGACAGGCAAAACTCATGTCATGGGTGCATGTGGGACTCTGTCTGTCTTGGGGCACAGGGAGGGGAAAACTGCAGGCCTGCTAGGCCCTGATGCAGCCACGAAGCCTGCCAGCTGTCAAGGAGATAGGTGCAGGGGGGTCTGGGTTCTGGGGCCCTGCGCCTCTGGCTGCTGACCGGCAAAACTCGAGACATGGGTGGGTGACACTGTATGTGTGATAAGGTGCACCCTCACTCAACTGACACCAAGGCAGAAAGCAGGGCAGGTCAAACAATGCTGCCTTTTATGCAGTTTTTCCATCTCTCCCCAAAGCACTGGGATTGGATGGGACCTCAGGGAAGGATGACAGTCACTGGCCAGCTACACGGTCAATAATGAGAGCACTCCTTCCCCATCTTGCCTCTCCCTCTCCTTACTTTAGTTTCTGTTTCCCTGCAGGCAAGCCCAACTTGAGCTTCGAAACTCAAAACGTTTTGAAAATTTTGAAATGTTTTAACTTGCCTCATTTCGTTTCAAGGCTGTTTCAAAGCTCTCTGTTTGTTTCAGTTTTGTTGTCTCAAGCTCGAAACGAGTCGAAACCGCGTCGAAACCAAACTGCCAGCAAAATTTTGCACAGCCGTATTATTTATCTATGTATTCATTTTATCTGGGGTAGTGGTTGTTACACCATCACCTCCTTGCTGGTATTTGGGAAGTGGTCAGTTGCAGTGGTGCATAGCTGGGGCTTCCCTCTATCCTGCTGATCCCCATCCCCCTCTATCCTGTTTGCTGCAAACAGGGCAAGCAATTTTTAGGCAGTTTGCTGGGAGCAAGAGTATTAAGAGGAAGGGAAAGAGAAGCCAGGCACTGGGCACCAGATCCTGTCCAGGGAAGGTAAGTGATCCAGAGCTGCCTGTGATTTTTGGCTTCCTGAGTATTGTTTGGTGGGCTATGTGTATGTCTGGGGTGTGAGTTGGTACAAACTGTTGAGGAAGGACAGGCAGGGGAGAAGAGCAGGAGGAGTTGCACTTATATAAATGAGCACTATGATTGCTCAGAGCTCCGGTATGAAACTGGAGACAGGCCTGTCGAAAGTCCCTGGATTAGGGTCTGAGAAGAGAGCAACAAAGGTGATGTGGTGGTGGGGGTCTGCTGTAGACCACCAGACCAGGAGGAAGCAGCGGATGAGGCTTTCTTCAAACAGCTCATGGAAGTTTCCCAATCACAGGCCCTGGTTCTCATGGGGGACTTCAATCATCCTGACATCAGCTGGGTGGGCAATACAGCAGTGTGGTGCAGGCAATCCAGGAAGTTTTTGGAGAGTGTTGGGGACACTTTCCTGGTGCAAGTGCTGGAGTGGCCAGTTAGGGACCATGCTCTTCTTGATCCATTGCTCACAAACAGGGAAGAATTGGTGGGGGATGTAGTGATGCATGGCAACTTCGGCAGCAGTGACCATGAGATGATTGAGTTCAGGATCCTGAGGAAAGGAAGGATGGAGAGCTACAGAGTACGGACCCTGGACTTCAGAAAAGCAGACTGAGTGAATCAAAGAGTACAGCCAGCTCTCCTGGACTCCTCTCCCTCTCAGATGGGCAGGATCCTCTGGGAAGCCAGTCTGAGGGGGAGAGGAGTCCAGGAGATCTGGCTGTACTTTAAGGAAGCCTTACTGAGATTAATAAACCATCCCGATGTGCAGGAAGACTAGCATGTAATGCAGAAGACCAGTTTGGCTTAACAGGGAACTCTTCAGCAAACTAAATCACAGAAAGGAAGCTTATAAGAAGTTGAAACTTGGACAAAGACCTAGGGAGGTGTACGAGAGCATTGCTTGGGCACACAGGGATGAAGTCAGGCAGGCCAAAGCACAGCTGGAGTTGCAGCAAGCACGGGATGTGACGGATAACAAGAAGGGTTTTTACAAGTATGTCAGTAACAAGAGGAAAATCAGGGAAAGTGTGGGTCCCTTACTGAATGGGGGAGGCAGCCTAGTGAGAGAGGATGCAGCAAAGCCTGAAGTAGTCTGCCTTTTTCACCTCTGTCTTGACAAGAAAGGTCAACTTCCATAATATTGCACCTAGCAGCACAGTTTAGGGAGGAGGTGAGCAGCCCTCAGTGATGAAAGAACAAGTTAGGGATTATTTAGAAAAGCTGAATATATACAAGTCCATGGGATGGGATAGGATGCACCTGAGGGTGCTGAGGGAGTTGGCTGATGTGATTGCAGAGCCTCTGGCCATCATCTCTGATATCTCATGGCGATT
Source organism: Gavialis gangeticus (assembly GCF_001723915.1). Classification (NCBI taxonomy): domain Eukaryota; kingdom Metazoa; phylum Chordata; order Crocodylia; family Gavialidae; genus Gavialis; species Gavialis gangeticus. The sequence goes on along the minus strand of NW_017729025.1, from coordinate 15,767,064 downwards.
GGGAGAGGTCCTGGATGATTGGAAGAGGGCAAACGTAGTGCCCATATTTAAGTAAGGGAAAAAAGGACGATCCAGGGAACTACAGACCAGTCAGCCTCAGCTCAGCTTTTGGAAAAATCATGGAGAAGATCCTCAAGGAATCCATTTCAAAGCACTTGGAGGAGAAGTAATTGATTGGGAACAGTCAGCACGTATCCACCAAGGGCAAGTCATGCCTGACCAACCTGATTGCCTTCTGTGACGAGATGACTGACTCTGCGGATGCGGGGAGACCAGGGGATGCAGTATACCTTGATTTTTAGCAAGGCTTTTGATATAGTCTCCCACAACATTCTCACAGGCAAGTTAAGGAAGTATGGGCTGGATGAGTGAACTGTAATGGATAGAAAACTGGCTGAAGCATTGAGCTCAGAGAGTAGTAATCAATGGCTTGGTGTCTAGTTGGAAACTGGTATCAAGTGGAGTGCGCCAGGGGCTGGTCCTGGGGCCAGTTGTGTTCAATATTGTCATCAACAACCTGGAAGACGGCACAGAGTGCACTCCCAGCAAGTTTGCAGATGACACAAAGCTGGGGGGAGGAGGAGCAGATACACTGGAGGGCAGGGCCAGGATTCAGAGTGACCTAGACAAATTGGAGGATTGGACCAAATCTCATGAAGTTCAACAAGGACGAGGGCAAAGTCCTGCACTGAGAATGGAACAATCCCATGCACCAGTACAGGTGGGGTGTGATTGGCTAGGCAGCAGCTCTGCAGAAAAGGACCTCAGGGTTAAGCTGAATATGAGCCAACAGCATGCCTTTGTTGCCAGGAAGGCTAATGGCATACTGGGCTGCATTGGTAGGTGTGTTGCCAGCAGAGCAAGAGAAGTGATTCTTCCCCTCTATTCAGCCCTGGTGAGGCCACATGTGGAGAACTGTGTTCAGTTTTTGACCCCCCGCTACAGAAGGGATGGGGACAAATTGAGGGAGAGTTCAGCAGAGGGCAATGAAAATGGTTCTGGACCTAGGGCACTTGACTTATGTGGGGAAACTAGGGGAGCTGGGTTTATTTAGTCTAGAGAAGAGAAGACCGAGGGGAGATTTGATAGTAACCTTCAGCTACCTAAAGTGGGGTTCAAAAGGCGATGAAGCTAGACTGTTCTCAGTGGCAGCAGATGACAGAGCAAGGAGCAATGGTCTTCAGTTGCAGCAAGGGAAGTTTAGGTTAGATATTAAGAAGAATTTTGTTACTAGGAGGGTAGTAAAACAGGTTACCTAGAGACGTGGTGGAATCTCTATCCTTGGAGGTTTTTAAGATCTGGCTAGAGAGAGCCTGAGCTGGGATGATCTAGTTGGAGACGGTCCTGCTTTGAGCACTGGGTTGGACTAGATTTGAACTCCTGAAGTCCTTTCCAACCCTCATTTTCAATTATTCTATCTATTGCTCCTGAGGCCATTGGCAGCTGCCATGCCGGCAAACTGACATTACAGCAGGGGGCATTTGGGCACATAACTGGCCCAGGTTTGTGGAGTACAGCTGCTTTCTATTTAAGTTAATCTGTTTTCAGAGTGCTTTGCTGCTGGATGAGCAAATTCAAGAAAGTTGCTAAAGCCCAGACATCTTAGAAATAATGATTTTGATTTATATACAGAAAGAAGCATCTGAATCTTTTGTGACTTTGTATATGTATCATATTTCCCTGTATATAAGATACATTTTGGCGCAGGAAAAAAAGGACAAAAGACTGTGTGGGGGAGAAGTTATTAATATAAATTTGATTGAATTTTGGTCAACTTTTTATTGCAATTATTTCATTTATTTTTGCATATTTTTAAGACACTCTTTAAGTTTAGAATCTTGGTTTTGGGATAAAAACTACATCCTATAGACCAGAAAATACAGTAACTAGAACTTTTCAGTGTACGCACATGTGTGAAGTCAATTGTAATCATGCTTTTTTTCCTGCAAGATGCTTCTTGAAATGATTAATTCTATTTTTGGGAAGTGTGCAAATTCATCTGTATCATTTGGTCTCTTTCAGCTCTTCTTTATGCAACAATTTTTGGAAATGTCACCACCATTTTCCAGCAAATGTATGCTAACACCAACCGATACCATGAGATGCTGAACAATGTGAGGGATTTCCTAAAACTATATCAAGTCCCAAAAGGCCTTAGCGAACGAGTCATGGATTACATTGTCTCAACGTGGTCCATGTCTAAAGGGATCGACACAGAAAAGGTATGAATGCACTTAGTAATAATCTAGACATTGAATGTTTCAGTCTCCTTTGTCCTTTCCCCTAGAGTCTACAGTGTTAAGAAGTGTAAATGTATTGACAAAAATATGAGCAACGTGTAACAGCATTAACATTGTTCAGAGAGAGAACTGATTACCTGGTTGAAGATTTAAGGGAAAACATTGATAGTTTTGTAAGTGTGCTGTTTCATTAGGTCTGATTTTCTACTTTCCAATTTTCCTTTGACTGTTTATTACATTGTATCTTGAAATGCACTAAAAATATTTTTTTAAGTCTTTTCAAAAAACATTTTTCATTTTTGAAATCTGTTGAATCTGTGCATGTCTACAGAAGACACTGACTGCATACTAGCCTAATAGTGCACAGTAGTATGGAGGTTAAAAATGGTGCTAATAACCTACTGCGCAGTGTTACTAGGCTAATGGGCAGTAAGCATCACAAAATAACTGTGTGCCAGCACTACTGTGCAGTAACTTTAGGTACTGCGCATTTACTTAATACTTTATTAAGCAAGTACTAAATTAATTGTGCAGATCTGAGGTGTATTAATGAACATGTAGATGCGCCCCCCGTCCAGTCAAAATGTGCAATAAAAAAAAACAGTTTAAACAAAATAGCAAAACTGGAAAGAAAATTCATAGAAGCAACTAAATATTTTCTTTTAAAGTTTCCATTTAAAAAACAAGTTGTGAGATGCACAAAAAACATTTCATTACAAAACACTATTATTTAATAAAAAGACCAAACTTCAGTCCTTTTCCCATTAAACATTCCAGCCAAGGTTTTTACTATACCTTAAACCAGTGGTCTCCGAAGTGGGGTGCGCAAGACGATTCATTGGGGTGCGGGAAGAAAATATTAGAACTTCTATTTATATTTATTTTTTATCTAAAAAAATAAGAAAGAAATTAAGCTTTACTAATATTTAACATACGGATTGACACTGATGCCCTCACTCGGTCTGTATGTCAGTGGAGGGGTTGACAGTGGCACCCTCAGTGGTACCCCCAATAAATATACATATATTGGGGGTGCGTGCTCAAAAATTTTTTTACTGATACAGGTGCACGATCAAAAAAGTTTGGAGACCACTGCCTTAAGCTACTAACAAAACTATCCAGCAGCTGCTTATGTTCTGTTGCCTCCTGTTACTATGTAACAAAAATAATAATAAAACATAACCGTAAAGAGAAGTG